>NC_065598.1:115062644-115689072 GCF_024542745.1 Macaca thibetana thibetana
ACAATTTTTTTTTTTTTTTTGAGATAGAGTTTCACTCTTATTGCCCAGGCTGGAGTGCAGTGGTGCAATCTTGGCTCACTGCAACCTCCACCTCCTGGGTTCAAGTGATTCTCCTGTCTCAACCTCCCAAGTAGCTGGGATGACAGTCGTGCACCACAATGCCTGGCTAATTTCTGTATTTTTAGTAGAGATGGGTTTTCACCATGTTGGCCAGGCTGGTCTCGAACTCCTGATCTCAAGTGATCCACCCACCTCGGCCTCCCAAAGTGCTGGGATTACAGGCGTGAGCCACCGCGCCTGGCCCCCTAACTATTTCTTACTACTCCACTCCTATCATTCTGGTCCAAGACACCATCCTCTCTCACCAAGATTATGTCAGTAGCCTCCTAATCAGTCTCTCTGCTTCCACCCTTGCCCTCATCATGTCTCTTTTCAATGTTGCAGCCAGCCTGAGTGAGTCTTGTAAAGCAAATTTTTTTCTTTTTCCTTTTTCTTTTTAAGAGATGGTATCTTGCTTTGTTACCCAGGCTGGTCTTGAATTCCTGGCCTCAGGCTATCCTGCCTCAGCCTCTCAAAGTGCTGGACTTACAGGTGTGAACCACCGGCCCAGCTGTAAAACAAATTTGTCACTTTTGTGTTTAAAATTTTCCAAAAGTGCTTCTCAAACTTCTCTCTCTTTTTTTTTTTTTTAAAGACAGAGTCGCTCTGTCATCCAGGTTGTAGAGTGGTACAATCAGAGCTCACTGAAGCCTTGACATCCCAGGCTCAAGTGATCCTCCCACATCAGCCTTCCTTGTAGCTGGGACTACAGGTGCACACCACCATGCCCAGCAAACTTTGTGCTGGGATTACAGGCATGAGACACCACACCTGGCTGTAAAACAAATTTCTGTCATTCCTGTTTTATCTACATCTGTCTGTCTGTCTGTCTGTCTGTCTGTCTGTCTGTCTATCTATCTATCTATCTATCTATCTATCTATCTATCTATCTATCTACTTATTGAGACAGGGTCTCACTTTCTCACCCTGGCTGGTGGGCAGTGGCATGATCAGGGTTCACTGCAGCCTCTACTTCCTGATCTATCTATCTATCTATCTATCTATCTATCTATCTATCTATCTATCTACTTATTGAGACAGGGTCTCACTTTCTCACCCTGGCTGGTGGGCAGTGGCATGATCAGGGTTCACTGCAGCCTCTACTTCCTGGGCTCAAGCGATCCTCCTGCCTCAGCCCCTCAAGTAGCTGGGACTACAGGCATGCACCACCACGCCTGGCTTTTTTTTTTTTAGTTTTCGTAGAGACAAGGTCTTGCTGTGTTGCACAGGCTGGTCTTGAACTCCTGAGCTCAAGTGATCCACCTGGCTCAGCCTCCCAAAGTGTTGGGATTACAGGTGTGAGCCACCACACCTGGCCCATTCCTCTGTTTAAAACTTTCCAACTGCAGGCGCGGTGGCTCATGCTTGTAATCCCAGCACTTGGGGAGGCTGACGCGGGCGGATCACGAGGTCAGGAGTTCGAGACCAGCCTGACCAACATGGGGAAACCCCATCTCTACTAAAAATACAAAAATTAGCCAGGCATGGTGGCGCATGCCTGTAATCCCAGCTACTCAGGAGGCTGAGGCAGCAGAATTGCTTGAACCCAAAAGGCGGAGGTCGCAGTGAGCTGAGATTGCACCACTGCACTCCAGCCTGGGCGAGAGAGCGAGACTCCGTCTCCAAGGGGAAAAAAAAAAAAAACAAAAAAAACAACTTTCCAAAAGTGCTTCTCAAAATTTAAAGTGCTGGCAGGGCATGGTAGCTCATGTGTGTAATCCCAGCACTCTGGGAGGCCAAGGTGGACAGATCAACTTGAGGTCAGGAGTTCAAGACCAGCCTGGCCAACATGGTGAAACCTCGTCTCTACTAAAAATACAAAAATTAGGCCGGGCGCAGTGGCTCACACCTGTAATCCCAGCACTTTGGGAGGCTGAGGCGGGTGGATCACCTGAGGTCGGGAGTTTCAGACCAGCCTGACCAACACGGAGAAACCCCATCACTACTAAAAGTACAAACTTAGCCAGGCATGGTGGCTCACACCTGTAATCCCAACAACTTGGGAGGCTAAGGCAGGAGAATCGC
This sequence comes from Macaca thibetana thibetana, assembly GCF_024542745.1. Lineage (NCBI taxonomy): Eukaryota > Metazoa > Chordata > Mammalia > Primates > Cercopithecidae > Macaca > Macaca thibetana. The sequence goes on from NC_065598.1 coordinate 115,064,769, forward strand.
TTGAACCCAGGAGGCGGAGGTTGTGGTGAGCCGAGATCGCACCATTGCCCTCCAGCCTGTGCACCAAGAGTGAAACACCATTTCAAAAAAAAAAGAAAAGAAAAACACAAAAATATAGCCGGGCCTGGTGGCTCATGCCTGTAGTCCCAGCTACTTGGGAGGCTGAGGCAGGAGAATGGCTTGAACCCAGGAGGTGGAGGTTGCAGTGACTGAGCTGGTGCCATTGCACTCCAACGTGGGTGACAGAGTGAGACTCTGTCTCAAAAAAAAAAAAAAAAAAAAAAAAAAGAAAGAAGGAAATTAATTCAAAGTTTGTACAAATTACTTAGGGATCTTGTTAAAATGAAGATTCTGATTCAGCAGGTCTGGGGTAGGGCTTGAGATTGTTTTTTGCTTTTGTTTTTGTTTTTAGATGGAGCCTCGTTCTGTCTCCTAGGCTGGAGTGCAGAACTAACAAGCTGGCAGGCCATGCTGAGGCTGCAGGCCTAGAGACCAGCTTTCAGTAGTAAGGGCCTACAAGGCCTTGTGTGATCTGGTCCCTTGTTACTTATGCTTTCCCACTACTCCTTCCCTCTCACTGTGCTCTGGCCATTCTGATCTTGCTTCTCCTCAAATAAGTCAGGTATAGTCCTGCCTCAGGGCCTTTGCACTTGCTGTTTCTTTTGACGAGAACACTCTCCCCAGGCATGTGAATTGCCTGCTCCCTCACCTCCTCTTTCACTCACTTTCCTATGCTTTTTCTCCATAGCACTTACCACCTTTTCATATTCTATATAATTGTTTTTTGCTTTTGTTTTTGTGTTTAGATGGAGTCTCGTTCTGTCTCCTAGGCTGGAGTGTAGTGGCGTGATCTTGGCTCACTGCAACTTCTGCTTCCTGCGTTCGAGTGATTCTCCTGCCTCAGCCTCCTGGGTAGCTGGGACTACAGGCATATGCCACCAAAACCAGCTAATTTGTGTATTTTTAGTAGAGATGGGGTATCGCCATGTTGGCCAGGCTGGTCTCGAACTCCTGACCTCAGGTGATTTGCCTGCCTCGGCCTCCCAAAGTGCTGGGATTATAGGCATGAGCCACCACACCCAGCCCTATAATTGTTTGATTATTGTCTATTCCCTCCACCAGAATGTAAGCTCCATGAAGGCTGGGATTTTTGTCTTCCTGTAAAACAAGGCCTGGCAAATAGTAGGCACTCAATAAATACTTGAGAGAATGATTGCTGGTATCCACTAGGTAGACCATGAATAAGAAATATGTTAACTTGATAGCTGGTGTGAAAAGAGCCAAAATAACATCCATGAATCTAGGGGAATGGTCATCAGAGGAGCAGGGCTGGTACCAAGCATGCCTGAAACACAACAGACATAAACATTTTATTTCCTCTTTGCCTTCCCATCCTTTCCCAAAAGTTATTTGCACCTTGGCCTGATGTTAAGGCTTTGTATATGACCACAGTCAGTGAGCCATCTATGTCCTATATGCATCCTATCCTAGTAGAAACGCCTATTCAGAGCGTTTGGAACCTGCGGTAACCTAAAGAGGTGCGGTATGTGGAGATCTTACTTCTGGTCATATATCCCTCTACCAGCTGTCTTGCTAACTGGCCAGGTCAGAGGTCAGGAAGTGAGATTGGTGGAAGGGAACAAGACTACACCAGAGACCACACAAAGAGAGGTCTTGGGAGAATGGCTCTTGCTCAAAATTCCAAGTATAATTTTGGAGGCAAGGATGGGAGGGACTACTGAGATAATAGTACAACCTACATGATTATGCTGCTTTAAAAATGTTTCAAACCTTTTCATCTATATTAATTCATTCTCACGCCATTCCTAAGAGGTAGAGATTGTCAGTTGAGTAAAGTGGAGCATGTAAAGAAGGTTAATGACTTACACTCCTATTAATGAGGAGCACAAGCCTGTCCCAACTTATTTCCAATTTATGTAAAGATTCTTAAGGTATTTGTTGTCAAAAAGATATTTTGGGGAACAGAGGTTTAAAGTGACAAAAAACTATCACCTATAGAATCCCAATTCATAAGCAAGATGAATTCTAGAAATTCAAGAGTATGCATATGGGCAAGTGTAGGGAAGGAATTAAGAGTTGGTATGATTGGGCTGGGCGCGGTGGCTTATGCCTGTAATCCCAGCAGTTTGGGAGGCTGAGGCAGGCGCATCACCTGAGGTCAGGAATTCGAGACCAGCCTGGGTAACAAGGTAAAACTCTGGCTCTACTAAAAATAAAAAAATTAACTGGGCATGGTGGTGGGCACCTACGAACCCAGCTACTCGGGAGGCTGAGGCAGGAGAATCACTTGAACCTAGGAGGCGGAGGTTGCAATGAGCTGAGATCATGCCACTGCACTTACGCCTTGGAGACAGAGCAAGACTCCGTCTCGAAAAAAGCAAAAAGAGTTGGTATGACTGGTCTGTGCTAACAGTTGTCCTTCTCTTTTTTAGGATGCACCCATTGGTGTTTTTTATGTAGGTGACCACCAAGCATTAGTTCACAGGTAATGAACATTTGGAGGTTTGTTTTAAAAGGATGGGAGAAAGGTCATTACACTCCAGGAATCCATCAGTTGCACAACAACAGATAGTTCATGTAATGGTCACTTTTCTTCTTTGGACCACCAACCCCATTAGAATGGGCTGAAATTGTTCTGGAAAATTATTTTTCTTAGTGTCTGGTTTTTCATTCATTATAAGCTTGAGGATTAGTTGCTGCAGTGGGGTGGGGACAAAGTGGGTCATATCTATTGTTTCTATGGAAAATTTCAATATCACATAAAATTAACTTATGTATAATAATTCCTTTTATAGCAGCTCTCTTAAAGTATCTTTACATATAAGCTCATTAATCCTTTCATTGACTGGGCTTAAGAAACAGTAAAGGATATAGAGAACCCTAGCTACCTCCCCTCCCCCGCCAATAAAAGAGGCTTCTTGCTTACTAAGAATATAAAAGAGTAAACAGGAAATCCCCTTTGTTTGATTTTAAAAGCTTTTGATTTAAAAATACTTTAAAAGTGTTTGTTTTTCTTCCTCTGTAGACCAGGAATGGTTCGCTTTCGAGAAAACTGGCAGAAGAATCTTACTGATGCCAAATACAGTTTCATGGAGTCGTTCTCCTTCTTATTCAATCGTGTCTGATTCTTACAGGATGTCTTAGGATTGTTTTTCTCATCAGGATATATTAAAAATACAATACAGCACATCAAACCACAGAATATTTATTAAGTAATAAACTTGTGGCACACAATCCAGCTGTATTTTTTTGCATTCATTCATTTTCCATTCTGCAACCTCTATCACATTAGCAGAATAACCAGTAAGTTGTTTTCTATTTTCTAAAATATTTTTTTCCATCACTATATGCATCACTTCTGAGTCTTACAGGTATAGAGCTGAGTTTAGAGAGTTGCTAAAATTCACCTATTGGACCAAACTAAGGTTGGTCCTTGGCTGTTTGTTCCCCATCTGAGCCTAAGTCTCGAGCTCAGACACATCTCTTTATGGACACAACTGGGGAACAACAAAATGGCAACAGTTCTACAGCTCATAATATAACCAGTCTGAAAGGGTTCCCCTACTCACAGACTCCTTCATTTACTGGGAGTTAAGCCTCACTGCTAAATAATTTATTTTGAAACTGGAAAACCGGGCATGCTGCCTTCCACAATACACCACTATACTCATGATGGCAGGAGGGTGGCTTGGGGACTAGGGGCAATGACACGGGAAGGATTCAGTCATTGCCCTTACTTATCTTTGATCTTCTTCCCATCCTCACACTGAATAATCACTTGTTCCTACCTTCCCTGTGAACCTCTCTTGCCTGGCTGCAAAATTTTAAGACACCAAAGACAAAATTACATTATGCTCTGAGTGATTACTTACAAGTACATCAGAATACTTATTTACATAGAAAAGCACTGGAAAGGAAGAACACAAAATATGAAAGACAATTGATACGGTACTGAAATTTTTCTTTTTTTTTTAACTGTAAGAAATTTGTGCAATAAATAAAAAAGAAGGGAAAACCATATCAGAGCAACAGGCAAGGAGGTGGCAAACTAGGTAAGTCTCCTTGGAGAATAAAAAATATATTTAAAATACAATAGCCCTACTATAACTGATTTATGGCTCAGGTGACTAAACACAATTTGAAGCAGTAACAACACTCATGAGCTGAAAATAAAATACTTTTAGCTGTTTTATTCTTCCTGCCTCTTTCCCAAAGAATATGCCAATGAAGCTGTTCTTGATGTCACAATATTCATATATAACAAAATTTCTGCATTTAAACTACCTTGCCTACTGAAAATAGGAGAACATAATCATTTCATCTCTAGGAACCAGTAACCAAAAAAAAAAAAAAAAGTCCTTAGAGATTATTTATTTATTTATTTATTTATTTAGAGACGTAGTCTCGCTCTGTCTCCCAAGCTGGAGTACAGTGGCGTGATCTCAGCTCACTGCAACCTCCACCTCCCAGGTTCAAGTGATTCTCCTGCCTCAGCCCCCTGAGTAGCTGGGACTACAGGCACGTGCCACCACGCCCAGCTAAATTCTTTGTATTTTTAGTAGAGATGGGGTTTCACCGTGTTAGCCAGGATGGTCTTGATCTCCTGACCTCATGACCCACCCACCTTGGCCTCCCAAAGTGCTGGGATTACAGGCGTGAGCCACCACGCCCGGCTGAGAATAAAATTTTTAAGTGGGTATTATAAAATTCAGGTTTTATTATTCAGGGAAGTAGATGGATTGAGATTCAAAACTTTGGGAACTAGTTTCTTTTTAACTTTTGAAAACTACAGATTTATTAGGCTAGGCAGCAACTATGATTAGGTATAAATAAACAGAAATTCAGGGGTCATTAATGTTGCTACATGCTCTTTATTTCAGTAGTTGCGGGTTAAAAGTAGACATTTCCTGGAACATATATTTAATAGTATTTATGACTGTTAATACTATTTAATAATAAAACTTTTGGCTGGGTGTGGTGGCTCACGCCCAGCACTTTGGGAGGCCGAGGCGGTGGACTGTTTGAGGTCAGGAGTTCGAGACCAGCCTGGGCAACAAGGTGAAACCCCGTCTCTACTAAATATACAAAAATTAGCTAGGCATGGTGGTGCACACTGGTAGTGCCAGCTGCTCAGGAGGCTGAGGTGGAAGATTGCTTGAGCCCAGGAGGCAGAGGTTGCAGTGAGCTGAGATTGCACCACTGAACTCTAGCCTGGGTGACAGAGGGAGACCCTGTCTCAAAAATAATAATAAAAAAACTTTTGCTCTATACTTTGAAATATGACTGTCTTATTTAAACACTTGAAAAACAACCACTTAAAAATATAAGGCAAGAGGGCATTTTACAATAGTATAATCAGAATGTCCTTATCACCCAGGTAATTTAAATTTATCACAGGCATGTAATAATAATGCAGATCAAACAACCTTAACAAAAACAGCCAGGCATGGTTGCTCACACCTGTAATCCTAGCATTTCGGGAGGCTGAGGCGGGCAGATGACTTGAGGTCAGGAGTTCGAGACCAGCCTGGCCAAGATGGCGAAACCCCATCTCTATTGAAAATACAAAAATAAGCTAGGTGGGGTGGTGAGTGCCTGTAATCCCAGCTACTCGGGAGGCTGAGGTGGGAGGATCACTTGAACCCAGGAGGCTGAGGTTACAGTGAACCAAGATCACACCACTGGGCTCCAGCCTGAGTGACAGAGTGAGACTCTATCTCAAAAAACAAAAAACAGAAAACAAAACCAACTTTAACGAAAACAGCCAAAACTTTCAGGGTTCCCTCCCCCATTCACTCTTCTGACCTAAACAAAACGAACAAAATAAATGAAGGAACAATATCATGATATCAGAGTCCCACAATTTTCCATTTCTCCCCAACTTAAAAATAAACAGAAAGGTTTAACAGTGTATAAAATGAAATCTACTTAGTATATGAAAGACAGTTAAAAATATTTAATATCATTTTAGTTTCTCTTATGAAACAATTAAACTAAAATACTGACTCATTATATTTTTCCTTATCAGAACTCCTATTCTTTTGGATGTCATCCTATCCTCAAGCTCATATCAGCTCAGATTGAAATAAAGTACTTACATGGGCATAAAGAGTAGACTTCTTAAGACTTTATATTTGAAAGAACCATTTTTAAGTAACTTATTAAGAATTTAGGCCAGACGCGGTGGCTCACGCCTGTAATCCCAACACTTTGGGAGGCCGAGGCGGGCAGATCACCTGAGGTTGGGAGTTCTAGACCAGCCTGACCAACATGGAGAAACCCCATCTCTACTAAAAATACGAAATTAGCTGGGCATGGTGGCGCATACCTGTAATCCCAGCTACTCAGGAGGCTGAGGCAGGAGAATTGTTCGCACCCAGGAGGTGGAGGTTGTGGTGAGCCGAAATCGCCCCATTGCACTCCAGCCTGGGCAACAAGAGCGAAACTCCATCTCAAAAAAGAAACAATTTAAAATATCTAATGTTCGTATTTTCAATTCAACAAATCTGTGGGTTAGTTTGCTTTTTGGTTTGTTGGTTTTAGAGTGGAGGCAGGGACTTAAATCAAAACCCATTATTTCCAGGGCAGATCATATATTATAGTACACAAATCAGTTTTCAAATTCTAGATTTGCTTTTCGCAGCAATGCCTTCATTTTGTTAACAAAAGTGGCCTCCTATATGTTTCTATCAAGTCCATTTGTAACACATTCAACACAGAGGAGTGATAATTTCCTAAAAGTTCAGTTGGGTAGAGGTGGGGGTGGGGCAGGCACCACATAAGAGCTAATAGTAGCACTGTCTCATGGTGTGAGATTGAAGTTTCTCATCTCACTAACACTTTTTTTCATGCCACCTCTTCCAATACAGTAGGATTTTAATCATAATTTGGTTTTTTTTTTTTTTTTTGAGACAGAGTTTCACCCTTCTTGCTCAGGCTGGAGTGCAATGGCACAATCTTGGCTCACTGCAACCTCCGCCTCCTGGATTCAAGCAATTCTCCTGCCTCAGCCTCCCAAGTAGCTGGGATTACAGGCGCCCACCACCATGCCCGACTAAATTTTGTATTTTTTGGTAGGGACAGGGTTTCACCATGTTGGCCAGGCTGGTCTCGACTCCTGACCTCAGGTGATCCACCCACTTTGGCCTCCCAAAGTGCTGGGGTTACAGGTGTGAGCCACCGTGCCCGGCATTTTTTTTTTTTTTTTTTGAGACAGAGTCTTGCTCTGTTGCCCAGGCTGCAGTGTAGTGGCACAATCTCGGCTCACTGCAACCTCCACCTCCTAGGTTCAAGTGATTCTCCTGCCTCATCCTCTTGAGTAGCTGGGACTACAGGTGTGTGCCACTACTCCTGGCTGATTTTGTATTTTTAGTAGGGACAGGGTTTCACCATGTTGGCCAGGCTGGTCTCGAACTCCTGTCCTCAAGTGATCCCCCTGCCTTGGCCTCCCAAAGTGCTGGGATTACAGGCGTGAGCCACCATGCCCAGCCCATAATTTGAATTTTTAAACCAGAAAGTTATTATGGTCAATCCAAAATAACCCAAAGAACTTGCTGAAGTTATATCAATAAGTAGCTTTTTATTGAAGGACTGAAAGAATTAAATAGAAGGCACAGTAGCACTGTAAAGCTTTCTCAGAACATAATAATCTTTTTCTATGTATGTGTGGAACCCAGACTTTCTTTTTTGTTGTTAAAAATGTCTTCTGGACAATCAGAAAATCCTTATTTGTCATCCTTCCCTTTGGTCTTTCTGTAAACCATTTCCCGAAAACTGGCCAGAATCTTGTTCTCTCTCTTTCGTCTCTCTTCTTGGTTAAAGGATGCAAGGGCTCTCTTCTCATCAGCACTATAGATCTGGTTCTCTTTTCGCAGTCGCACAGCCTCCATTCGGCGATGCCTGGAGAGAATTTTATTTTTGGCTTAATTTCTCAGTAATTATTTTCATAGTACATCCTCATTAATCTTTTCTTACCCAGAGTGGTCTATTTAACAGCTGACAAATAAAAACTGTTTTTGAAATGGGTTAAGTTTCCAAAAGATAATTTATTAATATTTTAGCTGCCTGACACGTCCTTTTTGTTTTGTTTTGTTTTGTTTTGAGACGGAGTCCTGCTCTGTCGCCCAGGCTGGAGTGCAGTGGTGCAATCTCGGCTCACTGCAACTTCCACCTCCCTGGCTCAAGCAATTCCCCTATCTCAGCCTCCTGAGTAGCTGGGATTACAGGTCCGGCTAATTTTTGTATTTTTAGTAGAGACGGGGTTTCACCATGTTGGCTAGGATGATCTCGAACTCCTGAACTCAAGTAATCCACCTGTGTCAGCCTCCCAAAGTGCTGAGATTACAGGCGTGAGCCATCGTGCCTGGCCCTGATATGTCTTTGATTCATTTCCACTATTCAAATAATGATCTCTGATATCCTGTCAACATAGTACATGTTATCCTTTTTTTTTTCTTTTTTTTGAGATTTAGTCTGGCTCTGTCACCCAGGCTGGAGTGCAGTGGCGCAATCTTGGTTCACTGCGACCTCTGCCTCCCAGGCTCAAGTGATTCCCCTGCCTCAGCCTCCCGAGTAGCCAGGACTACAGGTGTGTGCCACCACGCCTGACTAATTTTTCTATTTTTAGTAGAGATGGGGTTTCGCCATGTTGGCCAGGCTGGTTTCGAACTCCTGACCTCAGGTGATCCACCCGCCTTGGCTCCCAAAGTGCTGGGATTACAGATGTGAGCCACCGTGCCCGGCCACTATCATTAATTTCAAATAGTAAGGGTATACGTCTAATTTGTTTCCAGTAAAACAACCAGAAATGGGCAAATTATTAAACTTCCTAGGTGATATATCCATTTGCCTTTGTGGAATTGATAGCAGGACAGATAAAACATTTAACTAGTCATTAATCAGATGGAACTTCCTTCAAGGTTCTACTTTACCATACAACCAAAAGAACCAGGTCTAGGCTGGGCACGGTGGCTCACGCCTGTAATCCTAGCACTTTGGGAGGCTGAGGCGGGCAGATCACTTGAGGTCAGGAGTTCAAGACCAGCCTGGCCAACGTGGTGAAACCTCGTTTCTACTAAAAATACAAAAATTAGTTGGCTGTGGTGGCGGGTGCCTGTAATCCCAGCTACTCGGGAGGCTGAGGCAGGAGAATCGTTTGAACCCAGGAGGCGGAAGTTGCAGTGAGCTGAGATCGCGCCACTGCACTCCAGCCTGGGGGACAAGAGTGAAACTAGGTCAAAAAAGAAAAAAAAAAAAAAAGAAAAAACCAAGTCTAAATCTATAATTGAAGAGCAGTTTTTGTCAGTGGATTTAACTTCTGAGTCTCCCTCTGTCACTCAGGCTGGAGTGCAGTGGCATCATCTCGGCTTATTGCAACCTCTGCCTCCCAGGTTCAACCGATTCTCCTGCCTCAGCCTCCTGAGTAGCTGGGATTACAGGCACCCGCTACCACGTCCAGCTCCTTTTTATATTTTTAGTAGAGACAGGGTTTCACCATGTTGGCCAGGCTGGTCTTGAACTCCTGGCCTCAAGTGAATCGTCTGCCTCGGCCTCCCAAAGTGCTGGGATTACAGGTGTGAGCCACCGTGCCTGGCTGCTGCACTGTTTTTTATATTTGGTAATACAGGGTCCTACTTTCATCTTTTTTCATATGAAAAACCATTTCTTTCCTATTTCACATACTGAATGGTTCTTTCTTTCCCCATTGATCCGACATGCTATCTCTTTCATACACTGAAGTTCCAAACATGTATCTTTGGGCTCTGAATTTTATTTTTATTTTTATTTTTTGAGATAGTGTTTTGCTCTTGTTGCCCAGGCTGGAGTACAATGGCGAGGTGTCAGCTCACTACAACCTCTGCCTCATGGGTTCAAGTGATTCTCCTGCCTCAGCCTCCCAAGTAGCTGGGACTACAGGCACCCGCCACCACACCCAGCTAATTTTTGTATTTTTAGTAGAGACGAGGTTTCACCACGTTGGCCAGGCTGGTCTTGAAATCCTGACCTCAGGTGATCCACCCGCCGCAGCTTCCCAAAGTGCTGGGATTACAGGCGTGAGCCACTGCGCCCAGCCTGAATTTTATTCCATTGAACAATTCAGTTGTTCTCCCATGCTTTCTAAAGTGCTGTGAGCTTCATAATAAATCCTCCTATCTTGTAGGGGAAATCTTACCTTCCTGCTCTTCTTTTTCAGGAGTGACTTGGCTATTCTTGTCCTTTTAGTCTAACATATAAATTTTAGAACTGGCTTATTAAGTTTCATGAAAAACTGTGTTGTGATTTTGATTGGGACTGTATTCAATATAAAGATCAATTTGGGAAGAACTGACAACTTTACAATATTGATTTCCTATCCATGAACCTGGTATCTCTCCAGTTATTTAAGTTTTCTTTAATCTTACCTTCTTGCTCTTCTTCTTCAGAAGTGACCTGGCTATTCTTGTCCTTTTAGTGTAATATATACATTTTAGAACCAGCTGAATAAGTCTCATGAAAAACTATGTTGTGATTTTGATTGGAACTGTTGAATATACAGATTCTTAAAGTCTTACATTTTTCTCCATAGAACCTGGGGCATCTTTTGTTAAGATTTATTCTTAAGTCCTTCATATTCTGACACTGTTATAAACTTTCTAGGTTTCTGCTGTTGGTAAATAGAAATGAAATTCATTTTTATTGGAACTGTATTGAATATACAATCTCTTAATAATGTTTTATAGTTTTCCTCACAGAGTGCTGGGCATCTTTTGTTAAGATTTATTCTGAAGTCCTTCATATTCTCTGATACTATTACAAATGTTGTTTTCTTCTTATTTAGTTACATTTTCTAGTTATCTGTTGCTGGTAAATAGAAATGCAATGGATTTTTGTGTATTAACCTTATATCCAACCATTTGTTAAACACTCCTCTTACTTATAATTTATCTGGAGATTCTTTGGGATTTTCTATGTAAACAATCAAATCATTCACAATGTCATTCACAAAAAAATGACATTTTATTTTTTGAGATGGAGTTTCACTCTTGTCACCCAGGCTGGAGTGCAATGGCATGATCTTGGCTCACTGCAACTGCCTCCTGGATTCAAGTGATTCTCCTGCCTCAGCCTCCTGAGTAGCTGGGACTATAGGCGTCCGCCACCATGCCCAGCTAATTTTTGTATTTTTGGTAAAGACGGGGTTTCACCATGTTGGCCAGGCTGGTCTTGAATTCCTGACCTCAGGTGATCCACCCAACTATGCCTCCCAAAGTGCTGGGATTACAGGCGTGAGCCACCGCACCTGGATAAAAAATGACGTTGTTATATTGTCCTTTCCAATCCTTATTATATTATTATTATTATTATTGTTTTTTCAGGCTGAGTCTTGCTCTCCAGGCTGGCATGCAGTGGTGTGATCTTGGTTCATTGCCTTCTGGGTTCAAGCGATTCTCCTGCTTCAGCCTCCTGAGCAGCTGGGATTACAGCTGCGTACCACCACGTCTGGCTAATTTTTGTGTTTTTAGTAGAGATGGGTTTCACCATGTTGCCCAGGCTAGTCTTGAACTCCTGGGCTCAAGTGATCTGCCTGCCTTGGCCTCCCAAAGTGCTGGGATTACAGGCATGAGCCACTGTGCCCGGCCTTCCTTTCCAATCCTTGTGTCTCTAATTTCTTTTTCTTGCCTTACTGCATGGGTCCTCCAATGTAATACTTCAAATATTGGTCCTCAGAATTACAAGATTCTGGAGGTGCTTCAGGGTTTCTGCAAATATTTGCCTTCAATATCATTTAAAAATAGTTATCTACTTTAAAAAGTTTATCAAGTTTTAAAGAATCCAAAATTCAATTTGATCTAAATACTCCTGCCCTATTAGCTCATTCTCCTGGTTCTTCCTGGAACTTTTCCCTTTCCTAATTTTATATTTGTTTCCCCATGCTGAATCCAGTGTCTTTTTAAAATTTATATATTTATTCATTTATTTATTAGCCAGGACATGTTCTCAGCTGACCAATGTCTTTTATCATCTTTTTCTGTTATTCAGTCTCAGAAATCTGGGCCCATAAAGAACTGGAGACAAACTTGTAACCAGGAAACACTGTCTTGCGAAAATATTTCCTTAATTGCCACATTCCTCACGGGACAGTGATAAATAGCTGAATTTAACTATATCCTCCAGTGGATAAAATATCTGTACCCAAATACCAACTAGGAAAGGACATTAGAAAGACTGATTCTTTGAAGTCAGAGATATAGCTGAGTTTGAGGCTGAGTTGCATATATACTTGGAATTGCAGAAAACCATGTTATACTAACAAAACTAATATCAAACCAATATTTATACTCTACTTTTAATAAGAAACAGTCACTTAATGAGAATCAATTATGAAAATATAATTCTGGTAGTAAAAAAGAAGATCTAGTCATGGAAACTGAGCTTAATGCCAATAACATACCTGCTACCACTCATTACATAACCTGAGCATTCAAATGATGCAATTTCTTCACTTGTCAAGCCAATTTCACCTCTTCGTGGGATACGTTTTCCAGCTTTTACATATTCAGCCATAGCTGCGCCTTCACCAGGTAACAGAGCATGGCCATAGCTACAAAGTAATTCAGAATTCAGAAAACGTCCATTAAATCATCTTAATATTAAAAACTCATAATCTAAAGAGAGCACCAAAAAACCCCACATTTTCTCTCAGACAAGAGTAGGAGTAACAATGCTCAGCAGTAGTGCGCTAGGAAGCTCAATGTGAATTGCTTTATCCTAATTAGTGTATTAAATATTGCATTGCACTACGACCTATACAACTAACCCAGAAATGCAGAAATATTTTGAAAAAAAGAACTGATGTGAGTATAGATTCACAGTTTACAATTATGGATTAATTTATCCCTACAGGTATTGTCATTACTGGTTCTGGCTCCAGCTGATTCCCTTTCCCTTTTTCCCTTAAAAAATCCAAAGTATGCCAGGCACAGTGTCTCATGCCTATAATCCAAGCACTTTGGGAGGCCGAGGCGGGCGGATCACCTGAGGTCAGGAGCTCGAGACCAGCCTGGCCAACATGGCGAAACCCCGTCTCTACTAAAAATACAAAATTAGCCGGGCATGGTGGTGCATGCTTGTAGTCCCAGCTACTCAGGAGGCTGAGGCAGGAGAATCACTTGAACCCAGGAGGTGGAGGTTGCAGTGAGCCGAGATCGTGTCACTGCACTCCAGCCTGGGTGACAGAGCGAGACTTTGTCTCAAAAAAAAAAAAAAAAAAAAAAAAAAAATCCAAAGTAGGCTGAGTGTAGTGACTGATGCCTGTAATCTCAGCATTTTGGGAGGCTGAAGCAGGCAGATCACTTGAGGTCAGGAGTTCGAGACTATCCTGGCCAACATGGTGAAACCCCATCTCTACTAAAAATACAAAAATTAGCCTGGGCGTGGTGGCAGGCACCTGTAACCCTGGCTACTTGGGAGGCTGAGGCAGGAGAATCACTTGAACCTGGGAGGCGGAGGTTGCAGTGAGCGAAGATCATGCCACTGCACTCCAGTCTGGGCGACAGAGTGAAACTCAATCACGCCACTGTGCTTCAGCCTGGGAGACAGAGTGAGACACCATCTCAAAAAAACAAAACAAAACAAACAAAAAATTCTAGGCCAGGTGTGGTGGCTCACGCCTGTAATCCCAGCACTTTGGGAGGCTGAGGCAGGTGGATCATGAGGTCAGGAATTTGAAACCAGCCTGACCAACATGGTAAAACCTCGTCTCTACTGAAAATACAAAAAAATTAGCCGGGTGTGGTGGCGCATGCCTGTAATCCCAGTTGCTCAGGAGGCTGAGGCAGGAGAATCGCTTGAACCTGGGAGGCAGGGGTTACAGCGAGACAAGATCACGCCAGTAAACTCCAGCCTGGGCGACAGAGCGAGACTCAGTCTCAAAAAAAGAAAAAAAAAATTCTGCTGGTAAAAAAAAAAATAAGAGAAAAAAAGGAATAAAAAATTCTGTGAGGATCAAAGAGAAATAGAAATCACACCTACTTGTGGAGGGGAAGTATTGGGAATCGGCATATGCATCTCCTTTTGAAAAGTGCTTCGAAGGATAGTAAGGATTTTAACAGGAAGAAACTGGGGATAAGGAAGAGAACAAAGGGCAGGGAAAAGAAGGGAAGGCATACTGGATGAAGAAATAAGCTGAACACTGCATAAAAGTTGCAAAGTACACATTAAGCATAGGGAATATTTAGTATGTCAAGCTCAGCCAGAACCCGAAGTAGATATAAGGGAAAAGAGTCAGATAAGCTTGGCAAGGTAAGTTAGGCCCAGACTTTTTGGAAGGTACTTTAGATATTATAAACACACTGCTACTTACTTCAAAGGTTTATCATCTTGAGAGGTAAGTGTTTTTGGAGCCTCTGGGCCAATTAAATCTGAGGGTTCTTCAGCCTCTGCATGAAAGATATTAAGAAACACATTCACATTCTGACTAATTGGTTACTTTAATGTTTCATCTGTTCTGAGTTAAAGTCTATCAGAAGAACCTACTTGTTCGATCCTTCCAGGGATTTTCCAGAAACTCTTCTTGGGATTCTTTAGAGCTTGAATCACTAGACTCTTTTCTGCTCTTCTTAGACTTCTTTTTCTTATATTTCTTCCTATAGGGATTATAATTTGATGCAAATTCACTTAATCTTCCTATGTTAGAGGGCATCTTAATTTTTCTTTTTCTTTCTAAATTTTGAACTGGTAACTATATATCTTAATTTTTCAAGGCAAAGAAAGGTGACAATAAAATGATCTGAGTTCCCAGAGTATTCAAATTTGCAAGATAATTTTACTTAAAAAAATCTGCTTCTAACTTATCCTTGGAAACATAGCAAGACCTCGTCTCTATTAAAAAAAAAAAAAAAGTAGCTGGGTGTGATGGCACAAACACCTGTAGTCTAAGCTATTCAGGAGGCTGAGGAGGGAGGATCACTTGAGCCCAGGAGTTCAAGGCTGCAATGAGCTATGATTAGCCACTGCATTCCAGCCTGGGCAACAGAGCGAGACATTGTCTCTAAACAATTTTTAAAAAAACTATTCTTATTTAACCAAATCATCTTTTGCTATAAAAATTATCACTAAAGGAGGCTGGGTGTAGTGTTTCACCCCTGTAATCCCAGCACATTGGGAGGCTGAGGCGGGTAGGTCACTTGAGCCCAGGGGTTAGAAACTAGCCCTGGGCAACATGACAAAACTGTGTCCCTACAAAAAATATAAAAATTAGCCAGGTGTGGTGGCACACGTCTGTAGTCCCAGGTATGGGGAAGGTGGGGTCAGAGGTGGGAGGATGGCTTGATCCTGGAAGGTTGAGGTTATAGTGAGCTGTGATCGTGCCACTGCACTCCAGCCTGGGTGACAGGGTGAGACACGGTCTCAAAAAAAAAAAAAAAAATTCACTAAAGGGAATAATGAAATACAGTTCTGATGTTGTAGAAAGACAACAGAAATAAAACAGCCTAAAAAGTTCCAACAATTTGAACATTATGAACAATTTTATGTGTAATGGATTAAAATGTCAAATATGTTTAAATCCTTGGGTTCATAAAACTTTTAAAAAATTCAATTCATTATTTGAAAAGTAATAAAACAAAAACAATCAAGCAATTATCCTGCTCTTACTATATAACTATATTTCAGGGTATCTAAATAGTTGATGAGGGTAAGTTTCTCTTAAAGAATTATTTGCCTAATAAACGAAGGATAAAGCTAGGATTACTATCATCATTTTACAACCCCTAATGAAATAATTGATCGAGATAATGACCATCAATGGTTGTTAATATGATAAAAAGAGACAACCAGACATTATTTGCCTACTGACAGTACACAGCACCACCTATGAAGTATTCTTTCCCCAAACTCAAATCTGAACCTTGTCAGGCCTCTAGACCTATCAATCTATTAGAAATACAGAGGACAGAACATGCCAAAAAAACCCTAAGAATACAGTCATTGCAATTTAGGGACATTATTTGGATCCTGATTGGAATAAACTACAGAAAAAACGGCTGAGAATTGAGGAATTATTATTAAATGTTTTAGGCACAATAGTAGCATTCTGGTTATGGGTTTTTTGTTTTTTTTTTAAAAATATAGAGACAGGGTCTAGCTATGTTGCCCAGGCTGGTCTTGAATTCCTGGGCTCAAGCGATCCTCCTGCCTGGCCTCCCAAAGTGCAGGGATTACAGATATGTGCCACTGTGTCTGGCCAGTTTTTTGCTTTGTTTTGTTTTGTTTTGTTTTGTTTTAAAGAATGCCTATCTTTTAGAGAAAGGTACTGAATTGCTTATGGATGGAATGATATCTGAGATTGGTTCCAAAATAAATGATGGATGGCAGATACTGACAATGAGTTGATAATTATTTAGACTGCATGACAGGTGCAGGAGGCATCATTATACTATTTTATGTAATTTTATATACATTTGAAATTTTCTGGCCGGGTGTGGTGGCTCACACCTGTAATCCCAGCACTTTGGGAGGCCAAAGTGGGAGGATCACTTGAGGTCAGGAGTTTGAAACCAGCCTGGCCAACATGGTGAAATCCCATCTCTACTGAAAAACACAAAAATTAGCCGGGCATGGTGGTGGGTGCCTACAATCCCAGCTACTCGGGAGGTTGAGACATGAGAATCGCTTGAACCTGGGAGGCAGAGGTTGCAGTGAGCCGAGATCGAACCACTGCACTCCAGCCTGAGCAACAGAGTGAGACTCTGTCTCCAAAAAAAAAAAAAGAAAAGAAATTTTCCATAATAAAACTTAAAAAACTGACGATCTGTGTTTCTTCTTCTTTTCCTTTTTCTTGGCTTTCTTTGCTCTCCTTTTGTTATCTTCATCTGCAAATTAAAGCACATTACAATTAAGAAAAAATTTAACTCTAAAATTGTAGTACTTTTGAGTAGGTAACTACCCTACTGCTGTCCCATTTATTGTTACAAAGAAATTACCTCATTGAAACATTTATTGCTATTTGTCAGGAACTGTAGGAGGTACTGTGAACATAGAAATTAAAGTCACTAGGTATTTGGTGATATAGGGTATTATTATTAATTTTATTGTGTGAGATAGTGTGGTGGCTAAGTAGGAAAATGCCTCTTTGTACGGGACACATACAGAAATATTTAGGGTGAAAGTGTGAGAATATTTGTAATTAACTTTGACTATCTCAGTGAAAAGCCCGTATTTGAAGCAAATATGTAAAAATACTAACAACTGCCAGATCTAGGTGATAAGTATATGGTATTAATTATACTATTCTCTTCGCTTTTCTGAATATTTAAATATTTTCATAATAAAAAGGGAAAGAAAACTATGTGTGTGTTGGAGGAGGGGAGAGAGAATACTTTCCCGGAGCTCAGTCTAATGGAGGAGACAGGTAAAGAGATCGATACAATCTGGAGTGATAGAAGGAAGCTTGGGGAACCTGGACACACAGAGGAGTCTCAAAATCAGACTGATTTGGGGAGGGTGGCTGAGGAATGGTTGATAAGGAAAGGTGACTCTTAAAGTAGTTCTTTGATTACAAAAGTAACGCATGCCCATTGGTGCAATGAGTAAACCAAGCTGGATGGAGGGAGAGACTGGCATTGTAGGCAGAGGGCCTCTCTACCAAGTAACAATTAAGAGAAAGAACACGGAATACTGAGGAGACAGAAAGTAGTTTTCAGATTACAGAGGATGCTGCAAGAGAGTGTAACAGGGTATGTGTGATTAGAGAGAAGTGAGTCAGGGTCTGAACTTCACCCTGAAGGCTATGGAGTGCTATTGAAGGATTTTAAGTAGGTATTTCGTGATATAGGGTATTATTATTAATTTTATTGTATGAGCTAGTGTTGTAGTTAGGTGTAAAAAAATGCCTCTTTTTAAGGGATGCATACAGAAATATTTGAAAGTTCTGTCTGCCAGCATTGAGGAAGAGAAGTGACAGGGAGGGCCAGGAAACTTGGGCGATATCAGAGGACGGTGAATCTTTGTGTAATGTGTTAACCTCAGAGGAATCACCTTCTGGTCAATCATCAGACAGGAGAGAGTACAAAAAAGAGACTTTTTGTGATGCACTACCGCAGATAGGGTGCCTTCCACAAATAGGCAGCCAGCATGAAGTAGGCACTTTATGGCATACCTTTTTGAAAACTGTACAGAGGTGCTCACTGGGCACGAGAATTAAACAAAAGAGCCCTTCCACTGGGCTGATGCAGCCCTGTAAGGCTTACTTTGGTACAGCCCAACCCCCTGACTTGGTCTGGTGCCATGTGCCTTGTAAAACTTTGCACAACCAATCCCAATACGGAGTCAGATTGCTTAGGTTTGAATCCAAACTGTGTGACCTTAGGGATAGTACTTGTAACCTGCTCTGTCTCCTTTTCTTCATCTATAAGATGTACCCTACAGTTATTGTATGGATTAAATGGCAATAATGAATATAAAGTGCTTATTGGGGTACCTGGCACAAGGTTAGCAAGTGTTCAAAAAATCTTCAGTATTATTATTGTTTCTAGGAACCTTCTTCTAAAATAAGTTTTAAGAAGTAAAACTAGTTTTGAAGCAAGGCTTACAGAATGCTCTTGGCTTTCTTACCACTGGAGTCTGTTTCAGAATCAGAGTCACTGTCGCTATCTTCAGAATACTTCTTATGTTTTCTTTTCGATGATTTTTTCTTTCTCCTTTTCTTGGACCTTTCTTTTGAATGGCTAGACTTCTTCTTCTTCTTTTTTTCTTCTAAGAAAATACAAATAAAAAAGTTATATTCTAAAAAAGTATTTCTGAACATCAAAAGAAACAGACGATGGGCAATTTGAGTAAAAGCAAAGTCTAATGTTCAACTATTTACAAACTGATTTTTAAAAATTTCTCAATAAAATAGCTCTGTATTTAAAAAATACCTTTTTTTTTTTTAATACCTTCTGAAGTGGAAGCTGAAGTAGTGCTTTTCTTTGGCTCTTCATCCTCCACTGGTGTATGTTCATCAGAACTGAATTTAAATAAAATGGTTATAAGAATTAGGAAAGTGACGAGATATGGACCATGGAGCATAAAAATATGAACTCCAAATTTTTCAATAACAGCATTGATTGTCCAAGAACCATTAAAAGCAAGCGTTGGAGATCCTAAGGCAGAACTTGGGAATCAAAAAAAACAAAACAACAACAAAGCAAGCACTGAATTACTTTCATAAACGTGCAGTTCAAGGGTCTACCATCTTTGTAAAAATAAAATAACTTATCATCTGCATAACACTTTAGAGTTTACAGAGTGCTATTTAAACAAAGCAGCATGGAGGATTTATATTTTCATAAGAAACTACAGGGAAAAAGTAGAGAAACAGGAACCATAGGAAAGATTAAAGAAACAGGATATAAGAAGGCTGAAGAAAGACTTTATAATTTTATTTTAATCATGTAAAAGACAAATGGTAAAGCAGTAACTGTTCTGTCTCCTCAGAACAAAAACCTAACAAACTACAGTCTAAAGAGATTTTGTTCTGTTGCAGAGAATTCTGAAAATGAGTATTATTTAAATTCTACAATAGTTTAGAAAAGGAGTTTCCACATCATATAATATTTTCCTCTGAAGATTACACTTGGAGTAATTTAAATATCGTCTAGAAAATTATTTTGGCTAGGCGTGGTGGCCCCCGCCTGTAATCCCAGCACTTTGGGAAGCCGAGGTGGGCGGATCATGAGGTCTGGAGTTCAAGACCAGCCTGACCAACATGGTGAAACCCCATCTCTACTAAAAATACAAAAATCAGCCGGGCATGGTGGCGCGCACCTGTAATCCCAGGTACTCGGGAAGCTGAGGCAGGAGGATCACTTGAACCTGGGAGGCGGAGGTTGTGGTGAGCCAAGCCGAGATCGCACCACTGCACTCCAGCCTGGGTGACAGAGTGAGACTGTGTCTCAAAAAAAAAAAAGAAGAAAGAAAGAAAACTATTTTTAGGGTTCCTTCCAACTGTAATTCAATGCATTCAGGTTCAAGCATTTTCTTTTTTTTTTCCCTCTTAAATAGAGATGGGGTCTCGTTATTTGCCCAGGCTGGTCTTGAACTCCTGGGCTCAAGGAATCCACCTGCCTTGGCCTCCCAAAGTGCCGTGATTACAGATGTGAGCCACTGCACCTGGCCTCTTCAAGCATTTTCTAAAGGTATCTGTAAGAAAAAGTTTCAGATAATAATGCTTTATTATTCAGTCACAAATTACAGGTTTACCTGTCAAACACACATTGTCTCAACTCATCCTAAAGTTGGCACAGAAATAGAGAGGGAAGAAGAAACATATGAGTAGCATCAAAGAGAAAAGAAATAAGCAAAAAGAAAAAGCATTAAGCCTGCAGACAGTATTGGATATAGGAATATTAACCAAACAAAACCATACTGGTATATTCATTTTAAAAAATCTCTTTGCAGGCCGGGTGCAGTGGCTCACGCACTTTGGGAGGCCGAGGCAAGCGGATCACGAGGTCAGGAGTTTGAGACCAGCCTGGCCAACATGGCAAAACCACCGTCTCTACTAAAAATACAAAAATTAGCCGGGTGTGGTGGCAGGCGCCTGTAATCCCAGCTATTCAGGAGGCTGAGGCAGGAGAATCACTTGAACCCAGGAGGCAGAGGTTGCAGTGAGCTGAGACTGCACCATTTCACTCCAGTCTGGGTGACAGAGCAAGACTCCATTTCAAAAACACAAAAACAAAAACAAAAACAAAAAACTCTTTGTAATGCTAATATCTGGCATGCAATCTGCCACTGAGTTAGTTAAGAAAAAATAATTCAAAATAATGTGTATTATTTAACAATGAACCCTTCTATTAATAGAAAATTTATACTTCACAAATTATTTTAGATTATGCTAAAATCTACTAGCAACATGTTTTAATCTTTAGATATGTTCTATGTTTTTAAAACGTAAGGGGTAGATGAATATAAATCACAAGAAAGAAAAATGTGAGATATATTTAAAGTTCTTCATTTAAACATTTTGATAATAGATTCAGGATTTAAACACATATTATAACATTTAAAAATATATTTTTTAACCACTTACTCTGGTTCAGGATTCTTTGGAGAAAGTCCCCATACTTCAGGAGCTCCCAGTTCTCCAATTCTCTCTCTCTCACTTAATCTCCTAGCAGATAAAGATATGTAAATTATAACTCAATGGCTGAGTTGTTTCCTAAATATATAATCAAATTCAATAGGAGTCTAGTTAAGCCTTTTTTCCCCTTGTATTTTAAACATGAATAAAAACTTGGTTTAAATGTAAACTCATCACTTAAGTCTGATGTTCTGATGATACTATCAAATGGTACAGACTATAGAAATGATGGCCTGGGAGACTGTCAAGTGCATCCATTCTGCTGAATGCATGACACAGCTCTTAATTGCTCATTTCATCATCTGTAATATGTGACAGAAACAGTTTCACATTTGTAAGTAACTTCATTTGTTTACAGATTTATGAAAGGTGAAGAGAAGTCTCTTTTGATTTGGTCCAACCTTCAGTTTTCAGAAACCAAGGAATGAAGAAAATAAAAATGATGCATTAGACGTAGAAAACAACTGAAGTTCTGAAAATGAAAGAAAAGTTTTTATTTTATTTTATTATTTATTTATTTTTTTAGACGGAGTCTTGCTTTGTTGCCCAGGCTGGAGTGCAGTGGCACGATCTTGGCTCACTGCAACCTCCACCTCCTGGGTTCAATTCAATCAGGTGATCCACCTCAGGTGCTGGGATTACAGGTGTGAGCCACCACACCCAGCCTGAAAGAAAAGTGTTTTATTTTTTGTAGAGATGAGGTCTTGTGGCCCGGCACAGTGGCACATGCCTGTAATCCCAGCACTTTGGGAGGCTGAGGTGGGCGGATCGCTTGAGATTAGGAGTTCAAGACCAGCCTGGCCAACATGGTGAAACCCCGTCTCTACTAAAAATAGAAAAATTAGCCAGTTGTGGTGGCGCATGCCTATAATCCCTGCTACTAGGGAGACTGAGGCAGGAGAATCGCTTAAACCCAGGAGGCGGAAGTTTCAGTGAGCCAAGATCGCGCCACTGCACTCTAACCTGGAAGACAGAGCGAGACTCTGTCTCAAAAAAAAAAAAGAAAAAGAGGTCTTGCTTTGTTGCCCAGGTTGATCTTGAACTCCTGGCCTCAAGCAATCCTCTTGCCTCAGCCTCCCAAAGTGTTGGGATCAGAGACATGAGCCACTGCACCTAGTCAAAAAGTTTCATTTAACAAAAAATGTACTGGGGGCTGGGCGTGGTGGCTCACGCCTGTAAACTCAACACTTTGGGAGGCCGAGGCAGGTGGATCACTTGAGGTCAGGAGTTCAAGACCAGCCTGGCCAACATGGTAAAACCCTGTCTCTACTAAAAATACAAAAATTAGCTGGATGCGGTGGCGTGCGCCTGTAGTTCCAGCTATTCAGAAGGCTGAGGCTGGAGAATCCCTTGAACGCCGGAGGTGGAGGTTGCAGTGAGCCAAGGTCACGCCACTGCACGTGATAGCCTGGGTGATAGAGCAAGACTCTTATCTTGAAATAAAAATCCAAAAAAACACACAAAAAAACTATACTCAATGAGATACAAGGTTTGTTCCCTCTCTGTTTTCCTTTTAGTTCCTTTTTGGAAAAGGACTGCATTTTGTATCTATTCTTTGAAGGATAATTTATTTCTAAAATTTGTTTCTTCCTTTGTTTTATGCCTGTGGTTTCTTGTTCTAATTTTTGTTATTCCTCATAAACTAAAAAAACAAAACAAAACAAAGACTAAGGCTCATTCTCTCAAAGTTTAGCTGCTTGTGACTCCATTTGTTTTTAAAAATCCTTACAAAATAAATATAATTGGAATGAGTGTTTGAATAAATTGTTTTTGCTTCCTTAACCAGGGGAAAAGGTATTATAACTATGCAGAGTCAGACTGAGAGTGTTTCTCACCTGAAGTAACAGACAATTTAGAAGGTAACATACTTATAGCCGTACTTGGAATTTATGAATTATGGGGGGAAGAATGCCTACCAAACTGTAAACAGTAGGAAGTCCTGTTGTCACCTGGTTTCATCTGTAATGTTAAGATAAATTATTGGCTGGGCCCAGCACTTTGGGAGGCTGAGGTGGGTAGATCACCTGAGGTCAGGAGTTCGAGACCAGCCTGGCCAACATGGCGAAACCCCGTCTCTACTAAAAACACAAAAATTAGCTGGGTGTGGTGGTGCATGCCTATAATCCCAGCTATTCAGGAGATCGAGGCAGAAGAATCACTTGAACCCAGGAGGCAGAGGCTGCAGTGAGCCGAGATTACGCCACTGCATTCCAGCCTGGGAGACAGAGCGAGACTCCATCTCAAAAAAAAAAAAAAAAAGATAAATTATTTTCTAAATGTACATATGCAAGTTTCATCCAGGCAGTTCTGACATCTTTTGGTGAGGATTCTCCAAGAAGAAACCATTTACTTTTTGACTGACATAGCCTGTGGGTATGTTTCTGAAAAATTTAACTTGGAGAGATGGGTCTCTAACCTAACTCAGGACTGTTTTTACTCCTATGCAAGAAACATTAATAACACTTATGGAATAGTTACTATGTTCCAGGCACTTAATTATTAAAATCCCAAAATCCGTAGTACTTATTTTATCCCCTTTTTAATGATGAAGAAATGGAACCCAGAGAGGTTAAGTAACTTGACCAAGGTCACACAGCTATTAAGTGGCAAATAAGGGCTTCATACTCAGTCTGATTCTGGAGTTTGTCCTTTTCCTTTCTTCCTTTTCTTCTCTTTGGTTTTTTTTTTTTTTTTTTTTTTTGCTTGTTTTTTTTTTGTTTTTGAGACAGGATCTCCCTCTGTCACCGAAGCTGGAGTGCAGTGGTGAGACCATGGCTCACTGAAGCCTTGACCTCTCCAGCTAAAGTGATCCTCCCACTTCAGCATCCCCAGTACCTGATATTACAAGCACATGCCACCTTGCCCAGTTAATTTTTAAAACACTTTTTGTAGAGACAGGGTACCCTTTATTGCCCAGGCTGGTCTTGAACTCCTGGATTCAAGTGATCCTCATGCCTTGGCCTCCTAAAGTGTTGGGATTACAGGCATGAGCCTCTGTGCCCGGCCAAAAATGCATAGTTTTAAGGAGAAAGGAAAAGGCTCATAATTATTGTTGTGTAAGTCTTAATATCTTACGTTTATTGTTAAATTATGTGTCAGGCACTGTACTAAGTTATTTACGTGCACTTATATGTTTAAAAGATGAGAAACTTAGAAATATTACAGGAATTGAGAGGTAAGTTAAAGTTCCAACAGCTGGGAGATGTCTTGATTCTTTTTCTTTCGGCAGTGGGAGGTAATAAACTATAGTGATGAAAAGGACAGGTTCAGCGGGGCATGTGGGGCATACCTGTAATCCCAGCACTTTGGGAGGCCAAAGTGGGAGGATCACTTGAGACCAGGAGTTCGATACCAGCCTGGGCAACATGGTGAAACCGTCTCTACCAAAAAATATAAAAATAAGCCGGGTGTGGTGGTGCGCACCTATAGTGCCAGCTATGAGGAAGGCAGAGGTGGGAGGATCACTTGAGCCCAAGAAAGTGGAGGCTGCAGTGAGCCAAGACTGCACCACTGCACTCCAGCCTGGGCGACAGGGCTAGACCCTGCCTCTAAAACAAAACAAAACAATCCCCAAGCTATGCATTTTTCTACTCCAATACTCACTTTCATTAGAGATCGTCTCATTCTGGCGTCATTTTTCGACGTCAAGACTGAGACCACTTAACAAGACCTTCCTCAAGTTGGGGTCATCTATAGCTTATCAGATCACTTTTCCTACATGCATCTAATTGTCTTGTCTGAGGGGAAGGTTTATTTCCTCTCCAGCTTAAACCCTTGATTTCATCCCTTCCTAATTCCCCACAAAACATTTCTACATACATATCCTGTTATCTCAGACCTGTGAGTTTCTTCATTCAACAAGCAATGGTTGAGCGCCTATAAAGTATTAGGCACTTAGAATTCTGTGATCAGAATTCTCCTCCGTTCACTGGCTCCTCCTTTCCATGAGCTCAGTCTAGTGGTGAATACAAATATATTAACGAATGATAATGACACCACCAGGTAAATGCTACAATTCTGGTAGGTATGAGGCTCTCGGCAATATTCGCTAACAAGACAGGAGGTAGAAGGGGGTAGCGGGAGACCAGGGCACTATATGAAGGGGCCTGAGGGTAAGGGAAAATGAAAAGGACGAATAAAGGGTTGTCGTGGGTGGATTAAAGAAAGGGATGAAAATGGGCGCAAGGCAAGCAGAGTGAGCGAAATGCGAATGGTCAGAAGCGGAATGAATGATAGATCGGACTCTAAAGGCACGTAGGCTCGTACAAGAGAAAGTGCGGCCGTCTCACTCACTTCTGCCGCAGGCTCTCCTCCCTCTCCTTGTCGAGGAGGCTAGGCCAAGGCTTGTCGCTCCCGTAGGGGCGCGAGTAGCTGCCATAATAGACTGACGAGGAGGCAGAAGCGAAGGGGATGCCCCGGGGTGCAGAGGGCCGCTCTCGAGAACGCGACCGGGAGCGTGAGCGGTAGGACTGGTTTCGGGAGCCTTGGCTGAGGCCACCCAACTGATGGCTGAGTCCATTCCGGTCCCCGGACCGAGAGCAAGAGCGCGAGCGAGAGCGGCGGCCCCGCGGAGAGCGGGCAGATTTGCTGGGCTTCGGACTCTTGGACGAACTGCGACGTCTTCCCCCCGAGCCCGAGGCCTCCCTATCCGGGGTGCGCGAGCCGGACACCGGAGCCATTGCTACTGGGGCGCCCCAGCAGCAGTGGGAGAAGGTGGCGCTCTCGCGAGCCTAGGAAGATAATCTGTTGCCTTGGTTCCCGGGACCTGCCGCTGCGGAACAGCCCAAATCTGAGGAAACCTTGGAAACAGTTCTGGGTACGTTTGCAAAACCCTTCCCCGGATCTAGGCGGTCGTCGCCGACAGGAAGCGATGTGTGTATCAATATAAATAAGCCGGTGGGGCAACTAGATTGCATACATCCTTCCAGTTCCGAGTGAGGTTCCTCAAGTCTAAGCAAGAGACCAAGTCCTTTCTCAGCCTTGAATTTGAAACACTTGAAGGGAAGTATATATTTCACTGAATATATATTTCAAACACAATATACCGTATACATTTCACTGAGTGGCCGTATGAACAACACAGTTAATTCTGCTTGTGTTTCATGTGCTTTCTGTATGCATTCGTATGTAAATGTGTGTGTGTGTGTATGTCATGTATGAAAGTATGAATGTATATTTTCTTCTTCTTTCCAATCCCAAGCAAATAAGGAGGGTTTTTTGCGACTGGGGATGAGCTATGATGTCTAAGCCCCATATTGCCGTGTTAGCTTAGAGGGCGCAAATTTTGTTAATGGCTCGCGCCTGATAAACTCCAATTAAGTTTCCCGCCTAGAGAAAAACTGTATACTTATCCCCTAGCCACCCGTCTTCACCAACGTGCCCCAGCAAAAGGAGTTTTTTTTTTTTTTTTTCTTGAGACTGGAACTCACTCTGCTCACTCTGTCGCCCAGGATGGAGTACAGTGGCAAGATCTCGGCTCCCTGAAACCTCTGCCTCCCGGGCTCAAGCGATCCTCCCACCTCCGCCTCCTGAGTCGCTGGGACTACAGGCGCGTACGACACCAAGTCTGGCTAATTTTTTTTTTTTTTTTGAGGGGGATTGGGGAGAGACAGGGTTTCATCTTGTTGCCCAGGCTGGTCTCGAACTCTTGGGCTCAAGTGATCCGCCAGCCTCGGCCTCCCAAAGTGCTGGGATTATAGGCGTGAGCCACCGCGTCTGGCCTGTATTTTTTTTTTCTCCAAAAAGTGTCATTTTGTTTTTTATTTTTATTTTTTATTTTTGAGACGGGCTCACTCTGTCACCCAGGCTGGAGTGCAGTGGCATATCTCGGCTCACTGCAACCTGTGCCTCCCAGGTTCAAGTGATTCTCCTGTCTCAGTCTCCTGAGTACCTGGGATTACAGACATGTGCCATCACGTGCCGCTAACTTTTTATTATTTTTAAAAGTGTACAAATCTATAGGATACATGTGAAATTTTGTTACATGTATATAATGTGTAGTGATGATGTCAGGGTATTTAAGGTGTCCATTATCTGAGCACAATACATTTTTGTTATGTGTACTCTTGGCCTGGTGTGGTGGCTCACGTCTGTAATCCCAGCACTTTGGGAGGCAGAGGCGGGTGGATCACTTGAGGTCAGGAGTTCGAGACCAGCCTGGCCAACATGGTGAAACCCCATCTCTACTAAAAATACAAAATTTAGCTGGGCCTGGTGGCACGTGCCTGTAATCCCAGCTACTAGGGTGGCTGAGGCACCAGAATCGCTTGAACCCAGGAGGCTGAGGTTGCAGTGAGTTGAGAGCTGAGACTGCACCACTGCACTCCAGTCTGGGCAACAGAGTGAGACTGTTTCAAAAAAAAAAAAAAAATGTACTCTCACTCTACCCTGCTATCAATATCAGACACTGAATTTGGGACTGGGCATGGTGACTTACGCCTGTAACTCCAGAACTTTGGGAGGCCGAGGTGGGCAGATCCCTTGAACCCAGGAGTTGGAGACCAGCCTGGGAAATATAGGGATACCCTGTCTCTACAAAAAATTTAAAAATTTGCTGAGTGTGGTGGTGCATGTGAGCTACTCAGGAGACTGAGGTGGGAGGAACACTTACTTGAGCCTGGAAAATCGAGGTTGCAGAGAGCTGTGATTGATCCACTGCACTCCATGGGCGATAGAGCGAGACACGGTCTTAAAACAACAACAAAAACCATTGAATTTATTTCTTCTATCTTACTGTATGTTTGTACCCTTTAACCAATTTCTCTTCATCCTTCTGCTTCCTCCCACATACCCTACCCAGCCTCTGTTATCTATCCAGCAAAAGGAATTTGTAATCCCTTCTTTGTCCAGCTCCTTAAACTAGTCTCATTGTATGCCAGCCCAGCAATGTAGAGTTAAGGATCAATATTTCTATTCTTTTTCTTTTCTTTTCTTCTTTTTAGATGGAGTCTCGCTCTGTAACCAGGCCGGAGTGCAGTGGCGCGACCTTGGCTCACTGCAACCTCTGCCTCTTGGGTTCAAGCTATTCTCCTGCCTGAGCCTCCTAAGTAGCTGGGATTACAGGCACGTGCCACCATGCCCAGCTAATTTTTGTAGTTTTAGTAGAGACAGGGTTTCACCATGTTGGCTAGGGTGGTCTTGATCTCTTGACCTTGTGATCTGCCTGCCTTAGCCTCTCAAAGTGCTGGGATTACAGGCGTGAGCCACCATGCCCAGCATTTCTATTCATTTTATACTGTTTTTCTTTTCTTTTTTCTTTTGTGAAACAGGGTCTAGCTCCCTCACCCAGACTGGAGTGCAGTGGTGCGATCTCGGCTCACTGCAACCTCCGCCTCCCTAGTTCCAGGGATCCTCCCACCTCAGCCTCCTGAGTAACTGGCATGTGCCATTAGCTTGGCTAATATTTAAATTTTTTTGTAGACATGAGGTTTCGCCATGTTGCCCAAGCTGGTCTTGAACTCATGGACTCAAGTGATCCTTCCACCTTGGCATCTCAATGTGCTGTCATTACAGGCTTGAGCCACTGCACCTAGGCCTCTACTGTTTTTAAATCAAAGGGCATTCCAACATTAATTCTACTGATTTGGGTTTTTTTTTTTTTTTGAGACGGAGTCTTGCTCTATTGCCCAGGCTGGAGTGCAGTGGCAGGATCTTGGCTCACTGCAACCTCTGCCTCCTGGGTTCAAGCAATCCTCGTGCCTCAGTCTTCCAAGTAGCTGGGATTACAGATGCCCACCACCACACCCAGGTAATTTTTGTATTTTTGGTAGAGTCTGGGTTTCATCCTGTAAGCCAGGCTGGTCTTAAACTCCTGACCTCAAGTGATCTGCCAACCTCTGCCTCCTAAAGTGCTGGGATCACAGGCATGAGCCTCCATGCACAGCCCTCAATTTGGACTTTTGAAGGTACATAAGTTTGCTGAAGAAATTCCAAGTCTAGTCTGCCAGTAGCATGATGGCCTCTGGAATTTTCCTAAGTAGTAATTTATCAGATGATGAAAATTAATGCAAATTGATGATCAGAAATCTCCTTTTTTTGGAATTTAAGGGGAAGACGTATGAAATAATGTTAAATGGAAAGAGTGGACCACAGTATTGGATATCTTCTATGTATAACTAATTTGTCATGGGACCAGGTCCAAAAACTTAATTGAATAAGAGAAATTCTGTGATTTGGGATGGAGATTGGGGAGAATTTCTAATAAGAAAGTTTTCAGTGGAAAACCTACTGCCTAACTTTTTTGACAACGGGCTGTACACCTTCACCTCAGTTGCCTATAAAACCAACTCTGCAACAGTGATTAATTTACCTGCCCCATGACTGGTGGACATGTACTTTAGTTGGGAAGAGAAAACCCCTACCCCAGCACCTCTGAACAGCATGGTGCTCTTCTTGCCAGGTATCCTGGGAGCAGCCTGTGTTTCATGAGTTGGCAGTGAGGGGGAGCTAGAGCACACAGGCAGGTGCAGACAGCCAGTGGGGTCAGGCTTGCAGAATTTGGGTCCTGCCATTGCACTCCAGCCTGGGCAACCTCCGCCTCCCAGGTTCAAGTGATTCTCCTGCCTCAGCCTCCCAAGTAGCTGGGACTACAGGCATGCGCCACCATGCTTGGCTAATTTTTGTATTTTTAGTAGAGATGGGGTTTCACTATGTTGGCCAGGCTGGTTTTGAACTCCTGACCTCATGATCTGCCTGCCTCAGCCTCCCAAAGTCCTGGGATTACAGGCATGAGCCACCGCTCCTGGCCTATTCTTCTTTTAAATTTTTTTTTTTTTGCTTTTGAGATGGGGTCTCACTCTGTCACCTTGGCTAAAGTGCAGTGGCACAATCTTGGCTCACTGCAACCTCCGCCTCCCGGGTTCAAGCGATCTTCCCACCTCAGCCTCCCAAGTAGCGGGGACAACAGGCACATGCCACTATGCCTGGCTAAGTTTTGATATTTTTGGTAGAGACAAGGTTTCGCCAGGTTGCCCAGGGGGTCTGGAACCCCTGAGCTCAAGTGATCCACCCGCCTCGGCCTCCCAAAGTGCTGGGATCACAGGTGTGAGCCACCACACCCGACCTGATCCATTCTTTACAGGAATTAAACCATTTGTGTGTTATGGGATATGGAGGTATTCAGCTTCCATTCACTATTCCTCTTCAAAATCTGAGACTCTGGAACTGTCTGGGCAGGTGCATGGCTGACACCCAGAGGACTGAGGCAGATATCTGGGTTGTGGAAATGGAATTTAAGGAGTGGGTGTTAGGGGGACTCTTGTAGTTTGTGTCCATTTGAATTTGAGGATGCTTTCCAATTATGCCAACAATTGTTTTAGAGACTGTGAGATTAAAACAAAGTTTTTAAATACTAACCCCTTTTGAAAGAATTTACAGGATCAAAACCCGAACCACACAATTTCTAAAAAGAATTTTCTTTTAGAATACTTCTTAGTCAATACAGACCTGTGATCCCTGATAACTTTACTGGGGTGCTGGCTTTGCCAGTTCCTCTAACACCTCACTTATCAGCATTTCTTCTCTGATAATAAATTGCTGCTACTTCTACAGGAAGAAATTTGATGATATTAGGCCTCTAAATATGGAAAATTTCACACTCTTGGGTCAGCCTATTTGAATCTCACATTGGAAAGACTGTCATAAATGGAGAATTGTTTCTAATTTGACTCCACTAGGAGGAGCTGTGTCTACCAACAGGTAGAAATATGGCTGGAACTTACAGGTGTGTTCTGAGGACCAAAAGCACAGGTTAAATAAGTGATGTGACCATTCTAGGATATATTCAAGCTAAAGATCATGTGTGCTCATGTGCACACAAAAGATAGAGGAAACACTGAATGAAGCAGAGCTCAGTGCTAGACATGGATGGAGAATTTGAGTGCTCTACTGCCCACTGGGTCCCTAGGGGACTAGGATGTTAGCCAGGGGGCAAGGCCACCCCAAAACTTGGCCAAACAACTGATATCCTAAAGTGCAGCCAATAATGACAAACTAGACACAATATTTGTGTCACAGATTCCAAATACAATTGAACAGCTTCCAGTTTGCATCTATGTGAGAAGGGGCAAAAAAGGGAAAGAGGGTTGATTAAGAGAGAAGTAAGATATAACCCTCTGTTCCTGTGTTGCTTAACTCCAATTAACTGACATTCCTTATTTGCAGTATCTAGAGTACAAAACTTTGGTGCTGATAGTGAAAAATCAACGTGCCGCACATTCGCTATTCCTGTAAGGGCAAATGTTAAATATGGGACTGTGGCATTTGATTCCCTCATGCTCCCTGCTTCTTTTCCTCCTCCTTCTCTTCTGTCCCTTCCCCCTCTCTTCCTCTAGCTTTAAAAATGAAAGAACAGGACTTCCTTAGAATGCAGTTTTGCAAAATTTAACTAAACACTACATGAAGTACTCTTATCTATTATCGGATGAGCCATGCCAATAAACTGAAAACCTGAAAATAGGCACACTATGAAAACATTGGATTCAGTGAGCAGAGATGCTAGCCATAGTCATGTTTTGATCTTGCCTGTTTTTTTTTTTTAATTAATAGAGTTTATTTTTAAGAGCAGTTTTAGGTTTACAGAAAAATTGAGCAGAAAGTACAGAGTTCCCATATACTCTCCCTTCCCTGCCCCACTCCACCTCCAGTTTCCTCTATTATGAACATTTTGTTTTGGTGTGGCACATTTTTTTTTTTTTTTTTGGCGGAGTTTTGCTCTTGTCGCCCAGGCTGGAGTGCAATGGCGCGATCTTGGCTCACTGTAACCTCTGCCTCCTGGGTTCAAGTGATTGTCCTGCCTCAGCCTCCCAAGTAGCTGGGACCACAGGCATGTGGCACCACGTCCAGCTAATTTTTGTACTATTAATAGGGACGGGGTTTTACCATGTTAGCCAGGCTGGTCTCGAACTCCTGACCTCAGGCCTCCCAAAGTGCTGGGATTATACCTGCCTTGGCCTCCCAAAGTGCTGGGATTACAGGCGTGAGCCACCATGCCTGGTGGTGTGGCACATTTGTTAATTGATGAACCAATTTCAATATATGATAATTAACTAAAGTCTGTAGTTTACATTAGGGTTCATTCTTTGTCTACTTTCTATGGATTTTGCCAGATGCATAATGTCATGTACCTACCATTACAGTATCATACAGAGCAGTTTCACTACCTTTAAAATCTCTCTGTGCTCTACCTATTCATCCTTCCTTCCCTACCCTCTCCCTTCTTCCCTGCCAAGCTTCTGGAAACTGCTGATCTTTTTACTGTCTCTACAGTTGTACTTTTTCTAGAATGCCATAGTATTAGGGTTCTCTAGAGGGACAGAACTAATTATATATATATATTAACAGTAGAACTAATGGTAGGTATACATATATATGGTTTATACACACACACACACACACACGTATATGGTTTATTAAGGAGTACTGACTCACATGATCACAAGGTGAGGTCCCACAGTAGGCTGTCTGTAAGCTGACAAGCAAGGAACCTACTCCAAGTCCCAAAGCTGAAGAACTTGGAGTCTGATGTTAAAGGGTAGGAAGGATCCAGCGTGGGAGAAAGATGTAAGCCAGAGGACTAAACCAGTCTAGTCTGTTCTTCTGCCTGCTGTTATTCTGGCCCCCCGGCAGCTGATTAGATGGAGCCCACCCTGATTGAGGGTGGGTCTGCCTCTCTCAGTCCACTGACTCAAATGTTAATATCCTTTGGCGACACCCTCGTGGACACTCCTAGGAACAATACTTAGGAACATTCTTTAGTGTGATCAATTTGACACTCAGTATTAACCATCACAGCCATATATTTGCAATCAGACTGGCTTCTTCCACTTAGCAATGTGCATTTCACATTCCTTCATGTCTTTTTGTGACTTGACAGTTCATTTCTTTTTAGTGCTGAATAATATTCTATTGTATGGATACACCACAGTTTGTATATCTGTTCACCTATTACAGGACATCATGATTGTTTCCAAGTTGTGGCAATTATGAATAAATCTGCTATAAACATTCATGTGCAGGTTTTTGTGCAGATTATGTTTTAACCTTACTTGGGTACATACCTAGAGGTGTGATTACTGGATCATATGTTAAGACTATCTTTAGCCTTGTAAGAAACTACCAAACTGTCTTTGAATGTGGCTGAACCATTTGGCATTCCCACCAGCAATGAATGAAAATTCCTGTTGGTCTACATTCTTGTCAGCATTTGGTGCTGTCAGTGTTGTGGATTTTGGCCATTCTAATAGCTGTGTAGTGGTATCTCATTTTAATTTTCAATTTGCAAAGTACATAGGATGTTGAACATCTTTTCATGTGCTTGTTTGCCATGTGTATGCCTTCTTTTGGGTCACATCTTTTTAATTGGGTTATTTTCTTATTGTTGAGTTGAAGAGTTCCTTGTGTATTGTGGATACAAGCCTTTTATATGTGTTTTGAAAATATTTCCTTTCAGTCAGTGGCTTGTATTTTCATTCTCTCTCTCTCTCTCTTTTTTTTTTTTTTTTTAAAGACGGAGTCTTGCTCTGTCGCCCAGGCTGGAGTGCAGTGGCACCATCTTGGCTCACTGCAACCACTGCCTCCCGGGTTCAAGCGATTCTCCTACCTCAGCCTCCTGAGTAACAGGGACTTCAGGTGCCTGCCACCAGGCCTGGGCTAATTTTTGTATTTTTAGCAGAGACAGGGTTTCATCATATTAGCCAGGCTGGTCTCAAACTCCTGACTTTGTGATCCGCCTGCCCCGGCCACCCAAAGTGCTGGGATTGCAGGCATGAGCCACTGCGCCCAGCCCCATTCTCTTAATGATGTTTTTTGTAGGGCAGAAGTTTTTAATCCCAATGAAGTCCAAGTTATCAATTTTTTTTTCATGGACTATTGTGTTTGCTTTTTACCTAAAAACTTATTGACAAACCCCAAGTCACCCAGATATTTTCGTATGTTACCTTCTTGAAGTTTTATATCTTTACATTAATTTTTTGTTTGTTTGAGACGAAGTCTCGCTCTGTTGCCAAGGCTGGAGTGCAGTGGCGAGATCAGGGCTCACTGCACCTGGGCTCAAGCAGTCCTCCACCTCAGCCTCCTGTGTAGCTGGGACTACAGGCAGGCGCCACCATGTCTGGCTAATTTTTTTTTCTTTTGGTAGAGACGGGATTTCGCCATGTTACCTAGGCTGGTCTCAAACTCCTGAATTCATGAGATCCGGCTGCCTCAGCCTCTGAAATTGCTGGGAATGTAGGTGTGAGACACCGCACCTGGCCTAGTTTTACATTTTATATTTAAATCTGTGATCCATTTTGAGTTAATTTTTGTGAAAGGTGTAGGATTCATTTTTTTTGCATGTAGTATCCAGTGTTTCCAGCACCATTTGTTGAGAAGACTATCCTTTCTCCATTAGATTGCCTTTGTTCCTTTATGAAAGATCAGTTAACTATATTTGTGTGGGCCTATTTCTGAGCTGTCTGTTATGTCTCATCAATCTGTTCTTTCACCAATATCCCACTGTCTAGAGTACTGTAGCCTTATAATAGTAATATCTTGATGTTGGGAAATGTCAGCCCTCTCACTTTATTCTTATTCTTGAGAATTAATTTGGCCATTTCTGGGTCATTTGATTTTTTATATAAACTTTAAAATCATTTAGTTGATTTCCACAAAACGATTTGCAGGGATTTTGATTGGAATTGCATCCAATCTATAGGTCAAGCTGGGAAGAAGTGACATCTAAACAATACTGAGTCTTCCTATTCGTGAACACAGAATCTCTCTTCATGTATTTATTTTTATTAAATTTTTTACCTTGCAGCTCAAAGGATCTCCATTTATTTAGATCTTTGATTTATTTCATCAGTTTCATAGTTTTCTACATACAGATATTGAGATATGACACGTATTTTGTTATGTTATACCTAAGTATTTAATTTTTTGATGCTAATATAAATGGTATTGTTTTAAATTTCAAATTCTAATTGCTCATTGCTGACATATAGGAAAGTGATTGACTTTTGTATATTAACCTTGTGTCCTACAATCTTGCTATAATTGCCCATTAGTTTCAGGAGTGTTATTTTTTTATTGTTGTTAATTCCTTGGGATTTTCTACACAGATAATGATGTCATCTGTGATTAAGGACAATTTTATTTTTTTCTTCTCAGTTCATATACTGTTTATTTTCTTATTGCATTAGGCAGGACTTCCAGTATAATTGTGAACTGGAGTGGTGAGAGGTGATGCCTTTGCCTTGTTCCTGATCTTAAGGGGAAAGCATCTGGTTTCTCACCATTAAGTGTGATGTAGGTATTTTTAGATGTCCTTATCATGGTGGGGAACTTACTCTCTCTTCCTAGTTTTCTGAGAGTTCTTAACATGAATGGGTGTTGGATTTTGTCAAATGCTTTTTTCTGCACCTGTTGATATGATGTTATTTTTCTTCTTTAGCTTGTTAATGTGATGGGTTACGTTATTTGGTTTTCAAATGTTGAACCACCTTTGCATGCATGGAATACATTCCACTTAGTTGTGGTATATAATTTTTTGGTATACATTGCTGAATTTGATCTGCTAACATTTTGTTGAAGATTTTACATCTATATTCATGAGAGATGTTCATTTGTGGTTTTCCTTGCTTGTAATGCATTTGTCTGATTTTGGTATTTGGGTAGTGCTGACCTCATAGGATGAGTTAGGACGTATTTCCCATGCTTCTATTTTTTAGAACAGATTGTAGAGAAATTAGTGTGTCCAGAATTGGTGGGTTCTTGGTCTCACTGACTTCAAGAATGAAGCCGTGGACCCACGCGGTGAGTGTTATAGTTCTTAAAGATGGTGTGTCTGGAGTTTGTTCCTTCAGATGTTCATGGTCTTGCTGACTTCAGGAGTGAAGCTACAGACCTTTGCAGTGAGTGTTATAGCTCATAAAGGTGGTGCAGACCCAAAAAGTGAGCAGCAGCAAGAGTTATTGCAAAGAGTGAAAGAACAAACCTTCCACAGCGTGGAAAGGGACCCGAGCCAGTTGAGGCTGCCGGCTCAGGTGGCTGCTTTTATTCCCTTATCTGCCCCCTCCACATCCTGCTGATTGGTTCATTTTACAGAGAGCTGATTGATCCATTTTACAGAGAGCTGATTGGTCTGTTTTACAGAGAGCTGATTGGCCCGTTTTGACAGAGTGCTGATTGGTGCATTTACAAACCTTTAGCTAGACACAGAGTGCTGATTGGTGCGTTTACAAACCTTTAGCTAGACAGAGTGCTGATTGGTGCGTTTACAATCCTTTAGCTAGTCAGAAAAGTTCTCCAAGTCCCCACCTGATTAGCTAGACACGGAGTGCTGATTGGTGCATTTACAATCCTTTAGCTAGACAGAAAAGTTCTGGAAGACCCCACCTGCCCCAGAAGCCCATCCCGCTTCACCTCTCACTGGCACTTGCTGCGGCACTTTGCGGCACCTAGCCTGGGCACTCCGGCAGCCCAGAGGGAGCCTGTCCCCCCATCAAGCCCAGCAGGTGCCGGCCGGCTGTGCCGAGTGCAGGCCCTCCGAGCCCACGCCCACCCGGAACCTGCGCCAGCCTGCGAGCACCTCTCTTCACACTTCCCCAGGAGCAGAGGGAGCCGGCTTCAGCCTTCCGCTCCAGAGAGGAGCTCTCATATCTCAAGGGCGGGTTGAAGGGCTCCTTAAGTGCGGCCAGAGTGGATGCCGAGGCTGAGGAGATGCCGAGAGTGAGCGAGGGCTGCTAGCATGTTGTCACCTCTCATCAGTATAATTTCTTCCTTAAATGTTTAGTAGAATTCCCCAGTGAAACTATCTGGGCCAGGTGCTTTCTATTCTGGAAGATTATTGATTATTGATTCAATTAAAAATACATATAGATGTTCAGATTGTCTGTTTCTCCTTGTGTAAGTTTTAGTAGATTGTATCTGTTGAAAACACTCAGAAAAGCTGAGTGTTGGAAGAGAAGCTGAAGCAGGGCTGCATGTCTGCTAGACTTGCTGGTTCCTTGCTTCTAGCACTCCCATTATCCCAAGTAGCCCTATGTTTTTCATTCACTTGATAACACTGTTTCCTTTCAACCCCCACTTGTTTCTTTGAGCACTAATAAACAGCATGGGCTCCCAGAGCTCAGGGCCTTTGCAGCCTCCACACTTGCAACGCCCCCCCCTCCCACTTTCTCTCAAATGGTCTTTTCCTCAATCCTTTGACTCCGCTGGACTTCATTTCCCCATGACCTGGTGTTGGGTCTGATCACCCCAACAATATCTTTCAAGGAATTGGTCCATTGCATCTAAGTTACTAAATTTGTGGCCATAAAGTTTTTCAAAATATTCCTTTCTCATCATTTTAATGTCCATGAGATAAATAGTAATGACCTCTCTTTGATTTCTGATATTAGATATTTGTGTCTGGGCATGGTGGCTCATGTCTGTAATCCCAGCACTTTGGGAGGCTGAGGCAGAAGATCCCTTGAGCACAGGAGTACAAGGTTACAGTAAGCCTATGATTGCACCACTGCACTCTAGCCTGGGTGACAGAGCAAGACTTTGTCTCCTGCCAAAAGAGGAAAAAATTTGTGTTTTGTCTCTTTTCTCCCTTGGTTACCGTGACGAGATATTTACAGATTTTGTGATCTTTTTAAAGAGCCAGCTTTTGGTTTTATTGCTTTTCTCTATTGTTTTTCTGTTTGAAATTTCCTTGATTTTTGCCTGATTTTTTATTCTATCTTTTCTTCTGCTTTCTTTTGATTCAATTTACTCTTCTTTCTCTAGTTTCTTAAGGTCAAAGTTTAGATTATGAATTTTAGTTCCTCTTTTCTGTTTTGACGGAGTCTCACTCTGTTTCCCAGGCTGGAGTGCAGTGGCACAATCTCAGCTTACTGCAACCTCTGCCTCCTGGGTTCAAGCGATTCTCCAGCCTCAGCCTCCTGAGTACCTGGGACTACAGGCGCATGCCACTATGCCCGGCTAATTTTTTGTATTTTTAGCAGAGACGGAGTTTCACCGTGTTAGCCAGGATGGTCTTGATCTCCTGACCTCGTGATCCACCTGCCTCAGCCTCCAAAGTGCTGGGATTACAGGCGTTCCCCCGGCCCTGTTTTTCTAATACATGCACTAAATGCTATGAATTTTCCTCTATGCATTTCTTTCATTGATTACCACACATTTTGACAAGTTGTATTTTCATTTTCATGTAATTCAAAATATTTTTCAAATTCCCCTGAAATGTCTTCTTTGATCCATGTGTTCTTTACAAGTGCATCTTACGGCACAGAAGTGGTCTATCTTGTTGAATGTTCCATGTGAGTTTGAGAAGAATGTATATTCTACTATTGTAGGATAAAATGTTCTATAAATGTCAACTAGATCCAGTTTATTGATGGTGCTGTTAGTTCAACCATATCCTTACTACTGATTTTCTGCCTGCTGGATTTTTCAATTACTGATGTTGACGTGTTGATATCTCCAAGTATAATAGTGGGTTTAGCTCATTCTCCTTGCAGTTATGTCAGTTTTTGCCTCACATATTTGGATACTCTCTCATTAGACACATACACATTAAGGATTGTTCTGTTTTCTGGAGAATTAACTCCTTTATCCTTATGAAGGGCCCCTCTTTACCCCTGATAATTTTCCTTACTCTAAGGTTTGCTTTGTCTGAAATTAATATAGCTACTCTGACTTTTTCTTTTTTGATTTTTGAGACAGAGTCTTACTCTGTCACCCAGACTGGAGTGCAGTGGCATGAGCTCAGCTCACTGCAATCTCAGCATTCCAGGTTTAAGTGATTCTCATGCCTCAGCCTCCCAAGTATCTGGGACTACAGGTGCGCGCGACCATGCCTGGCTAATTTTTGTATTTTTAGTAGAGACAGGAGGTTTCACTATGTTGGCCAGGCTGGTCTCAAACTCCTGGCCTCAAGTGATCTAGCCGCCTTGGCCTCCCAAAGTGCTGGTGTGTCTGGAATTTGTTCCTTCCAGTGGCTTCTTGGTCTCACTGACTTCAAGAATGAAGCCGCGGACCCTCGCGGAGAGTGTCACAGTTCTTAAAGATAGTGTGTCCGGAGTTTGTTCCTTCATATGTTCAGATGTGTCCGGAGTTTCTTCCTTCTGGTGGGTTCGTGGTCTTGCTGACTTCAGTAGTGAAGCCGCAGACCCTTGTGGTGAGTGTTATAGCTCTTAAAGGTGGCATATATCCAGAGTTGTTTGTTTCTCCTGGTGGGTTCGTGGTCTTGCTGACTTCAGGAGTGAAGCCGCAGACCTTCACGGTGAGTGTTACAGCTCATAAAGGTAGCGCAGACCCAAAGAGTGAGCAGCAGCAAGATTTATTGTGAAGAGCAAAAGAACAAAGCTCCCATAGTGTGGAAGGGCACCTGAGCAAGTTGCCACTGCTGACTTGGGTGGCCAGCTTTTATTCTCTTATTTGGCCCCACCCACATCCTGCTGATTGGTCCATTTTATGGAGTGCTGATTGGTCCATTTTACAGAGCGCTGATTGGTCCATTTTACAGAGTGCTGATTGGTGCGTTTACAATCCTTTAGCTAGACAGAAAAGTTTTCCAAGTCCCTACCTGACCCAGAAGTCCAGCTGGCTTCACCTCTCACTGGGGTTACAGGTGTGATCCATGGCGCCTGGCCCAGCTTTCTTTTGATTAGTGCTACTATAGCATAATTTTTCTCCATCCCTTTTCAGAAAAAACTCCTGTCTCCAAAAACCATTCTTTTACTTTTGATCCATGTCTTTATATTTTATTTGTTTATTTATTTATGAGACAGGGTCTTACTCTGTTGCCCAGGCAGGAGTGCAGTGGCGTGATTATGGCTCATTACAACCTCAAACTCCCTGGGCTCAGGTGATCCTCCCACCTCAGCCTTCTGAGTAGCTGGGACTACAGGCACAAGCCATCCTGCTTGGCTAATTTTTATATTAGCCAGGGGTTTTGCCATGTTGCTCAGGCTGGTCTTGAACTCTTGAGTTCAGGTAGTCTGCCTGCCTCAGTCTCCCAAAGTGCTGAAATTACAGGTGTTAACTACCACACCTGGCCTGTTTTTGTATTTAAAGTGGGTTTTTTGTAGACAACATAGACTTGGGTCTTGTATTTTTATCCACTCTGAGTGTTTCTTTTTTTTTCTCTTCATGCTCATATCATGAAATTTGTCTGTCTTTTAATTTGTATATTTAGATCATTCACATTTAAAGTGATTATTGATATATTTGGATTAGTGTCTACCATATTTGTAACTATTTTCAATTTGTTGCCTTTGTTCTTGGTTTCCATTTTGTCTTTTACTCTTTTTCTGCCTTCTTTGGTTGTAATTGAGCTTTTAATTATGATTCCATTTTCTCTCCTCTCTTAGTATATCAGTTATACTTCTTTTTAAAAACTTTATTTGATGGTTTGTATGTGTGTTTTCTTTTTCTTTTCTTTTCTTTTTTTTAAGGGTAAGGTCTTATTATGTTGCTCAGGCTGGAGTACAGTGGCATGATCATAGCTCACTGCAGCCTTGACCTGCTGAGCTTAAGCAGTCATCTTGCCTCTGCCTCCTGAGTAGCTATGAGTACAGGTACACGCCACCACGCATGGCTAATTATACTTCTTAAAGAATATTTTTAGTGTTGCCCTAGTGTTTGCAATATGCATTTACTACTAATCTAAGTTCACTTTCAAATAACACTATATCATTGCATGGGTAGTACAACTATTTTATAACACAGTATTCCCAATTCCTTCCTTATAGCATTGCTGTCCTTTATAACATTGCTGTCATCCATTTCACTTATCTATAAACTATAATCACTAAACCCATTTTTTTCTATAATTAATTTGAAAACTGTTATCAATTAGATCAAATAAGAATAAGAAAAATTAGATATTTATTTTATTTTATCATCATTGATGATTTCTCTAATGATGTTCCTTTCTTTA
The DNA here is from genome assembly GCF_024542745.1 of Macaca thibetana thibetana. Lineage (NCBI taxonomy): Eukaryota > Metazoa > Chordata > Mammalia > Primates > Cercopithecidae > Macaca > Macaca thibetana. The sequence goes on from NC_065598.1 coordinate 115,105,796, forward strand.
TGTAAATTGGAATTTTTTGCCTCTATCTTTTTTTTTTTTTTTTCATTTTGAGATGGAGTCTCGCTCTCGTCTCCCAGGCTGGAGTGCAATGGCGTGATCTTGGCTCACTGCAAGCTTCACCTCCCGGCTTCAAGTGATTCGCCTGCCTCAGCCTCCTGAGTAGCTGGAACTACAGGCACCCGCCACCATGCCCAGCTAATTTTTGTATTTTTAGTAGAGATGGGGTTTCACCATGTCAGCCAGGCTGGTCTCGAACTCCTGACCCCAGGTGATCTGCCTGCCTTGGCCTCCCAAAGTGCTGGAATTACAGGCCTGGGCCACTGCACCCGGCCGATCATTTTTCTATTCTTTGAAAAACTTTTGGCTAGGCACAGTGGCTCACGCCTATAATCCCAGCACTTTGGGAGGCAAGGTGGGTGGATCACGAGGTCAGGAGTTCGAGACCAGCCTGGCCAACAGGGCAAAAACCCATCTCTACTAAAAATATGAAAATTAGCTGGGTGTGGTGGGAAGGTGCCTGTAATACCAACTACTCGGGAGGCTGAGGCAGTAGAATCGCTTGAACCTGGGAGGTGGAGGTTGCAGTGAGCTGAGATCGCGTCACTGCACTCCAGTCTGGGTGACAGAGCGATACTCTGTCTAAAACAAACAAACAACCCCAAAACTTTTAACATCTATTGCAAAGCAGTTATACTGGTGACCATTTCTCCCAGTTTTGTTTGTCTGAGAAAGTCTTTATTTCTCCTTCTCTTGAAGGGTAATATCACTGGGTACAGAATTCTAGGTTGTTGGTGTTTTTCTTTGAATACCTCTTCTTGCTCCTCTATAGGTAAGGTATTGTTTTCATCCATCTTCTTTTAAGAGTTTCTCTTTGTGTTTGATTTTCTGTAGTTTGAATATATGCTTAAATATAGATTATTTTGGTATTGATTCTGCTAGATGTTCTTTGACTTTATTGGATCTGTGGTTTGCTCTCTGTATTAACTTTGAAAAATTCTCTGCCATTATTACATTAATTATTTTTTCCATTCCTTTCTGTCTTCTCTCATTATGCATATGTTACACCTTTGTAATTGTCCACAGTTCTTTGATATTCTGTTTTTTTTTTTTTTTTTTTGAGACGGAGTCTCGCCCAGGCTGGAGTGCAGTGGCCGGATCTCAGCTCACTGCAAGCTCCGCCTCCCAGGTTTACGCCATTCTCCTGCCTCAGCCTCGCGAGTAGCTGGGACTACAGGCGCCCGCCACCTCGCCCGGCTAGTTTTTTGTATTTTTTAGTAGAGATGGGGTTTCACCGGGTTAGCCATGATGGTCTCGGTCTCCTGACCTCGTGATTCGCCCGTCTCGGCCTCCCAAAGTGCTGGGATTACAGGCTTGAGCCACCGCGCCCGGCCTCTGTTTTTTGTTTCATTATTTTTTCTGTTTGCTTTTCAGTTTGGGAAATTTCTATTGTCATATTGGGAACTTTTCCTTTCTTTTTCTTATTTTACTTTATTTTTGAGAGAGGGTCTCAGTCTGTCATCTAGGCTGGAGCACAGTAGATTGATCATAGCTCACTGCAGCCCCCAACACCAGGGCTCATGCAGTCCTCCCGCCTCAGCCACCACACCTGGATAATTTTTTTAAGAGATGAGGTCTTGCTATGTTGTCCCCGCTGGTCTCAAACTTGCCTGAAGCAATCTTCCCACTTCAGCCCCATGAAGTGCTGGGCTTACAGGTGTTAGCCACCATGTCCAACCCATACATGGAAGTCTATTGTCATATCTTCTAGTGTACTGTTTCTTTCCTGCCTTCTCTAGTCTAACGATGAGCCCATGAGCCCATCAAGAACATTCTTCATTTCTGTTACTATGTTTGTGATTTGTAGCATTTCTTTTTTAATTTTTTCTTAGAGGTTTTATCTCTCTATACATTACTCATCTGTTCTTGCATGTTTATAGAGCCCTTAGCATAATAATCGTAGTTATTTAAAATTCCCAATCTTATCATTCTAAAATATCTGCTGTATTTTAGTTGGGTTCTGATGCTTGCTTTGTCTCTTCAGAACATGACTTTTTTGACAGGGTCTCACTCTGTTGCCCAGGGTGAACTGCAGTGGCATGATCATGGCTCATTGTAACCTCCTGGGCTCAAGCGATCTTCCCACCTCAGTTTCCCAAGTAGCTAGGGTCTACAGGCATATTCCACCATGCCTGGCTAATTTTTCTTATTTTTTGTAGAGACAAGGTCTCGCTATGTTGCCCAGGCTGGTCTAGAACTTCTGGGCTCAAGTGTTTCACTTGCCTTGACCTCCTAAAGTGCTGATATTAAAGGTGTAGGCCACTGCACCTGGTTCTAGAATATGTTTTTTGACTTTTAGCAGTCTTTTACATTTTTGTTGAAAACCATACGTGATGTACTGGGTAGAAAGAACTGAGGTAGGCTGGGCATGGTGGCTGTGCCTCTCTATTCCCAGCACTTCACGAGGCCAAGTCAGGAGGCTCACTTGAGGCCAGGAATTCGAGACCAGCCTGGACAATAATACAGTGAGACCCTGTCACTACAAAAAAAAAAAAAAAAAAAAAAAGCACTGAGGTAGGTAGTTCTTTTGTGTGAGGTTTTATGGTTATCTGGCTAGGAATTAGGCTGTTTACTTTTGGCCGTAGCTTTAGGTGTCAGAAGCTAAAATTTCTTGTAGGGCCCTTGTCTTTGTTTCCTTTGTTGTCTTTGAGTTTTTCCAAAGGCTCCTTCTTAAATAGGATCTGAGGCTTGCAGTCTTTTCAGCTGTAATTCACCTATAATCTGCGGTTATTATGCAGGATTCTTACTGATGTGGTGGTAAGGTTGGGAGGAGGGCAAGCATTTTATCATCCCACGATTAGATCTTAGTCTTTCACTAAGCCTGTGTCCCTGGGCTGTGACCTTTGCAAGTCCTTCTCAGCGTCCCCACCCATCCCTTTAGCTTAGATGGAAGGCTAGACAGGGCTGGAGTTGAGTACTTCCTTTCCCCGTGGTTGGTCAGGCTTTGGGGAAACCCAACTTTGTTAGGCTCTGGTAAAATGGTTTCCTCCCAGGGTAGTCCTTGGCTATGGAAAACAGAGAACTCTGGGCATATTTCAAAATGATTGCTTTTCTTGTCCACCTGCTGGAAGCAGGGAGGGATTCCCACCCCCTCCCTTCACAGTGACAACTTGGTGTGGCTTCTGGAGATAAAACTCATGAAATCCCCTTAAGGCTGCCCCCACCCTTGAAGTTTTAACTCTCTAGATAGGCCATACTGAGCTTCTAGAAGTTCATCAGTAACAGTTGTTCCTACAGAGTGTTCCTACTCATGCTGGCTCCAACTATGGGTTTCTGCTGGTGGCCTTCTACTCTTGGTAAACAGTAATTCTCTGTATCTGCCTATCTGCATTTCTAGTTTTCATGCCTTCCACTGTGATACTCTGATATATCTAAGAAGAATTGTTTTTAGTTTGTTCAGCATTTTTCTTGTTGTGAGGACAGGAATGATGATTTCCAAGCTCTTTACATGTTGGACTGCAAACGCGCAAGTCCTTGTCTTGCTGTTTAAAGTGTGAGAATTTGAGGTTTCCAAGATGGCTGAATAGAAACAGCTCCAGTCTACAGCTCCCAGTGTGAGTGACGCAGAAGACAGGTGATTTCTGCATTTCCAACTGAGATACCGGGTTCATCTCACTGGGGCTTGTTGGACAGTGGGTGCAGCCCATGGAGCATGAGCCAAAGCAGGGCAGGGCATCGCCTCACTGAGGAAGCACAAGGGGTTGGGAAATTCCCTTTCCTAGCCAAGGGAAACCATGACAGAAGGTACCTGGAAAATCGGGACACTCCTACCCTAATACTGTGCTTTTCCAACGGTCTTAGCAAGCAGCACACCAGAAGATTATATCCCGTGCCTGGCTCGGAGGGTCCCATGCCCACGGAGCCTTGCTCACTGCTAGCACAGCAGTCTGAGATCGAACTGCAAGGTGGCAGCGAGGCTTGGGGAGGGGTGTCCACCATTGCTGAGGCTTGAGTAGGTAAACAGAGTGGCCGGGAAGCTTGAGCTGAGTGGAGCCCACCACAGCTCAAGGAGGCCTGCCTACCTCTGTAGACTCCACCTCCGAGGACAGGGCATAGCTGAACAAAAGGCAGCAGAAACTTCTGCAGACTTAAATGTCCCTGTCTGACAGCTTTGAAGAGAGTAGTGGATCTCCCAGTATGGAGTTTGAGATCTGAGAATGGACAGACTGCCTCCTCAAGTGGGTCCCTAACCCCCGAGTAGCCTAACTGGGAGACACCTCCCAGTAGGGGCCAACTGACACCTTATATGGCTAGGTGCCCCTCTGAGACAAAGCTTCCAGAGGAAGGATCAGGCAGCAACATTTACTGTTCTGCAATAGTCACTGTTCTGTAGCCTCTGCTGGTGATACCCAGGTAAACAGGGTCTGGAGTGGACCTCCAGCAAACTCCAACAGACCTGCAGCTGAGGGTCCTGACTGTTAGAAGGAAAACTAACAAACAGAAAGGACATCCACACCAAAACCCCATTTGTACGTCACTATCATCAAAGACCAAAGGCATATAAAACCACAAAGATGGGGAGAAACCAGAGCAGAAAAGCTGAAACTTCTAAAAATCAGAGCACCTCTTCTCCTTCAAAGGAACACAGCTCCTCACCAGCAACAGAACAAAGCTGGATGGAGAATGACTTTGGCAAGTTGAGAGAAGAAGGCTTCAGATGATCAGTAATAACAAACTTCTCTGAGCTAAAGGAGGATGTTCGAACCCATTGCAAAGAAGCTAAAAACCTTGAAAAAAGATTAGATGAATGGCTAACTAGAATAAACAGCATAGAGAAGACATTAAGTGACCTGATGGAGCTGAAAACCATGGCACGAGAACTATGTGACGCACGCACAAGCTTCAGTAGCAGATTCGATCAAGTGGAAGAAAGGATATCAGCGATTGAAGGTCAAATGAATGAAATGAAGTGAGAAGAGAAGTTTAGAGAAAAAAGAGTAAAAAGAAGCAAACAAAGCGTCCAAGAAATATGGGACTATGTGAAAAGACCGAATCTACGTCTGATTGGTGTACCTGAAAGTGACGGGGAGAATGAAACCAAGTTGGAAAACACTCTTCAGGATATTATCCAGGAGAACTTCTCCAACCTAGCAAGGCAGGCCAACATTCAAATTCAGGAAATACAGAGAATGCCACAAAGATACTCCTCGAGAAGAGCAACTCCAAGACACATAATTATCAGTTTCACCAAAGTTGAAATGAAGGAAAAAATGTTAAGGGCAGCCAGAGAGAAAGGTTGGGTTACCCACAAAGGGAAGCCCATAAGACTAACAGCAGATCTCTCAGCAGAAACTCTACAAGCCAGAAGTGGGTGGGGGCTAATATTCAACATTCTTAAAGAAAAGAATTTTCAACCCAGAATTTCATATCCAGCCAAACTAAGCTTCATAAGTGAAGGAGAAATAAAATCCTTTACAGACAAGCAAATGCTGAGAGATCTTGTCACCACCAGGCCTGCCTTACAAGAGCTCCTGAAGGAAGCACTAAACATGGAAAGGAATAACCGGAACCAGCCACTGCAAAAACATGCCAAATTGTAAAGACCATCGATGCTGGGAAGAAACTGCATCAACTAACAAGCAAAATAACCAGCTAACATCATAATGACAGGATCAAATTCACACATAACAATATTAACCTTAAATGTAAATGGGCTAAATGCCCCAATTAAAAGACACAGACTGGCAAATTGGATAAAGAGTCAAGACCTATCAGTGTGCTATATTCAGGAGACCCATCTCATGTGCAGAGACACACATAGGCTCAAAATAAAGGGATAGAGGAAAACTACCAAGCAAATGAAAAATGAAAAAAGGTAGGGGTTGCAATCCTAGTCTCTGATAAAACAGACTTTAAACCAACAAAGATCAAAAGAGACAAGGCTATTACATAATGATAAAGTGATCAATTCAACAAGAAGAGCTAACTATCCTGAATATATATGCACTCAATACAGGAGCACCCAGGTTCATAAAGCAAGTCCTTAGAGACCTACAAAGAGACTTAGACCCCCACACAATAATAATGTCAACATTAGATAGATCAATGAGACAGAGTTAACAAGGATATCAGGAATTGAACTCAGCTCTGCACCAAGTGGACCTAATAGACATCTACAGAACTCTCCACCCCAAATCAACAGAATATACATTCTTCTCAGCACCACATCGCACTTATTCCAAAATTGACCACATAGTTGGAAGTAAAGCACTCCTCAGCAAATGTAAAAGAACAGAAATGATAACAAACTGTCTCTCAGACCACAGTGCAATCAAACTAGAACTCAGGATTAAGAAACTCACTCAAAACCGCTCAGCTACATGGAAACTGAACAACCTGCTCCTGAATGACTACTGGTTACATAACGAAATGAAGGCAGAAATAAACATGTTCTTTGAAACCAATGAGAACAAAGACACAGCATACCAGAATCTCTGGGACACATTTAAAGCATTGTGTAGAGGGAAATTTATAGCACTAAATGCCCACAAGAGAAAGCAGGAGAAATCTAAATTTGACACCCTAACATCGCAATTAAAAGAACTAGAGAAGCAAGAGCAAACACATTCAAAATCTAGCAGAAGGCAAGAAATAACTAAGATCAGAGCAGAATTGAAGGGGATAGAGACATAAAAAAATCCTTCAAAAAATCAATGAATCCAGAAGCTGGTTTTTTGAAAAGATTGACAAACTTGATAGACTGCTAGCAAGACTAATAGAGAAGAATCAAATAGACGCAATAAAAAATGATAAAGGGGGATATCACCACCGATCCCACAGAAATACAACTACCATGAGAGAATACTATAAACACCTCTATGCAAATAAACTAGAAAATCTAGAATAAGTGGATAAATTCCTGGACACAATACACCCTCCAAAGACTAAACCAGGAAGAAGTTGAATCCCTGAATAGACCAATAACAGGCTCTGAAATTGAGGCAATAATCAATAGCCTACCAACCAAAAAATGTCCAGGACCAGACGGATTCACAGTCGAATTCTACCAGAGGTACAAAGAGGAGCTGGTACCATTCCTTCTGAAACTATTCCAATCAATAGAAAAAGAGAGAATCCTCCCTAACTCATTTTATGAGGCTAGCATCATCCTGATACCAAAGCCTGACAGAAACACAAGAAAAAAAGAGACTTTTAGACCAATATCCCTGATGAACATTGACGCAAAAATCCTCAATAAAATACTGGCAAACCAAATCCAGCAGCACATCAAAAAGCTTATCCACCACGATCAAGTTGGCTTCATCCCTGGGATGCAAGGTTGGTTCAACATATGCAAATCAATAAATGTAATCCATCATATAAACAGAACCAAAGACAAAAACCACATGATTATCTCAATAGATGCTGAAAAGGCCTTCGACAAAATTCAACAGCCCTTCATGCTAAAAACTCTCAATAAACTAGGTATTGATGGGACGTATCTCAAAATAATAAGAGCTATTTATGACAAACCCACAGCCAATATCATACTCAATGGGCAAAAACTGGAAGCATTCCCTTTGAAAACTGGCACAAGACAGGGATGCCCACTCTCACCACTCCTATTCAACATAGTGTTGGCAGTTTTGACTAGGGCAATCAGGCAAGAGAAAGAAATAAAGGGTATTCAGTTAGGAAAAGAAGAAGTCAAATTGTCCCTTATTGGGGACCGTGCCGGGAGTGGTGGAGAATGAACAGACACAAAAGACAAAGACAAACAGAGAACATGGCGGCCGCACCCAGAGCCTCTGCCTCACTTTATTTATACTCCATAAACCCCACGTCAGCAGAAAGAACACAATGCAAAACAAACTTTCTTTACCCAGATGTAACCTTCTGCTTAGTTCCTTGTCTCTCTGCTCTTCTTTATTTGTCCGCCTTCTTGGCGCCTACGGGAGTTCATTAAAAGTTCAATTGGAGATACTGTCCTTGAGCCCTATCTATTCTCAGCATACTGTTTTCAAGGGCCCCTGCAGTCCCTGTTTGCAGATGACATGATTGTATATTTAGAAAACCCCATCGTCTCAGCCCAAAATCTCCTTAAGCTGATAAGCAACTTCAGCAAAGTCTCAGGATACAAAATCAGTGTGCAAAAATCACAAGCATTCCTATACACCAATAACAGACAAACAGAGAGCCAAATCATGAATGAACTTCCATTCACAATTGCTTTAAAGAGAACAAAATACCTAGGAATCCAACTTACAAGGGATGTGAAGGACCTCTTCAAGTAGAACTACAAACCACTGCTCAGTGAAATAAAAGAGGACACAAACAAATGGAGGAACATTCCATGCTCATGGATAGGAAGAATCATTATTGTGAAAATGGTCATACTGCCCAAGTTAATTTATAGATTCAATGCCATCCCCATCAAGCTACCAAGGACTCTCTTCACAGAATTGGAAAAAACTACTTTAAAGTTCATATGGAACCAAAAAAGAGCCTGCATTGCCAAGACAATCCTAAGCCAAAAGAACAAAGCTGGAGGCATCATGCTACCTGACTTCAAACTATACTACAAGGCTACAGTAACCAAAACAGCATGGTCCTGGTACCAAAACAGAGACACAGACCAATGGAACAGAACAGAGCCATCAGAAACAATACCACACATCTACAACCATCTGATCTTTGACAAACTTGACAAAAACAAGAAATGGGGAAAGGATACCCCATTTAATAACTGGTGCTGGGAAAACTGGCTAGCTGTATGTAGAAAGCTGAAACTGGATCCCTTCCTTACACCTTATACAAAAATCCTTTGGGTATATACCCAGCAATGGGATGGCTGGGTCAAGTGGTATTTCTCGTTCTAGAAACTTGAGGGATCGCCACACTGTCTTCTACAATGGTTGACAGTCCCACCAACAGTGTAAAAGTGTTCCTGTTTCTCCACATCCTCTCCAACACCTGTTGTTTCCTGACTTTTTAATGATCGCCATCCTAACTGGTGTGAGATGGTATCTCATTATGGTTTTGATTTGCATTTCTCTGATGGCCAGTGATGATGAGCATTTATTCATGTGTCTGTTGGCTGCATAAATCTCTTCTTTTGAGAAGTGTCTGTTCATATCCTTTGCCCGCTTTTTGATGGGGTTGATTTTTTCTTGTAAATTTGTTTAAGTTCTTTGTAGATTCTGGATATTAGCCCTTTGTCACATGGGTAGATTGCAAAAATTTTCTCCCATTCTGTAGGTTGCCTGTTCACTCTGATGATAGTTTCTTTTGCTGTGCAGAAGCTCTTTAGTTTAATTAGATCCCACTTGTTAATGTTGGCTTTTGTTGTCATTGCTTTTTGTGTTTTAGTCATGAAGTCCTTGCCCATGCCTATGTCCTGAATGGTACTACCTAGGTTTTCTTCTAGGGTTTTTGTGGTTTTAGGTCTAGCATTTAAGTCTTTAATCCATCTTGAATTAATTTTTGTATAAGGTGTTAGGAAGGGATCCAGTTTCAGCTTTCTACTTATGGCTAGCCAGTTTTCTCAGCACCATTTATTAAATGGGGTATCCTTTCCCCATTTCTTGTTTTTGTCAGGTTTGTCAAAGATCAGATGGTTGTAGATGTGTGGTATTATTTCTGATAGCTCTGTTCTGTTCCATTGGTCTGTATATTTGTTTTGGTACCAGGACCATGCTGTTTTGGTTACTGTAGCCTTGTAGTATAGTTTGAAGTCAGGTAGCATGATGCCTCCAGCTTTATTCTTTTGGCTTAGGATTGTCTTGGCAATGCAGGCTCTTTTTTGGTTCCATATGAACTTTAAAGTAGTTTTTTCCAATTCTGTGAAGAGAGTCCTTGGTAGCTTGATGGGGATGGCATTGAATCTATAAATTACCTTGGCAGTATGGCCATTTTCATGATATTGATCCTCCTATCCATGAGCATGGAATGTTCCTCCATTTGTTTGTGTCCTCTTTTATTTCGTTGAGCAGTGGTTTATAGTTCTCCTTGAAGAGTTGACCCACCTATTTTTAAAGCAAACCTTCAATCAGAGATTTTATAAAGGTATTAGTTTAGTATATTGAACAATTAATATCATAAAAAAAACACCCCACAACATATAACTCTATGCCATTGACATTTTAAACTACACTGGGAGAAGCTATTTCCTTATTGGAAAAATATTTTAGGAAAGTTAATGCTGTACCCACTTCCCTTCAGTTCTGTTTTGGACTATGCTTATTGCTTTGTCTCTCTCCTCCTATTGTTAATATTCTTTAAGGGTTTTTACCCAGCTCCCAGATGTGAGTCTAGTGGACACATTGCAGTCAGTACCTGCTGTTAATGCTATGCTTGGTAACAGAATGAAGAAATTTCAGTATCCTGACAGTGGACCATTGGGGTGTCCTTGAGCAGCTGCCTCTGTTGCCTTCACTTCATAGTGTCACCCTGGTTGTGGGGATAGTTGAGCAAGGTATAAGGTGGGCCCCAGTTGCAGTTATATGGAGGAGAATGATCCCTCCATTTGGGAAGATAATTTTCTCACATTTTTCTCACAATAACTTCTTACTGCTTATTGGAAAAATGAGTCAATACTAGAGATACCTACTGATAACTTGGTAACTACTTAAATGCAGGCATAAAGCAATCATGGCTTGAAGCCAGAGAATGCAAAACCAATCTTTTCTCACATCTGAATTCCTGTATCTTGTTTAATTAATGAGTTAGCCCAATATGTAATTAGTCACACCTTGTTAACTAGATATAACTAGATATACTGATTTAATTTAGAATTTTAATCAACCCACCCTTCTCACATTTAAATATTTACATCTTTTGTAATATCGAAGTACTGCTATAAACACAGTTATCTTTGTAAGACGTATGTAAAGATAACTAGATATTACTAGAACTAGACTGAGTATGTGAAGGCAGGATGCTGTCAAACACGTTTTCCTCAAATTCAACTTCATAATTCTTATTTTAAAAAACTTGCTATAATATAGATAATATGTGGTTCCTAGTTAAGTACTTACTTAGACATATTGGAAATAACTAGAAAAATACCTGAATCTAGGATGTTGAAAAACACATTCTTTTTACATCCGAATTTAATTTCTTTTGACATAAGGTACTGGAAATATAGATAACTAGTGGTAGCTATGTAATTTTAAAATTAGAGATACCTAAAATTAGCTAGAAAGCTACTTAAAGCCATAAAGCTGAAAAATACATGCTTTTCATCTCTAAAATATTTGTTTTTAATATTTCTTTTTGGAATGTGCATTTAGTACTCAAAATTCCTAGCATACTAAGGTAAGCTTTATTTTTATTTTTTTGAGGCAGGTTCTCACTCTGTTACCCAGGATGGAGTGAAATGGCACTATCATGGTTCACTGTAACATCAAACTCCCTGGCTCAAGTGATCCTTCTGCTTCAGGCTCCCAAGCAGCTAGGACTACAGGCATACGCCACCACGCCTGGTTAATTATTTTTTATTTTTTATTTTTTTTTAGGTAGGGATGAGGTCTCACTATGTTGCTCATAGTGAGCTTGAGCACTCCTGGTCTCAAGCCATCCTCCCACCTTGGCCTCCCAAAGCACTGGGTTGACAGGCGTGAGCCACTGCACCCAGCCTCTAAGGTAAGCTTTATATAAAGATAACTAGATATAACCTAGTCTGAGCAACATAGGGAGAACCTATCTCTACCACATATTTAAAAATTAGCCATGTGTGGTGGTGTGAGCCTGTAGTCCCAGCTACTCAGGAGGCTGAGGTGGGAGGGTCAATAGAGCCTGGGAGTTAGAGGCTGCAGTGAGCTTGATGGGCTTATTGTACTCCAGCCTGGGCAATAGAGTGAGGCCATCTCAAAGGTAAATAAATAATAAAAAATAGATACAACCTGAATGACTAGTTGAAAGCAGAAAGCTAAATAACGCATTTTTCTCAATGTAACTTCTTATCATTGAAGGAATATGTTAGTAATATAGATGACTAGTGTTACTTATATAACTACTTATAGAGAAATAACTGGAAATAACTAGAAAATTAATTGAAGCCAGGATGCTGGAAAACATTTTTCTCAAGTGAAACTTATTATTTCTTCTTGAAGTTAAGTACTGGAAAGGTAGACAACTAGTGATACATAGATATATCTAGAAATAACTGGAAAACTACTAGCTGTCCAAAAAACAACAACAAAAAAACTACACTTCTCTGTTCTATATTTTTTGAATGCTACTACTATAAATAAGTAGTAATCAAGAGGCATTTGGTTTACTCTGGATAACTAAACATGAGCAGAATAAGTAGTTAAAGCTGGAGAACTAAAAAACACAACACAAACTTGTCCGTTGTAAATTCTCCTTATCATTGGAATAGTTAATACTGTAAATGTTCAGTTGGTACCTTTGTAATTATTTACCTAGAAATAACCAGAAATAACAAGAATACCTAGTTGAAGGCAGGAAGTTGCCAGTCATGTTCTTTTCAACTCTAAATTCTCTGCTGAAGAAAAGTTGATCAATCCAGGAAGTTGAAACAATATTCTTCTCAACACTACAGTCGTTTCTATTGTGGATATAATGAGTTAGTGCTGTAGATAAGTATTTGTACCCAGGACACTAACTAATTGGATATAACTATTAATATGGAAATGAAGATGAGGTAGGAGGCCCGCAGAACTTATTTTCCAGTCACAGGGTCACGACCCCACTGATGGAAACAGGATCGGGTCAAAACAGGATGCAGTTGGCCCAGGCTGTTGGCTCGAGCCTGTAATTCCTGCACTTTAGGAGGCCGAGGTGGGCGGATCACTTGAGGCCAGGAGTTCGAGACCAGCCTGGCCAACATGGTGAAAACCCGTCTCTACTGAAAATACAAAAATGAGTTGGGCGTGGGGACGGGTGCCTGTAATCCCAGCTACTCGGGAGGCTGAGGCAGAAGAATCGCTTGAACCCGGGAGGTAGAAGTTGCAGTGAGCCGAGATCACACCATTGCACTCCAGCCTGGGGACACAGTGAGACTCCCTTAAAAAAAAAAAAAAAAGAAAAGAAAAGAAAAACAACAACAAAAACCCGAAAAACCAGGATGCAGGGAAGAAGCCATCCAAATCCAGCAGATGGCAACGAAAGCTACCTCTAGTTGTCTTCACTGCCCATTAGCAGCAAGACAGTCGCAGTGTAAAGACAATTCACAACTGCCATAGCCAGGGGCCATGGCAATAGCCAGGAAGTTACCTTGTATTTTCTGGATACTCCTCACTCGTTTTCTTGAAAGTTCTCAATAACCTACCTATTGATTAGCACATAATTAAAAGTGGGTATAAATACAGCTGCCAACAGCCCATCTGCTGCTGGCTCCGGGTGCACTGCCTACGGGTTAGCGCTGTTCTGCAAGGAGCAATATTGGTTCAATAAAAGTTGCTCTGTCTCACCACCCGCTCACCCTCCATACGGGCAAAATCCCAATTTGGCGGCTTGCCTGTCCTACGCTAGAGACAAGGAGGTGAGAAAATATTCTCATAAATACTTTCTTTTCTTTCTTTTTTCTTTCCTTTTTTCTCTTCTTTTCCTTTTCCTTCCCTTTTCTTTCCTTCTTCCTTCTTTTCTGTCCTTTCTTTCCTTCCTTTCCTTCTTTCTCTTTCTTTTTTTGAGACAGCACCTCGCTGTGTTGCCTACGCTGGAGTGCAGTGATGTTTGAAAGCACAGTCTTCACAAACTCAAATTCTTATTTTTTTGTGAAATAATGAGTTTATACTACAGATATCTGGTGGTAACTATGTCAATAGTGAAATAGATTTAACTAGAAATAACCAGAAAAAAATATGATGTCATGAAGTTGAAAAAATAATGATTTACCACTCCAACTTCTTATTTCTTATTATAACGAGTTAGTATTATAGATATCTGGTGACGTCTACTTCATTACTTACCTCAAAATAACTGGAGATAATTAAAATAAGTATTGTAATCCTGGAAGGTGATCCTGCCTCAATTTCGACTCGCACCAAACAGCTCAACCCCTTCCTCCCGCAGTCACCCTGCCCGCAGTGGGAGTGGTCAACGAAGCCGCAAAATGGATCGAAGGTCCCCACACACGCCCGACCCCTCCACTCCTCCCCATGCCCTGACCACAAATGCGTCCCTGATTTAACGGCCACGCTCGCGCTGTGAGCGCCTGCCAGTAGGGCCTTCCGCCACACACACACCGTAAGCGCGGAGGCGCAACGCTTCATCCACGGCGCTCCCAGATGGGGTCCCAGCCCAGATCCGGCCACGAAGACACAGGTGACCCCGGCCTGGGTTTCCTGTTCCATGAGCTCCAGGAAGGCGACAGTCAGTGCCTGTCTGGGGACTCGGACCGGTGCTTTGGGGAACTCTGGGAAGGGAACTTTCCTGGAGAGGGACGCGTGGACCGGACGCTGCTGCGCCTCCTCTCTCAGGCTGCGGTTCTGTGCTGCCCTATGCCCTCGCCAAACGCCCTGATATCTCTCTCTCTCATCTCTCTCCTCACTCAATCTCTCTTTGCCTTTCCTCCTTTCCAGATGCGAAGGCTGTAGGGACTTCGGTGATTGAAGCGGGGGAGGGGAGACAGTGAGAAGAAAATACGGTCCGAACCCGAGCAGGGAGCCGGAGCAGAAGTAGAAAGTCATGTCTGCGCGGGAGCTGCCGATCCCACGGTCAAGTAGAACCAGAAGGGCGACGGTGGCGACCAGGAGCCCTCACAGTAGCAGCCTGAGGCTTCCAGCCCAGGAGGAGCCACAACCTCAATATTAGCAGCGTCTCTTCAGCACCAGTGCATTCAGCAGGTTGCACCTGAAGGAGCTAGACCGCATTTTCCCACGCTCTGAATATCCCGACGTGATCGCCGGTAAGCGGCTTGCTCTGGAGCTACCCAGTTCCCAGGATGCTGGGGCACTTCCCTGGACGCCTTTGGCTCTACCCATGTCTTGTTACCACCCTTCAGTGCCAAGAGCTATTTAGGGGGCTCAAGGCCACTGGCTCAGGGCCGCTCTTGAGCTGTGGGATGCCGGCGATAGCAACTGGGTATCAAGGTATTTTTCACGCAGTATAGAAATGAATCAAGTTAAATATTTGCATTAAAAATTATTAATCTTTGGGCTGGTGTGGTGGCTTATGGCTGTAATCCCAGCACTCTGGGAGGGCAAGTCAGGAGGATCGCTTGAGTCCAGGAGTTCAGGACCAGGCTGACCAATATAGTGAGACTTCATCTCTACAAAAAATTTTGTAAAATTATCTGGGCATGTTAGCAGCATACACCCGAACTCCGAACTTGAGCTTGAAGTTCAAGGCTTCAGTGAACCATGATCCGGCCACTGCCCTCCAGCCTGTGCTACAGAGCTAGACCCTGTCTCTAAAATTAGATACATAGATAAATTACATAAATAGATGATTGATAGATAGATAGATAGGTAGATAGAGAGAGAGAAATCTTGAATCCTGAGTGTTTTAGCCCTCTCTTAAATTCTGCACACAAAGAACAACCATCCCTACCTAACGCAAGCCTGGGGCTAGGTATCACAGAAAAATGTGCAGGAGCAGTTGGGAGGATAGACATTTTCAAACTGGTATGAAATGCTCATAGGTGTATTTCATTTCATCCACAATCCCAAATACTGAATTTTTGTTGTTTTCTTCCCCAGAAAGCAGCTTGCAATATGCATGGATATGAGTGAAGCCAAAGTAGAAGCCAGTAAGCCTGATGAAAGCAATTGGTCAGAGTAGCCACTCTGAAACCTGCCTCAGTCCTTGGATACCTTTGTCCTACACATTCTTAAATTGGCCTGTTTTTGTTGCCTTTTCTATGTTTGCCAAGTGAGTTTTGAACTTTAGCGGGGGAGTAATGGGATACATAAACCTTAGCCTATGGAAATTTCCCATTACCAGAGGGAATATGCTTTCTAATGGAAAAAGAAAACGAAACAGAACTAAACTGTTACTTCTGTTTCCTGTACAAGATTAAGTATAAATAAAGTTCCATTCCTTCTAACAATGGTATCCTTTAGAGAACACTTCTGTGTATAGTTATGTTGGGACTGAGTCTGACTTGAGGAGTTGGCAAATTAATGCACCAAGGAGCTATATTGTGAGAAGGTTCAACTGTATTTAAAATATTTAAACCAGGCTATGTTCTTAGCTAAATGACCGAATTTATAAATATTCAGGCATTGGAGTGAGGGAATAAGTTACACACAGAAAGAACACATTATATGAGTAATTAATATATGTTTAGTTTCACTGAGACTGATGGGGAGGACATAGCTTAAAAGTCCAAGTGCCTGGTGGTCCTGCTGTTGTTTTTAAGGGTCTGATGAAGCCATGTAGAAAGTGGCAGCCCGAAATTTTGATTTTCTCGAATACTTTGATTTGTAAGCCTGAATACACTGCTAATATACTGGCATTACAGTGGGGGTGTGGGGAGGAGGCAGGTTTGCAAACTGGATATTTGTTTAAAAATTGGAATAAAAAAGAACAATTATTGAATAAGTTTTCACTCACCTAAGAAGGGTGAAAAGGTTAAAGAAAAATTGCATACACTCAAATATATACCTTGAAGATATGGCACAAATGGAGCTCTATGAGGGAATATTCTCTTTAGGAATTTCTGACAACTAAGGATTTTTTTTTTTTATGTTACTGTTTTAAACTGGTGGGTTTCATGTAATTTGTTTGGTGGTGGGGTGGGGTACGCTTAATTTAGACCAGGTTCTTACCTGTGCTAATTTGAAATGCTTTTTCAATTTCCCAGGCAGTGATGATTAATTTGTAGGTCATGAGATGAAGAAATTGCTAAGATTACTTAAGTATTATTGACCGAGTATATTTTCAAAACAAAAAGAAAATCCAGGATGAGGTTATGAGCTGTGCTGTGCAGTTCGCGTGAATGCAGTGATGCCCCCACCCCGCCATGACGAAGCCTTTTTTTTCAGACCATCTTTTTCACTCCCAAGAGTTTTCAGAGGATGAAGGCCAGCCCAGTGGTTCACGCCTGTAATCCCAGCAATTTGGGAGGCCAAGGCGGGCAGATAACGTGCTGTCAGGAGTTCGAGACCAGCCTGGCCAACATGGTGAAACTCCATGGTGAAAATAAAAAAATTACCTGGACTTGGTAGCGCACCAGGGTAGTCCCAGCTACTAGGTAGCATGAGACAGGTGGATCGCTTGAACCTGAGAGGCAGAGGTTGCAGTGAGCCAAGATTGTGCCACTGCACTCCAATCTGGGTGACAGAGCAAGACCCTTGTCTCAAAAAAAAAAAGACCAAAAAAAAAAAAAAGAGAGTTTTCAGAGGATGAATGGCCCCTTAGGCATCCTTGAGGAAACCTGATTAAAAATCCAACCTGCTCCTATTGATGTAGTTACTTCAGACTGAAGATGAGCTTTTCAAATGGGGCTGCAGTGTGCGGATATCCAGCCATTGCACTCCAGCCTGGGTGACAGAGTGAGACTCCGTCTCAAAAACAACAACAAAAAAGAAACTTTAGAAAGCAAAACCCCCAATGTTTTTGATTACTGTAGAATGCAGAAGTGCCTGGACTCCTCCCAAGATTGTGTTCATAACTTTTCAGCTGAAACTAACATTTACGAAGACCATCTATTTTGGGTGAACCTATTTTCTAGTAACCAGTGTTAAATTTTTTTAATAAATAAAAATTTTAAACTTGTATTAGAACAATTAATTTCTCATCTTTGCCTTTTTTCCTTTTCATATGTTTATTTTTTAATCCCTTTTGAGAAATGAGATCTCAATATGTTGTCCGGGCTGGTTTTGAACTCCTGAGCTCAAGCAATCCTCTCACCTCAGTTTCCAAAAGTGCCGGGATTACAGGCCTGGGTGATCACACCTGGCCTGATTGTTGCCGTTGAAATATTTGAAGTACATTTTAACATACATGGGTTTTGTGGGATTACTTTTAAAATAACTCTTTGTTTTGAAACTTACACTGAGTGGAAACTATTATCTAAAGCATTCTTTTTGACTATTTCCTCTGCCCCATGCCTTAATTCTTCTGGAACTTGGAAGAACTAGAGAGGCATTAAAAATAATATATATGTCGACAGGGTGCCGTGGCTCCATTCAAGCGATCCCAGGGGGTGGATCGCCTGAGCCCAGGAGTTTGAGACAAGCCTGGGCAACATGGTGAAACCCCAGCTCCACTAAATGTACAAAAATCATCTGGGCATGGTGGTGCATGCCTGTAGTCCCAGCTACAGAGGAGGCTGAGGTGGGAGGATCCCTTGAGCCTGGGAGGTGGAAGTCGCAGTGAGGTGAGATCGGGCCACTGCACTCCAGCCTGGACGAGAGAGTGAGACCCTGAGTCAAAAACAAAAACAAAAACAAAACAAACAAATACATACATGTCTCTTGAAGACTCCATCAGTTATGGGAAATGGTATTCACTATTCTTTTCCTGAGCATGAAAAAACTGTTCTGTTAGTGTGTGTCAAATTGAATGTTAGTGTTTACTGCAGGATTTGTGTGGAGTATTTCTTGGCTTTCAATCGCAATATGGCAAAACCATGTGCTCAACTGGGACACAGAAGAGGTCAGAACTCGGTCTGATGGTGTTCTGTGGCTTTCATTTCTATAGATTCTGTAGTTCTGTTTAGAGGGTACCTATAGCATTGAGGAAGCTGATGTTTAAAAAGAACAGGTGCCACATCGGGAAATAAATGTTGGTTTCAAACTTATCTGTTGAGGATGGCAGTGGGCATACACAGGTGCATTCCTAGATGTTTCCCAATTCAGCCAGGTGCTGGGGCCACTGGGTAGCAATAACCTCCTCTCTGTGCAGAAGTCCCACATTACGTGCAACTGCTTTCCTGACATTTCATATCCACAACTGTGAAGGTCGCAGAGTGAAATAGTGGACAATACAGGAAAAAAAAAAAAAAAAAAAAAAAAAAAGCAAGCATGCTTTCCTAAGAAAACAGAGCCTTGCTTTACACTGGGAACACATAAGTGCTGTGAAACTGGACTTTGATGTAACCCCTGCGAGAGGAAATTCTGATTGAACCATGGCACTTATCTTAGCAATCACTTCATAGTACAGCCTTGATGGTCACAATTAAGCACTTTTAATAGCGAACGAGAAGCCTTGCATTGCTAGAGATTGCTCAAAAGCAAAGGCTGTATTGAGAAGAACTTAATGTTTCTTGAAAAATGGGCCTGGCTTCCTTCACCCTCCCATTTTTCTTTTTGTTGTTTTCTACTGTGGTGGTTGCACAGTAAGAAGACACCATGAACAAATGACTGCCTAGTCCAGTGAATGATGAGTCTGGATCACTGCTCAGGGGACCATCTCCTTGATCTGAGTGCCAATAACCCCAAATATGCCCTTTCTATTTTTAATTAGTAGGAATTCTAGATCTCTTAAGGATGAAGAGAGCAATAAAATACATTGGACGTTGTGATTGTCCATTTTGAGTTAGGGAAGGTGTAATAATATGCCTTCTGGTCTGGGGATGGGGAAGAAAAGGGAGAACAGCCTCCTTCTGGCTTTGGTGGAGTCTCCTCTCATGATTCTTCTGAAGCAGCAGGACCTTTGGGCCAGAATGACTCCTATTCCCCTGTGTCCCCCACAAAAAGGGAGGGCAGTGGACAGAATCTGGAGCATGTTGAATCAATGCTTAGCTGTTGCCTTCCCATAAATACTGAGTAGCCACTTAGGAAGCTTCCCCTAGAGTCCGGAGTTGGGCATGAATGTTCCTGTTAGCATGGATGGGTCTCTATTCTGTCTGAAAAATTGGGCAAAACTAGTTCAAAATTCACTAAAAGTCACCCGCACTAGCTCTGCAGCTCCTTTCCATCACTGCACTCACACAAACTGCAGAGCGGGGCTCATAACCTTATCCTGGATTTTGTTTTCATTTTGCAAAATTCTCTCTTAATGAAACTTAAGTAATCTTAGTAATCTTTTGATCCCATGACCTACAAATTAATCATCACTGCCTGTGAAAATGAAAAAGTATTTTAAATTAGCACAGGTAAGAATCTGGTTTAAATTGAGTGTGCCCCCCATCACCAAACAAATTTCATAAAACCCACCTCTTTAGATAGTCCCACCAAAATAATTCCTTAGTTGTTAGAAATTCCTCAAGAGAATATTCACTCATAAAGTTCACTTTGTGCCATTTCTTCAAGGTATATATGTAAGTGTATGCCATTCTTCTTTAACCTTTTCATCCTTCTTAGGTGACTGGAACCTTATTCAAAATTGTTCTTGTTTGTTCCAATTTTCAGACAAATTTCCAGTTTGCAAACCTGTCTCCCCCCAACCCCCACTGTAATGTGTGTATATTAGCAGTGTTTTCAGGCTGACACATCGAAGTATTCCAGAAAATTAAAATTTCAGGCAGCCACTTTCTACATGTCTTCATCAGACACTTCGAAAAAACATTAGGACCACCAGGCACTTGGACTTTTAAGCTATCTCCTCCCTATCAGTCTCAGTGAAACTAAACATACATTAATTACTCATATAGTGTGTTGTCTGTGTGTGTGACTTATTCCCTTAACCCAATGCCCAAATATTTATAAACTCACTCACTGAGCCAAGAACATAGCTTGGTTTAAATATTTTAAATACAGTTGAAACTTCTCACATCCTAGCTCTTTGGTGCATTAATTTGCAAACTTTGAAGTCAGACTCAGTCCCAAGATACCTCCACACAGAAGTATTCTCTAAAGGATACCATTGTTGGAAGCAATTGATCTTTATTTATGCTTAATTTTGTACAGGAAATAGAAGTAGCAGTTTGGTATGTATAGTTTTCTTTTTCCATTAGAAAGCATATTCCCTCTGGTAATGGGTAATTTCTATAAGCTGGGGTTTCCTTATCCCATTTTTCACCCTCTAAAGTTCAGAACTCACTTCACAAACATAGAAAAGGCAACAAAAATAGGCCAACTTGAGAATGTGTAGGACAAAGTTATCCAAGGACTGAAGCATGTTTCAGAGTGGCTACTCTGACCAATTGCTTTTATCAGGCTTACTGGCTTCCACTTTGGCTTCACTCACATCCATGAATATTGTAAGCTCCTTTCTTGGGCAGAAAACCACAAACGTTCAGTATTTAAACTTTTTCAGAATTGTGAATGAAATGAAATACACTGATGAACGTTTCATACCGGTTTAGAAATGTCTATCCTCTCAACCGCTCCAGCATATTTTTCTGTGATACCTCACCCCATGATTGCATTAGGGATGGCTGTCCTTGGTGTGCAGAATTTAAGAGAGCACTAAAACACTCAGGATTCAAGATATCTCTGTCTATCTAACGGTCCATCCATCTATTTAATTTTAGAGATAGGGTCTAGCTCTGTTGTCCAGGCTGGAGGAGGGGTGACACAATCATGGTTCACTGAACCCACGAACCCACGTAGGCTCAAGCAATCCTACGGAGTAGCTGTGACTACATGTGTGTGCCACCATGCCTGTCTAATTTTTTTAATTTTTATGTAGCGACAGAGTATCATTATATTACTCAGGCTGGTCTTGAAGGCCTGGACTCAAGTGATCCTCTCGCCTCGGCCTCCCAGAGTGTTAGGATTACAGGCGTGAGCCACCGAACCAGCCTGAAGATTAACAAATGTTAAGGCATTATTTTAAAAATCAAGACCAATGAAAAAAATCCACAGTAACCAAATTGTTAAAATGTTCAGTAAAGGCAAGATCCAACCCTGTAGGACTCGCTCTCCTCACCCTGATGTCAATCGCAATTCCAATAAAACATTTCCAAAACAGGAGTCTGGCCAAAGTTGCCTGGCTTGATTTGTTTCTATAATGCGTGAAAAAATACCTTAATGCCTAGTAGGCATCGCCCCCACCCCACAGCTCAAGAGTGGCCTACTCCTGTGGCCTTGAGCTCCATATGTAGCTTTTGACTCTGGAGGGGAGGGAGCGAGACTGGGGCAGAGCCAAAGGCGTCCCAGGAAGAGCCCTAGCGTCCTGGAGAATTGCGCACCTCCAGAGCAAGCCGCTTACCTAGCAAACACGTCGGGATATTGAGAGCGTTGGAAAATGCTGTCTAGCTCCTTCAGGCGCAACCCACTGAATGCGCTGGGGGAGAAGAGGTGCTGCTGATCTTGGGGATGCAGCTCCGAGGAGGAAGAGTCCTGGGCGGACTCCTCAGGCTGCTGCTGCCAGGGCTCCTGGTCTCCACCGCCGCCCTTCTGGTTCTCGCCGAACATGGGGTCCGCGGAGCTCCCGCACAGACGTGACTTTCTTCTGCTTCTGCTCCCTGCTCGGGTTCAGACCCTATTTTCTTCTTATCCTCTCCTCCCACTTCAATCACCGAAGTCCCTATAGCCTTTGCATCTGGAAAGGAGGAGAGGGAAAGGGAGGGGGAGAGAGAGAGGAGAGACAGAGATAGAGATAGAGATAGACATAGACATAGAGATAGACATAGACATAGAGATAGACATAGACATAGACATAGACATAGACATAGACATAGACATAGACATGAGAGAGAGAGAGAGAGTGTGTGTGTGTGTGTTTGACCGGGCACAGAGCGCCTAAGAGAGGCGCCGGTCCACGCGCCTCTCTCCAGGAAAGTTACTTTCCAAGAATTCACCAATGCACAGGTCGGGGTCCCGAGCCAGGCACTGACCGTCGCTTTCCTGGAGCTCATGGAACAGGAAGCCCAGGCGGAGGTCGGTGGTGTCTTCGTGGCAGGATCTTGGCTGGGAGCGCGGTCGATGAAGCCAGATGCCTCCGCGGAATCTGCGCTGGGGTCCTCTGGCTCCTGGTCTGAGTTGGGGCGGGTGGACTTTGGGTCCGACGCCTGCACGCGATGGGGAGCCGGCTGCTGCTCTGGTCGCCTCCGGTCGCGGTGTGTGTGTGTGTGTGTGTGTGTGTGTGTGTGTGTGTGTGTGTGATGGAAGGCCTTGCTGGCATGCCCTCGCGGCCAGGGCATGGCCCTAAAGTCAGGGGCGCGCTCCTGGTCAGGGTGCGGCTTCCGGGCAGGCCTGTGTCGGAAACCCTTGCTCCATTGCTCCATTTTGCGGCTTCCTTGACCACTCCCACTCCCAGCAGTGTGACTGCCAGGAGGAAGGCACTGTTACTGCTGATCTGGGGCAGGGGGAAGGGCGGAGGAGCGAGACCCAATCTAGCCCCGGAGCCGTTGGGCCAGGTGATGTCGCCTGTAATCCTAGCTACTCTGGGAGGCTGAGGCGGGAGGATCGCTTGAGCCCAGGAGTTTGAGACCAGCCTAAGCAACCTAGCAAGACACCCATCACTAAAAAAATAAAAAATAAAAGTAGCCGGACCTCGTGGTACGCGCCTGTAGTCCAAGCTACTCAGGAGGCTTAAGTGGGAGGATCCCCTGAGCCCAGGCGTTCCAGGCTGCAGTGAGCTATTGTTACTGGTGAGGAAGTCCAGGTTCTTGGCGTTTGGAACAAAAATTGGACAAAACGCACAAACAAATCAAGGAAAGAATGAAGCAACAAAACCAGAGATTTAGTGAAAACTAAAGTACACTTCACAGGGTGGGAGCCGCTGTAGCAACCGTTCAAGGGCCCTGATACAGAATCTTCTCAGGTCCTAATACCCCCTAGATGTTTTCCATTGGCGATTTGCTGTTCGCCTTATGTAAATGAAGTGGTGGCCCGCAATCAGAGGCTGAAGTGAAGTTACAATGGTCACACTCCTATGCAAACATCTCACTGGTTGCTGAAAGCAACCACTCAGAGGCTAAAGTGCAGTTACAAAGTTGTACTTCTACGCAAAGGAAGACTTGGCCTGCAATCAGTCTTTCAATTTCCCTTCTGCCCCCACGGAAAGGGTGGGAGTTTGCAAAGGGTGTAGCCGTTGGTCCTTTTGTTACTTAGGCTTGGAAAGTTAGGGTTTTCCTTTCAATTTAGTTCTAGGAAGTCAGCATGAAACGGCCTTAGATTCCCTGCCTCTAGACTCTATTCTCCTGCCTCACTATGATCACACCACTGCACTCCAGCCTGAACTACAGACTGAGACCCTAGCTGTAAAATATAAAATAAAAAAATAAGAATTGTGCCTTTGAATGAGTTGGTTTCCTGAAGAGTGATTATCCAGTTTTTACCTTCATAACCTCCATTGTCATCAGACCCATTCAATAAATTAAACTATTTTCATAAGCTGTAAAAGCACCCTGGACCCCACTCACTTTGCCTGCTGTGCCCAACAGGTAAGTCTCTCCTGTCTCCTATTCCTGAGAGGGTAGATAGGAAACCAGCTACAAGATGGTTTGTTGACCAATTCACTCTGAAAAAGCTGTCAAGGAATTTCACCCCCACAGACTCTCCCTGACATTAAGCAAGATGTCCCCTCCCCAGGCTGCTGCTTGTAGGGTTCTGCAAACCTCACCCTTCACGTGGCCAGACAGCCTGTAATGAATTTCGGCCTGGGATCCGTTATTATGTGAGAGAACTACAATGATTTTAATCATGGTGTGCCTCAGCCCAGCTAGGACAGCTGTCAGAATTGGAGTCGTGTGGTGTCTCACATCTGAGATTTCCATGACTTGCTTCAGTGCTTTCTCAGCTTCAGTAGTCATTTCTGTGCTCCTTTGGTGAGTGTTACCTCACGGGGCACCAATCAAGATGGTATTTACTTTAAAATTTTAGTTACACTGATTCATTTCTTGCAAATGTTACATACATAATTGAGCATCAGCCAGGTAAAAATAGGCACAAATGACGGGTTTGATGTCCTAGATTTATGAAGGAAGAGACCCTGGGGCCAGACTGCTGGCATCTGCATTATGGCATTGCTTGTCATTTGCTAGCTAGCTAACCTGGTGAGTTGTTTTTTTTCCTGTGCTTTAATTTTCTCATCTATAAAATGGAGTAATAATAATACCTACCTTATGGAGCCTGTTGTGGAGATTGAGATGGTACTAATGGTAGCTCAAACTTATGTGGTTCTTACTGTGTTCTAGGCAATGATCTAAGTGATTTGTTTATAGTAACATTTAATCCTCTTAACAACCCTGTAGACAAGGATGTGTTATTATTGTCATTTTACATGTGGTGTTATTGAGTAACGGAGATGTTAAGTACCCTGCTCAAAGTCACTCACTTGGGAAATGTCCGGTGCTGGGATTTGAACCCATTCTCCGAGTACTGTCCCTGACACAGAATAACCTTTGCTCAATAACCTTTGCTATTATGCTATAATTAGTGTCTTTTGTAATTAGTTAACTAGAGATAAACAGAAATAAAAGTATCATTCATCTCAAAATTTCCTTCACTTGTTTGAATATCGAATTAGTGCCATAGATATCTAGTGGTACCTCCATCATTAGTAACCAAGGGATAAATAATGATATCTAGAATAGCAAGTTTAAACGAGGATGCTAAAAAAAAGTGGTTGAATTCTGGAAGTTAACCAGTCCTATAGTTAACTGCTTTAACATAGGTACTAGTTAAATAGCAATAACTACAGCTACTAATTTCAAAATAATATTATAGCATATAGCACGATAGCAAACATCCTCTGTGTCATGGATAGTACTCAGGATAGGTTAAAATCCCAGCTCTGGACATTTTCCAAGTGGGTGACATTGAGCAGGTCACTTAACGTCTCTGTGGCTCAATAACACACACTTGTAAAAAGTCAATAATAAATATAGTCAGAGAGTGAACACCTTCTTATAACCAGCTTCTTATTTCTTGTTAGCATAATGAGTTAGTTCTATATAACCAGGGGTGCATAGGTAACTACTGAACTGGAGATAACTAGAGATAACTAGAATAACTCAGAGAAGCCTGAAACCTGGGAAGCAATCCTCAACAAGTCGAATTCTTATCTTTCCTTGTTAAAATGAGTTTGTAGTTTACATATCTAGTGGTACACAGGTCTCGAGTAAATTTGGATTATGTAAAAGTAATTAGAAAAAAGATTTGAAGGCATGATTCTGAAAAATCATGATTTACCACTTGAACTTCTGATTCTTTGTTATAATAATGAGATAATACTATAGATAGCTGTTGATACCTATTTAACTAGGTTACTACAGGTAACTAAAGATAATTAGAACATTCATTTGAAGTCAAAATTGAAATGCACAGTCTTAATAATTTTTTTCTTTTTTGGAAATGGGGTTTCAGTATGTTGCCCGATCTGGTCTTGAACTCTTGGGCCCAAGCAATCCTCCTGCCTCAGCCTCATGAATAACTAGGATTACAGGTGTGAGACATTTGTATTTGGACCAATTTATTTGTATAAATTTATGGGGTAGAAAAGAAATTTTGTTACATGTATTTAATGCATAGTGTCAGGTCAGGGTATTAGGGTATCCATCACCCAGTGCATTTTTGCTAAGTATAGTCACTCTACTCTGCTATCAAACATTGAATTTATTCCTTCTTACTGTATGTTTGCACCCTTCCACCCACTTCTCTTCATCATCCCCCCCACCTCCACTCTTTCCATTCTTTGTTATCTATTTTTCCACTCTCTACCTCCATGTGTTCACATTTTTTAGCTCCTACATATAAGTGAGATGATGTGATACTTGTCTTTTTGTGTCTGGCTTATTACACTTAAGGTAATGACCTGCCAAGTTGCTGCAAATGGCATGATTTCATACTTTTTTATGGTTGAATACTATTTCACTGTGTATATGTACCACATTTTCTTTATCCACTCATCTGTTGATTGACACAGGTTACTTCCGTGTCTTTGCTATTGTAAACAGTGCTGCAATCAACATGCGAATGCAGGTATCCCTTTGATATATCGATTTCTTTCCCTTTGAGTAGACCCAGTGGTGGGATTGCTGGATGGAATGATAATTCTATTTTTAGTTTTTTGAGAAATCACTACACTGTCATTCATAGTGGCTATACTAATTTTCATTCCCACCAACAATATATAAGAGATTCCTTTTCTCTGCATCCTCACTAACATCTGTTGTTTTTGTCTTTTTAATAATAGCCATTATGACTAGGATAAGATAATATCTCATTGTGGTTTGATTTGCATTTCTCTGATGAGTGATGTTGAGCAATTTTTCATATACCATTTGTATGTCTTCTTTTGAGAAATGTCTATTCGTGTTTTTTGCCCACTTTTTAATGGGATTATTTGCATTTTTTCCACCTGAGTTGTTTGAGTTCCTTGTATACTCTGGATATTAGTCCCCTGTCAGATGAATAGTTTGCACATATTTTCTCCCATTCAACAGGTTGTCTCTTCACTCCGTTGATTGTTTCTTTTACTGTGCAGAAGATTTTTAGTTTAATTAAGTCTCATTTGTCTATTTTTGTTTGCCTGAAATGCACAGTCTTATATACTATCTCGTTATTCCTTGATGGAATGTTGCCTTAGAACTATAGAAAAGTAATGGTACCTAAAAGAAAAAAAACCTAGGTATCTAGGGATAACTGGAGGTGACTAGAATGACTAGCGTAAGCCAGGAAGCCAAAAAGTATTCTTCCCAACTTTGACATCATATTTCTTATTGGCATAATGTGTTAATACTATACATAAGTCATGCTTCCTAAGGAAAAAGTAAACTATAGATAGCTTATGATAAGCGGAATAATTAGTTGAATCCAGGCAGATGAGAAACCTATTCTCAACTTTACCTTCTAATTTCGTGTTGGATAAGGAGTTAATACTACGGATATCTGGGAGTATCTAGATAACTAGTTAACTAGACACAAGTAAAGTTAAATAGAGAAATACATAGTAGCCCATAATCTAAAAAACACATTTTTCTCAAATCTAAATTCTTACTATAGTGGAATGATGAGTGAGTAGTACAGTTATTTAGTGTTACATAGGTAATCAGTTAAATAAACGTGAATAGAAATAACCAGTATGAATATATGACACCAGGAAGTTAATACTTTGTTTTCAATTCTTTTATTTAAAAAAAAATAATAATGAGGTAATATTGATAAATAGTGACATCTGTTTATTTATTTAATTAGAGGGAATTAGATATACCTAGAATAATAATTGGAAGCCAGGAAGCTAAAAAACCACTGCTCTCAACACTAAATTTAATTGTTCCCACACGTATTAGTGCTGTAGACAAAAAACTGGTACCAAGTTAACTACTTTATTAGGGATAGCTAGAAATAACCAGAAAATCTGTTTGCATCCAGAAGTTGAAAAACTGTTTCCCACTACCCTAAATCTTGGTTTGTTTCTTTGTTTTGAAACATGATCTGGCTCTGTCGCTCAGGCTAGAGTGCCCTGGTGCAATCTTTGCTCACTCCCACCTCCACCTCCTGGGCTCAAGCCATCATCCCACCTCAGCTTCCTGAGTAGCTGGGACCACAGGCACGAACCACTACATCAGGGTAACTATTTTTTTTTTTTAATTTTTTTTTTTTTTTTTTTGAGACGGAGTCTCGCTCTGTCGCCCGGGCTGGAGTGCAGTGGTGCGATCTCAGCTCACTGCAAGCTCCGCCTCCCAGGTTCACGCCATTCTCCTGCCTCAGCCTCCCGAGTAGCTGGGACTACAGGCGCCCGCCGCCACACCCGGCTAATTTTTTGTATTTTTAGTAGAGACAGGATTTCACCATGTTAGTCAGAATGGTCTCGATCTCCTGACCTCGTGATCTGCCCGCCTCGGCCTCCCAAAGTGCTGGGATTACAGGCATGAGCCACTGTGCCCGGCCTAGTTTTTTTTTTTTTTTTTGTAGAAAGGTCTCACTATTTCCCTAGGCTGGTCTCGTACTCTTGGGCTTAGGCAATCCACCCACCTCGGCCTCACTAAGTGCTGGGATTACCACCCTAAATCCTAGTCTTAGCTAGTTAACTACAGAGAACTGGTTGAAGCTAGTAGGTGGAACCATAATCTACTTAGCATGAAATTCTTAACTCTGGTTGAAAGAATTTATCAGTAGTATGGTTAATCAGAGGTAACTCTTTATTAGCTGTCTAGAGAAACTTTGACTTCAGGAAGATGAAAAACACACTCTTTCTAATTCTCAATTCTTAGTGTTTTGGAATGTGGATTTAGGAATGTAGATTACTAGATGAACTTGGGTAGAAGTTAAATAGAGATAACCAGATAAAAGCAGAACACATAGTTGAAGTCACAAGGCTCTTAACATTCTCCTCAAATGTTAGTCTGAATTCTTGTTCAAATAGGATGTTGGCACTAAAGGTAAATTTTGGCACTTAGACGTTACTTACATAGAAATAGCTAGAGATACCAATTAGAATAAGCAGTTGAGGTTAGGAGCTGAAATAAGGTGTTTTTTTTTTTTTTTTTTTTTTTTTTCCAGATTCTACATTGATTTTGCCTGTTGATTATTAAGTTAGTACTATAGATGAATAATGATACTTAGGTAACTAAAAAATATTACAAAGCCGCTCGCAGGTGGCTCATGCCTGTAATCCCAGCACTTTGCAAGGCCGAGTCTGGTGGATCACTTGAGCCCAGGAGTTTGAGACCAGCCTGGCCAACATGGCAAATCCCTGTCTCTACTTAAAATACAAAAATTAACCGGGTGTGGTGGCGTGCACCTGCAGTCCCAGATGCTCAGGAGGCTGAGGCAGGAGAATCACTTAAACCTGGGAGGTGGAGGTTGCAGTGAGCCGAGATCATGCCACTGCACTCCAGACTGGGAAAGAGAGCGAGACACCATCGCAAAAAGAAAAAAAAAAAAAGAATGTTAGAATACCTAGTGGAAACCATGAATTGGAAAACACATCTTTTCTGTCTAACTTCTTATTTCATGATGAAATAATTCACAAGACCTAGAGATCACCACTGGGACCTAGATAACTAGTCTGTAGGTGATATCTAGAGATTACCAGGAATATTGGTTGAGGTCAGGAAACAGAAAAGGACATTTTTCACAGATTTAAATTGCTATTTCCTGTTGAAATAAAGAGTACCATAGATACATAGTGGCATCTGTATAATGAATTAAACATAGGTAACTAGTGATAACTAGAATAACTAGTCAGTCAAGAAGCTGAAAATCATGACAGTCTCATGTATATATTCTTATTTCCTTGTTGGAATATGAATTAATTGAAGAGCTATCCAGTGGGATCTAGGTAATTTGTAAACTAGAGGTAACCAGAGAAAACCAGAAAAACAAGTTGAACTCACCAAGTTAAGAAAAACTTCCTCTCAATCCTAAATTAATATTTCATCTTGGAATGAAATGTTAATACTGTCGATAATAGTAATACCTAAGTAACGGCTTTATTAGAGTTAACTAAAAGTGACTAAAAAATCTAGGGAGACTTAGACACATTTTTCTCACAATAACTTCTTATTGCTTATTGAAAAAGTGAGTTAATACTAGAGATAACTACTGATAACTTGGTAACTACTTAAATGGAGGCATAAAGCAATCATGGCTTGAAACCAGAGAATGCAAAACCAATCTTTTCTCACATCTGAATTCTTGTACCTTGTTGAACGAATAAGTTAGCTCAATAGGTAACTAGCTACACCTTAGTAACTAGATAAGCTGGTTAAGCTTAGAATTTTGAAAAACGGCCGGGCGCGGTGGCTCAAGCCTGTAATCCCAGCACTTTGGGAGGCCGAGACGGGCGGATCACGAGGTCAGGAGATGGAGACCATCCTGGCTAACACCGTGAAACCCCGTCTCTACTAAAAAAAAATACAAAAAACTAGCCGGGCGAGGTGGCAGGCGCCTGTAGTCCCAGCTACTCGGGAGGCTGAGGCAGGAGAATGGCGTGAACCTGGGAGGCGGAGCTTGCAGTGAGCTGAGATCCGGCCACTGCACTCCGGGCGACAGAGCGAAACTCCGTCTCAAAAAAAAAAAAAAAAAAAAAGAATTTTGAAAAACCCATCCTTCTTACATATAAATATTTATGTCTATTGTAATATGGAAGTAGTGTTATAAACAGAGTTATCTATGTAAGACTTATGTAAACGTAACTAGATATTATCAAAATGAGTATGTGAAGGTAGGATGCTGTCAAACACATTTTTCTCAAATTCAACTTCAAAATTCTCATGTAAAAAAAACCTTGTTTTAATATAGATAATATGTGGTATCTAGGTAAGTACTTATTCAGAAATATTGGAAATAGCTAGAAAAATACCTGAAGCTAGGATGTTGAAAACCACATTCTTTTTACATCTGAATTTAATTTCTTTTTGACATAAGGTATTAGAAATATAGATAACTAGTGATAGCTATATAAATATTTAATTAGAGTTAACTAGGATTAGCTAGAAAGCTACTTAAAGCCCCCAAAATGAAAAATACATGGTTTTCATCTCTAAAATATCATTTAAATTTCTTTTTGAAATATGGAAGTAGTACTCTAAATAGCTAGAATATTAAGGTAAGCTTTATATTTATTTATTTATTTATGTATTTATTTATTTATTTATTTGGAGACGGGCTCTCACTCTGTTGCCCAGGCTGGAGTGCAATGGCATGATCATGGCTACTATAACCTCAAACTCCCTGGCTCAAGCATCCTCCTGCTTCAGCCTCCTAAGTCGCTGGGACTACAGACATTTGCCACCAGGCTTGGCTATTTTTTTTTTTTAATTTTTAAAATTTTTGTACAGTAAGTTCTCACTATGTTGCTCAGGCTGATCTGGATCTCCTGGCCTCAAGCCATCCTCCCACCTTGGTCTCCCAAAGCACTGGGATGTGAGCCATCACACCCAGCCTCTAAGGTAAGCTTTATATAAAGATAACTAGATATAACCCAGCCTGGGCAATATAGTGAGACTCTATCTATCTCTACAAAAAAATTAAAAATTAGCCAGGTGTGGTGGTGTGAGCCTGTAGTTCCAGCTACTCAGGAGATTGAGGTGGGATGATCAGTTGAACCTGGGAGCTTGAGGCTGCTGTGAGCTATGATGGGGTCACTGCACTCCAGCCTGGGCGACAGAGTGAAACCATCTCAAAAATAAATAAATAATAAAAAATGGATAGAACCTGGATGACTAGTTGAAGGCAGAGGGCAAAAGAACACATTTTTTTTCCCTCTCATTCTGACTTCTTATTTATCATTGAAGTAATATGTTAGTAACATAGATGAGTAGTTTTACCTATATAACTATTTACATAGAAATATCTGGGCCAGGTGTGGTGGCTCATGCCTGTAATCCCAGAACTTTGTGAGGCCGAGGCGGGCAGATCATTTGAGGTCAGGGGCTTGAGATCAGACTGGCCAACATGGTGAAACCCCGTATCTACTAAAAATAGAAAACTTAGCCAGGTGTGGATAGTGCACCTGTAATCTCAGCTACTCAGGAGGCTGAGGCAGGAGACTCGGTTGAACCTAGGGGGCAGAGGTTGAAGTTAGCCAAGATTGTGCCATTGTCCTCCAGCCTGGGTAACAGCGAGATTCAGTCTAAAAAAAAAAAAAAAAAGAGAAATAACTAGAAATAACTAGAAAATTAATTGAAGTCAGGATGTTTAAAAACACTTTTCTCAAGTGCAACTTCTCATTTCTTCTTGACGTAAGGTACTGGAAGGGTAGATAACTAGTGGTACATAGATATACCTAGAAATAACTGGAAAACTACTTGCTGTTTAAAAAAGAACAAAAAAACCTGTACTTTTATAAAATTTTTTGAATGCTATTACTACAAATAATTAGTAATCAATAGGCATTTGTTTTACTATGGATAACTAAACGTGAGTAGAATAAGTAGTTAAAGCTGGAGAGCTAAAAAACACAACACAAACATGTCAATTGTAAATTCTCTTTATCATTGGAATAATTAGTTACTACTATAAATGTTCAATTGGTACTTTTGTAATTGTTTACTTAGAAATAACCAGAAATAACAAGAATACATAGTTGGAGGCAAGAAGTTGCCAATCACGATCTTTTCAACTCTAAATTCTCTGCTGAAGAAAAGTTAATCAATCCAGGAAGTTGAAGAAATGTTCTTCTCACCACTATTGTCTTATCTGTTGTGGATATAAGAAGTTAGGACTATAGATAACTATTTTTACCCAGGACACTAGCTAATTGGATATAACTACTAATATGGAAATGAAGATGAGGTAGGAGGCCAGCAGAACTTGTTTTCGAGTGACAAGGTCATGACCCCACTGATCTAAGCAGGATCAGGTCAAAAGAAGATGCAGTGGGTCTGGTGCGGTGGCTCACACCTGTAATCCCAGCACTTTGGGAGGCCAAGGTGGGAGGATCACTTGAGGTCAGGAGTTTGAGACCAGCCTGGCCAACATGGTGAAACCCCATATCTACTAAAAATTCAAAAATTATCTGGGCTTGGTGGCATGCCCCTGTAATCCCAGGTACTTGGGAGGTTGAGGCAGGAGAATTACTTGAACCCAGAAGGCATAGGTTGTAGTGAGCCGAGATCACACCACTGCACTACAGTCTGGGTGACAGAGGCAGACTTCCTCTCAAAACAAAACAAAGTGAAACAAAGCAAAACAAAACAAAACAAAAACCAGGATGCAGTGAAGGAGCCAGCCTCATCCAGCAGATGGCGACCAAAGCTACCTTTAGTTGTCTTCACTGTCCATTAGCATCAAGACACTGCCAGTGTAAAGACAATTTACAACTGCCATGGCAACGGGCCATGGCAATAGCCAGGAAGTTACCTTTTATTTTCTGGAAACTCCTCTCTCCTTTTACAGAAAGTTCTGAATAACCTGCTTCTTGATTAGCACATAATTAAAAGTGGGTATAAATACAGCTGCCAACAGCCCATTGGCTGCTATCTCTGGGTGCACTGCCTATTGGTTAGTGCTGTTCTGCAAGGAGCAGTACCAGTTTAATAAAAGTTGCTCTGTCTCACCACTTGCTCACCCTCCACCCAGGCTAAATCCCAGTTTTGGGGCTTGCCTGTCCTTCATCAAAGACAGGGAGTTGAGAAAATATTCTCATAAATAACTTTCTTTCTCTCTTTCTCTCTCTCTCTCTCTCTCTCTCTTTCTTTCTTTCTTTCTTTCCTTTCTTTCTTTCTTTCTCTCTTTCTTTCTCTTGCCTTTCTTTTTCTTTCTTTCTTTCCTTCTTTCTCCTTTCCTTCTTTCTTTTTACTTATTTTAAATTTTACTTTAAGTTCTGGAATACATGTGCAGAATGTGCAGGTTTATTACATAGGTATACATGTGCCATGGTGGTTTGCTGCACCTATCAACACATGCATTAGGTACTTGTCCTCATGATCTCCCTCCCCTTGGCCCCCACCCCTGAACAGGCCCCAGTGTGTGATGGTCCCCTCCCTATGTCCATGTGTTTTCATTGTTAAACTCCCACTTGCAAGTGAAAACATGTGGTGTTTGCTTATCTGTTCCTGTGTTAATTTGCTGAGAATGATGGCTTCCAGCTTCATCCATGTCCCTGCAAAGGACATGAACTCATTCTTTTTTTATGGCTGCATAGTATTCCATGGTGTATATGTGCCACATTTTCTTTATCTACTCTATCATTGATGCGCATTTGGGTTGGTTCCAAGTCTTTGCTATTGTAAATAGTGCTGCAATTAACGTATGTGTGCATGTATCTTTATAGTAGAATGATTTATAATCCCTTGGGTATATACCCAGTATTGGGATTGCTAGTCAAATGGCATTTCTGGTTCTAGATCCTTGAGGAATCGCCATACTGTCTTCCACAATGGTTGAACTAATTTACACTCCCACCAACAGTGTAAAATCGTTCCTATTTCTCCACAGCCTCGCCAGCATCCATTGTTTCCTGACTTTTTAATAATTGCCATTCTAACTGGCATGAGATGGTATCTCATTGTGGTTTTGATTTTCATTTCTCTAATGACCAGTGACGATGAGCTTTTTTTCATATGTTTGTTGGCCACATAAATGTCTTCTTTTGAGAAGTGTCTGTTCATATCCTTTGCTCACTTTTTGATGGGGTTGTTTTTTCTTGTAAATTTAAGTTCTTCGTAGATTCTGTATATTAGAACTTTGTCAGATGGGTAGCTTGCAAAAATTTTCTCACATTCTGTAGGTTGCCTGTTCACTCTGATGATAGTTTCTTTTGCTGTGCAGAAGCTCTTTCGTTTGATTAGGTCCCATTTGTCAATTTTGGCTTTTGTTGCCATTGCTTTTGGTGTTTTAGCCATGAAGTCTTTGCCCATGCCTATGTCCTGAATGGTATTGCCTAGGCTTTCTTCTAGGGTTTTTAATGGTTTTGGGTTTGACATTTAAGTCTTTACTTCATCTTGAGTTAATTTTTGTATAAGGTGTAAGGAAGGGGTCTAGTTTCTGTTTTCTGCATATGGCTAGCCAGTTTTCCCATCACCATTTATTAAATAGGGAATACTTTCCCCATTGCTCGTTTTTGTCAAGTTTGTCGAAGATCGGATGGTTATAGATGTGCAGTGTTATTTCTGAGGCCTCCGTTCAGTTCCATTAGTCTATATATCTGTTTTGGTACCAGTACCATGCTGTTTTGGTTATTGTAGCTACTGTAGCCTTGTAGTATAGTTTGAAGTCAGGTAGCATGATCCCTCCAGATTTGTTCGTTTTGCTTAGGATTGTCTTCGCTATATGGGCTCTTTTTTTGGTTCCATATGAAGTTTAAGGTAGTTTATTCTAATTCTGCAAACAAAGTCACTGGTAGTTTGATGGGTATAGGCACTGAATCTATAAATTACTTTGGGCAGTTTGGCCATTTTCACAATATCGATTCTTCCTATCCATAAGCATGGAATATTTTTCCATTTGTTTGTGTCCTCTCTTATTTCCTTGAGCAGTGGTTTGTAGTTCTCCTTGAAGAGGTCTGTCACATCCCTTGTAACTAACTTTCTTTCTTTCTTCTTTTTTCTTTCCTCCTTTTTTCTTTCTTCCTTCTTTTCTTTTGTTTCCTTTGTTTCCTTTTTTTTCTCTTCTTCCTTTCTTTTTCTTTCTTTTTTGAGAGAGAGTCTCACTGTGTTGCTTAGGTTGGAGTGCAGTGATGTTTGAAAGCACAGTATTCACAAATTCAAATTCTTTTTTGTGTGAAATAATGAGTTTGTACTACAGATATCTGGTGATTTAACTAGAAATAACCAGAAAAAATTTGAATTTGTGAAGTTAAAAAATCATGATTTACCACTCCAACTTCTTACTTCCTATTATTATAATGAGTTAGTATTATAGATATCTGGTGATGTCTATTTCATTACTTTGAGGAGAGAGGCCTGAGGTTAAATATTAACATGGCCATTCTAACCACATGTGCTATCTATAGACCTCAATCTATCATGACCCTTTCATGTGGAACCACTTAGAATTGTAAGCCCTTAAAAGGGCCAGGAACTCTTTCTTCAGTGAGCTCAGTTCTTGAGACGCAAGTCTGCCGATACTCCCAGCCGAATAAAGCCTCTTCCTTCTTTAACCCAGTGTCTGAAGGGTTTTGTCTGTGGCTTGTCCTGCTACATATCTTGGTTCCCTGACTGGGAAGTGAGGTGATTAATGGACGGTCAAGGCAGCCCCTTAGGTGACTTAGGCCTACCCTGTGGAGCATCCCTGTGGGGGACTCCAGCCAGCTTGAGCAACACAGATCCTGAGAGGCACTTGCCCCAGTGGAACGCCTCGTCAGAGTGGTGCATGGCAGGCCCCCATGGAGGATCAATGCAGTGGCTGAACACTGGGAAGGAACTGGCACTTGGACTCTGGACATCTGGAATATGGTAGGACCGCTCCTGGGAACTTGCCCACTCCATTTGAGTGGAAGCATGGCCTGATCACCCACTGTGTGCCCTTGTGGGCACTTTGGTCTCAGTATTGATTTTGATTTGGCTTGACTTGTTTGCCAAAAGGAAAGTGAAAGTGAGTACTTGAGTTTGAGACGTGTGGTGTGAATGTTGTTTTGTCTCAGGAGGAAGATGGGTGGAATGCAAAGTAAGCCCACTCCACTAGGAACTATGTTGAATTTCAAGAAAGGATTTAATGGAGACTATGGAGTTACTATGACACCAGGAAAACTTAGAACTTTGTGTGAGGTAGACTGGCCAGCATTAGAAGTGGGTTGGCCATCAGAAGGAAGCCTAGACAGGTCCCTTGTTTCAAAGATATGGCACAAGGTAACTGGTAATCCAGGACACCCAGACCAGTTTCCGTACATAGACACTTGGTTATAGCTGGTTTTAGACCCCCCACAGTGGTTAAGAGGACAGGCAGCAGTAGTACTAGTGGCAAAGGGACAGAGAGACCGCTCTACCTGCCGAGGGAAGTCGGCTCCTAAAGTCCTATCCAACCCAACATCAGAAGATTCATGGCAAGAAATGGTGCCAGTGGCCCCCCCCACTTTCACCAAGAAGGAAGGTCTCCCACTCCTGAGTCCACTGCGCCTGAGCTTCCACAAGGCCTACATACCCCAGGCCACCCAGTGTAGAAAAGAAAGGATGTGAAACCTTGGGAAAAACCCCTCCCTTGGTAGCCCATTTGAGGCCTAGAACTCGGATACAAATGCCCCTGAAAGAGCAATGGTATACTGGGGTAGACGAGGATGGGCATATGGTGGAAAGGCATGCCTTTGTGTACCAACCCTTGACCTCTGCTGATCTCCTCAATTGGAAAAGCAATACCCCATCCTATATCGAAAAGCCTCAAGTTAGATTGATTTGCTCCAACTATTATCCAAACCCATAACCCCACCTGGGCTGATTGCCACCAGTTGCTCATGTACCTCTTTAACACAGATGAAAGGAGGAGAGTGCTCCAAGCAGCAATTAAGTGGTTGGAAGAACGTATTCCAGCTGATTACCAAAACCCCCAAGAGTATGTAAGAATCGAACTACCAGGAACAGACCCCCAGTGGGACCCAAACGAAAGACAGGGTATGCAAAGGCTAAACTGGTACAGGGAAGTCCTTCTGGAAGGGTTAAATAAGGGAGCTCAGAAGGCCAGAAATGTTAACAAAGTCTCTGAGGTCATTCAAGGAAAAGATGAGAGCCCGGCACAATTCTACAAGAGACTATGTGAGGCCTATTGTATGTATACTCCCTTTGATCCCGATAGCCCTGAGAATCAGTGCATGATTAACACGGCTCTAGTTAGTCAAAGTGCAGAAGACATTAGAAGAAAATTGCAGAAACAGGCTGGGTTTGCAGGCATGAGTACTTCACAGTTATTGGAGATAGCCAACCAGTGTTTGTGAATAGAGATGCGGTAAGCCACAGAGAGAACTGCAGAGAGAGTGAACACCAAGCCCGGTGAAACGCCGACCTGCTAGCCGCAGCTATTAGAAGGGTCCCCCCGAAGGGGTGAGAGAAGGGGGGCCCCAGGAAAAATACCCAGTCTGGCTGTCCACACTTGCAGCATAACCGGTGTGCTTACTGTAAGGAAATAGGACATTGGAAGGACAAGTACCCCCAGTTGAAAGGGAAACAAAGTGACTCTGAGCAGGAGGCCTCAGACAATGATGAAGAGGCCTTGTTCAATCTGGCAGAAGGGTTACTGGACTGAGGGGGACCGGGCTCATGTGCCCCCAAAGAGCCCATGGTCAGGATGACAGTCGGGGCAGGGACATTGAGTTTCTTGTTGATACTGGTGCTGGACATTCAGTAGTAACCATCCTGGTCACCCCCTTATCCAAAAAGACTATTGATATAATCAGAGCCACAGCGCTTTCGGCAAAGCAAGCTTTCTGTTTGCCCTGGACTTGCACTGTGTGGGGGGTATGAGTGATTCACCAGTTTCTGTACATACCTGACCGCCCCTTGCCTTTGCTAGGAAGGAACCTACTTAGCAAGCTGAGAGCCACCATCTCTTTTACAAAGTATGACTCTTTACAGCTAAAGCTACTTGGAACGGGAGTCATCATGGCCCTTACGGTTCCTCAGGAGGAGGAATGGAGACTCTTCCTAACTGAGCAAGGCCAAGAGATAGGACCAGCTCTAGCTAAGTGGTGGCCAAAGGTGTGGGCAGAAGACAACCATCCAGGGTTGGCAATCAACCAGCCCTGCGTACTCATAGAAGTTAAGCCTGGGGCCCAGCCAGTCAGACAAAAACAGTACCTGGACCCCAGAGAAGCTCTTGAAGGTATCCAGGTCCATCTCAAGCACCTGAGGGCCTTTGGAATTATAGTCCCTTGTCAGTCTACATGGAACATTCCCCTCCTGCCTGTTCCCAAGCCAGGGACCAAGGACTACAGGCCGGTACAGGATTTGCACTTGGTCAACCAAGGTACAGTGACTTTGCACCCAGTGGTACCTAACCCATACACGTTGTTGAGGTTTTTGCCAGCTGAGGACAGCTGGTTCACCTGCCTGGACCTAAAGGCATCAGACTAGCTCCTGAGAGCCAGAAACTGTTTGCCTTTCAGTGGGAGGATCTGGGGTCAGTTGTCACCACTCAGTACACTTGGACCCGGCTTCCCCAAGGTTTCAACAACTCCCCCGCCATCTTTGGGGAGGTGCTGGCTCGAGACCTCCAGAAGTTTCCCACCGGAGACCTAGGCTGCATGTTGCTCCAGTATGTTGACGACCTCCTGCTGGGACACCCCATGGCAGTTGGGTGCGCCAAAGGAACTGATATCCTGCTCCAGCACCTGGAGGACTGTGGGTATAAGATGTCCAAGAAGAAAGCTCAGATCTGCAGGCAGCAGGTACCTTACCTGGGATTTACTATCTGACAGGGGGCGCGCAGCCTGGGATCAGAAAGAAAGCAGGTCAT
The DNA here is from genome assembly GCF_024542745.1 of Macaca thibetana thibetana. Lineage (NCBI taxonomy): Eukaryota > Metazoa > Chordata > Mammalia > Primates > Cercopithecidae > Macaca > Macaca thibetana. The sequence continues at coordinate 115,145,368 of NC_065598.1, forward strand.
TTGCAACCTACTGGAGCCTAAGACCAGAAAGCAGGTGAGAGAATTCTTAGGAGCTGTGGGGTTCTGCAGGTTATGGATTCCAAATTTTACAGTACTGGCCAAGCCCTTGTACAGAGTCACAAAGGGGAGGTGACAAGGAATCTTTAGAATGGGGGTCCCAACAGCAACGAGCTTTTCATGAGTTAAAAGAGAAACTCATGTCACCCCCAGTCTTGGGGCTGTCTGACCTGACAAAGCCATTTACACTGTATGTGTCAGAGAGAGAAAAGATGGTGGTTAGAGTTTTGACCCAGACCATGGGGCCCTGGCCAAGACTGGTGGCCTACCTCTCTAAACAACTAGATGAGTTTCTACAGGTTGGCCCCCATGTTTGAGGGCCTTGGCAGCAACTGCCCTGCTAGCACAAGAAGCAGATAAGTTAACTCTTGGGCAAAACCTGAACATAAAGGCCTCCCATGCTGTGGTGACTTTAATGAATACCAAAGGACATCATTGGCTAATGAATGCTAGACTAACTAGGTACCAAAACTTGCTCTGTGAAAATCCCTGCATAACCATTGAAGTTTGCAACACCTTGAACCTCACTACCTTACTCCCGGTATCAGAGAGCCCAGTTGAACATAACTGTGTAGAGGTGTTGGACTCAGTTTATTCTAGCAGGCCCGACCTCTGAGACCATCCCTGGACTTCAGTAGACTGGGAACTATACGTGGACAGGAGCAGCTTCGTCAACCCACAAGGAGAGAGGTGTGCGGGATATGCAGTGGTAACCCTGGACGCTGTCACTGAAGCCAAATCATTGCCCCAGAATACTTCAGCCCAGAAGGCCAAACTCATTACTTTAATTTAGGCCTTAGAGCTAAGTGAAGGTAAGACTGTAAGCATTTACACTGACTCTCGATATGCCTTCTTAACCCTCCAAGTGCATGGGGCGTTATATAAAGAAAAAGGCCTGTTGAACTCTGGGGAAAAAGACATAAAGTATCAGCAAGAGATCTTGCAATTATTAGAGGAAGTATGGAAGCCCCAAAAGGTGGCAGTCATGTATTGCAGAGGACACCAGTGAGCTTCCACCTTGATTGCCTTGGGGAACTCCTGAGTTGACTCAGAGGCTCAAAAAGCAGGATCCACCCCCTACAGGGCATCAGTCACAGCCCCTCTGCTCCCTCAGGCACCCGATGTTGTACCTACTTATTCTAAAGAAGAGAAGGACTTTCTTCAGGTGGAGGGAGAGCAGGTGATGGAAGAGGGATGGATCTGGCTATTGGATGGAAGGATAGCTGTGCCACAACTGCTAGGAGCCACAGTCTTACTGGCTGTGCATGAGACCACCCACCTAGGCCAAGAGTCACTTGAAAAGTTGTTAGGCCGGTACTTCTGCATCTTGCATCTGTCAGCCCTTGCCAAAACAGTGGCACAGCCAGTAAGACTGTGTCACCTGCCGGCAGCACAATGCTAGGCAAGGTCCAACAGTCCCACCCAGCATACAAGCTTATGGAGCAGCCCCCTTTAAAGATCTCCAAGTCGACTTCACCAGGATGCCCAAATGTGGAGGTAACAAGTATTTGCTAGTTCTAGTGTGTACATACTCTGGGTGGGTGGAAGCCTATCCAACATGAACTGAGAAAGCTTGTGAAGTAACCCATGTGCTTCTCCGAGATCTCATCCCTAGGTTTGGACTGCCCTTATGAATCAGCTCGGACAATGGACAGCGTTTGTGGCTGACTTGGTACAGAAGACAGCAAAGGTATTGGGGATCACGTGGAAACTACATACCACTTACCGACCACAGAGTTCTGGAAATGTGGAGCAGATGAATTGGACTATCAAAAATAGTTTAGGGAAAATGTGTCAAGAAATAGGATTAAAGTGGGTATAAGCTCTCCCTGTGGTATTGTTTAAGATTACATGTACCCCTTCTAAAAGAACAGGATATTCCCCTTATGAAATATTATATCATAGGCCCCCTGTCATACTGTGGGGACTCCCAGGCACGCCTCAAGAGCTAGGTGAAATTGAATTACAGTGACAGCTACAGGCTTTAGGGAAAATTACATGAACAATTTCAGTCTGGGTAAATCAGAGGTGCCCCATCAGCTTATTCTCCCCAGTTCACCCTTTCTCCCCAGGTGATTGGGTGTGGATCAAGGATTGGAACGTAGCCCCCTTGCAGCCATGGTGGAAAGGACCCCAGACCATCGTCTTGACCACTCCCACAGCCGTAAAGGTAGAGGGAATCCCAACCTGGATCCACCACAGCCTCATAAACTCTGCAGCACCTGAAACCTGGGAGGCGAGACCAAGCCTGGACAACCCCTGCAAAGTGACTCTGAAGAAGACGACAAGCCCTGCTTCAGTCACACTCAGAAGCTGACTGGTCCATGCACGGCCAAAACATGAGGATAGTTAGAGACATGACAAAGCTGGCACATGTGCCCATGCAGGTTTGGCATAGGTTTGATCCTGGATCCCTGTCTGGAAAATAGTTTCCAGCTCTAGGAGGATTTAAAACTCTTATAATAGGACTAAGGGGCTTCACTACCACCTTAGTTCATCAAAAGACCTCAGCACAAGTGTATTATCGATCTGTCTCTCAGGAAGACCTGGGTAGTGAAGATGAGAGTGAGAACTCCCACTAGTGAGTGAGGTTCTCAAACAGGGTAATGAGGAGAGGCCTGAGGTTAAAGATTAACGCCCCCACTCTAACCACATGTGCTATCTATAGACCTCAATCTATCACGACCCTTTCATGTGGAACCTCTTAGAATTGTAAGCCCTTCAAAGGGCCAGGAACTCTTCTGCTCGGGAGCTCAGTTCTTGAGACACGAGTCTGCCGATGCTCCTAGGCGAATAAAGCCTCTTCCTTCTTTAACCCAGTGTCTGAGGGGTTTTGTCTGCGGCTTGTCCTGCTACAACTTAACTCGAAGTAACTGGAGATAATTACAATAAGTTTTGGAATCCTGGAAGGGGCAAAACAAAGTCATACAGTCTATGTTCTTTCCTGTTTCTTGTTGGAATTTTGTCTTAGAACTATAGCTAAGTATTGGTTCCTGAAAAACTAGATATATAGAGACATCTGGAGGTAACTAAAATAACTAGTGTAAGCCAGGAAGATGAAATATTTTCTTCTTAACTCTAAAATGTTATTTCATGTTGGCATGGTGTGTTAATGCCATAAATAATTGGTGGTACCTAGGGAATGAGTAAACTGCAGATCACTTGTGATATCTAGAATAATTAGTTGAATTCAGGAAATTACCTTATTTCTTGTTGGAATGATGGGTGAATATTACAAATAACTAGGTGTCCCTGGGGAGCTGGAAAATTAGAAATAAGTAGAGAGAAGCAGAAAAGCTTGTAGAAGCCCAGACCCTGGAAACACATTTTTTTCAAATGTAAATTCCTTTTACTTGTGGAATAACGAGTGAATAGTATGGTTATGTAGTGGTAGCTAGGTCATTAGACATAACCAGAATAAACAGTTGACAGCAGGAATTTTACAAAGAATAAAACAAAAGATTATTTATAAAAATTAATATTATTAATAAAAATTAGTAAATAATAATGAGCAATACAAACAAGAATTAAGACTAACAAACAAGAATACAAATATTCTCAAATCTGACATTTATTTTTTGTGATAGTGTTAGTGTTATTGATAAGTAGTGGTGACTATTTATTTATTTAAAGGTAACCAGATTTAACCCAGTCAAGTTGACACATAAAATTAACCACCACAAAGTAGGTAACTAGTTTAGTAGGGATAGCTAGAGATAACCAGGAAATGTATTTGAATTCAGAAGGTGAAGAACCATCTGTCACACCCCTAATTCTTGACTCATATGGGAATAAATGGTTAGTACTATGGCTCACTACTGGTAACAAGATTACTAGTTAACTACAGAGAACTAGTTGGAGCCAGAAGTTTGAAACCACCATCCTTACAACTGGGAATTCTTAATTCTCATTTAAGTCCTGGATTAGCAGCATGGAGAATTAATTCGTGGTAACCAGATAACTAGCTTACCAGACATCTACAAAAACAGTTTGCACCTTAGAAGCTGGAAAACACTCTTCTACATTCCCAATTCCTATTTTTTGAATATGGTGTTAGTTTGTAATGTAGATAACTAGATTTGTTTGGGTAAGATTTAAGTAGAGATAATAGGATAAAAGCAGAATAAATAGTCAAAGGCAGAAGGCTAAAAACCTATTCTCAAATGTCTTAATTTTTGTGGAAATAACAAGTTGGTGGTATAGATAAATGAAGGCAGTTAGGTGAGATGTCTAGTTACTTAGACAATAAGTTGTTGAAATTAGGATTTGAAATGAAGGTTTTTCTGGACTCTATATTCTTTTTTTCTGCTGGATGAATAAACAGTACTTAGGTAATTAATTAACTTTAATTAATTAGGATAAGTTAATAACTTTGGTTAATAAATTAATTAGAATAAGTAGTTGCAGTCATGAATTGGAAAACACATCCTCTCACTATAACTTGTTACATGTTGAAATAGCTCATAAATCCTAGAGGTAACTAATTACAGCTAAGTAAGTAATTTACAGAAGATTATCTAGAGAGAACCAGAAACACTGGTGGAAGTCAGAAAGCTGAAAAAGACATTCTTCTCAAATCTAAATTCTTCCTTCTTGTTGAAATAATAAATTAGTATCATCTATAGAGAATGATACCTAAATAGCTAGTTGACTATAGATAATTAATAACTAGAATAACCAATCAAAGCCAAGAGCTGAAAATCATGATCATCTTATATCTATATTTTTATTTTTATTTTTGAGACAAAGTCTAGTTCTATCACCCAGGCTGGAGTGCAGTGGTCCAGCCTCAGCTCACTGCAACCTCTGCCTCCCGGGCTCAAGTGATCCTCCCACCTCAGTCTCACGAGTAGCTGGGACTACAGGAACGCACCACCATACCCAGCTAATTTTTTATTTTTTGTGTAGACAGGGTTTTGCCTTGTTACCTAGGCTGGTCTCAAACTCTTGAGCTCAAGCAATCTGCCCACCTCAGCCTCCCAAAGTGTTGGATTACAGGTGCGAGCCACTAAACCTGGCTATGTCTATATTCTTATATACTTTTTGGAATGACAACTTAGTGGTGCAGCTATCTAAGGGGATCTAGGTCATTTGTTAATTAAAGAAAACCAGAAAAATGAGTTGAAGTCACCAAGCTAGGAAACATTTAACTAAATATCTAATTAAGTTCATTTTCATGTTGAAATAAAATTTTAGTACTATAGATAGCCAATAATACCTAGATGAGTGCTTTTCTAGAGTAAAATACCTGGTGAATTTAGTGAATTCTCTACAAAAATTAGCCAGGTGTGGTGCTGCACACCTGTAATCCCAGTTACTAGAGAAGCTGAGGCGGGAGAATCCCTTGAACCCGGGAGGCAGAGGTTGCAGTGAGCCGAGATTGCGCCACTGCACTGCAGCCTAGGGGACAGAGTGAGAATGTTTCAAACAAACAAACAAAAATCATTCATTGCTTTCTGGAGAAGATGGAATTTTCAGAATGGACTGAAACAAAATTTCCTGCTTTTTCCTGATTATATATTACATGCCCATTGTTGAAAATTTGGAAAATTGGGCCGGGTGCAGTGGCTTACACCTACAATCCCAGCACTTTGGGAGGTCGAGGCAGGAAGACTGCTTGAGTCCAGGAGCTGTTTGAGACCAGCCTGGGCAACATAGGAAGACCCCATCTCCATTAAAAAAATACATTAAAGTTTTTTTTTTAAAAATGGAAAAATGAGTAAAAGTATCAAGAGCAGAGATTTGCCTATTAACGTTTTTGCTTCTTCCTGCTTTTATTTCATGCATATATAAATTGTGTTTTTAATCAAAGTTGAGATGATAAGAAATTCCAAGTGAGAAAAAAAGTTGGGATTGTGCTTAAGAAATTTCAAATGGGAAAAAAAAAAAGTTATTTAATAGGAAGTGGGGAGTAATATCTGGCTGCCCAGCTCTGGAGGGCACCATTTCACACTGTGTTCAATAGCAAAACCAATTTACAAGTTATTTCTCCAATCACATGATAATGATTTTGCTTAAGCTGAATCCCTGTCTGAACTTGGGTGATGTGTTCAATGTCTAGGAATTTAGAACTTGTAGATTATAACGCTGTAATTGTAACTACAAAAGGATATTAACACTGCACTCTGGAATTCAGTCGAGAAAGTTTGAACTTCCTGGATAATTTTATTTATTATGCAGTCAGTGGAACTGAAATTATCAAAGCTGGACCAGAAGCTGAAATGGGAGAACTTTAGCATATTTACTATGGAAATCCCAACATGTGCAGAAAAAAATAGTATATGCAGAAAATGTTATTAGGAACCTCTCTACATTTAAATTCTAAATTATGTTTTATTGGTCTGAGTGAAATGTACAAGTACATGCTCAATCTTAATCTGCAGCTCCACAATTCTGTCTTCAGATAGTCTGAGACTTGCCATGTGGGTAAGGGCCATTTGCTGGTCCCTAGTAATGGTCAAGGCTGCCTTCCACAAAATGCAGTTACACCTGCCCCTCTTATATATACTCCTAACTCTTTAGTATTTGTAGAGTATTAAGATATATCAAAAAACACAGCAGGCAAGGGTCTCTGCCTTCGCTTCAGGCTCTCAGAGAGATGAGAGTTATTATTCCCAGCAGATTGTAGCAACAACCATCCAGGTGTATGCAAAGAACATTCTTGCAAATGTGTGTAGTCTCCTCTGATCTAATATCCTGTGGGGAGGTGGGGAGGAGGCAAGAGGAAAAGACTACAGTAGCGAATCATTTCATTTAGATACTTAATAAATTACTTTAAGTAAACTACTAAATTATTTGACCAGCTTGCATTTGTAATTATTCACCAAAAAGTACACTTTTTTATTTTATATTGAAATCATGTTTTTTTTCTTTGGAGAATAATGGAATTGGTGGTGAAGTGTCACAAAGTCTGAAATTTACCTGTGAATGTTTCAGCAAAAAGCAAACAAGCAAAAGCACATGCACACATAGATATAGAAAGAAAGTATAGCAAAATGTTAACAAGGTTTGAACCTACTTGGTGAGTATACCGGTATTACTGTTCATTCTTTAAAGTTTTCCGTATGTTTGAAAATTTTCATTAACAATTTAAAAAAAATAAATGGAAGGTTTAAACAAAGTATGTAAACCCAAAAGCCTTACACTTAACATCTAAAGCTCAAATAGCAACCAAGTTTGAACTTCTACGATGAACAATAAAGACCCTTGGTTTTTATTTCACTAAGTACACTTAAGTATTGCCACATTATGAGCATTGCCTTAAAACGTCTGCTCTAAAAAGACATTTGGGGTTATATGGCGAAAGTGTCAAAGCAAGGCACTGAAAGACCAAAGAACTCCATGTAAAGATTATCCTAAACCTAATTGCCTTGGGATTTCTAAAAGTACTGCAAACACTACCCAAGGCTGATTTTGTTCACTTCTAGTGATTTCCTCACCTCCGTCCTTGCATGCCGGCATTCCAAATGGCTCACAACAATAGCTCCCAGCCGAACACACTGAAATTCTTAGACTTAAGACAAGTATGCCACAGAGCAGTCTTCTGACACTACAACTGGGGACAATCAGTGCACCTTCACTTCTCTCTCCACCACTCCTCAACATCTTCCTCAGGATCCTTTATTTTTATTTTTTTAGAGACAAGATCTCACTCTGTTGTCCAGGCTGCAGTGCAGTGGCCTGATCATGACACACTGCAACCTCCACCTCCTGGGCTCAAGCTATCCTCCCGTCTCAGCCTTCATAGTAGCTGGGACTACAGGCATGCACCATCACGCCTGGTGATTGACATTTTATTTTATTTTATTTTCTTAAAGACAGGGTTTTGCTGTGTGGCTCAGGCTGGTCTCCAACTCCTGGCCTAAGCGAGCCTCCCGCTTCAGCCTCCCCAGTAGCTGGGACTGCAGGTGAATACCATCATGTCTGGCTTCCCCCAGGATCCTTGAGCCTCAAGTATTGCACGTGTCTCTCAGGCAGCCACACCCACCATCGTAGTGTGGTCAAGCCCATGAAACCTGCACTCCAGCCTGGGTGACAGAGTGAGACTCTGTCTCAAAAACGAAAAAATGAGTAAAGGATATGTAATGTTCTTTGTGTCTTTCAGAATTATCTCTGAGGTGAATGTGCTTAATGAGGGCCCTGGAATCATTCTAAGACCCTTGTCCTTAGAAAGAAGCTAATGATCCTCTCAGTGTGTGGCTTGGAGAAAGTGACAAAATCATGACTTCCTGACATGATAAATGGTCTGCTGTTGTGTGGTCCAGCGTTCCTTTCAATGCCTAGTTGCTGGGCTAAAAAGACAACTATATTGACTCTAGAATGTCAGTTACAATGTCTGTCCTCACAAGGGAAGTCATGATCAAACTCAAACAAGCAAGGTGTTCCTATGCTAGATGCCAGAGACAGGTTTACCCGTGGGTGAATGATGCAGTTCTTGCCTATGGTATAGGATGGGATGGTGTGGTGTCAGGGGAGGGGGCAAGGGGAGCACTGGAGGTAAGAGAGTGGGAGAAGAGAAGAGGGCCCTGTCAAATTTCCCTCAATCCTAAGAGAGACACTTAGGAATGTAGTGTCTCTGCTCCCTCTGGATATTCCCCTGTATATTTTGAAGCCTGGGAGGCAGGATGGAGTACATCCTGCTGATGACTGAATGGTGGCAAAGCAGAACAGAAGGATGCTCCCTTAACCCCATGACCGAGCCTCTGAATTAACCAGCTCCAGTGTTTAACCTATGTCTGGACTTACTTATTTTTTGACTTCTAATTTCAACTTTATTAAAATACACTGTCCCTATTCATTTCTTTTTCTTTTCCTTTTTTTTTTTTTTTTTTTGAGATGGAGTTTTGCTCTTGTTGCCCAGGCTGGAGTGCAATGGCACGATTTTGGCTCACCACAACCTCCGCCTCCTAGGTTCAAGCGATTCTCCTGTCTCAGCCTACCGAGTAGCTGGGATTACAGGCATGCACCACCAAGCCTGGCTAATTTTGTATTTTTAGTAGAGACGGGGTTTCTCCATGTTGGTCAGGCTGGTCTTGAACTCCCGATCTCAGATGATCCATCTGCCTCAGCCTCCCAAAGTGCTGGGATTACAGGTGTGAGCCACTGCACCCAACCTACAGTGCCCCTTTTCTTGTGATAGTCTTTATCTAAAACACTGCAGCTCATTGCACATAAGAAAGCCCACCTGGGGAAAGTATTGGCCTCCCTGATTGGTAAATTTGGAGCCTAATGCTTATTCTGACCAACTCTCATTCTTTCTGGTCATTTTGTCAATCTGTAAGTCAACAGAGCGGAAACAGTTACCATTATTTATTTATTAAAAGACCATAGTTGTCACTTGGAATAAAGAGTTGCATGTTCAATGCTAAAGGTAACCAGATAATATGAAGATCCAAAAATGTATAACTACTGTAAAGATAGTGATATTCCATGTGTATACAGCACTTCCACAGATGACATCAGGGTCTAGTAAGAAAACATTGTTTTTGATATTGATATTTTATCCAATTTAATATTTGTTCTGATGATGACTTTAAACACACCTGCACTGTGTGATTTATGTTGTCCTCATCATACAAGGCAAGATTTACAGAAGGAGGGAGGTGGCTTTCACGCTGAGAGTGATACTCTTTTATTGTACCACTCCATGTTAATTAGGCAATGACTTTTTTACATGACAAACTTCATGTAATACAGCCTCTAGTCTTTATTTTGTGCTTCACAGATCTCATTTCTCTGGGAAGGAAGAAAGAGAACAAGTAGTTGTATTTCCATTACAGATAGTCAGGGATATAGAAGACTATTAACAACATTACTAAGTCTATTACTAAATCTGTTAATGTGTAGTTCTGATATCTTTCCACTTTGCCTGCAGAGGAGAAATTACACACTAAGTTTATGTTCTTAGATGAATTTCACAGCCGAATAGTGAGGGACTACAAAATGACCGGTGAAAATGAGAGTTGGTCAGAATCAGCATTAGGGTCTGAATTTTTCACCTTTCTTCATGGTATATACTATGGAAAACATCAATTAACTTGTAACTTGAGCTTTACCTTTTTACTCTACTGCTGGGAGTGAATCATATTACAACTATTTGAAGCTAGAAGATTGTAGTGGTGCTGTGTATCTTGGATTTCTCTTGATTTTTTTGCAAATGCAGTTAGCCAGAAGGGTTTTTAAAAATTTTTTATTTTATTTTATTTTATTTTTTACAGTAGCTCTGACTGATGTGGTCCAGCCACCCTTAGAGCCACTGGCCTTGGGCCAATATGTTGCCTACTCTTAAGTATTTTGAAATACTTCATGGAAAAAAATGTCATTTATTTGGTTTTATTACTATATTTAATTATTTGAATAGATATGGTTAGTTTAATATGTTAACTTGGCTAAGTGATGGTACCCGGTTATTCAATCAAACACTAATCCAGATGCTGCTGTGAGGGTATTATATAGATGTGGTTAACATCTATAATCAGTTGCTTTAAGTAAAGGAGACTGTCCTGGATAATCTTGGTGGGCCTCATCCAATCAGCTGAAATGCCTTAAGAGCAAAACTGATATTCCCAGAGGCAGAAGAAATTCTGCCTGCTGACTACAGCCTCAGTGTCCACCTGAGAGTTTCTAGGCTTCCCAAGTTCCCTACAGATTTTGGACTTACCTAGCTAGACCCCACAATCATCTAAGGCAATTCCTTGAAACAAATCATATACATATATACCCTGTTGGATTTTTTTTTTTTTTTCTGAAAGAACCCTGACTAATACAGATTTTGAAACTAGAAGTGGGATGTTGCTGTACTGAAGACCTAAAATGTGGAATTGGCTTTGGAATTAGGCCATGGGTAGAGACTAGAAAAATTTTTGAGAAGCATGATAGAAAAAACCTAAATTGCCCGGAAGAGATTGTTGTTAGAAATAGGAATATTAAAATTGATTGTAGAGAGGTCTTAGAAAGAAATGAAGAAAATGTTACTGAAAATGGGAGGAAAGGCAATGCTTGTTACACAGTGACAGAAAATTTGGCTGAACTGTGTTCTTCAGTCATATGGAAAGCAGAACTTGAAAGTGATGAACTTGGATATTTGGCAGAAATGTACAGGCAAAGTCCTTAAGGTTTTTCTCTGTGAACCCCAAGATCTTTACCCTAAAAGGTTTCTGTTGAATTTTACCCTGACAATGCAAATTGATAGCTTATCTTCATAACCTGGTTTCTCCTTGCTGCTTATAGTAAAATGTAATATTGATATGGACAGGAGACAGGGAAATACTGGGTAGAAGAGGGTGGTTTCCCAGCAAAGGCCTCACCCTCAAGTCTGGAAACCCGTGGCCCTAAATGGGAACAAGTGTTCCTATTTTCATGCCCAAATGTTGCCTTTTGGCCTGCCACGCGCCCCCCTATCCTGTACCTGTATAAACTACAAACCCCAGGATCCACAAGCAGATGAGCAGACAAGCAGAAGAGAAGAGGAACAGAAGAGTGGTGTGGCAGAGAAGGAGAGAAGAGAAGGAGGTTCTGAATGTCAAGAGGAGTTCAGTTGGGGACGGTAGGAGAGGAGATCGGCCAAGGGACGACTGAACTCCAGGGGAAGATCATCTTCCCAGTCCATTCCCTTTCCAGCTCCCTATCCATCCTGCTGAGAGCCAGCAATAAAATACCCCATATTTACCATCCTTCAATTTGTCTGTGTGACCTGATTCTTCCTGGACGCTGGACAAGAACCCAGTACCAAGAGGGCACTGAGCTGTTTAACACTTAAGCTATCCCTGGATGGCAGGGCTAAAGGGGCATCATGACACCCCTGGATACCGCTGTAGGGCTGGAGCCCGATAGTGCTTGCCCTGGCTCAAATGCATGCTCCCCCTCCCATAAGGGGTTTGAGTGTGCAGTGGCCAAACAGACGAGCCACACCCCTGTTGCAGGCCCTGCAAGGGGGGTCGGTGAACTCTCCCATTTCAATGTGAAAGAGATAAATTGAGGAAAGAACTATTAGGCAAAAAGTAACCAACACTTGATTTTGGAGGTTCTCAGCCTATCATGATTCTGAAGGATGACAAAATTAGAAAATTTATTGTTGCAAAAGCATGCTCTGAAGAGAAGGCCAATAGTATGGCTGGACAATCTTGCTAAAGAGATTATATATGTGATTCATGGATCCAATCAACCATATCAGCTGAAGGCAGGAATAAATATGGGTTTATCCATGAAGGATCTTGTCTAATGGCATGGACTCCCATAACACACACATGAGACTGATAAGGATTTTGAGAATGTTATATCAACAGAAACACTGGCATCTTGGAGTAAAGGAGATAGATATGGGATGAAATGAAGGAAGACTGTTGGGACTTCTGGAATTCTATAGGCAGGATATGAGCTGACAGGGCTACTAGACTGCAAATACACATTAGCCTTCAAGAAAAAGGAAGAATGAATTATGAGGGTGGCACAGAAGCTGGTGGAGCACTGCAAGACCAGATGGCAGAGCATTGAGCTAAAGAGGATTATTCCTAGGCCTTGAAATCTAATGGAAGTAGCCATGCTATTTATTTATTTATTGAGATGGAATCTCATTCTGTCACGCAGGCTGGAGTGCCGTGGTACAATCTCAGCTCACTGCAACCTCCACCTGCCAGGTTCAAGCAATTCTCCTGCCTCAGCTTCCTGAGGTAACCCCTGACCTCAAGTGATCCACCCACCTCAGCCTCGCAAAGTGCTGGGATTACAGGTGTGAGCCATCACACCTGGCCGTGCCATGCTAAATTTTGAAATTACTTGGGACAAGAAACCACTTTATGCCTCCCATGTTCATTCTTTTGGAATGGTAATGTCTTGTAAAAGGAAAATAAATCTCAGGACTCCAAAATCATTAAGCCAAAGGGAAAAGTCAAGCTGGGAACTGCATCAGGCAAACCTGTCTCCCATTTTATTCTTAAATAAGATAGTTACAAACAAAAAAAGCTACATACATCCCTCACAATTTGTCCACTGGGACATTCCTTTTGAGCTCCAAGATGTTTACCTTAAAATGGTTCTGTTGAATTTTACCCTGACAATATAAGTTGATAGCTTATCTTCACAGGTTCTAGACAAAGAACATAACTCAAAGTCATCCTTCTGTTCATCTGAGACAGATGCATATCTGATTGCTTTCCTAATGTAAAAATGCAGATTTACCGAGCTGACAAAGGCATAAGTGACTATTCCTCTACCCTTCTCTCACATGTAAATTGTGTATTCAGTGAAATGTTTATCAAACACTCAAAAGAATGCAACCATTTGTCTGTTATCTATCCACACCTTTATTTTTTTTTCCTTTTCCCCCAATATCTGCCCTTTTGCCTTTAAATATTGAAGTCCACCAAAATCTTTGGAAAAAGGCATACACCTGCCTTCCAGGTGCTTGTTCTTAACCTTCGTAAAATAAAATTTCCAAGTTAATTGAGACCTAGCTCAGATACTTTTTAGTTTACAAATTGGTAACAACAAAGGGATTCTGAGTGGAGGTGCCCCTGACCTTTGACAAATCTTCTATTACTGCTTGGTAACAGCTTGAGATATCTTTATTGCTCAAACCAACAGGCGGATTTGCTGAGGCCTGGGAACTTCTCCCCTCCAGACAATGCCTGATCTGCACAATTTTGGTTGATATCTAAGGCTTTTTTTGCTGTACAACTCCTTTTCTGGAGTTTTACTCACTTTCAACAAGGTAGGCGAGTTTTCCTGTTTCGATGATGATGGAGGGCAGGCAACTCCTTTCTGGAGTTTCAGCTCACTTCCAACAGGGAAGGCAAGTTGGAGTTTTTTTCCTGCTTATAGACTGGTAGAGAGCAGTGTTGAGCCTGGACTCCATTCCTAGGTAAGTAGCTGAATTGGGGTTTTATCTTGAAAATTCTCCCTAATGACCTAAAGTGAAGATTAACAACCAGCTGCTCTTAATTTCTCCTTACCATTAGAGTGCTCAGGAATTGTATACATAGTATGATCATTTGTTTGTTTTCCAGGCTAAACTTTTTCATTTATTTGTTTGTTGTTGTTTTTGTTGTTTTGGTCTTTTTCCCATTGGATTTGACTAACTCTACCCAACTATATCAAATGTGAAGGAAAGTTACAAATTGTGAAGAACAACGCCTCTGCATTGGCTAAATTCCTGCAGCTGTGGAGAAAAAGAGAAAAGGATAAACAGCCATCAACAGGAAAAAAGAAAGATTTTGAGTACCTGAGGGGCTTTATTTACGTAATAAGGCCACATTTTGCTAGCCAAGCCAAACTGTGCCCCACGCTGCAGTTCTGTAGCTAAGGTTTTGCCCTTTTTTTCACCACAACAGCCTGGGTTTGGTTCCTAAATCAAGTTCTTTCTGGTTTGATATTTGTGTTATTTTTGAAATATCAGCAGTTTGTTCCAGCTAAAATAGGGTAGAGAGATTTAAAAGAATTTTTTAAGAGCTCAATGGGTAAAAGTCAGCTTAATTAAAAGCCAATATCCACGATGTGTGCATGTATGTCTGCGTGCGTGTGTGTGTCTGTGTGTGTATTTAAAATGCCTTTATGGTGTTTTGTTTTGTTTTGTTTGTTTGAGAAGGAGTTTCACTCTTGTTGCCCAGGCTGGAGTGCAATGGTGCGGTCTTGGCTCACTGCAACCTCCGCCTCCAGGGTTCAAGCAATTCTCCTGCCTCAGCCTCCCAAATAGCTGGGATTACAGGCATGCAACATCACGCCCAGTTAATTTTGTACTTTTAGTAGAGATGGGATTTCTCCATGTTGGTCAGGCTGGTCTCAAACTCCGGACAACCTCAGGTAATCCGTTCACTTCGGCCTCCCAATATGCTGGGATTTCAGGCGTGAGCCACTGCGCCTGGCCTGTTTTTTTTTTTTTTTTTCTTTCCTAGTGCCTTGTTTTTTGAGAAAAAGGTTTTTTCCTTCTCAGTCAAATGAATTCTGTTTTCTCCATTTACTTCTGCCTATCTCTCCTTTCTTTTGTTCCCATCTGCTGCATGAGGGACCTAAAATAGTTTCTAACAGCCTGTAATTCCTTAAAGCAAACAGAGAAGGCACTAGACTCCTTTTTCAGGAGAAACATCTGTTTTTCCTTATGGAACCCCAAGAGTCTAAACAGACAAGTTCCTCTTGGATCTTAAACTGCTTGCTTTTGTACTGTTACCTGATTTTTGGACTAAGTTATTACAACAGAGGCTACTCTTTGGGTGTTTAAGATAAGAAAAGGTGTACTTTAGACACTTAGAGAAAAGTCTTTGTAACAAAGTGCACTGCAAAAGCATCACATGGTGTAGAATCATGATAATTCTATCTTTTGGAGATCCGGGACTCAGCGTGGGCTCTGCCCAGAGCTGAGGTCCAGTTAAAAGCTAGAGACTAGGCCGGGCGCAGTGGCTCATGCCTGTCATCCCAGCACTTTGGGAGGCCAAGGTGGGCAGATCACGAGGTCAGGAGTTCAAGACCAACTTGGCCAACATGGTAAAACCCCATTTCTACTAAAAATACAAAAATTAGCTGGGCATGGTGGCTTGTAATCCCAGCCACTTGGGAGGCTGAGGCAGGAGAATTGCTTGAACTGGGACCTGGGAGGCAGAGGTTGCAGTGAGATGAGATTGTGCCACTGCCCTCCAGCCTGGGCTACAAAGCAAGACTCCATCTAAAAAAAAAAAAAAAAAGCTAGAGACTAAATTGAGAACTATCTATATAAATAAAATTGGCATTCTTATACAATCCTATGATAGATTTCTATAATTTTAGGTTTGATTTGGCATCCAATTTTAATCTCTATCTAGCACACCAGACTCTCTTTGTACTTTTAGATGTTAATTTCTCTATCTGATTTTTCATCTGAAAGTTGTTCCTGTAATATGAAAATGTAGGGCTATCTATCTGACAACTGCTTGAGATCCAGTTAAAAGCTGATGAAACAGGTTATCAAGAAATCAGGAGTCTAAGATAGGAAAAAAGAGGTCTTACGAATCTAAAAGGTCTACTTTGATTTGTGTGACTAATACATGTGTATATTTATGTGTCATTTTTATGTAATGTTTCACTACTAAAAATATAATAAAAGAGATCTAATTAATTGGCTTAAAGGGAAAAAGCACTTAAGTCAAATACTGTATCAGACAAATGCTTTTTTAAGTTCGTGTGACTTAAGTAAATCTTTAAGAAATAAGCTGGTTTTAAAATTATTGGTAAAATAGAATTGGAAATGGCTTCAGAATTGTCAACATACATTATTGTGTAGATTTATTGGTCAAGTGGTTTTATATTTATCTCTGCTAGATGTTAGAATGTGTCAAAATTTGGCATGAGAGTTATAAAGCTATGGATACAGCCCAAAAGATAATTATCTTCATTTATGTAATTTTTTGATAAACAAAACATTTCATATTTTTCATTTAATGAAAACAGCTAAATCCTGAGTTATTAGTCAAGAAAACCCCCATTTATCTAACCTTAAGGTTCTTACATAGAAAATCTGAAATTCACAGGCTATAAAAATGTTTATTAGGGAAATAACATTAAATGATAACTATCACAGTTTGCATAAGTAACCTAGGCAAACTATTTTTAAAAGTTAATTAATTAGGTAAATGTAATGGAATAAATGCTTATAAATAAAATTGTTGGCCAGGCATGGTGGCTCACGCCTATAATCCCAGCACTTTGGGTGACTGAGGCAGGTGGATCAGTTGAGGCCAGGAGTTTGAGACCACCTTGCCCAACATGGCAAAACCACATCTCTACTAAAAATACAAAAATTAGCTGGACATGGTGGTACATGCCTGTAGTTCCAGCTACTTGGGAGGCTGAGGCACAAGAATTGCTTGAACCTAGGAGGCAGAGGTTGCAATGAGCCAAGATCACACCGCTACACTTTAGCCTGGGTGACAGAGTGAGACTCTGTCTCACAAACAAAAACAAAAAAACCCCTTGTCATATAATTTATAATCTAAAGTTATATAGTTAAATAATAGATACTCATTAAATGTCTGGGTCATTTCCAATTTTTAAAAAGTTATAGGAAAACATTTATCTAAAATGTGTTCTTATTTAAAGGAAAATAATTTTTATCTAATTCAAAGATTATTTAAAGGCTATTTATGAAACAAGGTAAAAGGAACCAGTAAATAAGGGTGATGTAAATAAAGTTATAAATATAAATAGGTATTTTTGGTAAGAAAGGTTAAAAGGAAAATAATTTTATATGAGAAAGAATCTTGCATGGTAAATTTTTGTCCTAAAATAATATGACTGGTTATTTAAGAAAAATGAAAGTCTAGGATAAAATAGGAAGTCCAAACATGTAAATGATGTGTATAAGTCATAATAAGGTTTGTGGCTGGGTGCAGTGGCTCACGCCTGTAATCCCAGCACTTTGGGAGGCCGAGATGGGTGGATCACCTGAGGTTAGGAGTTTGAGACCAGCCAGGCCAAAATGATGAAACCCCATCTCTACTAAAAACACAAAAAAACGTAGCTGGGCATGGTGGTGCACACCTGTAATCCCAGCTACTCAGGAGGCTGAGGCAGAAGAATTGCTTGAGCCCAGGGGGCGGAGGTTAGAGTGAGCTGAGATTGCACCACTGCACTCCAGCCTGGGCGACAGAGCGAGACTCCATCTCAAAGCAAAAAAAATAAGGTTTGTAAAAAGAGAACTTATGAGGAGAAAAACTATAATAAAGTTTATAAAAAAGAGGATTTGTGAAGGAAAAATACTTTATGTGATCAAGTTGGCAATAATTAAAAGGAAATTATGTATAATCTTTTTAGAGATTGAGTTTTGATATAAAAAACATTAATACAGTAAATAATTGGTTAGAACAACAAAATGTTTTAAGGTATTGATTTACTCTTAGTAAAATTATTTTTTTTATTTTTATTTATTTATTTTTTTGAGACGGAGTCTCGCTCTGTCACCCAGGCTGGAGTGCAGTGGCCGGATCTCAGCTCACTGCAAGCTCCGCCTCCCAGGTTTACGCCATTCTCCTGCCTCAGTCTCCCAAGTAGCTGGGACTACAGGCGCCCGCCACCTCGCCCGGCTAGTTTTTTGTATTTTTTAGTAGAGACGGGGTTTCACCGTGTTAGCCAGGATGGTCTCGATCTCCTGACCTCGTGATCCGCCCGTCTCAGCCTCCCAAAGTGCTGGGATTACAGGCTTGAGCCACCGTGCCCAGCCTACTCTTAGTAAAATTATAAGAGATTTTAATTTTTTATCCAAAAACTTCAACTTTTATTGTGTTTTGCTGTTTTCAGCTTTTTCTCCCCTTTGAGAAAGCCTGAGATAATATCCTTCTTCAAATTCTTCAGCTCCTATAACTTTTTTCCTCAGGTTGTATTGTTGTGGCCTGATGCTAAAAATGTTTTATCTTAATGGTGTAAAGGATATGTTTTCTTCCAATATAATGTTCTGTGCTCTTGGCTTTAAATTGTTCTAAGAATCCAAACATTTTCACTTATGACCCAGGAAACACTCTTCCTATGTCTAACTAATTCAGGTACCCTTTTCATTAGTTTTGACTTTCAAGTTATCTAAATTGACTTCCCGTAGGGAAAAACAAAGCACACTGCAGAAGGTCTTTTCTTTTGCCTTTTGGTAACTGGCCTAAACAGATTTTACATTTTATTGAAATAATACTTATATCATTGTTATTAAGTTTTGATTTCCTTAGAAAAACTGAGCTTGAAAAATTAAAAAATTGAGGCTATTGCATCTATGTAACTTTCTGTATTGCTTTTAAAGACCTTGTGACATTAAGTTTCAGGGCTTTGACTCCTGGGTTTTAAAAGGACAGCAAGTCCTGCTAAATCCCTTTTTTTTTTTTTTTTTTGAGATAGACTCTTGATCTGTCACCCAGACTGGAGTGCAGTGGCATGACCTTGGCTCACTGCAACCTCCACCTCTTGGTTTCAAGAGACTCATGCCTCAGCCTCCCAAGTAGCTGGGATAACAGTCACACACACCACCACACCCAGCTATTTTTTTTTTTTGTATTTTTCATAGAGATGGGGTTTCAACATGTTGGCCAGGATGGTCTCAAACTCCTGGCCTTAACTATCTGCCCACCTCACCCTCTCAAAGTGTAGGATTACAGGTGTAAGCCACCATGCCTGGCCTTAATCCTGCTAAATCTTAAACACTGACAGCAGCTTCATCTTCAGACTTGGTAGACGATGACAACCAAAATAAACTGCATTTGTGAGACACAGGGCAAAAATTAAAATTATCAACTCTTCTAGGCCCAGGGACCGTTTATGATAGAAGAGGTCAGCACATGAGATTATAAGGGCCAATTTTGAGATAAAATTAGTTCAGTTTCTCTATAAATTAAACATAAATATTGAAGGCACACTGATTTAAGACTAGCATTTGGGCCCTTGTGTTAGATTAACAAGATTTTAACCCACTCTTGATTAATTAATTAATTTTATTTACATGGATGACATAATTAGCCCACTGTTAAATAAAAAATTCCAAAATGTTAAAAAAAGTTTACAGAAATTATATCTCATGGTCAAGATGGTTAAAATTTAATAGATTTGTTTATAAGATTTTGAGAGATAGATTTAATTGGCCTCATACTGTCTTTATTAGGGCTTATTGTTTGAGAAATTAAATCTCTCTTAAAGAATAAAGGTTTTTGCTTTTCATTTTTGATATCTTTGAGTTATCACTTTGGCTAAATGAAAGACTTATTTTACAATGGCCTGTGATCCTATTTTATGATATCAAGGGTTTTAAAGTTTTTATATTTGACAAACTCAGTTAGTGAGCATGGTGTGTGCTTAAAAAGCATCTAGGTGAATAAATGTACATAAGGCGTGGGAGCATATTATGGGAAAAGAAAAGAAATGGAAGTTCACAACATGTTCTGAGGCTGTATTTCAAGATGAAAGGTAACACATATGCAGTTTGACACAAAATTGCAACTTGAGACTGGGAGGTGGAGAAGAGGAAAGGAGAAAGAAGAAAAAAAAGTTTGCAAATGCAGTTTGAGGCCAGGCACCGTGGCTCATGCCTGTAAATCCCAGCACTTTGGGAGGCTGAGGCTGGTAGGTCACCTGAGGTGAGGAGTTCAGGACCAGCCTGGCGAACATGGTGAAACCCTGTCTCTACTAAAAATACAATATTAGTCAGGCATGGTGGAGGGTGCCTGTAATCCCAGTTACTCGGGAGGCTGAGGCAGGAGAATTGCTTGATCCTGGGAGGCGGAGGTTGCAGTGAGCTGAGATCATGCCACTGCACTCCAGCCTGGGTGACAGAGTGAAACTCTGTCTCAAAAAAAAAAAATGCAGTTTGATGCTAGGCTGCTAAGCTGTTACGCTGCTAAGCAGCTTGGTTATACTTTCACTGTGGTACTGTGAGAAAAACCACCATGGAACAATTACAAGTTTTTTGTTTTTCTTTCCCAAGTGTGTAGATGTGGATTCCAGATAACCGATAAGAATGGCTTTCAGTTTATTGGTTTAGGTCTGGATGTGCTTATGCAACCTCTCCCAACCTCCATCAACTTGCTCACACCTCATTCACATTCCTGTTGTCAAATATTTAGTATCTGAGGATTACATGTTGCGGGATTTTTAAGGAATCAGAGAGACCGATGGGGTACAGGAGGATATTTATTAATTATTTAGGTGCACCGGCCCCGTCAGATTAACATCCAAAGGACTCAGCCCTGAACAAAGAGTTAAGTTACCTTTTAAGCATTTCGTGGGTGGGGGGAGATCTGTGCAGGGGAAAGTATACTACAGAAGTGAGAAACAAAGGCAGTTATTCAGATGAGACATGCATTACATCATTTCTTACTTTTCAAGGAAAAACATGTTTTACAACTTGAGTTTATCTGTCTAGTGACCTTGCAGCTGCACAGCTAGGGAAACTGGGTCTTCACAATGCCTGGGAAAGGAGGAGAGATAAGGCTCACTAGCCACAGAAAAACAGGCAGTTAACTTTTAAAGGACTCCAGCTCTTTCTCTTTCTCAGGGGGAATTGGGTTTTCTTACATACAACTGAGTTTCTGCCTACACACTCTTTAATTTCTTTTAATTCCTATTCCATTCCCCCCTTTGGTGCTTTTTATAAAAAAGGTGTTAATAGAAAGCACCACTATTTGCCACCTCTTCGGGGAACTGAGTTGTTTCTACTGGCAGCGGCTGATATTTGGTTAATTCCATCAACTGTGCGGTAGTGTGTCAGGTTACTATTGCCTCTATAGTTGACTGAATACTCCTAATAAACAGAGGTAAAAGGCAAGGGAGGATGAGGCAGATGCCAAGAATAAGCAAGAACCCACTAATGAGGGTTGTGAATCCTCCAAAGGTTGAGAACCATCCTGCAAACAAGGAATCCAGGGACCACCTGGACCATCTCTGAACTGGAACATGGGCAAACTTGCACATTCTAGCTGTTATTTCCATGACAGCTCAGCCATTATCATTGATTTCTAGGCAACAGTGGGTTAAATTTTCCACATACTCCTCCTTCTGAGGTTAAGAGGTAATCTAAAGCCAATCTATTTTGATATATAGCATTTCTCATTTGTGTTGCTTGTATTACCAATAAATCTAGTGACTTTGATGTTTCATTGGTTATGATTTCAAAGACTGCCTGCAATCTTATGATGTGGTTGAGCATACAGATTGGAGTACGGCAACCCCATGACCTGTCTTGCACCCAGGTAGCTAGCCCAAAGTAATGATTCTTTCAGGAGGCCATTCATTATCTTTACAGTTTCCTATGTTCACATCCTTTTTGATATTTGTGTCTATTTCTGTGATTATGCTTCTTCTAGTTCTTCTTTTATTTTCATCATAAACTGGATATCTTAAGAGTTCCCCTTGCTTTAGAGGAATTAGAAAGAAGGATGGCTTGATTGTTCCTAACACACATGCCCCTGTCCATTTAGCCAGCAGTTTCTGATAGGCCCATGCTCCACAGATCCAGTAAAGGCCAAAGGGTGCCTTCCAAGCATTTGGAGACTCTAGCTGATGCCAAGAATGGCTTAGAGTAGAGAATCGAGAGAAAGGGTTTGGATCTGGTAAGTAGGAGTCGTTCTGGGCATTTCTCCATGGAGTTTTGTTTTTAGTCTCATCATAGTACTGTTGCACTAGGCAAGTTGTTTCTCCTACTACCTCTGTGAAAGCCTTTCCCCATCGGGTGATACAGTACTTTCCAATTATGGAGGTTTTTAACAACCAAACACTGGCTGAGGCTGTTGGTTCATTGGCAGGGTTAAGCAAAGTGAAGTTATCTTGTGGCATTAATTCCTTTGCCTCCCATGGCCACTGGTCCCCCATATTAGTTCCTCCACATACATAGCATGAGGAAATTCTTAAGCTGCCAGCTATGTTTTCAGCTAGTTGAGCAAATAAGTTTTTGGGTGATTGGGGAAGATCAGGTACTGCAAAATGCTTATAGAATGACTTACGGACCCGGGGTTGTGGGGTTGGATGCATTTGAGTCCTTCTAGTCTTTTTGACAATTAGTAGTGGAACTCCAAGGCCTGCTTCTTATCTATCAACTCATAATAGTGCTGTCTGTCCTGTAGACCAAAAAGGTAGCTCTGGCTTTAAGATAGTAAAATTTAAAGGATTGCATGTCCTTGTCTTACAATTTGGTTTGGCTGACAAACTACTTAGCAGAGCAGTCCTTCCTGAATATAGGTATTGAAGCTGTGTTAGCATAGACAACTGAATGTTACAGTCTGGGCATCCAATTTGTGG
Source organism: Macaca thibetana thibetana (assembly GCF_024542745.1). Lineage (NCBI taxonomy): Eukaryota > Metazoa > Chordata > Mammalia > Primates > Cercopithecidae > Macaca > Macaca thibetana. The sequence continues at coordinate 115,168,150 of NC_065598.1, forward strand.
TTCTCCGTACAGATGTTTAGGACTGCTGCTGCTAAGCCTCTCTTGTGTCAAACCATTGCAGGCTGCTTCTGGTTTTTAAAGATTATGAACATACGTGGCATGGCAAAGTACAAGGAAATAGGCCCTTTATAGGAGGGAGGGGCTTCTTTGGTTCGAGCTATAAGCTCCCCTTCTTTTTCTCCCTTTGATGTAATATGTATGTCAAACCAGAATTCATAGGGTAACAGCTTAGGGTCATAACATATATATAGCTGATTATTTCCTGGGTCACAGACTGAGTAGGTGGTCTGCTTGTCTGTGCAGGCTTCTAACTTGGTTCCTGTACATTCATAGTAGGTATGGTACAGTACAGTTTTAACTATGGTATTCCTTACCCAGGTAGTGTGTACACAGTGTGGGCATCCTTCTAGAGATTTCTTCCCTTTTAGTATAGGCAGAAATGGTAACAACATCAGTATATGTAATAGAAACGTGCTCACACAACACATGGGCACGGCAAACCTTCCTCTGGGCATAGATATTTGCAGCATTTGCAGTAATAACATAACAGAACAATCAGTATTGACAGAATTATAGCTAGGCTTATAAATTGTATTCACATTTACTTATCCAGAGATGGTCCTCTGAGCTTCAGCTGTGCATAGACTAGTCAGCTTCCGGGATGTGACTAGAGCAGAGCTTGCAGGATCCTCAAGCTCCAGCCATGTGTAGACTGACCAGCCTCTGGTGTGGTCAGAGCAGGGCAGTTGTCTTTCTTACCGGTAGTTGGGTTTTGCCATAGGACTGTTCAGGTGGGGCGATCTGGGTCTTATTGGCTAGTCCATTGGTTGTCTTCGGGAGTCACTGCTGCCGCTGGTTTCAGCCAGGTATGATGAATCCAAGGTGTGACACCTGCAACTTTAACAGCAGTGGGAGTAGACATGATCACAATATGGGGCCCATCCTATAAGGGCCCCAGGGCTGTTGGATTTCACCTTTTAACCTAGACAGCGTCCCCTGGCTTTTGTGGATGCACTGGGTCTGTTAGACTTAAATGTATCCTTTCCCTTACCCAGCCTTGCACCTCCTGCATTGCCCCTCCTAAAGCCTGCATCTGTCTTATATGGGTTAGCTCTCCTAACTCCTTTAAATCCCCTCTAATTTGATTAATGATTGGGGTTGGCCTTCTGAACAATATTTTATTGCACGAATACCCAGTTTGTTTTGTAGGTGTACACCTGACTTGGAGTAGGACCATGGGCAAGATCTGATTGTAAGTGAGTTTCCTGGCAAAACTTTTTTATTAGCTCTTTAAGTGTCTGGTTCATCCATTCCACCTTCCCTGAACTCTGTGGTCTGTAGGCTGTGTGCAGTTTCCATTTGATCTTTAAAAACTGAGTCAGCTGTTGTACTACTTCTGCCACCAATGCAGGACCATTGTCTGATCCTAGGGTTAAAGGCAATTCAAACCTTGGTATGATGCCTTTTAGTAGCATCTTTGTCGCCTCTCGTGCCTTTTCAGTCCTGGTGGGCAAGGCCTCAACCCACCCCGAGAAGGTGCAAAGAAACACTAGCATATACCAGTAACCTCCTGCTCAAGGCAACTCGGTAAAGTCTAGAAGCAGGTTCTCACAAGGCACAGCTCTCATTTCCTGAACTCCTGGGGATCGAGTAGGTCCTTGTTTTGGCTTATTCCAGGCACAGGATAGACATTGTTCACAAACAGCATGGGTGATGGCAGAGAGCCGTGGCACACAGAAGTGTCGACCTATCAAATTCTCCAGGGCAGTCCTTCCAATGTGTGTTCCTTGATGAATCTGCTTCACAAACTTTGGGGCTATTGTCCTGGGACAGCTAGCCTCCTGTCAGAGAACAGTCACCATGCACCTTTAGTATATTTCCTTGTTTCCTGACCAAACCAAGCCTTTTCACTTGAAGAGTAATTGGGTACCTCTAGCAAAGGGGGCTCTATAAGGAGAGGCATTGCTAGAGTTCTTTCTTCAGGTAAAGCCTTGTTCATTGCTGCCCGCCTAGCCTCTTGGTCTGCTTTCTGTTGCCCTGCACCTCATAGCCTTTCCTGATTTGGTGTCCCTTGGAATGAATGACAGCCACCTTCTCTGGAGCCCATATGGCTTCTAATAATTGCAAAATTTCCTCTTTATTTTTTATTTCTTTTCCTTCGGTAGTCAAAATTCTCTCTCTTTGTATATTGCCCCATGAGCGTGCAGAGTTGCAAAAGCATATTCAGAGTCAGTACCTTTGTTTACTTTCTTCCCCTTGACCAATAACAGTGCTCTGGTTAATGCTATTAATTCAGCCTTCTGAGCGGAAGTCTCAGAAGGTAAGGCTTGAGCCTTGACCTGTTCCTTTTCTCATAGGAGGAGCTCTCTTTCCTTTCCTTTGGCAGCCTCATATAAGGTCCTTGCTATAAGGGAGAAGTTTGGAATCCAGATTTGGCAGAATCCCGCCACGCCTAGAAATTCCCTGACCTGCTGCCTTGTAACTGGGGTGGGCAATGCACATACAGCCTCCTTGCTTGCACTTCCAAGCCTGCACTGGCCTTGGTATACCATGAATCCTAGATATCCAACCTCCTGAAAACAGCCTTTTGCCTTGTCCTTGGACACTTTGTAACCAGCTTCACACAGCAGGTGAAGAAGCCTCTCTCTTCCTTAGAGTCATTCCTCCCTCCTGGGGGCAGCAAATAGCAAATCATCAATGTGTTGCAATAGCCACAATTGTCAGTAGGTGGCACCAAAGCCTCAAGATCTGCAGCCAAGGCCTCCTCAAAAATGGTGGGAGAATTCTTACACCCTTATGGCAGCCTTGTCCAGGTATATTGCGATTGCCCCCACTGGAAGGCAAATATAGGCTGACTTTGGGGAGCAAGCCTCAAACAAAAGAAGACATCCTTTAAGTCCAGACATGTGAACCAAGCAGCATCAGCAGGAATCTCTCCCAGCATTGTGTATGGGTTGGATACTATGGCATGGATAGTGACAGTGGCTTTGTTTACTGCCCGGAGATCCTGCACTGTCCTGTATTCCCCATTGGGTTTGCGAATGGGTAGCAGAGGAGTATTCCATGAGGAGTTGCATTTTACTATAATCCCATGCATATAAAGCCGATTTAGATGCTTTTGTTATTCTATCAATTTCCTCCCTGGGTAGCGGGTACTGATGGACTTGTACCGGGGCAGCATGAGGGTTAACCTCTACCACCACTGGCTGTCTGTTTGCAGCAAGTCCATGGGGGTTATCCTCGGGCCATACACCTGGTACCTTGAAAAGCATCCCCCACATATTCTGTAGGTCTGGCTCTGTTGGCTTTATGGCACACAGTTCATAGAGCTGCCATTCCTCAGCCCTTGGGACAGTTTGGGTCCATACCATTGCCTTGGACTTTCCAAACTCCAGTGTCATCTTCCCTTTAGGTGTAAAGGAAATTTGTTCCTGCAGTTTCTGGAGTAACTCTGTCCTGAATAAGGGCACTGGATAATTTGGCATATATAGAAACTCATGCTGCACTTCTTGTCCCCCAGTAATACATCTCCTGGATTTGGAAAAGGTCTCTTTTCTTTGGCCCCAGCAACCCCTACAATAGTAGCACAGTTCTTTGTTGGGGGGCTAATTGGGTGAGTTACCACAGAGAAATCAGCACCAGTATCGACCAAAAAAATCAATTAACTGGCCCCCTACTTTCATAGAGATCATAGGGGCCTAAAAAGATGGAGCCTGCTCTGTCTCAGTCCTCAAAATTCTCGGCCCCTGCTAAGCCGATCACATCAGGATCTGCCCTTGAGGCGCCATGACTAGCATCCGAATACTGCACTTGGGTGTTAGACCATTGACCATCATTTCCATCCTTTTCCTTTTCGGGTCACTCATCTTTCCAGTGGCCCATTTGCCTGTAAGTTGCACATTGGTTCCTGTCCAACTGGGACTGGCTTTCCTCTCCTGGTCTTGTTTGCCCCCTTCCTCAGCCTCTGCCTCGGCCACACCCTCTAGCAAATTCAGGGTTACTTTCTGCTAGTGCAGCAGCTATACATTGAGCTCTCTTTGTTCCTATATCTGGTTTTTCTTTCTTCCTTTGGTTGGACTGCCTGAGCCACTAATGCCTTGATAAGGCTCACTAGCCACAGAAAAATAGGCAGTTAATTTTTTTTTTTTTTTTTTTGAGACGGGAGTCTCGCTCTGTCGCCCAGGCTGGAGTGCAGTGGCCGGATCTCAGCTCACTGCAAGCTCCGCCTCCCGGGTTCACGCCATTCTCCTGCCTCAGCCTCCCGAGTAGCTGGGACTATAGGCGCCTGCCACCTCGCCCGGCTAGTTTTTTTTTTTTTTATATATATTTTTAGTAAAGACGGGGTTTCACCGTGTTAGCCAGGATGGTCTCGATCTCCTGACCTCGTGATCCGCCCGTCTCGGCCTCCCAAAGTACTGGGATTACAGGCTTGAGCCACCGCGCCCGGCCACAGGCAGTTAATTTTTAAAGGACTCCAGCTCTTTCTCTTTCTCAGAGGGAATTGGGTTTTCTTACATACAACTGAGTTTCTGCTTACACACTCTTTAATTTCCTTTAATTCCTGTTCCATACATACACTGGAATATTCTTTTGGAATGTGTTCTTCCTTTTCTTTCTAAAGGATACAGGAATAGATATTTGTGGCCTATAGCCAGCTGTCCTGCTGAGAATTACTGAACTGAACTGAGCTTGTTGAGAACTTTGTTATTAGTTTCATATTTTAGTGCACTTTTGGCAAAGGGCAAAAGAAAAGTTCTGTGTAGAATAAACCCAAAGCTATGTTTTCATAACCTTTGATTGTTAAGGGTTGCTTTGGCATTCTTGTGTCTTATGTCATTGGCTATAATATAGTTTGCCTATCATCAAAGGCTCTTTTCCATGGAAAAGCCAAATGACTGCTATTGGGACGTCTACAAATCTTGAATCAAGGTTAAACGCCAAATTATTTTTAGGGAAATACTGAGAAAATGGCCAGGCAATATTACTTGTATATTCAGCTGTGGAAACCCATGTACCTGTTGCTTTTCTAGTTTGAAGACATTTTATCAGTTGTTTTGTATGTTGGCAGATACTATCTTTACTTTGAGAAAACACAGAGAGATCAGTTATTAAACTTGATCTACAGAGTGCTCAGATAATATGATAAAGTAAGTGTGTGATTTCTACCATGACCCCAAAGAATTACATTCCCAAAGGCAGTTGATAAAAGGTAGGGAAAACAATAAGAATATCCAGTATTACTTATACAAGAAAACAATATGATTTCCCATGTATTTAAGTGTTTCATTGATACATTATGTGCATCTTCTTTTGTACCACTTACCACATGGTTACATGAAGGAGTATTTTGTTTAGCATATACATTTTCCTTCTAGTGCTAATATATTTTGTTTTTAGAGGCCAAAAAACAGTACAGGTCCAGGAAGCCCACTCTTTTCTCTACCTTATAGACCTTGGTGTTTGGGGTGGGCTTAATCAGGTCTATAGGGTAATCATAGAGTTTTCAGGCTAAGCCTGTAAGAGTGGTTCACTGTAGATATGACCTTGGACCTGACTGGAAAAGAGAACACCACCAATATCACCATCAGATATTCAGCCATTAGAGGAACAGCTTTGCCACAGTATTTTAGTTCTGCACAAGGCACTATTCAATGAGGCAGTCCACTGTGTGGCAAACACACCTGTTCAAGTGAGGCTGGAATGTTCTGAGAGGTCTTAAGACATCATGATTCTCGGCCGGGCGCGGTGGCTCAAGCCTGTAATCCCAGCACTTTGGGAGGCCGAGACGGGCGGATCACGAGGTCAGGAGATCGAGACCATCCTGGCTAACACACTGAAACCCCGTCTCTACTAAAAAATACAAAAAACTAGCCGGGCGAGGTGGCGGGCGCCTGTAGTCCCAGCTACTCGGGAGGCTGAGGCAGGAGAATGGCGTAAACCCGGGAGGCGGAGCTTGCAGTGAGCCGAGATCACGCCACTGCACTCCAGCCTGGGCGACAGAGCGAGACTCCGTCTCAAAAAAAAAAAAAAAAAAAAGACATCATGACTCTCAAGGATCTGCCCACATGGGACTGGCCAGCACAGTACTCAGGGTCCATGGACTTCAGTGTGGGAGGATGGACCTCAGCTTGGTAACATCCTGGGTTATAACCACCTCCTCTTGTAACCAAAAAGCAGGTTAACTGGACTTAGAATCCAATTAACAAGAGCAAGGCCTTGTACAAGAAAAGTGAGTTTATTTCTGAAGCTAGATAGGGCAAAGGGCATAAAGTGTCTTGTTTTAAATGTGATGCTTCACTTTTGTAGCAAAAAGTGAACATAAGAATGATACAATGGACTCTGGGGATTCGGAGGAAAGGGTGGGAGCTGGGTGGGGGACAAAAGACTACAAACAGAGTTCAGTGTATACTGCTTGGGTGATGGGTGCCCTAAAGTCCCACAAATCACCACTAAACAACTTACTCATGTAACCAAATACCACCTTGTAACCAAATGCCACCAACTACTTGTTATTCGTAACTTCAACTCTAATTTTATTCACTTGAATTTTCAAAGTGTGCAGCTGTAAGGGGCCACAAAAGGTTCCCTAGCTTAGTTGCTATTCTGTAATTATATGTAAAGCCCTGATCAATTTCCCTAAAGCCTATGCAAGGCTTTTCTTGAGAGCGTGTGCTGAGACAATTTTTTATTTCAAATCACAGAATTAAGAATTATGTCATTGGTTAGAAGGGGAGAGCATAACTTACATTAATATATTTGCAATGACATATTTGCTTTCCTGTGGTAGTGTGAGGAATAAGAAGGCAATAGACATTCATATTTATGAGTATATGTTTATAAAGTGAAACACTTTTGAAACTCACTGCTTAAACAAGAACAAAAAACCAACATTGTATGTTCTTACTCATAAGTGGGAGCTAAGCTATGAGGATGCAAAGGCATAAGAATGATACATTGGACTTTGGGGACTCGGAGGAAAGGGTGGGAGTGGGGTGGGGGAGAAAAGACTACAAACTGGGTTCAGCGTATACTGCTTGGGTGATGGGTCTCCTAAAATCCCACAGATCACCACTAAACAACTTACTCATGTAACCAAATACCACCAAATACCTATGGAAATAAAAAAATTAAACTTAATAAAATTTAAAAATAAGCAAGAACAAAACTCACAAATCTAAAGAAACTTAAATGAAAACCTGGCCAAAGGTTTTACCCATTTTTAGCTTCTGAGTTATGCTTTTGTTTTTTTTTTAACTGATATTCTTGAAATATTTAATTTCATAAAACTAACCTTTGAAATATGAATGTCTGTTCCCTTGACATCACTCACAGTATCAAAAAGAAGTAAATGTATTACTGTGTATGTTTATGTCTATGATTGTATGTATTTCATGTGCAGTTGTACATATGAATTTAGAGTTGTCATTTTCAATTAATTTATAAAATTTTTACACTTCTATATTACTCCTAGAATTGGTATGTGACAAACCTCTCAGTGTTCCTTCTACGGATAGCCAACTTTAGATACTGATAATAAGAATTAAATTAACAGCTTTGGTCACTTACTTAGTCCCTGCTCTTTACCTGCCAGGCGCAGTGTTAGACATGCATGCATTGCATCTTTCACTTGTCTCAGCAATGGTGTAAGGTAGATGTTATTCCTGTTCTCACCTTTCTGCCTATCTCCTACTAAGGCAGCACAATATATCTCAGCTGATTTAAGGAGTTAAATTTAGGTAACATCAAATCAAGTAGAAGTATAGAATTTAAAAATCATCAGTGCAATTATTTGATAAAGCATAATGTCAACTTTGGAAGAAGGATAACGTTTAAAGTTATGAAGCAATACAAAAATCAGAAAGAAAAATATGCACCACAAAACTAAGAAGAAGAGGAAAACAACAGAATGGGGAAATGTTTGTCGTGAAAAACATAAGCATTAGTTATTTTAAATGTATTTTTAAAGTTATTAAACTTTGGAAGAATACCACCAAATGTCCAAACATTCAGTGAAGAAGAAAACAAATCACGGAACGAAAAGCACATAGAAGAGCCTTTAAAGAGGTGTTAACTTCATTATGCAACAAGGAAGTAACTCACAAGTAACTCACAAGGAAATAAAAATATATTTTTAAATTAAATTAAATTTATATTTTATTATATTTTTGAGACAGAATCTCACTCTGTCACCCAGGCTGGAGTGCAGTGGTGCAATCTCAGCTTGCTGCAACCTCTGTCTCCTGGGTTCAATTCTTGTGCCTCGGCCTCCAGAGGAGCTGGGACTACAGGCACCTGTCACCACGCCCAGCTAATTTTTGTATTTTTAGTAGAGATGGGGTTTTACCATGTTGGCCAGGCTGGTCTCAAACCCCTGACCTCAGGTGATCTGCCCACCTCAGTGTCCTAAAGTGCTGGGATTACAGGCATGAGCCACCAAGCCTGGCCTAGTTAGTATAAATATAACAGTGTCATTTCATACCTAATTAATAAATAAAAACAAGCTGAAAATGATAAAATACAATGAAATTGTATTCGTGTGGCTGTGGGGAAATAAATGTATTGCAAATGGCAATGATAATAACAGTAACCAATATTGTGCCCACTTTCCTCTTCTGCCCACATTTCTGTGCAGAGGAACCACTGTTTACCCCATTTTGTAGATCAGATGACTGTGACTCAGAAGGGAGGGATAAGTAGTCCCCCATCACACAGTTAGTATGGTGTTTTAGTCCATTTTTGTGTTGCTATAAAGGAACATCTGAGGCTGGGTAGTTTATAAAGAAAAGAGGTTTATTTGGCTCATGGTTCTGTAGGCTGTACAAGAAGCATGACACCGACATCTGCTTCTGGTGAGGGCTTCAGGAAGCTTCTACTCATGGTAGAAGGGGAGCAAGTGTATGTCAATCACATGGTGACAGGAAGGAAGGAAAGATAGGGGAGGAGGTTTCAGGCTTTTTAAACAAGCAGATCTCAGGAGAAATAATAGAGTGGGAACCCACTCATTATACCAGGTCAGCACCATGCCATTCATGAGGGACTCGACCCCATGATCCAAACATTTCCCACCAAGTCCCACCTCCAACACTGGGGATTAAATTTTGACATGAGATTTGCTGGGGACAAATATCCAAACTATAACATATGGGCAGAACCAGCCTAATAGAGCTTTGTTGAAGCTAAAAATGCTATGTTCCTTTTTTTAAATTTTACATAAAACCATTTGGAAGCATTTTTTTTTAAAAATAGAGATGATGTCTCACTATGTTGCCCAGGATGTTCTCAAATTCCTGGCCTGAAGTGATCCTCCTACCTCACCTCCCAAATCTCTGGGATTACAGGTGTAAGCCACTGTGCCTTGCTGATTATTTTTTAGAGGCAGGGTCTTGCTCTGTGGCCCAGGCTGGAGCACAGTGGCACAACTATAGCTTACTACAGCCTCAAACTCCTGGGCTCAAGGGATCCTCCTGCCTCAGCCTCCTGAGTAGCTAGGACTACAGGTGTGTGTCACCACACCTGGCCTAAAAACCATGTTTTAAACCAAAACTGGATACTGCTTCCCGTGGCAATATGCAAGAAAGAAAGAAAAGATTCAAACTCTTTTACTTAAGTATTTCAGTCCTGGCATGTTAGCCCAAAAGTACTAACTTAGGCTGAGTGTGGTAGCTCACGCCTGTAATCCAAACAATTTGGGAAGCTGAGGCAAGAGGACTGCTTGAGTCCAGGAGTTCAAGACCAGCCTGGGCAATATGGCAAAACCCTGGCTCTACAAAATATTTGAAAATTCGCTGGGCATGGTGATACATGCCTATAGCCCAAGTTATGCAGCAGGCTGAGGTGGGAGGATCACTTGAGCCCAGGAGGTCGAGGCTGCAGTGAGCCATGATTGAGCCACTGCACTTCAGCCTGGGTGACAGAGTGAAACACTGCCTCAAAAACAAAACAAGGCCAGGCACGGTAGCTCACACTTGTAATCTCAGCATTTTGGGAGGCCGAGGTAGGCAGATCACTTGAGATCAGAAGTTTGAGACCAGCCTGGCCAACATGGTGAAACCCCGTCTCTACTAAAAAATACAAAAAAATTAGCCAGGCATGGTGGCACACGTCTGTAATCCCAGCTACTTGGGAGGCTGAGACAGGAGAATTGCTTGAACCAGGGAGGCAGTGGGTGCAGCGAGCCTAGATTGCACTACTGCACTCCAGCCTGGGTGACAGAGTGACTCCGTCTCAAACAAACAAACAAAAAACAAAAAAGGAAGCAAAAGAAAGTTTAAAAGAAAAGTAGCCGTATGTACAAAGATGTGCATTCATTCAATTGATATCTGTTGATCACTCATTATGTGCCAGGAAACAACCTTAAGCAAATTACAAGATATGAATGCAGACATTAAAATGAAAACTACGAAGAAAATGATAAAATGTTGAAAAGCATTTCTGAAATAGTGTTAAATGGAAAAACTGGACCACACTATTGGATACTGAAAGTAATCATTCACTTGAGTTAGGTCCAAGAGCTGAATTGAGTCAGAGAAGTTACGTGATTTGGGGAAATTTCTAATAAGAAACTTTTCAGTGGAAATCTTAATTGCCCTACTTTTGTGGCACCAGAATGTATACTTTCGCATAAAAGCCAATTTTGCAATTGTGGTTCTTTTGCCAGACTCCTGATTGGTGGGACTTTAGGTCCTGAGAGAACAGCCCCACCTCTCCTATTCCCAACTCTCCCACCTCCAGGTGGTGCATGATGTTCTTGCCATTTCCGGAGAGCAGCCTGTGTTTCTTGAATGGGAAGTGAGGGGAGGCCAGAGCACACCAGTGATAGGGGAGGGAGGCAGGGAAGTGCTGGGAGGAGAAGCGGAGTCCCTAGCAAGGGCTCCACCCCCGGTCCTGTGCCCGTGGACCGAAGTGAGGACAGGCATTTCTGTTTTCATGCCCAAATGTTGCATTTCCCAGGACCACCCTGGCCCGCCACGCCCCCATCCTGTGCCTATAAAAACCCCGAGACCATATCGGGCAGAGACACAAATGGCCATGGGCAGACAGAAGTGGCTGGCCCTCCAGAGGAACACACTGGCGGAAGAGCACACTGGCAGACACCAGCAGACGCCAGCAGGCCGACCAGCTGAACAACACTGAGTTTGGTTGTGGTGGTCAGAGGAGAGCCTGGCTGCTGGGCGACCTGACTCCAGGGGAAAACCACCTTCCCACTCCGTCCCCCTTCTGGCCTCTCCATCCACCTCACTGAGAGCTACCACCACTCAATAAAAAACCTTGCACCCATCCTCCAAGCCCACATGTGATGATTTTTCTGGTACATAAAGGCAAGAATCTGGGAAACAGAAAGCCCTCTGTCCTTGCGATAAGGCAGAGAGTCTAATTGAGTTGATAAACACAAGCTGCCTATGGATGGCTAAACTGAAAGAGCACAACGGTAACACATGCCCACCGTAGACACTGCAGTGGGATCGGAGTCACATGTCACTATACTGATCTCTTCTTTGCAATAATTAAGTTGTTTTTATGTTACAGCTTGTTTTTTTTTTTTTTTTGAGATGGCGTCTCACTCTGTCACCCAGGCTGGAGTGTAGTGGTGTGATCTCGGCTCACTACAACCTCTGCCTCCCGGGTTCTAGTGATTCTCGTGCCTCAGACTTCCCAGTAGCTGGGATTACAGGCATATATTTAGTGGAGACAGGGTTTCACCGTGTTGGCCAGGCTGGTCTCCAACTCCTGATCTCAGGTGATCTGCACACCTCGGCCTCCCAAAATGCTGGGATTACAGGTGTGAGCTACTGCACTTGGCCTATGTTATAGCTTCAGGGACATCCAGTTTCCATTCATTACCCTTCTTCCCAATCTGTGACCCTGCAGTATGGACTGGCACATGACTGCCACTTACAGCACCCATGCAGGACTCCAGGCGGGGAGCCAACAGGGAGCAGGGGTTGTGTAGGAATGTATTATAGTCTGTGTTCATTCAATTCTGCATGAAGGCCCTTCCCAATTATATCAACAACTTTTTAAGAGATTTCGAGACTAAAAAAAGCTTTTAATCACTAATGTGTTTTTGAAAGAATCTGAATTAGGTACTTTTAAAATTAATTTTTCTCCTGAATAAACTATTTAGGTATTATTTTTAGTTAATACAGATTTGTACGAATTTGACACCCAACTGAGGAGTTGGCTTTGTAGGTCCCACTAACAACTGGCTTGACAAGCTTTATTCTATGATGATGTATTGTTCCTGTTTTTATAGGAAGGAGTTTGATATTAGGCCACTGTATGTATGGAAAATTTCCCAAACTCCTGGATTAGTCAATTGGAATTTTAAATTGGAAAATCCTCTCATAAATAGACAATTGTTTCTTGTTTTATCTCACTGGGAGCAACTTGACAGTTGTGTCTTGTAACAGGTAGAAATGTGGTTGCAGCTTGTGGGGGTGGGGGGTATTCTGATGACCAAAAAACCACAGGGTGAAATGGAGTGATGTGACCATTGCAGGTGCTGCATTCCAGGCCTGGTAGTTAAAGGTGTTTTCTAGCTAAAGATCCTGTGTGTGTGCACGCATGCCTACATGCACGTGTGTCTGCAAAAGAGAGAAGGAACAGCCACAAATACAAGCTCATGGTTTGGAAGGAGAATTCGAATCCTCTGCTGACCACCAAGTTCCTAGGGAAACAGGATGTGACAGGGATTGTGAACCAGGAAGCCTCATAATTTGGTCAACAACCCAGATCTCTCAGCACAGCCAATGGCTCATTGTGCCAGATTTTAAATGCAATTGAACTGTCAATTCACATCCACGTATGAAAGGCAAGAAAAGGGAAGGAGCAGTGGATATAAAGATAAGTAAGACATAGTTCTCTGCCCTTGCATTATTTAGGTCCAATTTACTGATATTCTTTATATGGAGCATTTAGGGTGCAACAATGTTGTGCTGATATTAAAAGACAAATGTGCTACTCATTTGCTGTTTCTTTAAGGGCAAAGTGCACATTTTAAATATGGAACCTTCACCTTTTGTTTTTTATTTTGCTTTACATATGAAATAAATGGACTTTCTTTCTCCTCCAGGTGTCCACAGCCTCCTTGTCCCCATAAATGAATTCTAAAGTAAAAGTGATGTCATGCAGCATTCTTAGGATGAGGGATATGTGATGAGCATTATATCATCATAGCAACCAACTCCACAGGGTGTCCACTTAAGGTATGAGAATCCCAGTCCATGCCCACATCAAATGAGACAAAATTGAACTTACTAATCAGGAAATCCAGTGAAGGGCTTGTGAAGGCAAAATAAATTGCACAACTACCAAAATCACTAAGCCAAAGGGAAGAGACAAGCTGGGAACTGCATCAGGCAAACCTGCCTCTCCTTTTATTCCTAAATAACATAGCTACAAAGATTTTAAAAAGGCTGCATGCCTCCCTCACAATTTGGGAAATTCCTTGTGGGCCTCACGATCTTTACCCTAAAACAATTCTGTTAAATTTCACCCTGGCGATGTAAATTGATAGCTTATATTCACAGGTGCTGGACAAAGGTCAGAAGTCAAAGTCATCCCTCTGCTCACCTTGTTACAGGTAGTTAGGCATGAGCAGGGCAGGAGAGGGCTTTCTCCCACCCACTAGAAATGTCAGGTGATGGTTTAGCAATTACCTCATTGCCTCTCTAAAAATGAAAATTCAGCAGCACCAGGGAGAGGTTTCCTGATGGTCCACACCTGTTAACATCAAATTGTTAATTGAATGCAGGCCCCAGGGAGAAGCAACTTCCTGGGCATGCATGTTAAGAGACAAAAATGGTGAAGTATGATCTTCCACTGGCATACTCCACTGGGAAAGAAAGCCTCAGAGGAGCATGTGTAACTCCCTAAACACACTGAGCATGCTCAATTCCAAAGGGTAAGGAAAGCACTGGGCATGCGGAAAGCCCACCCTAAGGGAAGAATCATGGGAAAAAGGCAAGCCTATAAAGTCCGAGGATCAAGATTAAAGGGTCTTTCTGCTGTCTTCTTTTGCTCTCTTTTCTCTCTTGTACCTTCAGGTGCCTGCTTGGGTCTCTTTCAAGCAAATTTTCCTTTCCTTTCTGTTCTAAAGCGTTTTAAATAAACTTCCACTTCTGTTCTGAAACTTACCTGGGTCTCTTTTTTTGCTTTATGCCCCTCAGTCGAATTCTTTTTTCTGAAGAGGCAAGGACTGAAGTTGCTGTGGACTGGTACAGATTCACCACCGTTAACACGGGTAACTGGGATGTCTTCCACTGCTAACAACGTGAGACAAATGGGTGCCTGATTGCTTCTTCTGCCCTATTGTTTATGTAAAAATGCAGATTCACTGAGCCAGATTAAGGCATAAGAGACTGTTCCTCTACCCCCCTCTCACATATAATTTGTGTATTGAGTGGAAGGTCAAAGACTCAAAAGAATCGAACCATTTGTCTCTTGTCTACCTATGACCTGGAGGCCCCCTCCCCATTTTGAGTTGTCCCTGCCTTTCCGCACAAAACCAATGTACATCTTACATATATTGATTAATGTCTCATGTCTCCCTAAAATGTATAAAACTAAGCTGTATCCAACCACCTTGAGCACATGTCATTAGGACCTCCTGAGACTGTGTCATGGGTGTATCCTTAACCTTGGTAAAATAAACTTTCTAAATTGATTGGAACCTGTCTCAGATACTTTTGGTTCACAAGTTGGTAACCAGGAATGGCTTCTGAGCGTAGGTTCCCCTAACCCTTGACAAATCTCCTATTGGTGCTTGATACCAGTTTGAGCTATCTTTACTGTTCAAACCAATAGGACAAGTTGTGAAGGCCTGGGAACTCCCCCTTCAGAGAATCCATGATCTCCTCAAATTTGGCTGAGATCTGAGGTTTATTTTGTTGTACAACTCCTTTTCTGGAGTTTTACACACTTCCAACAAGGAAGGTGAATTGTCCTGCTTCATGACGATGGAAAGCAGGCAACTCCTTTCTGGAGTGTGAGCTCACTTCCAACAGGGAAGGTGAGTTGAAGTTGTTTCCTGCTTCTAGGATGGTAGAGAGCCATCTTCAGACTGGGCTTCATTCCTAGGTAAGTAACTGAATTGGGATTTTATCTTGGAAATTCTCCTTAATGACTAAAGTTCAAATTAACAACCAGCTGCTCTTAATTTCTCCTTACCTTTAGAGTGCTCAGTAATTGTATAAATTGTGCAATTTTTTTTGTTTTGCTTAACTATTTTTGTATGTTTCTATTTTTGTTCTTCTTTTGGTCTTTTTTCCATTGGATTTGATAAACTCTATCAGACTTGATCAAATTTGAAGGAAATTTCCAAATTATGGGGAACAACGCCTCTGAATTGGCTAAATTCCCACAGCTGGGGGAGGGGGGAAGGAAAAAGAAAAAATGACCAGCAAAGGGGAAAAAAAGGAAAGATTTTAACTACCTGAGGGATTTTATTTACATAACGAGGCCACTTTTGGCTAGCCAAGCCAAACTGAAAGAGCAACAGCTGTTGTCCCATGGTGCAGTTCGGTAGCTAAGGTTCTGCCCTTTTTTTCCCACCAAAACACCCTGGGTTTGGTTCCTAAATCAAATCCTTTCAGGGTTCATATTTAGTTACTGTTGAAGTATGAGCAATTTGTCTCAGCTAAAATATGGCAATGAGATTTAAAAGGATTTTTTTTTTTGAGACGGAGTCTTGCTCTGTTGCCCAGGCTGGAGTAGTGGCACATTCTCAGCTCACTGCAATCTGCCTGCTGGGTTCATGCAATTCTCCTGCCTTAGCCTCCCGAATAGCTGGGATTACAGGCATATGCCACCACACCAGGCTAATTTTTGTATTTTTAGTAGAGACAGGGTTTCACTATGTTGGCCAGGCTGTTCTCAAACTCCTGACCTCAAGTGACCCACCCACCTCGGCTTCCCAGAGTGCTGGGATTACAGGTGTAAGGGACCACACCGGCCTAAAAGGATTTTTTTTTTTTAAAGAGCTCAATGGCTATAAATCTGCTTAATTAAAAAGCTAATATTGAAGATTTTGGGGGTGTGTGTATGTGTGTGTATGTGTGTGTGTGTGTGTCCACTTAAAAGGCCTTTATGCTTTTTTCTTTCCTAGAACTTCGTTTGATTTTTGGAGAAAAAGTTTTGTTTTTCTCAGTTGACTGAATTCTGTTTTCTCCATTTTTCTTCCTGTCTCTCCTTCCTTTTGGCCCCCTCTGCTGCATGAGGGACCTAAAATGATTTTTAACAGCCTGAGATTTCTTAAAGAAAACAGACAAGGTATCAGACTCCATTTTGGGGAGAAACCTCTGTTTTTCCTTATGGAACCTTAAGAGCATAAATAGACAAGTTCCTCTCAGATCTTAAATAGCTTGCTTTCGTATTGTTACCTGCTTTTGTTTTGACTAAAGTAGTTATTACAACAGTGGCTATTCTTGGGTGTTTAAAATAAGAAAGAGTATAGTTTAGACACTTAGAGAAATGTCTTCATTAAAAAAGTGCATTGTCAAAGCATCACATGTTCTAGGCTCAAGAAAATTCTCTTTTGGAGATTCAGAATTCAGTGTGGGCTCTGCCTAGACCTCAGAGATCCAGTTAAATAGTAAGAGACTAAATTTAAGACTACCTATATCAGTAAAATTGGTCCCCTTATACAATCCTATGATAGATTTTTATAATTTTATGTTTGATTTGGCATCTGTTTTTAATCTCCCTCTAGAACACTACACTCTTTTTCTCTTTACTTTGGGCAGTATGGCCATTTTCACAATATTGATTCTTCCTATCCATGAGCATGGAATGTTTTTTCCATTTGTTTGTGTCTTCTCCCCTTATTTCCTTGAGCAGTGGTTTGTAGTTCTCCTTGAAGAGGTCCTTCACATCCCTTGTTAGTTGTATTCCTAGGTATTTTGTTGGGAAAACTGGCTAGCCATATGCAAAAAACTGAAACCTCTTCCTTACACTTTATACAAAAATTAACTCAAGATAGATTAAAGACTTAAATGTAAGACCTAAAACCATAAAAACCCTAGAAGAAAACCTAGGAAATACCATTCAAGACATAGGCATGGGCAAAGACTTCATGTCTAAAACACCAAAAGCAATGGCAACGAAAGCCACAATTGACAAATGGGATCTAATTAAACTAAAGAACTTCTGCACAGCAAAAGAAACTATCATCGGAGTGAACAGGCAACCTACAGAATGGGAGAAAATTTTTGCAATCTATCCATCTGACAAAGGGCTAATATCCAGAATCTACAAGGAACTTAAATAAATTTAGAAGAAAAAAACAACCCCATCAAAAAGTGGTTGAAGGATATGAACAGACATTTCTCAAAAGAAGACATTTATGCAGCCAACAAACATATGAAAAAAAGCTCATCATCACTGACCATTAGAGAAATGCAAATCAAAGCCACCATGAGATACCATCTCATGCCAGTTAGAACGGCAATCATTAAAAAGTCAGGAAACAACAGGTGCTGGAGAGGATGTGGAGAAATAGGAACGTTTTTACACTGTTCGTGGGAGTGTATATTAGTTCAACCATTGTGGAAGACAGTGTGGCGATTCCTCAAGGATCTAGAACCAGAAATACCATTTGACCTAGCAATCCCAATACTGAGTATATACCCAAAGAATTATAAATCATTCTACTATAAAGACACATGCACAGTGTTTATTTCAGCACTATTCACAATAGCAAAGACTTAGAATCAACCCAAATACCCATCAATGATAGACTGGATAAAGAAAATGTGGCACATATACACTATGGAATACTGTGCAGCCATAAAAAATGAGTTCATGTCCTTTGCGGGGACATGGATGAAGCTGGAAACCATCATTCTCAGAAAACTAACACAGGAACAGAAAACCACACACTGCATGTTCTCACTTATAAATGGGAGTTGAACATTGAAAACACACGGACACAGGGAGGGGAACATCACCCACCAGGGCCTGTTGGGGGTGGAGGGCTAGGGGAGGGATAGCATTAGGAGAAATACCTAATGTAGATGATGGGTTGATGGGTGCAGTACACCACCATGGCACGTGTGTTCCTATGTAACAAACCTGCACGTTCTGCACATGTATCCCAGAACTTAAAGTATAATAAAAAAGTGGGCAAATGAAATGAACAGACATTTCTCAAAAGAAGACATTTATGCAGCCAACAAACATATTTTAAAAAGCTCAACATCACTGATCATTAGACAAATACAAATCAAAACCACACTGAGATGCCATCTCACGCCGGTCAGAAGAACAATTATTAAAAAAAACAACAGATGCTGTCAAGGCTGCAGAGAAATAGGAACGCTTTTCCACTGTTGGTGGGAATGTAAATTAGTTTAACCATTGTGAAAGACAATGTGGTGATTCCTCTAAGACCTAGAACCAGAAATAACATTTGACCCAGCAATTCCATTACTGGGTATATACCCAGAGGAATATAAATCATTTTATCATAAAGATACATGCACATGTATTTCATTGCAGCACTATTCATAATAGCAAAGACATGGAATCAACCCAAATGCCCGTCAATGATAGTCTGGATAAAGAAAATGTGGTACATATACACCATGGAATACTATGCAGCCATAAAAAGGAACATTATCCTGAGCAAACTAATGCAGGAACAGAAAACTAAATACTGCGTGTTCTCACTTATAAATGGGAGCTAAATAATGAGAACACATGGACACATGGAGGGGAATAACACTCACCAGGGCCTACTGAAGGGTAGGAGGAGGGAGAGGATAATGAAAAATAACTAATGGGTACTGGGCTTAATACCTGGGTGATGAAATAATCTGTACAACAAACCCCCATGACACAAGTTCACCCATGTAACAAACCTGGTTTGAAAATCATCCTGTGAGAGTGGTGAGGTACATTCTTCTTGGATTTTCCACACTCCCAACAGGGCCTGGGGCTTCTGTGTAGCAATAACAACCTTATCTCTGTGGAAGCCACATATTATGCATACTACTTTGCTGACATTTGACAATCATAGGTGGAAAAAAGGAAGAAGTAAGGAATTAAAATTAGCAGGCACCATGGCATGCTTTTCCAAGGAAACAGAGCCTTCCTTTACACTGGGAACATACGAGCACTATTAAACTGGTCTTTGATTAAGACCCATGAGAGGAAATTGTGGGGTAACTGGAACCTTATCTGTAGTCATTGCAATCACTTTATAATATGACTGTGGGGTTCACAATCACTTTTAACATAAAACTCCGTTGAAGGAGACTCATATTGCTAAAGGTTACTCAAAAACAAAGGTTAAACTGAGAAGAACTTTATGCTTTAAAAATGGGAGCCGGGCATGGTGGCTCACGCCTGTAATCCCAGCACTTTGGGAGGCCGAGGAGGGTGGATCACGAGGTCAGGAGATCGAGACCATCCTGGCTAACACAGGTCTGAAACCCCATCTCTACTAAAAATATAAGAAAAAATTAGCTGGGTGTAGTGGCGGGCGCCTGTAGTCCCAGCTACTTGGGAGGTTGAGGCAGGAGAATGGCATGAACCCAGGAGGCAGAGCTTGCAGTGAGCTGAGACCGTGCCACTGCACTCCAGCCTGTGCGAAAGAGCAAGACTCTGTCTCAAAAAATGGGCTGGGCCTCTTCATCTTCCTAATTTATTTTTGCTTTTGTTTTCTTTCTATCCTGGAAGTTTTGTACAAAGAAGATCATGTTGATGAAAAGAGTAAAACTCTTTAAAATATTTGAAAAGATTTATTCTGAGTCGCATATGAGTGACCGATGACCCATGAAAACTCTCAAGAGATCCTGAGAATGTGTACCCCAGGTGGTCGGGCTACAGCTTGGTTTTATACATTTTAAGGAGACACAAGACATCAATCAATATATGTAAGATGTACAACATTGGTTCTGTCCAGAAAGGTGGGTTAACTCAAAGTGGGAGCTTCTAGGTCATATGTAGATTCAAAGATTTTCTGATTGACAATTGGTTGAGTTACGTTATTGTCTAAAGACCAAGAATCAATACAAGAGAATGTCTGCATTAAGATAAGGGGTTGTGGAGACCAAGGTTCCCATTATGCAGAGGACGCCCCCAGGTAGCCGGCTTCAGAGAGAATAGATTGTAAATGTTTCTTACTTGAGTTGATTCTCTCCTGGATCAAGGAAAAGGCCTGCACAAGAAAGGGGATTCTCTTGAGAATGTACATTTTCCCCCACAAGAGACAGCTTTGCAGGACTATTTCAAAATACAGCAAAGAAACACATAGGGTAAAATACTTTTGATTTCTTTCAGGGCCTGCTATCTGTCATGTGATGCTATACTAGAGTTAGGCTGGAAATTGGTGTCTTATTGCTACAGATCTGTTAGTCTTCAGTTCTGTTCTAATGTTAATACTGGTCAGCTGTACATGAATTCCAAAAGGGAGCAGGGAATAATAAGGCATGTCTGACCCCTACGTCCCATCATGACCTGAACAAGTTTTTCAGGTTAACTTTGGAATGCCCTTGGCTGAGAGGAGAGATCCATTCAGATAGTTGGGGGGCTTCGAATTTTATTTCTGATTTACAATAGCATGAACGAAGCAGAGGTCTGACTGCTTCGTTCCACTGAGTGGTTATTCTGGAACATTGCTCAGGGCACCATCTTCTTACTCTTGTTTGAGCAGCACTAAATGAAAAGGTCCCCTTTCACCTTGTAATCAGCAGGAAGTGGGATTATCTTGAAGATGCTGATGATGACAAAATAAACTTGAAGGATTGTTCATCTGCTTTTGAGCTAGGGAAGGTGTAACAATATGCTTCCTAGGCTGGGGGTAGGGGAGAAAAGGCAGAAGAGCCTCTTTTTGGGCTTAATGAATTTTTTGCTTGTGTTTCTTTTGAAGCAGCAGGATCTTTGGGGCAGAATGGCTCCTATTCCCCTGTGTCCCCCACAAGAAGGGAGGACAGAATTTGGGGCATAGTGGATCAATATTCAGCTGCTACCTTCCCATAAATCCTATGAGTAGCCACCTAGGAAGTTTCTCTTTAGAGTTCAGAATTTGGACGGAACTAGTCAGCATAAATGGAACTCAGCTTTATGTGAGAATACACTGTAGTCTCACCAGGAATCTGCTTCACCCCTTCTTGCACATATTTGTGTTCCCTAAAGGGGCAAGGTGGTAAGGAGGATGGCATAATGGCAGGGGTAGGGAGGGGGAGTGGAGAAGGACGTATGGGTCAGTGCAAACTCACAATGACACTTGATAAACTTCTGTGATGTGCAGGGCCTATTGTTGATGGCAACTCAGGGATGTCATTTCATGAAAGGAGATCTCCTTGTCATTTTGTTTAAATGGCCTTTTTTTTTGATGTGGAATCTCGCTCTGTTGCCCAGGCTGAAGTGCAGTGGTGCGATCTTGGGTCACTGCAACCTCTGCCTCCTAGGTTCAAGCCTCCCGCGTAGCTAGGATTACAGGTGCCTGCCACCACCCCCAGCTATTTTTTTTTTTGTATTTTTGATAGAGATGGGGTTTCACCATCTTGGCCAGGCTGGTCTTGAACTCCTGACCTCGTGATTCACCCGCCTCAGCCTCCCAAAGTGTTAGGATTACAGGAGTGAGCCACTGTGCCCAGCCTTAAATGGCTTTTTAAAAACAATTTGCACCTATACCATACTAACCACAATTGGCACACAAAAACAAATATATGGCGAATTTGCCTCTTTATTGATAACATAAGTTCAGAGGAGATAAGGGTAGCCTGAGCGGCATGGGCAGCCCAGGTGTCAGTGGCACCAGAAAAACCCATCTCCAAACTAGCTCCTGAAGAAGGATGGCATTCTAGGGCTCGTCCAAGATGATGTAGACACAGTTGTCTGGGTCAGCAAGTAGTTCATTGGTGAGCATTAATTCCCTCTGATATCGCCTACATCTGGCCCTTTTATTCTTAAACCAAACCTACAATCAGAGGGAAAAGGGGATTGGTTCAGTATATTGAACAGTTAATGTTATAATAGAAAAACACAGTATGCAGCTTTATATGCTATTGTGATTTTAGACTGCATCAGGAGAAGCTATTTCCTCATTGCTAAAATACCTTAGGAAAGTTAACAACACAGCCCCTGGCCCTTCAGCTCACCCTTAGTGAGCACCAGCTTTGTGCCAAGTCCTGGAATAAGCTTATTACTTTGTATCTCTCTTCTCCATTTTATTATTTATTTATTTATTTATTTATTTATTTATTTAGACAAGGTCTTGCTGTTTTGCCTGGGCTGTGGTCCAGTGGTGCAATCATTGCTCACTGTGACATTGAACCCCTGGGCTCAAGAGATCCTCCCACCTCATCCTCCCAAGTAGCTGGTACTAGAGGTACATGACACTATGCCCAGCTGTTTTAATTTTTCTGTAGAGATAGGGTCTCGCTATGTTGCCCAGGCTGGTCTTGAGCTCCTGGCCTCAAGCGATCTTCCCACCTTGGTCTCCCAAAGTGTTGGGATTACAAGCGTGAGCCACTGTGCCCAGCCCCAGTTTTAATACTCTTTAATGGTTACTTCCAGGTATTGGATGCAGTTCTGGCTTATGAGTTGTTCCAGGTCCTTGCTGTTAATTCAATGCCTGGCAACAGGGTAACAAAAGGTGTGCATCTGACAAGTGACCATCAGCTATCCAGCTGCCGCCTGCTCCCTCCTCACTAGGAGTTTCACCTTGTTCGTGGGAGAAGTTCGGCATGGTAAAAAGTGGGCCTAATTTCAAATCGTTTTCAGGGGACTGTTTAAAAAATCCATCTTGGTATGTAGTAAATAACAGGAAAGAGCACACTGGAATTTTAGACAGGTTTCCTTCCAGGATGTCTAAGGGATCATTTGTCCTCTGGCAAGAGAGGCCTGGACACTGTCTTGATAATTTTAGCCTGTAGCATTAAGGAAAGTTGAAACCAACTCGACCCAAATTAACTGAAACGCTCAAAAATCTTTACCCGCCCAACAGTTTAGGGGAAAGAGGCATACCATTGTCACCAATGCCAAATCTTCGTTCTCCAACCTGCTGCACCCTCCAAACCTTCCTGGGCTCAGGACAAGGTCAGCTCACTCTGTTTTAGCTACAGCTCCAGGATCCTGGACTGGAGGTGCTGTAGCCCAGTGTGGCAGGGCACCCTAGGCCCTGCTACTCAACCAGGAGATCTGAATCCCACCCCTAATCCTAAGGCAAAAAGGTGGAACCAGCATTTTAGGAAGATGGTTAACATCAATGTGGGGGAAGAGTCACAAATATGGCTCCTCCCTAAATATCTGCCAACAATTAAAAAGCAAACAGACAAAGAGAACCTGTCAGTTACATGTCACTATCCTCTCAGCGTCCTCGTTAATGGAGTTTATATTGTATTTATTACTTTAAAAGTTCTCAAACTGCAAGTTGTTTTTGTTGTTGTTGTTTTTGTTGTTGTTGTTTTTTTTTTGAGACGGAGTCTCTCTCTGTTGCCCAGGCTGGAGTGCAGTGGCCGGATCTCAGCTCACTGCAAGCTCCGCCTCCTGGGTTTAGGCCATTCTCCTGCCTCAGCCTCCCAAGTAGCTGGGACTACAGGCACCCGCCACCTCGCCTGGCTAGTTTTTTGTATTTTTTTTAGTAGAAACGGGGTTTTACCGTGTTAGCCAGGATGGTCTCGATTTCCTGACCTCGTGATCCGCCCGTCTCGGCCTCCCAAAGTGCTGGGATTACAGGCTTGAGCCACCGCGCCCAGCCTTCAAACTGCAAATTGTAAGTGGCACAAAGGGCCTTCTTTTTCTGCCTGACATGTCTCTTTCACTTTCCCATTTAAGGATTTGCAGTCTTTCTGCTGCATGAGGCCAGTCTCTAAAAGTCTAAAAGAGCTCATTTTGGGAGGTTTCAAGTGTACCACTGGTCAAATCTATAAACATAACCCAAGTGTACAGTGGGTTAACTGGTATGTTCTGATATTAGGTCTACATTCCCAATACTGGTTTCATAAACCAGTTGCATTATATCCGCAAAAGCTATGGGGACACTATGTATTACTTTCTTGGGGGAAATTTATGCTGTATAGTTTGGAGATACTTGAGAACATTCTGTCTCTTCCCTTATTTGCATCTTGTGGCTCATATTCTTTTCAGAGAACTATGGAGAGAACATTATGTAAACCCAGGGAGGGGAAAAACAACTCACCAAAACCTTGTTTTTCTTTTCCTCTGAGTTTGCCTTACCAGCCCAAGAACAGCGGTCCCAACCTCTTTTCAACTTCTCCAACCCGAACCAGGTGTGACTGTGAGCCCACCCTTTGCCATTAGGATGTCAGCACTCAGTGACCTGCTTTGTTAGGCTGCTTTTTTGAACAACCCACCACCAGATCTGCAGTGCATTTCCCTCACTACACTCACACATGAACTCTGCATAAAAGCTATAAGGTCATCCTGATTTTTGTTTTCTTTTCTTTTTTTTGAAAAGATCACTTTGATACTATGTATGGTTTTCTTTAGTCTTAAGTGGTCATCATTTGAATCCTATGAACTACAAATTAGTTAACACTGCTTAAAGGAATGAAAAGTATTTGAAATTAACATGGGTGTGAATCTACTCTAAAATGAGGGCCACCTCTCCAAACAAATTCCAGAAAACCCACGCCTTCAAAAAAGTACCACCAAAAAGAAATATAAATCCTTGGATGGATAGAAATTCCTCAAGAGAATAGTCACTTACACATTTAGTAGTTTGATAATGTTGAATTTGTATGGTATGTGCAAAGCCTATTTTGCCCATATTTTTCTCTAACCTTTTCACCCTTCTTGGTCAATTGAAATGAGTTCAATATTACTCAATTACTCATTTTGTTTCATTCTTTAGACGATTTTCCAAAGCATAGAAACCTTACAAACCTTCCTCAATTCCAAAATAATGTGACTATTTTAGCAATATTTTCAGGTTGACACATCAAAGTATTTTAGAAAATTAAAACTTAGTACTGCCACTGTCTATACTGCTTTACCAATAACTTAAAAACAAAAGAAGGAGGACCAGGGGCTTGGACATTTAAGCTATCTTCCCATCAGTCTCAGCTTAACTAAATATACATTATTTAGTCATGTAACGTGTTCTATGGGTGAATTAGTCCCTCATCCCAATATTTATAAATTCACTCATTTAGCTAAGTGTTTATGCCTGGCTTTAAATAATTTAGTACACTCGAACCCTCTTATAACCCTGCTCCTCCCTGCATTAACTTGAATACTTCTAAGGTAAGACTGAGCCCCACCATGACTCTACACAGAAATTGCTCCTAAAAGATACCAGTGTTAGAAGGAGTTGAATTTTATTTATTGGATACATACATATATGTATACATGTATTATATATATGTATATATAAAACACATATATGTGTTTCTTATGTATTTGTTTAATTTTGTACACAGATTAGGAGAAGCAGTTTTTTGTTTTGTTTTTCCTTTAGTCAAATCATGTTCCCTAATGGGAACAGGAAAGAGGAAAGAACCATAAGCTGGAGCTTACTCCCTTTTCTACCAACAAAGAACCCAAACTTCAAAACTTATTTGCCAACATAAAAAAGACAATAATAAAAACAACAACTTTAGAATGTTCAGGACAAAGCCTTGAATGCCCTGAAGCAGGTTTTAGAATGGCTGCCCTCTCAAATTGCTTTTTCAAGTGTACTGACCCGCACTTTGTCTTCAGTCACACCTAAGTTTTCGGCAAGTTCCCTTCTGTGGAGAGAAAATCACACATGGTTAGTATTCAAGGTTGTGGATGGAACGAAATATATAGTATGTACTATATACTTCATGCTTGTTTTACAATTTATAATCTCCCCTCACACCTCCCCCAAGCACATACTTTTCTCTAATTTCCAGGTCCATGGTTGCTTTAGAAATGGTTCACCCTCATCACAAAATTTAAGGTGATGTTAACAACTCAGTAATCAAGAGAAATTTTTTTTTGTTCTTTTTTAAATTGAGACAAGGTCTCAACTCTGTCTCCTAGGCTGGAGTTCTGTGGCGTGATTTCAGCTCACTGCAACCTCCGCCTCCAGGGTTCAAGCGATTCTCATGCCTTGGCCTCTCGAGTAGCTGCGATTACAGGCACATACCACCACGCCCAGTTGATTTTTGTATTTTTAGTAGAGATGGGGTTTTGTCATGTTGACCAGGCTGGTCTCGAACTCGTGACCTCAGGTGATCCGCCTGTCTCAGCCTCCCAAAGTCCTGGGATTTGGGGCATGAACCACGGCACCCCGCCAAGATGAATAATTTTAATGCATTATTATTATTATTATTTGAGACAGGGTCTCACTGTCGTCTAGGCTGGAGTGCAGTGGCAGGATCACTGTTCACTACAGCCTCCATGTCCTGGGCTTGAACGATCCTCCTGCCTCAGTCTTCCAAGTATCTGGGAGTACAGGCACGCATCACCACACCCACCCGGCTAATTTTTAAAGTTTTATTTAGAGACGGGGTTTCACCATGTTGCCCAGGCTGTTCTTGAACTCCTGGATTCAAGCAATCTTCCCACCTCGGCCTCCCAAAAGTGCTGGGATTACAGGCCTGAGCCACCGTGCCTGGCCCTAATGCACTATTTTAACAAATAACAATTAATGCAAAAATCTGTGATGAGGGCCAGGCGCGGTGGCTCAGGCCTGTAATCCCAGCAGTTTGGGAGGCCGAGGTGGGCAGACTGCTTGGGCCCAGAAGTTTGAGACCAGCCTGGGCAACATGGTGAAACTATCTCTACACAAAAAAATACAAAAATTAGCCAGGTGTGGTGGCCTGTGCCTGCAGTCCCAGCTACTCAGGAGGCTGACACGGGAGGATGGCTTGAACCCAGGAAGCGAAAGCTGCAGAGAGCTGAAATGGCACCGCTGCACTCCAACCTGGGCCACAGAGAGAGACTCTGTCTCAAAACAAAACAAAACAAAAAAACAGAAAAAAAAAACAACCAACCAAACAACAACAACAAAAAAACTATGATGAACAAATTATCAAAATTTTAAATAAAGGAAGGATCTAGCACTGTAGTTGCATGACAGTACCTCATTCTCCTTACCCCAATTTCTTTTTTTTTTTTTTTTTTTTTTTTTTGAGACGGAGTCTCGCTCTGTCGCCCAGGCTGGAGTACAGTGGCCGGATCTCAGCTCACTGCAAGCTCCGCCTCCCGGGTTCACGCCATTCTCCTGCCTCAGCCTCCCGCGTAGCTGGGACTACAGGCGCCCGCCACCTCGCCCGGCTAATTTTTTGTATTTTTTAGTAGAGACGGGGTTTCACTGGGTTATCCAGGATGGTCTCGATCTCCTGACCTCATGATCCGCCCGTCTCGGCCTCCCAAAGTGCTGGGATTACAGGCTTGAGCCACCGCGCCCGGCCCCCCAATTTCAACAAAATTTTATTTATAAAAACAGACCAGAGTTGGGTATGGTGGCTCACTCCTGTAATCCCAGCAACTTAGGAGGCTGAGGTGGGAGGATTGCTTGAGGCCAGGAGTTCAGCTTGGGTGACAGATCCCCCACTCAAAAACAACAACAACAACAAAAACAAAAACAGGCCATCATCACGGGTAATAAAAGAAAAAATAGATAAACTGGACTATATCAAATTTAAAACTTCTGTATATCAAAAGGTACAATGAACCGAGTAAAAACACAACTCATAGAATGGAACGAAATATTTGCAGATCACATCTGATAAGGGGTTAATATCCAGAATATATAAAGAGCTCCTATAACCCAATAACCAAAAAAAGAATAAAAAAGAAAAGAAAGAAAGAAAAAAAGAAAAAGCCACTCAGATTTTAAAATGGGTAAAGGACTTAAAGAGACATTTCTCCAAAGAAGGTATACAAATGGCCACTAAGCACATGAAAGGATGCACAACATCACCAATCATTAGGGAAATGCAAATCGAAACTATAATGAAGTATCACCTCACACCCATTAGGATGGCTATGTAAAAAACCCCAGAAAATAACAAGTGTTGGTGAGGATGTGGAGAAACTGGAACCCCCATGTACTGTTGGTGTGTATGCACCTATATCTATAAAATTGAATATTATTTAGCCTTAAAAAGGAAAGAAATTGTAATATATGCTGCAATATGGATGAACCTTGAAGACCTTATGCTAAGTGAAATAAGT
Organism: Macaca thibetana thibetana; assembly: GCF_024542745.1. Taxonomy (NCBI): domain Eukaryota; kingdom Metazoa; phylum Chordata; class Mammalia; order Primates; family Cercopithecidae; genus Macaca; species Macaca thibetana. The sequence continues at coordinate 115,196,266 of NC_065598.1, forward strand.
CAGTGACAAAAATGCAAATACTGTATGATTCTACTTACATGAGGTACCTAGAGTAGTCAAAATAATAGAGACATAAAATAAAACAGTAGAATGGTGGTTGCCAGGGGTTGGGGAAAGGCGGAAAAGGGGAGTTGCTTAACTGGTATAGAGATTTAGCTTGGCAACATGAGAAGAATTCTAGAGCTCTATTGCACAACAGTGTGAACATACTTAACACAACTGAACTCTATACTTAAAAAGTGGTTTAGACGGTAAATTTCACGTCTGTGTATTTTACCACATCTTTAAAAAAGGGAGGCACGAACTAGTTTCCAGGTTTCATTCACATAAACCTTGCAATAAAATATTTACCTTGATGCCCAGGAGGTGAACATTCCCCTCCACACCAGCACAAAGGCAGGCAAGGACCCCCAGTGGCTTTTTCCTCATGACTGGGTGGGACAAGGGAGAGAAAAAGATGCCTCGAAACGAACTTGGATCTCGCGGCTCCTGGAGCAGGACACTTACCTTGTGGGCACATCAGGGTATTGAGTGCGTTGGAAAACACTTTCCAGCTCCTGCACCTGCAACGGCGTGAACTTCTTGCGCCGAATTCGTGGCTGCATGTTCTCGGGCTGCGGATCCTCCATGGCCGCCTGGGCCGGCTCCTCCAGGGGCTGCTGCAGCTGCCTAGGCCCCTGGTTTCCACCGCCGCCCTCGTGGATCATGCCGCCATAGCGGTTCATGTAATTCTCGTGGTTCACGCCGCCCTCAGGGTTCATATTACCCATGAGGCCTGGAGCTCTTTGGCCAACATGGCCTTCTACCCTTGATGCTGCCCCCAGCTCAGGTGTGGAGCTTATTTCTACCTGGTATACATTCAGGCAGTAGAACTTGGTGTCATGGACGAGCGAACGTGCCATGGCTGGAGTGCTGCGCCCCTCACACAAACCCCGTGGCGTCTGCAGCTGGAGCGGGGGGTCAGAGGGTGGAGCTAGTTCCTGTTCTCATGCTTGGTATTGGTTACAGTTGCAATCAGGGGGACTTGCTTATGCGCACAAGCAAGAGAGGGAATGGAGAGGAGTGGGGGGATGGGAAGGTGGGGGTGCGGGTGGGGGTGAGGAGTGGGGGGTTGCAGGTGGTAGTGGGAGGTGTGAGTGTGGGGGTGGGGTGTGGGTGGGGGAGAGGGGGTGCAAGTGGGGGGTGGAGGTGTGCACGGTGAGGGTGGGGGTTGCAAGTGGGGGTGGGGTGTGGTTGGGGGGTGGGAAGCTGGGTGGGGGTGCACAATGAGGGTGGGGGTTGCAGGTGGGGATGGGGTATGGGTGGAGGGTGGGGGGTGCACAGTGAGGATGGGGGTTGTGGGTTGGCGGTGGGGGTACGTGGTGGGGGTGTGGGTGGAGGGTGGGGGCTGTGAGTGGGGGGTGCGTGGTGGGGGTAGGGGTTGTGGGTGGGGTGAGGAGTGTGGTATGGGTCGTGGGTGGGGGTGGCGGTTGAGGGTGGAATGGGGTAGCCAAAACATAGGGGCAGTGTGGAGAAGGGCCAACAGGAGGCAGATATGTATGCAACATGGGGCCCCAGCTTGCAGCTTAGCTGACTACACCCTACTCGGGCCTAGTTATTACCCCGAGGAAAGCTGATTTGGGTGCTTAAGGGGGAGGTGAGATCTCACAGTGACCATAGGACTGCTTGAGCAAGTTTGGAGAATATCTCATGGCCTGACCCTCCATATTTGGCAGCCTACACGGGGCACGGGCTAGTAATTAAGCTGAAACGATTGGCTAGGGGGCTGCTTGTTCAGAGTTCCAGCAAAGGCACTGAAAGCAGAGCTGCCATGCTCTCTTCAGTGCTGGGATTGGGATCTGGGAGATAGGCATGCAGAGCATTCTGGGTGGTAAGATGTGCTCTGTAAGAAATCCCATGCACCCTTTGAGAAAGTCAACACAGAATAAACACGAGGCTGAATCTGTTAGCCTGAGACTGAATATCTTTGGCTGTGCAAGAGAAACCTGTACTCATGGCAAAATGGAGTGCTATTAGGACAAGCAATAAATAAATAAATACATAAAAATCGGGGATGGTATAGGAAGAATCCTAGTAAGGGCATACCTGCCAAAAATCTCCACTCTTGGGATGGAGATTTGGGATCTATGGATGTGCAGCTTACTGGATGTGGAGCCACTTCTGCTCCGCAGAGCCTCATAACTACACAGCCTCCCTACTACTGCCCCTGTGTTTTGGCCACCCCACCCCAATAAGCCCAATCACGAAGAAAAACCCTGAAGAGCCTGGTGCAGTGGCTCCTGCACTAGTCCCAGCTACTCAGGAGGCTGAGATGGGAGGATCACTTGAACCCAGGAGTTTGAGGCTGCGGTGAGCTAGAATCATGTGGCAGCACTCCAGTCTGGGCAACAGATAGAGGCCACTTTTCTCTAAAATAAATAATAAAATAAGAAATAAAATGAAAATGAAAGAAAGGAAAATGCTAGAGAGTCTGTCACGAGGAAGGGCATGGAGACGTTTTCTGAGGGTGGACAACTCATGAATCCTTAATTTTTCTAGAGATTGTGTGTGTGCTGTTAAGTGATGGTATATACTTTATTTTGTTTTTTAAAAATATTTTTTAAAATTTTTATTATTTTTAAATGTTCTTTTAAAAACTTTCTGTATCTATTTACAAATATTGGTTATTTGAGGGTTTTTTGGCAGCATATATAAAGATTCAGACCCGTTGAGTCTGTAGCCTACCGAGAGAGAGCTCTGGTCTTCATGGTGATTCTGAGCATGGAAAGGCCCTTGCACTTGGCAGCATGCAGGGAACCAGTATGGCAGGACTAAGCCACTCGCCCCATTAATTGACTGCCATCCACTGGGCTAAGTGAGATCCTTGCATTCTATCCCTAGTGAAAAAGAGAGAGGAAGAAGAAGAAAAATAGATAATAAGAAGATTGAAAAAGAAATGAAGAAATGTACATTGTAGGGAGCAGGAAAGGACTACTAGTAATGGGAGGCATCAGCTAGGAGCACAGATCCGAAGCATGACTCACTGTGTGTCCTGGGACACTGGATGAATCTATCTGGTTCTTAGCTTCTTCACCTATAAAATGGAGATAACAACAGTGTCTCGATCATTGGGTTTTCATGAGAGTTCAATGAGGCAAAGCATACGTGTAACTGAACACAGCTCTAACTGCTCGCCACTTGCAAAGTCCAATGAACAAGAATGACGTCTGGTAAAAGAAAGTGGCTTTATTCCAGAGCTAGCTGAGGGGATTAGTACAGGCTGCCTTAAGGAAGCCACTACAGCCTTTGGGGCAGAAGGCAGGAGCTTTGAAAGGGGGGCTTGGCATGAACGACATGCAGGGGAGAGGGCGATGGAGTGCGGAGTCTGTGTGACTTGCTTCGGATGTCTTATCTATCAGGTGGTCTGGCTGGCACCGTCATGGGCAGAGCTAGGTTGTAAATTGAGGCAATCTCAATTTGCCTCCTGGTAGGAGAGAGTTCTGGAGGTTCCTGGTTTGCTTTAAGGTTCAGTCTCTGTAACTTCTAAGTAAACACGTAGTTAGATAAGCTTGCTGTGTAGGGAGTGTCTGGTGGAGAGAAGGTAAAGGTTATAATGGCATTCCCAAAGAGCTAAGTAGGAGGTGTGAGGAAAGGAAAAAGGAAAAAATAATTCATTTGAGTCTTTAAAAAAGAGGTACTTGGTTACATATAGACTGTTTTATTCTTTTTCTTCAACTCCAAATAGTCAATTTATCAGCAAATCCTGTTGACCCCACCTCAGAAACCCATTCCCAAACCTTTAATTTTTTTCTCTGACATGCCTAAGATAATCACTGTCATCTTAAACCTGGGATAATGCATTAATGTCCTGTCTCCCTGCTTTCACCTTTTTTCTCCTATAAACATTCTCCACCCAGCAGCCAGAGTGATCTGATGATGAAAATGTGAATTACACCATCGTGCCCCTGCTTATATCACTTTCATAAGGCTTGTTCTTGGGTTGGGTCCAGAGTAGGTACTTAATACATGGTAATGTTTATTACATTATCTGGTATCTAAGAATAAAATATATTAGGCCAAGAAAGAAAATCGATCTGCTGAGTGAAAGACACAGTCTTCTGGCACATTTCCTGGCCCAGGGCTCATACATGCAGCAGCCAACATAGGCTTACTGACGGAAGCACATATACGTACATAGAAACGTGGTACATGTATTGTTTTCACAAGAAGATGCTCTATCTTCATTACATGCTCCCGGAGGATAACAATCACTCTCTCTCTTTCCCTTGTGAATAAAAAAATATGAAAGTGAGTCAAGTAGGAAATGTGAGGCTACATGGTCTGGTCATTTGTGAAATTGTATAATTAAGCACCTCAATTAATCCTCAAAACACCTCTATGATTTAGGGATGACTGTTATCTCCATTTAAAAAATTATTAAACCAAGGCAAAATGAGAATAAACTGCTCACCAGATTAGCCAGCTAGCAGGTGGTGAGTGAAGCCATGATTCAGATATCCAGTCTGGTTCTAGGGTCGCTGCTCACATAAATCTGTTACATCAGGCCGTGATTTGTGGCTATTTTTGCTTAGGACGAGGGTTCCATTGGGTACCTAAGGTTTTCAAGAGTGAATTAAAAATTAAAAACTAAATTATATTTAAAATAAAACATTTAAGTAAACACTAGCTTTTCTGGTGCCCACATAGGGCAACAACACTCACCTAAGGTGCCTATGAGTGACTGAAGGTGAGAAAACACTGGGGTACACTGTGGAAATCTGAGATGTGGAAGAACATCGAGCTGTCACAGATGTCTCAGCTAGTCTACTGCACCCCATGATTAAAACTCTTACATGTCTCTCATGCAGCATTTGATCCAAGGCTGAAAATTGATCATGAACTGATTAGGCAAGAGAAGGAGAGGGGTGCAGACTCCAACAAAAGTCAGATGGAGGAGGCAACATTTTGGTTGAAGTCAGAGAGCAGCTGTGAGATTGCCATCCCTTGACATCTTTTTGAAAGTGAATTGTTTAATCACCTTTTTTTTTTTTTTTTTTAGCTGATTTCTTAGCCATCTTGCAAAAATATGAGGCAGGGGCACTTATCCATTAGATACAGTAGGTAAGGTACCTAAGCCCCATGACAGACACCCTTAGCGGCCCATGAAAATTTCTTTCATAAAATGGTGCTGAAGATAATGATAGTTGCAAAGGGAAAAATAGGATAGACCAATATCATAGTACGATACCAAGCATAGGGCCTATTATTGGAAGCTATTTCCAATGCTCAGGATATTAACATCTTCTGGAGCGTCTGCAAAACACATCTTGAAGGGAGAACCATAAAGTCCTCATTTTGGCCTGCCTCTTTTATTTAACAATAAAGTTTTATTTATTTCTGAGCACAAGATTACGATTTTATTTCTAGAAAATGGGAGAAAATGTGGAAGAAGGAGGAGGCAGGGAAAAGGTGGAAACTTGCCCAGGCCCACAGCAGGAGCCCAACACAGGGAACACTTAAGCTTGTGTAGAGTACTTGTAACCAGAAGCCCTGAGGTGGAGCACAGCAGAGCCACTGTCGCGGCCAGAGCCCATGCAGTGTAAACATTAACATTCTTGGATGCACTAAGCACCGGGCTGCGGTCTACACTTGCACTCTGAGGTGGTGGAGTCATTGCTAAAATTTTGGAGTACTTGGACTTTTCTCAGGAGGCGTTGCACTTCTTGTCCCTACCAGGGATTACCGCAGGTCGCAGCTCAGAGTCTGCGGAGGCGCGCCGTTTAATCGACAGCAGGGACTGAACCTTCAGCCCAGGAGAAGCCAAGATGGCACTGATATCGCACCCGGGGAATCGAGGACCGGGAAGAACTTAATGGTTAGTGCCTGGATGGTGACAGGTGCTCCAGTGTACTCGGGCAAACTACCTTTTCCTGCGACAGCCGATTATCTTTGTGCCGCTTTCCGTTTGCGGCCCCTAACCTCCTCCAGCCCGCAAACCCAGGCCTCCAGTGTTCTGATCTTTCTCTTTGCCTTGCCGCCTTTCCAGATGGGATTCCTTCCGTGATCTCAGTGGCTGTATCAGGCGAAAACGAGAAGGGCAAAATACCGTCCAAATGTAAACAAGGAGCAGCCACACCAGCAGCAGCAGAATGCCGCGGTAGTTCGGCAGGCCCTGGCCCCAAGGACAAAGAGAAACTCCACAGTGGCAGTGGCCACGAACTCAGAAAGCCTGAGGACATTCAGCAGCTCCTCTGGCTCATCACTTTCACATTGGTGCAACTACAGGAGCTGAAGAATATTTTCCAACTCGTTCCATACCCGGACGTGTTAGGTAAGTGGCAAGCTCAGGCGGCACCCACTTTTTACGGAGCAGGGGCTGGGCTTAGGGCTTATTCTCTTTCCCCAGGCCCCTTCCAAACCTTTCTGAGCCAAAGGCTACCTAGGGGTTTCAAGGCTGCTGGGGCCTGTTTGCCCTTGGACTTCAGGGTGGAGGCAATGCCTCCTGGACATCAAGGTAAATATTTTCAAACAACATTTAAATGAATCAAGTGGGGAAACTTTGGCTTGATAACTAGGTTTGTATAAGTAGAATTTTATTGGAACCAGAACCATGATCAGGGTGAGGAGAGTAAGGCATGGTCGTGCAAGTGGATAGGCAAATTCTGCTTTTATTTAAATATTTGATAATTTGCTCATAATATTTTTGATTTTTCAGAGTAGTGCAAAAAGTGTTATTTTTCTGGAATCCTGAACTTTTTTGTGCCCCCTTACATTCAGTATGGGGGAAAATCATTCCTAAAGACAGCCTTAATCTGGATATTACAAAATAGTGTACTCGGGGAGAGGTGTTGGGGGATAAGTATTTAAAAGCAAGCTTGAAATGAACAACATAAATTTTGTTTCATCCACAACTCTAAATACTGAACATTTGTGGTTTTCTCCTTCCAGAAAGGAACTTGTAAGATGCATGAGCATGACTGAAACCAGTGTGCAGGTCACTATACCTGAAAAAACTTATTTGGCAGGGCAGCCATTCTAAAACCTGCTTCAAGACGTAGATACCATTGCCCCAGATATTCTGAAGTTTGTGTGATTTTGTTGCCTTTTCCAGGTTTGGGAAATAAGTTCATACTTTGAGTTTTTGTGAATAGAAAATGGGATAAGTAAACCTCAGCTTATGGAAATTTCCCATTATCAGAGTTGACATGATTTCAAAAAAGACCAAAGAAAATAGAACCAGACTACTTTTCTAGTTTATATATTAATACAATTAAATATATATGTGAATAGTATCAGTATGAAGTATATACAATATGTTATATTGTATATAAATATAAACAATATGCAGTGTATTTGCATATATGTGTGTGTGTATATATATACACACACACACGTGTATATATGTTAGAGAGGACATCTATGTGAAGATTATCTATAAGATGGGAATAAAAGCATTGTCTATGCCATAGAATTGAGAGGAATAAATGACAATATATGTAAATACCTAGCACAATACCTAGTCACAGAGTAAGACCTCAGAAATATTTATTACTATTACTCTGTAATATATCCTCTCACTACAGTATAACTCATGGCATATGTGACACAACAGAAGAAGCCTGGTTAGGAGTCATACATTTGGTTCTTTTGGAGATACACACTGAAATATTTACTGGTGAAATGATGTGATGTCTAGATGTGCATCACAAAAATCCAGGGGGAGATCCAAGTGTGTTTGAGAATTGGTTAGGGTATTCATGAAACAAGGTTGTCTATGAATAATTGTTGAAACTGGGTAATGGGTACAAATAGGGTTCATCTTTACCATTCTCTCTGCTTTTATATATGTCTGACAGTTTGCATAATAGAAAAATTGTAATAATCAGAGTTGTAAATTCAAATGTTGACAAGGCCAGACAGGTAACATAAAAGAAAGAAGCAAGCAGAGTAGGGACTGTGGCAAACTGGGAAAGAATATGTGTCTTCCAAAGGGGCAGCCAGTATTCAGCTCCAGCTTAGTGTTGCTGGCTGGCAATGTTGGGCCAGGACTGCCAGATTTTTCAGTTTTTCAAGATTGGCCCCAAATTAAAATGTTGATATGAAACCTTCAGTTCTTTAAATGTTGGTAACTAACTGAAATATGTTTTATTGAAAAGTATGGGGGCCATCTAAATCAGGTCTGCAGAACAGACTCAGGCTGGAGCTGCTAGTTTGTAAACTCTGCCTAAGAAGCCAATTTTAAGCAATTTTCATTCTCTGGAGCAGTAGAATATAATTGACAGCATTTCTAAAGCCGACAATCCAAGAATGCCATTGTGCTGTCCTGCTGTTCCTTATTATAAGTCCCGTGCCCATATATGCTTTGCTCTCTGCCTTCCATCCCTGCCTGAAGTTTCTCTTTTTTTTTTTTTTTTTTTTTTGAGACGGAGTCTTGCTCTGTGCCCCAGGCTGGAGTGCAGTAGCACGATCTCGGCTCACTGCAAACTCCGCCCCCCTGGGTTCCCGCCATTCTCCTGCCTCAGCCTCCCGAGTAGCTGGGACTACAGGCGCCCGCAACCTCGCCCGGCTAATTTTCTTGTATTTTTAGTAGAGACGGGGTTTCACCGTGTTAGCCAGGATGGTCTCGATCTCCTGCCCTCGTGATCCGCCCGTCTCAGCCTCCCAAAGTGCTGGGATTACAGGCTTGAGCCACCGCGCCCGGCCTCTAACTTTATCTTTTATTCTCTTTATTTGGTTCTGATCTTAAGGTTCAGAGCACTGATGACTAAGACTTCACAAGTGTCCGAGAGAGGAGACCTCATCGTAATGAATCAGGCACCAGCTCACCTGATCTTTCTCTCTGGTACATTTTGCAGCTCTTCTTAACAATATGTAGGTCCTTTGGACAGTTTTCAGAAATATTATGCCTCAAGAGGCAAGGTACCAGGCTGGAAGGGCAGGGCACCCTTGAGAAGAAAAAGGGAATTTTATAAAACTAGTATCTATTTGTGATCAAGTAAAACTTCCTGAAGTTCAGCAGTTCTTTCAATCTCCGTTTTGTTCTTTTTCTTCTCTTATATTGAAGTAAAATTTAAAATTTAATACTTTTATTTTTTAAAAGCATGTATGGCATCATTTCAGTCTTATTAAATTCTCTCTGCATCCATTCACCCAGCCTTCTTTGTTTTTGTGTGTGGAGTGGTCTCTGTGAGAGGGTTCATTAATGTCAATCCTGATCCTTTCTTCCTCATGAGATGTCAGTAGATTTTTTTTTTTTTTTTTTTTTTTTTTTTGCTTTGGACTTCTATGAATTGATTGAATTTTTATGCCAATTACTTTAAAAGTATTACATAGAAGAACAAATGGACAGAAACATTTAAATGCAATCAAATCTTGTTGATGTTGAAGTATAGGAAATAATCTTGCATTGTCAGGTAAACTGCAGGACACTCGTATTTGAGTTTCAAATAAACAACAAATGTTTTTGTATAGAGCATGTCCCAAATATTGCATGAGACACAGTTATCCAAAAATATTTGTTGTTTATCAGTGGTTTGACTCAGCGCTCCGTATTTTTATTGCAACTCTCATATAAACATATTGTCATTTTCGTAGGAAATGCTTTGAATACTTTGTCCTTTTTTCCCCATCCATTCATCCCGTTTATATTTTTCTTTCCACTTAGGAGAGATTAAGGAAAACATTAGGTACTTTGATTTGAGCCATCTCTATAATTATACAGATGCATATATTATATACACTCATATATATATATCTATATACAGATATGTATGACAGTGTGCTCTATATAATACCTGATATAAACACACATGAAACACAGACTGAACTGACTGTATTGTTGAAACAGCTGCTCAGTGAAATATGTCTTGTGGCCGGTGGTCCTTCTGAAACTGACCCGACAGTTCTATAGACCAGTGGTCCCCAGCCTTATTGGCACCAGGGACTGGTTTCGTGGAAGACAATTTTTCCATGGACTTGGTGGGCGGGGCAATGGTTTCGAGATGAAACTGTTCCACCTCAGATCGTCAGGCATTAGTTAGATTCTCATAAGGAGCGTGCAACCTAGATCCCTCACATGTGTGGTTTACAGTAGGGTTCGCACTCCTATGACAATAAAATGCCACCACTGATCCGACAGGAGGCAGAGCTCAGGCAGTAATGTTTGTTCGCCTGCTATTCACCTGCTGCTGCTCAGCCCATTTACTAACAGGCCACAGACCAGTACTGCTCTGTGGCCCAGGGGTTGGGGAGCCCTGCCATGGACTGTTCTTTTGATAAAAATAGAAATGAACCCTTCTGGTCTTAAAGTTTGAACCTTACATTTGTTTTATCTGAGTTCCTTCCTCAGGAAGCAATCTTCAGGCCTTTCAAAAAAAAAAAAAAAAAGGGATCAAAGAACTGAAACTCACCAGATCATCACATCCAGACAGTGAAATGCTAGACCCCTCTTTCATCTTGATTGCTTCCTTGCCCCTCCCTAGTTCCTGTTTTCTTACACATTGTTAAATTTCTTCCCTGCTATTAAACCCCTAGTTTTAGTTGGTCCGGGGGATGGATTTGAGACTGAGCTTCCATCTCAGCTGCAGCATCTGATTATAGCCTTCTTCCTTGGCAGTACTGACTGTCTCAGTGATTGGCTTTCTGTGCAGTGAGCAGCAGAACTGACTGTAGCCTTGGTGTTTTGGTAAGACTTCCCTTGGGTCATTTCGGAATGAGGCAGAGAAAGGACAAGGTCTCCTGTTTAGCTTAGACTTGAATGTCATGTGGAACTGGAAGGAGGCAGGGACCCAGTTGCCCTACTGGCTTTTTTATTTATCCCCTTATCCCACAGCAGCAGTGAGGTATCTGGGAGGCCTTGGGCTCTGGAGGAAATGTCAAAGTTGGTGGAAGAGCCCCGAGCCCAGCAAATCTGCCCACTCCCTGCAGGACTGCTGCTTTCACTTTCAATCTTGCCCATGGCCTAGGGACTGGAATGGCCTCAGCCACCAGCTGGATGGCCTCCACCAAGGCTCTTGAAACCAGTCCTACTGCTCACACTAGTGGTCTTGCTTTCTAGGGTGGCCCTCTGCCCCACATGGCATCCCATTAGTTTCTGCCTTCTGGTCTGCCAATAACAGCTACCCACACCCCTATGGGTGTGACAAGCTGTGGCCTGGCCTTCTCAACAAAGAGAGGGAGGAGAAGTGAGTGAGCTCACCTGCCTGCAGAGTCCCTGATATCTTCTGACTATTCACATTTCCTCTCTGCCTGCCTTGCGTTTTCACCTGTTCAATCCAGCTAGCTGATGGATCCCTTATATATCCTACCTACCCCCTTACATTCTTACTCTTCATCACGTCCCTTCACAAGGTGCCCTGGTCTCCTTCCTCTACCTTTCGCCTCCTGCTGGAGCACACATGGCCAAACACCTCATACTCACTGGAATTTCCTTGTCTTATGTTATCATTAGAGAGAAATACATGTAATATATATGTTATATATTATATATGTTAATATATTAATATATAGTATATATATTATGTAATAAAAATGTATATTTTTTAGTGATGAGGTCTCGCTACCTTGCCCAAGCTGGTCTGGAACTCCTGGCCTCAAGCGATCTTCTCACCTCAGCCTCCCAAGCAGCTGGGGTTAGAGAGCATGTTTTTATTCCCCACTACACTGAGCTCCTGGAAGGAAGGACCTCTGTTTTTTTCATCCCAGAATTCTAGTGCTGACAAAGATTCTCTTATTGACCAAATTCTACTCAGGTTCCCTTGAGCTCTTTTTCAACTAGGCCTGGATTTTTGGATTTCTGAGTTTGTCTCTGCACTGTCCAGTTTCAGCAAGGAAATTGCTAAGTCCTGCTAAGTCTATTTAGCCATTCCCCGTATCCAACCACTCTCAATATCTTATCTGGTTCCTCATCCTCCATCATGTCCCAGGTGATGTTTGATCACCCTGAGCTGCCTTCAGTAAAAATTCTGTTAGGTCGGTTTAGCCCAAATCTTCCATTATGCCTGATGTTTCCTCTTAGTAAATTTCCGTCCATTGACTCCCACCTTGTTCCCTGGCTCTAAATTCCCACTTGCTTACACTATTTTAGCTGATCTAAATCTATCTCCCCCATTGTAAGATGCCATTGCAGTGGTTCCTATACTTATCTTGATATTTCCCCCTTGAACACAGTCTTTCTCACCATCTTTAACACGTGTCGTTTAAAAAAAAAGTTGAACAGTAATGATGCTGTGACTTTTATAGGATCAGATTCATCACTGGACTCCTGGACCTATCACTGCGGACCTCAAACGTGCACCTTTTAAGCCCTTTCCTTCACTCCTGACTGATGGATTTGGGATCCACTGCTAAGTCAGACTTTTGAACCATTGTTCCAGGCAAACTTCTGTTAAAGCTGGTAAGGACTGATTTGATTCTTAAGATTCTGAGTATACTCTCTGAAGCAGGTTAGCGTACTAGGCTTCTTTTGAAAGGTGTCTCCTAGGCTGGACGGTCTCCTTCCTGGATCTCTGTCTTGAGTGGGGATTACTCTGGCTCCCTGGGCTGTAAGTTTTTCTTTCTGGCTTTCTATTTTGAGTGGGAATTATTCATTGATTCTTTGGGCTGGAAATTTTTTTTTTTTTTTTTGAGACAGGGTCTTCCTCTGTTGTCCAGGATGGAGCGCAGTGGTGTGATCATGGCTCACTGCAGCCTTAACCTCCCAGGCTTAAGCAATCCTCCCACCTCAGCACCCCTGAGTAGCTAGGAGTACAGGCACACGCCACCATGCCTGGCTAATTTTAATTTTTTTTTTTTTTTTGTAGAGACAGGGTCTCACTATGTTGCCCAAGCTGGAAATTTTTTTCCTTATTATTTTGTGAGGTCTCTCTGTTCTATTTGATCCTGTTTTTCCCATGGGAACTTCTGAGTCAACTGAAACACCATTCTTGAATTCCTACTGACTATATGCTCCACCTACACTGTCCAACTCCTTCTTGTTGACGTGATTTTGCTGAGGATAATTTGGAACTTCACTGGTCTTTTTGGGAAACTTATGATCTCCCCAAACTGGTGCCTCTAAGACTTCTCTCTTCCCATTGGTTTCTCTCCTCTTTCCTCCTCTTACTGTAACCAAATGCAAGCTCAGCTGCTCATTGCTTGCAAAATTGAATAACAAGGATGAGGGTGGTAAAAAGAAAGTGACTTTTATTCCAGAGCTTAGCAGTGGGGAAACAACAGGCTCCTGCCTTAAGGGAACTGCTTTAACTTTCAGGGCAGAAAGCAGGGGCTTAAAAAGGGAAAGTTGGTGTGAATGGCATGGAGGAGGGGCGAGGAGGTGCGGGGTCTACGTAACTCACTTGGATGACTTATATTGAGTGATGCCATGTGATGGTCTGGTCTGCACCATCATGGATGCAATTGGATTGTGAATTAATTGTTGTCTTGAGACAATCTCCTGGTGGGGAATTCCAGAGAGTGCCTGTTTTGAGATTTGGTCCCTGACACTTCTAAGCAAACATATATTTAGATAAGCTTTCAGTCTAGGTGTTACTGGTGGAAGGTGTCCAGGTTCTTGGCGTTTTGAACAAAGAATTGGACAAAATGCACAAAGAAAAGCAAGGAAAGAGTGAAGCAACAAAAGCAGAGATTTACTGAAATCGAAAGTACACTCCACAGGGGGGCAGCAGGCCTGAGCAGTGGCTCAAGGGCCCAGATACCGAATCTTCCTGGGTCCAAATACCCCCTAGAGGTTTCCCATTGGCCACTTGGTGCTCACCTCATGTAAATAAAGTGGTGGCCTGCAATCAGTCTGAATGGTTGTGGAAAGCAACCAATCAGAGGCTGAAGTGAACTTACAAAGGTCACATTCCTATGCAAACATCTGGTGGTTGCAGAAAGCAACCAATCAGAGGCTAAAGTGAAGTCACGAAGTTGTACTTCTATGCAAACGAAGACCTGGCTGGCAATCAATCAGATTGAGCTGAACTAAAGTTATAAAGTTACACTCCTATACAAAATTCTGATTGGTTGCCAAAATCAACCAATCAGAGGTACTTTCAATTTCCCATCTGCCATGAAGGAAGGGTGGGGGTTTGCAAAGGCAGTAGCCTCTGGTCCTTTTGTTACTTAGGTGTGGAAAGTTAGGGTTTTCCTTTCAATTTAGTTCTAGGAAGTCAGCGTGAAACAGCTTTAGGTTTCCTGCCTCCAGCCCCTATTCTCCTGCTTCACAGGGAGTGCCTCTTGGAAAGAAGGTAAAGTTTATAATTGTATTCCTAAAGAGCAAAGTAAGAGGTGAGGGAAAAAGAAAAAAAGGTTAAAAATAATTCTTTTAAAGAAAATGAGGTACTTGGTTACGACGCCCCACTGTCAAATTCTATTCCATTTTCATGGCATTTGGGCATTGTTTTTATTCTGGCTACTTACTGCTGAAAGTGGGAGGAGTTATAGGGTATCAGAATGGAACTGATCCATTGGAGTTGGAAATATTCACAAATACTGGGGTTCACAGACAACGTTTGCTGGAGCATTATGGTGCGAGGCCAGGAAAGTCTCTTGGGAAAACCTGTCTTGCATTTCCATACAGAAGGTGCAACAGCAGTAAAATCCACAGCAAAGAAATATGCCTATCCCTGCAACCAGGGCCAAAGTTATAAGGAGCTTTAGACGCCAGGACGGTTCTGACCTGAACCAGGATGCTAACTATTGAGCTAGCGATAATGTGGGGTCAGATATAGTTTTGATTTGTTGGTTCATGTTTTGCAGAGCTAACAAGACATTTTCTGAATTATCTGGGATAATATGTAGCATTCAGTCTTAATTACTTATCATGCCCCGTCCCCACTGTCAGTTGTATCCAGAGTTCCTGTGGGGATATGATGACAGGTGGACTCAATACACAAATTGAAGTTTTTTTTTTTTTTTTTTTTTTTTTTTTTTTTTAGTTTATATTTTCCACATCTTTTGGTTAAGACATACAGGAGGGGTCATAAATATTTATGAAGGCTGTCTTGACACATGTGTATGGAACAAATATGTATGTAAACTGAGAAGGAGCCACTGCACTCCAGCCCCGGGGACAGAGTGAGACTGTCTCTGAAATAATAATAATAATAATAATAATAATAATATCCAAGCTAAGAACAAATGTACAAGTAAAGATGCAGGTAAAAATGAATTGTCTGATATCCATTACCTCACATGTGTCAAGCACAGTAGTAAAACAATGAACTCATGCATTTAACATTTTAGGTTTTTGCTTTTGTGATGCCAAACATGGACATGCTGTAAAAATAGTTAATAGGGAAATAACTTCAAATGATGGCTAGCCTTGTTTAATGTTTGCCTAAAATAAGAATCTAGATCTTTTCTAAGTAAGATAAACCACTTAAACACTAATTACTGAACCTAAGTTTTAAGTTTATATGCTTTTGGGGTTTTATTTTATTTTGGTTTTTTAGATGGAGTCTCCCTCTGTCGCCCAGGCTGGAGTGCAGTGGCGCGATCTCAGCTCACTGCAACCTCCACCTCCCGGTTTCAAGTGATTCTCCTGCCTCAGCCTTCTGAGTAGCTGGGACTACAGGTGCGTGCCACCATGCCTGGCTACTTTTTTGTATTTTTAGTAGAGATAGGGTTTCACTGTGTTAGCCAGGATGGTCTCAATCTCCTGATCTCATGATCCGCCCACCTTAGCCTCTCAAAGTGTTGGGATTACAGGATTGAGCCACCATGCCTGGCCTGGTGTTTTATTTTTATATGATATAGTGAAGCTAAATACATCTGGTTCTGTTAATAAACATGAAAAATTATACAATGAGGAAGTATATTCCTCTAGAAATTGTGTGTTCATAAATTTACTAATCTGCTACAGAACACTAGTATATGACAGTGCTATGGACTCAATGTTTGTGTCCCCCCCCAAATTCATATGTTGAAATCCTGACCCCTAATGTGATTGTATTAGAAGGTGGAGCCTTTGGTAGGTTATTAGGTCACGAGGGTAGAGTCTTCACAAATAGGATTGGTGCCCTTAAGCATTCTCTGCCTGTTTCTATTCTGTAAATACATGTAAAGCCCTGATAAATTTCCCCAAATGTCATTGTTACAAACCTATTTGTATCTTTACTACCGAGCATATCCTGGGAAAATTTTTTATTTGAAATCACACGGTTAAGAGTTCAGAATTGGTTAGAAGAGTAGGGAATGCCTTACGCTAATATATCTACGATGACATATTTGTGTTCCTGTAGTGTTAAGGAAAGGAAGGCAATGGATATTCAACAGCAGCAACAATAATAACAACAATTAATCTAAAGAAACTTAAAAGAAAATATGACTAAATATTTACCCACTTTTGGCATTTGAGTTTTGCTTTCAATTATTTAAACTGGATTTCCTGAAGTATTTAATTTGAAATGTGAATATCTGTTCTCTTCAAGTGATACCTTTTTCCTTTACTGATTTTAATGTGTTTTCTGTAGCTGTAATAAGCCATAACCAGGTGTCTGACAGCTTTTCTGAGTCCAGAAGCACAGAATGCTCTGTGAAAGACCATGATCCGTTCTCTCCCCATCAACACCTTTTTATTTGTTCTGTACCCCATTTATTTTGTCCAGAAGCAAACACACAGACCTTAGGCCTATTAAAGTTGTGTTTTGGCTTAGTTTCGGTACACATATCCTTTAAATACAGCAGTTATTAAAAATTATTTTAGGCAATTAGAAAGGGTAAAGAGTTCTTGGTGGAATTTTCCATTGATAAAAAGCAACCCCACGGCCGGGCGCGGTGGCTCAAGCCTGTAATCCCAGCACTTTGGGAGGCCGAGACGGGCGGATCACGAGGTCAGGAGATCGAGACCATCCTGGCTAACACGGTGAAACCCCGTCTCTACTAAAAAATACAAAAAACTAGCCGGGCGAGGTGGCGGGTGCCTGTAGTCCCAGCTACTCGGGAGGCTGAGGCAGGAGAATGGCGTAAACCCGGGAGGCGGAGCTTGCAGTGAGCTGAGATCCGGCCACTGCACTCCAGCCTGGGCGACAGAGCGAGACTCCGTCTCAAAAAAAAAAAAAAAAAAAAAAAAGCGACCCCCAAACCATTTCTTTTCTAACAGAAAGCGGCCTGAAACGTCAAGCTGCAAGCATAGCTATGCAAGCTAGCTTTCATATTGAATACCAGCAGCTGTACCTGGAAGCCAGGCACATTCAATATGGCGATTCTCGCTCCCTTTTCTTTGTGACCACGTGTGTGGGTGTCATGGCACCAGCGGGGTAAAGTCACATGTGCAGGTGTCATGGCAACAGTCAGATAGAAGCCACAATTGCATAATAAAACATTAGGGTTGGAGGGCCAGTCTTTTCATGGGCTGTGTAAATGGAACACCTGGTCAAACCAATCCCCTGGGCCCTATGTAAATCAATCACCGCCTCCTCAAGCCTCCGTACAAAATTGATCACGTTTTGCCCCAAACCCGGAAACCCTCTCTCGGGCGACCTGCTTTCTCAGCATGAGGAAGCTTATTCTGTCTCTCTTCCTTTTTGTCTGTTAAACTTTTTGCTCCTTAACCCACTCCACGTGTGTGTCCATGTCGTTAATCATCAGCGTGAGACAGCTAACCACAGGTATTTCCCTAGACGAAGCCGTTTCACTTTGAATGGTTTGGCACTATTGTCAAATATCATACTTGTTATAAGTCTATGCAGATTTTCTATTTATTCTTGAGTCAGTTTTGGTAGCTTGTATGTTTGTAGGAATTTTTTTCAATACATTAGGGCATCTAATTTGTTGAAATACAATGTTCATAGTATTTCCTTATAATCCTTTTTATTTCTGTCATATCAGTGGTAACATCCCCTCTTCTAAAAAATAATTTCAACTTTTATCTTTGATTCAGGGGATACATGTGCAGGTTTGTTACATGAGTATATTGCATGATGTTGAGGTTTGAGATATGAATGGTCCTGTCATTCGGATGGGATACTAGTGCACATAGTACCCAACAGTTAGTTTTTCAACCCTTGCCCCATTCGCTACCTTCCCCCATCAGTCCCCAGTGCCTATTATTGCCACCTTTTTGTCCATGAGTACCCAATGTTTAGCTACCACTGTAAGTGAGTACATGCAGTATTTGGTTTTCTGTTCCTGTGTTAATTAACTTAGGATAATGGCCTCCAGCTGCATCCGTGTTGCTGCAAAAGACATGATTTCATTCTTTTTTATGTCTGCACAGTATGCCATGGTGTATATGTACCACATTTTCTTTATCCAGTCCACCCTTGATAGGCATCTAGGTTGAGTCCACGCCTTCACTATAGTGAATATTGCTGTGATGAATATATGAGTGCATGTGTCTTTTTGGTAGAACAGTTTATTTTCTTTTGGATATATGCCAGTAATGGGATTGCTGGGTCAAATGACAGTTCTGTTTTAAGTTCTTTGAGAATTCTCCAAACTGCTCTCCAAAGTGGCTGAACTAATTCACATTTCCACCAACAGTGTGTAAGTGTCCTTTTTTTCTGCAGCATCACCAGCATCTGTTGTTTTTTGACTTATTAATAATAGCCATTCTGATGGGTGTGAGATGGTATCTCATTGTGGTTTTGATTTGCATTTCTCTGATGATTAGTGATATTGAACATTTTTTCAAATGTTTGTTGGCCACTTGTATGTCTTATTTTGAAAAATATCTGTTCATGTGTTGTTTGCCCACTTTTTAATGGAGTTACTTGTTTTTTATTTCTTGAATTATTTCCTTATAGATTCTGGATACTAGGCCTTTGTTGGATGCATAGTTTGTGAATATTTTCTCCCATTCTGTGGGTTGTCTATTTTCTTTTGCTATGCAAAAGCGCTTTAGTTTACTTGGGTCCCAATTGTAAATTTTTGTTTTTGTTGCAATTGCTTTTGAGGATTTACAAACTCTTTCTCAAGGCTGATGTCCAGAATGGTGTTTCCTAGATTTTCTAGGGTTCTTATAGTTTGATGTCTTACATTTAAATCTTTAACCCATCTTCAGTTAATTTTTGTATATGATAAAAGGTAGGGGTCCAGTTTCATTCTTCTGCATATAGCTAGCTAGCTATCTCAGCACCATTTATTGAATAGGGAGTCCTTTCCCCATTGTTCATTTTTGTAGGAGATCAAATGGCCATAGGTGTGCAGCTTTATTTCTGGGCTCTCTATTCTGTTCCATTGGTCTATGTGTCTGTTTTTGTACCAGTATTATCCCCTCTTTCATTTCTTATTTTAGTTTTTGATATTCTCTCTTTTTCTTAGTCTGGTTAAAAGTTTGTCAACTTTGTTGATCTTTCTGAGAACCACATTTTGGTTCTGCTGATTGTTTATACTGCTTTCCTATTCTCTATTTTGTTTATTCTTGGAAGCAAAATTTATTCAAAGACCTGGGCAAACATTCTTAAATATCTGTGAGCCGTAATAAAGAAATCAATGTGCTTTATGTTCTTAGCTCCCACAATTTAGCCTAAATATTTGCCCTGGCATGCTTATACTGGTCCAAGCAAGCATTAGGCCATAGCCTGTTCCCTTTCCTTATTTGAAGGTGTTTTTACCTTTCTCGGCATTCCATAAATTACTTCCTCCTTCCTTTGTTCTCCTCTGCCTTTGCCTCTCATAAAAAATTCTAAGTTGCTAGCCAGTCGGGACTAATACAGAATGTGAGGTTCCATTCCAGTCAATGGAAACTGGACACAGCAGTAGTGTGTCCACAATTGGTGGGTTCTTGGTCTTGCTGACTTCAAGAATGAAGCCGTGGACCATCGTGGTGAGTGTTACAGCTCTTATAGGTGGCGTGTCTGGAGTTGTTCATTCCTCCTGGTGGGTTCATGGTCTCGCTGGCTTCATGAGTGAAGCTGCAGACTTTTGCAGTGAGTGTTACAGCTCATGAAGGCAGCGTGGACCCAAAGAGAGAGCAGCAGCAAGGTTTACTGTAAAGAGCAAAAGAACAAAGCTTCCACAGTGTGGAAAGGGACCTGAGTGGCTTGCCCCTGGCTGACTCGGGCAACCTGCTTTTATTCCCTTATCTAGCCCCACCCACATCCTGCTGATTGGTCCATTTTACAGAGAGCTGATTGATCCATTTTACAGAGAGCTGATTGGTGCATTTACAATCTGTGAGCTAGACACAGAGTGCTGATTGGTGCATTTACAATCCTTTAGCTAGACACAAAAGTTCTCCAGGTCCCCACTAGAGTAGCTAGACACAGGGTGCTGATTGGTGCATTTACAAACCTTGAGCTAGACATAAAAGTTCTCCAAGTCCCCACCAGATTAGCTAGATACAGAGTGCTGATTGGTGCATCCACAAACCCTGAGCTAGACAAAGAGTGCTTATTGGTGCCTATACAATCCTCCAGCTAGACATAAAAATTCTCCAAGACCTCACCTGACTCTGGAGCCCAGCTTGCTTCGCCTAATGGATCCCATGCCAGGGCCGCGGGTGGAGCTGCCCACTAGTCCCATGCTGCACGCCTGCACTCCTGAGCCCTTGGGCGGTTGATGGGACCAGGCGCCGCAGAGCAAGGTGAGGCACCCATAGGGGAGACTCAGGCATGGCGGGCTGCAGGTCTCAAGCCCTGCCCCGTGGGAAGGCAGCTGAGGCCTGGCGAGAATTTGAGCATGCTGTGGGCAGGCCAGCACTGCTGGGGGACCCGGAGCACCCTCTGCAGCTGCTGGCCTGGGTGCTAAGCCCCTCACTGCCTGGGGCTGGTGGCACTGGCAGGCCACTCTGAGTGCAGGGCTGGCTGAGCCCGCGCCCACCCAGAACTCACACTGGCCTTCGAGCGCTGAGCGCAACCTGGTTCCCATCCGCGCCTCTCCCTCCATGCCTCCCAGCAAGCAGAGGGAGCCAGCTCCAGCCTCAGCCGGCACAGAGAGGGGCTCCCACAGTGCAGTGGTGGGCTGAAGGGCTCCTCAAGTGTGGCCAGAGCAGATGCCGAGGCCGAGGAGGCGCTGAGAGTGAGGGCTGCTAGCACGTCGTCACCTGTCAGTAGGGTGGACATGTCAGGTTATAAACGACCCTGTCTCCCTTGTTCAGTGTATTCTAGTGGCAGAACTGCTGGCGAGTGTACCCTTTCTGCAGAGAGTAAAAATGCCCTTGCTGAGGAAATTATATTTACATTCAAGTAAATTTCTTTATGGCACTGGGGAACAAGCATTTCTAACAATTTTGGTGGAAATCCATACACAGATACATTCTCTTCCAGGGGCGGTCTCCAGTCCTTTCTCATGAGGGAGCATACTCCTCTGCCTTATTGCAGTGGCCTCAGGGATATGGAATTAAGGCCCACCTGGTGTGATGAATAAACCCAGACTCTCAGCAACGCAGGAAAAAAACACTGGCTGGCAATCTGGAGTAAAGCATCCTCACATATCACGTAAACCAGGAAACTCTGTGCACAGACTGAGGAAAAAAAAAAAAAACACTGGGAGAGCTGGTAAAGTATTTCCTTGGTGGTGGGGACTAAGGAAAAAGTGGCAGGGTGGTAAAGTATTCCTTGGTTAAGACATACCAAGGAGAGAAACCGCAGGGGTGGTAAAGCATTCCTTAGTCAGGACTAGGGAAAGAAAGCCATGGGGAGAGGTAAAGTATTCCTTAGTCAGGATATCTTGGAGGTTAAAAAGAGGTGAGAAATCCCCATTGAGGGGGTTAAACCTTAAAAAGAGGTAAGAAATCCCCATGGCGGGGGGTTGAACCTCAAAAAGAGGTGAGAAATCTCCATTGGGGGGTTGAACCTCAAAAAGAGGTGAGAAATCCCCATTGTGGGGGTTGAACCTCACACAAGTCTCTGGTAGTAAATATATACATATATTCAAAACTCCCCTTTCCTCTCTTCTTGGGGAAAGAAAAAGGCTAAGCTCCATTCCCACTGGTTGCTCCCCTAGGTGAAGGGGAAGGAGAGAGGGGAAAACAGCAGCATAGGTGGCTGGCAGAGGCAAAGGAAAGACCAGCAGGGAGTAAAAAGAAACCAGGAAAGGAAGTCAGAGAGAAAGAGAACAAAAACAGCAAGCAGGGAGCCAGACAGGTGCACAAAGGGTTAAGTTCCTCTCCCCAGCCCAGCTCTATGTGAAAAAGAGGGTGGGGAACGGAGCTGGAAGGAGAGCAGAGGAGGTGAAAGGGCATAATTCTTGCAATTTGCAGCAGGCATCTGCCAAGCCTCTGGGCCAGTGATGGCCTGGGGCCTGGACTGCAGCCCCACAAATCTCACCTAGCCAAGAAACTGAGTGTAGGAACAAAGGAGAAAAGTAAAAAGGGAAATTGGGAAAAGAAAAAAAAACCAGATGAAACAGATGAAACAGACAGCAGTGCGTGTGTGGGGGCAGGGCTCATGCCATTGCCCGGCTCCACCTGCCGCAGGACCAGGAGAACTCGGGAGGGAAAAAGGAAACAAGGGATGATGGGGAGAGAGAGGGAAAAAGAAAGTGCAAATGAGAGAGAGAGAAATGGGGGGAAAGAATAAGTAAGAGGGAAACTGGAAGAGACAGAAATCAAAGATACAGAGGGTGAAACTAGGAAAAGAAATAGTGTAAAAGGAAGGCAGAAAGTTAAGACATGTTGAAATTGTGAAAGTCATAAGAAAAGTTATAAAAGGGAATTTATGCAAGAAATATTGTATAATTTAAATGTAATTAGGCCTAGTGAATGTAAAACTATTAAAACAACAGTTTATGTACAAAGTATGTAAGAAAAATAAAATATGCTCTTAATAAAAGGATTATAAGGAGGCATGAGAATATGGATTTTTACCTACATTAAAAGGTTAAAAAAATTTTGTTTTAAAGCTGTAAGCAAGTTTTAACATGTTAATTATGAAGGAAATTCTGTGTGTAAACATTTTTGCTAAAGCTAAAGGGTTTATCATCCAGTTTTTCTGTGAACTGGACATTAAAATAAAAGCACAATAGATTTTTCTTAAATCACTAACATGCTCTTTCACAAAAATTTTAACATGTTAAAAAGAGGCTATAAAAATCTTACCTTATAGTCAGACATTAAAATGGGATGTCTACAAGATTTTATTAAAATTAAGTTTAACATTAATAGCACATTAATATAAAGGTAAATTTTATCTTATGTGGTACAAAATCATACAAAAAACATTGTCAAATATAAAATGGTGTTTAGCTTTCTTAAGGCCCAAGGGCGGCTGGTAAGTCACAAGCCCCTCATCCCAAAGGCCACAATGCGCAGGGGAGGTGAAGGCCACTAGAAGGCCAAGATCTTAAGAGGGGGCAGGGCCACAGCATCGCATGAGTGGTGCTGAGCAGGAATGGAGTGGGAGGCATCACCATGGGGCCTCAAGCCCCAGGATATGCAGCAAAAATTATGTACTTAATTTATCTTCCACTTTCCCTTCCCTGTGCTAAAAGTCTTTTAGCACAGGCACTACCCCTAGAATTTCCAGTACACCAGCACAAGCCTGGAAACCACATCCTTATCAAAAGACAGAAAGAAAAAAACTCGAGCCAGCCTGGGAAGGACCCTATTTTTTGCTGTTAACCACTGAGACTGCCGTCCGCACAGCCAAGAAAGGATGGACCCACCATACTCAAGTCAAGAAAACATCTTCTTCGTCAGAATCATGCGTTACTGTACTAGGATTAAGCCCTACTAAGTTAAAGTTAAAGAAAGCTTAATTTTCATATACCTTCTATATTGCTTCCTTTCCTTTCCTTGTTCTGTTACTAGCTCCTTTGTAACTAAGTCTGACTCACCTCAGACCATTGCCTTTAATGCTTGCTCTATCATACTTTGTGGAAATGTAAAAGATCAATGACAGCTAACCTTTTCACACAATTATTTATGCCCCAGCCCTCTAATTTACACAGTTACCCCTAGCACTCATTGTTGTGATCACCTGCAGCCAAGATGCTGATTTTCTGCTCCTATAGCCTGGCAACCTTGTAGTAAATGGGACTATGTCCTTTAAACTACTCAGAAGCAAAGTTGGACTTCCATGAAAAAGGTTTGTGCAGATCTAAAACCCCTCATCTATTTCATTAAAAGAACTGCCCCTTCTAATGGTCAGCCTTATCAATGTAACCCTGTCCTTCTCTCTATCACCACCTCCACCTTAACTAACTCTAGACCTGCCCTTAATTGCTTCTATGGTATTGGAATAGGAATTAAAGGAAATTAAAGAATGTGTAAGCAGAAACTCAGTTGTATGTAAGACAACCCAATTGCCCCTGAGAAAGAGAAAGAGCTGGAGTCCTTTAAAAATTAACTGCCTGTTTCTCTGTGGCTAGGGAGCCTTATCTCTCTTCCTTTCCCAGGCATTGTGAAGACCCTGTTTCTCTAGCTGTGCAGCTGCAGGTTCACTAGACAGATAAACTCAAGTCGTAAAACATGGTTTTCCTTGAAAAGAAAGAAATGCTGTAATGCACGTCTCAGTTAATTAAATAACTGTCCTTGTTTCTCACTCCTGTAATATGCTTCCCCCTTCACAGATCTCCACCCACCCCACAAAATGTTTAAAAGGTAACTTAACTGTTTGTTCAGGGCTCAGTCCTTTGGTTGTTAATCCGACTGGGCCAGTGCACTTAAATAATAAATATCTTCCTGAACCCCATTGGTCTCTGATTCCTTAAAACATCCCGTAACATTTCTGGGGACTCGCCTGGGATTGGAGACGACAGATTTACTGTTCCCTTTGCCTTCAGAACTAGAGCCCTGGGACCAGGGGAGACCTGGCATCTAAGACTTGCCACAGGGGAGCTTCACCCGGACAGAGACTGGCTCTCCTTGCATCCCACTGGCCTGCCTGGCAGTGCAACGGATTCGGGGACGGGGCTGCAGGACGATACCAGCACTTCAGGAACTGTGGTAAGGAGCAAGGGCCCAAGACAGGAAAGCCCGTCCCATAAGGATGAAGGAGAGCTTGGTTACCTCTCAGGGACCGACCATTAATCTAACCCAGAGTGGCTGGGGGCAGCAAGAGTGGCTTGCCAATTTGGATGAACCTCATGTCCCCACTAACAATGGAACTGGGAAAAGGGAGAAAATGGGCCAATACAGCGGCAAGTGTAGCAAGGTAGAGCTTGCTGGCAGGGTGGCAAGAGTGGCTTGCCACCCCAACTGGGAGTGTGTGGGTGCATGTGAACCTACCTGGGACATGAGAGAGGGTCGTTTTGTCCGATGAGGAGTCCTGGGATAGGAGTGGTGTGTGTATATGTGTGAATGTGGGAGCCTAACTAGGCTCACCCGGGACACGAGAGGCGCTTGTTTCATCCGATGAGGAGTCCTGGTGCAGGGGAGGTGTGTGAAAGTATGAGAAAGAGATAGTCTCGGGAGAGGCCAATGTGGGGAGTGATGTGGGGAGGCACAGATCCCTTAGCATGGGCTGTGTGCTCCGAGGCGAGTGTGGGGGAAATCAGACCTACGACACTGTATATAGCTGATAAGACCAGCTTCACAGCCACAGCAGGCTGTGACAGGGGAATGCACGTTCCTGGCTAAGCAGTGTATGAAACTCCCATAATAGGACCCGGTCTGGTGGACCCAAGGGTGAAAGTGAGAGTGAAAGTGCACTGCAAGGGTGGAAATGGGAGGGAAGGCATTGAAACTAACTCCTTTGGAGTGCATGATATAGAGTTTTAAAAAAGGATTTAGAGGTGATTATGGGATGAAACTGGATGCTCTAAAGCTAAGGACATACTGTGAAATAGATTGGCCTGCTTTCAATGTGGGGTGGCACCTCTGAAGGTATAATAGACAGGGAATTAACTGTCCATGTGTTTAAGGTGGTCACTGGAGTTCGAGGACAACCAGGATACCCAGACCAGTTTCCCTATATAGACTCTTGGCTCCATGTGGCACAAAGTCGCCTCAAGTGGCTACAGCCCTGCCTAGAGGGATATTGCAAGGCATTAGTGGCTCGTGCAGCCCAACCAAAGGAAGCAGAGGAACCGAAAGCCCCTAGCGTCTCCCAGGAAAAGGAATCCCTGAAGCCTCAGCCGAAACCAGTTCTTCAGGCCCTACCTGAGGAAAGGGAATGTCTACCCCCATATGTGCCAGTCTACCCGTCTTTGACCAGAATAAGGCAGGAGGCAGAGTCAGGAGTGTCTGTAGAGTTGGGCTCAGAGGAAAGTGAGGCTCAATCTCCCCCCACAGAGGATCAGAAGCCCCCATTAGAAAAAAACAAGGAAGATGGACAGGGCGAGGCAGCTGGGTGCCTCTGCTCAGGCCGACCACGGGCTTTGCAGATGCCACTTCGAGAGACCAGGACACAAGTTTATGATGCCCAGAGGCAGATACAAGCTGGCCCTAGGCTTTATGTTTATCAGCCTTTCTCCACTACTGATTGCTTAAATTGGAAACAGCACACCCCCTCCTACACAGAAAAACCTCAGGCTCTCACTGATTTGGTGAATTCTATTATTATGACACATAACCCAACCTGGCCAGACTGTCAGAAACTTTTGCTAACATTATTTAATACAGAGGAGCATAAGAGAGTTAATCAGGCAGCTCTCAGCTGGTTACAAGGGGAAGCCCCAGAGACCACCCCTAACCCGTGCCAGTTCACCATGGAGCGATAACCAGATGAGGACCCTAACTGGGACCCAAATGAGGCAAGGGACATGGAAGGGCTGCAGCTATGTAGAAAGGCACTCCTGAATGAGATAAAAGCAGGAGGGAGGAAGGAAGACAATGAATATGAGCAAAATATCAGAAGTATGCCAAAAGCCTGACAAAAGCCCAAATGCATTTAATGAAAGGCTTTGTGAGGCCTATAGGCTGTACACTCCAATTATTCCAGAGGCTCCTAAAAACTGAAATATGATAAATATGGCATTTGTCAGGCAAGCTCAGGGAGACATAAGACAAAAGCTTCAGAGGCTGGAAGGCTTTGCAGGGAAAAATATTAGTGAACCCCTGGAAATAGCAAACAAAATATACATAAACCAGGAAGAAAAGGTGGAGAGAAAGGAAGAAAGAAAAACCAGAAATAGAAACAAAGAGACAGCTCAATTTATAGCTGCTGCACTAGCAGAAAGTAACCCTGGATTTGCTAGAGGGCGAGGCTGAGGCAGAGACTGAGGAAGGGGGCAAACAAGACTGGGAGATGAAAGCCGGTTCCAGTTGGACAGGAACCAATGTGCAAGGTGCAGGCAAATGGGCCATTGGAAAATGAGTGCCCTGAAAAGGAAGAGGATGGAGATGACGGTCAATGGCCTAACACCCGAGTGCGGCATTCGGTTGCTAGTTGTGGTGCTTCAAAGGCAGATCCTGATCTGATCGGCCTAGCAGGGGCCGAGAATTTTGAGGACTGAGACAGACCAGGCTCCATCATTTTAGGCCCCTGGGGAGCCTATGGTCTCTATGGAAGTAGGGGGCCAATTAGTGGATTTTTTTGGTCGATACTGCTGCTGATTTCTCTGTGGTAACTCACCCAATTAGCCCCCCACAAAGAACTGTGCTACTATCGTAGGTGCTACTGGGGCCAAAGAAAAGAGACCTTTCGAAATCCAGGAGATGCGTTATTGGGGGACAAGAAGTGCAGCATGTGTTTCCATATATGCCAAATTGTCCAGTGCCCTTGATGGGGAGAGACTTACTCCAGAAACTGCAGGCACAAATTTCCTTTACACCTAAAAGGAGTATGACCTTGGAGATAGGGAAGCCAAAGGCAATGGCATTGCCTTTGTCCCAAGAACTGAGGAATGGCGGCTCTATGCACTGTATACCAGGCGGCTGCCAGAGCCGGACCTACACAATATGTGGGGAATGCTTTTCAAGGTATCAGGTGTATAGGCTAAGGACAACACCCCTGGACTTGCTGCAAACAGATCCCCAGTGGTAGTAGAGCTTAACCCTCATGCTGCCTTGGTACGAGTCCGTCAGTACCCACTACCCAGAGAAGCAATTGAAGGCATAACAAAACATCTCAATCGGCTCTATGAACATGGGGTTATAGTGAAATGCAAGTCCTCCTGGACTACTCCTCTGCTGCCTGTGCGCAAACCAAATGGTGAATAAAGGCCAGTGCAGAAACTCCGGGCGGTAAACAAGGCCACTGTCACTATGCATGCCACAGTACCCAACCCATACACAAGGTTGCGACAGATTCCTGCTGAGGCCACGTGGTTCACGTGTCTGGACTTAAAGGGCGCTTTCTTTTGCTTGAGGCTTGCTCCCTAAAGTCAGCCTACATTTGCCTTCCAGTGGGGGCAATCACAGTATACCTGGACAAGGCTGCCTCAGGGGGTTAATAATTCTCCCACTATCTTCAAGGAGGCTTTGGCTACCCATCTTGAGGCTTTTGCGCCACCTAGTGACAACTGTGGGCTATTACAACACATTGATGATTTGCTATTTTCTGCCCCCATGAGGGAGGAATCACTTCACGGAACAGAGAGGCTTCTTCACCTGCTGTGTGAAGCTGGTTATAAAGTGTCCAACGACAAGGCAAAAGTCTGTTTTCAGGAGGTTGGATGTCTAGGATTCATGATATCCCAAGGCCAGCACAGGCTTGGAAGTGCATGCAAGGAGGCTGTGTGTGCACTGACCACCCCAGTTACAAGGCAGCAGGTCAGGGAATTTCTAGGCATGGCGGGATTCTGCCAAATCTGGGTTCCAGATTTATAGCAAGGCCCTTGTATGAGGCTATAAAAGGAAAGGAAAGAGAGCTCCTCCTATGGGAAAAGGAACAGGAAAAGGCCTTCAAGGATATAAAGGGAGCTCTCATCCAGGCCCTGGCACTAGGGTTGCCAGATGTAAAAAAGCCCTTCTTTCTGTATGTGGATGAATGAAACGGAATGGCAGTCAGAGTCTTAACTCAGTTGTTGGGCTCTTGGCATCAGCTGGTAGCATACTTATCCAAAAGACTGGACTTGGTGGCTTTAGGTTGGCCCAGCTGCCTCAGGGCATTGGCAGCTACTGCAATCCTTATAGAAGATGCCAACGAGCTAGGCTTAGGTCAGAAGTTAATAGTTCGGGTGACACACGCTGTAGTCACCTTAATGGAGCAAAGAGGACATGGTTGGCTGTCCAACTCTAGAATGCTTAAGTATCAAGGGCTTCTATGTGAAAATCCCCAGATAACACTAGAGAATATAAATACCTTGAACCCAGCTACCCTGCTGCCTCTGGAGGAGCCTGATTGGAAGGATGGTGGGTTGCATCACTGCTGGCAGGACTTTTCCCACTGTTGCATAAAGATTGTGGATGAAGTGTTCTTGGGCCAGGAAGACCTCAGAGATACTCCCTTGGAGAGCCCAGATGTTAAATACTTCACTGATGGCAGCAGTTTCATAACACATGGGGTGCAATATGCAGGGTATGCAGTAGTGACCCAACACTCGGTGGTCGAGGCTCAAGCCTTACCTTCTTGGACCTCCACTCAGAAGGCTGAATTAATAGCATTAACCAGAGCACTGTTATTGGCCAAGGGGAAGAAAGTAAACATATAGACTGACTCTAAATATGCTTTTGCAACTCTGCATACCCATGGGGCGATATACAAAGAGAGAGGACTTTTGACTACCGAAGGAAAAGAAATAAAAAACAGAGAGGAAATTTTGCAATTATTAGAAGCCATATGGGCTTCAGAGAAGGTGGCTGTCATTCATTGCAAAGAACACCAAATTGGGAAAAGCTATGAGGCACAGGGCAACAGAAAGGCAGACCGAGAGGCTCGGCGGGCAGCAATGAGCAAGGCTTTACCTGAAGAAAGAACTCTAACAATGCCTCTCCTTATAGAGCCCCCTTTGCTGGAGGTACCCCATTAACTCTTCAAGTGAAAAAGCTTGGTTTGTTCTGGAAACAGGGAAATACATTAAAGGGGGATGGTGACTGTTCTCTGACAGGAGGTTAGCCGTCCCAGAGACAATAGCCCCAAGATTTGTGAAGCAGATCCATCAAGGAACACACATGGGAAAGACGGCCCTAGAGACTTTGATAGGTCAACACTTCTATGTGCCACGGCTCTCTGCCATCACCCGTGCTGTTTGCGAACAATGTCTATCCTGTGCCTGGAATAAGCCAAAACAAGGACCTACTCGACCCCCAGGAATTCAGGAAATGGGAGCTGTGCCTTTTGAGAACCTGCTTCTAGACTTTACCGATTTGCCTTGAGCAGGAGGTTACTGGTATATGCTAGTGTTTCTTTGCACCTTCTCGGGGTGGGTTGAGGCCTTGCCCACCAGGACTGAAAAGGCACGAGAGGCGACAAAGATGCTACTAAAAGGCATCATACCAAGGTTTGAATTGCCTTTAACCCTAGGATCAGACAATGGTCCTGTATTTGTGGCAGAAGTAGTACAACAGCTCACTCAGCTTTTAAAGATCAGATGAAAACTGCACACAGCCTACCAACCAGAGAGTTCAGGGAAGGTGGAACGGATGAACCAGACACTCAAACAGCTACTAAAAAACTTTTGCCAGGAAACTCACTTACAATGGGATAAGGTCTTGCCCATGGTCCTCCTCCAGGTCAGGTGTATACCTACAAAACAAATTGGGTATTAGCCCTATGAAATATTTTTCAGAAGGCCACCCCCAATAATTAATCAAATTAGAGGGGACTTAAAGGAGTTAGGAGAGCTAACCCTTAGAAGACAGATGCATGCGTAAGGGGTAATAATGCAGGAGGTGCAAGGCTGGGTAAGGGAAAGGATACCTGTAAGTCTAACAGACCCAGTGCATCCACATAAACTGGGGGATTCTGTCTGGGTTAAAAGGTGGTATCCAGGCTGGACGTGGTGGCTCACGCCTGTAATCCCAGCATTCTGGGAGGCCGAGGCGGGTGGATCATGAGGTCAGGAGATCGAGACCATCCTGGCTAACATGGTGAAACCCCTTCTCTACTAAAAATACGAAAACAAAAAATTAGCCAGGCATGGTGGTGGGTACCTATAGTCCCAGCTACTTGGGAGGCTGAGGTAGGAGAATGGCGTGAACCTGGGAGGCAGAGCTTGCAGTGAGCTGAGATTGCGCCACTGCACTCCAGCCGAGGCGACAGAGCGAGACTCCGTCTCAAAAAAAAAAAAAAAAAAAAAGGTAGAATCCAACAACCCTGGGGCCCTTACGGGATGGGCCCCATGTTGTGATCATGTCTACTCCCACTGCTGTTAAAGTTGCAGGTGTCAAACCTTGGATTCACCATAGCCAGCTAAAACCAGCGGCAGCAGTGACTCCCGAAGACGACCAGTGGACTAGCCAACAAGACCCAGATCGCCCCACCCGAACAGTCCTATGGTAACACCCAACTACCGGTAAGAAGGACAACTGCCCTGCTCTGACCACACCAGAGGCTGGTCAGTCTACACATGGCTGAAGCTTGAGGATCCTGCAAGCTCTGCTCTAGTCACATCCCAGAAGCTGACTAGTCTATGCACAGCTGAAGCTAAGAGGACCATCTCCGGATAAGTAAATGTGGATACAATTTATAAGCCTAGCTATAATTCTGTCAATACTGATTGTTCTATTATGTTATTACTGCAAATGCTGCAAATGTCTATGCCCAGAGGAAGGTTTACCATGCCCATGTGTAGTATAAGCATGTTTCTATTACATACGCTAATGTTCTTACCATTTTTGCCTATACTGAAAAAGGAGAAATCTCTAGAAAGATGCCCACACTGTGTATACCCTACCTGGGTAAGAAATACCATAGTTAAAACTCTACTGTACCAAACCTACTATGAATGTACAGGAACCAAGTTAGGAACCTGCGCATACAACCAGACCACCTATTCAGTCTGTGACCCAGGAAATAATCAGCTATATGTATGTTATTACCCAAAACTCTTACTTTATGAATTCTGATTTGAGGTACATATTAAATCAGAGGGAGAAAAAGAAGGAGAGCTTATAGCTTGAACAAAAGCAGCCCCTCCCTCCTATAAAAGGCACATTTCCTTGTACTTTGATGCCTGCCATGCCACATATGTTCATAATCTTAAAAAAAAAAAAAAAAAAAAAAAAAAGCAGTCTGCAATGGTTTAACACAAGAGAGGCTTAACAACAACAGTCCTAAACATCTGTATGGAGAACCACAAATCGGATGCCCGGACTGTAACATTCAGTGGTCTATGCTAACACAGCTCCAACACTTATATTCAGGAAGGACTGCTCTGCTAAATAGTATGTCAACCAAACCAAATTGTAAGACAAGGACATGCAATCCTTTAAATTTTACTATCTTAAAGCCAGAGCTACCTTTTTGGCCTACAGGACAGACAGCACTATTATGAGTTGATAGACAAGAAGCAGGCCTTGGAGTTCCACTACTGATTGTCAAAAAGACTAGAAGGACTCAAAAGTGTCCAATCCTGCAATTCTGGGTCCATAAGTCATTCTATAAGCATTTTGAACAGCCAGTGCCTGAGCTTCCCCATCACCCAAAAACTTATTTGCTCAACTAGCTGAAAACATAACTGGCAGCTTAGGAATTTCCTCATGCTGTGGATGTGGAGGAACTAATATGGGGAATCAGTGGCCATGGGAGGCAAAGGAATTAATGCCAAAAGATCACTTCACTTCACCTAACCCTGCCAGTGAACCAACAGCCTCAGTCAGTGTTTGGTTGGTAAAAACCCCCATAATTAAAAAGTACTGTATCACCCGATGGGGAAAGGCTTTCACAGAGGCAGTAGGAGAAACAACCTGCCTAGGGCAACAGCATTATGATGAGACTAAAAACAAAACTCTATGGAGAAACGCCCAGAATGACTCCTACTTACCAGGTCCAAACCCTTTCTCTCGATTCTCTACTCTAAGCCACACTTGGTATCAGGTAGAGGCTCCAAATGCTTGGAAGGTACCCTCTGTCCTATAATGGATCTGTGGAGCATGGGCATATCAGCAACTGCCAGCTAAATGGACAGGGGCATGTATGTTAGGAACAATCAAGCCATCCTTTCTAATTCCTCTAAAGCAAAGGGAACTCTTAGGAT
Source organism: Macaca thibetana thibetana (assembly GCF_024542745.1). Lineage (NCBI taxonomy): Eukaryota > Metazoa > Chordata > Mammalia > Primates > Cercopithecidae > Macaca > Macaca thibetana. The sequence goes on from NC_065598.1 coordinate 115,229,131, forward strand.
ATCCAGTTTATGATGAAAATAAAAGAACTAGAAGAAGCATAATCACAAAAATAGACACAAATGTCAAAAAGATGTGGACATAGGAGACTGAAAAGATAATTGTCTCCTGAAAGAATCATTAAATATTATAAGCCAGCTACCTGGGCGCAAGACGGGTCATGGGGATATTGCACTCCAATCTGTATGCTCAACTGCATCATAAAGTTGTAGGTAGTCCTTGAAATTATAACCAATGAAACATCAAGGGCACTAGGTTTATTGGCAATACAAGCAACACAAATAAGAAATGCTGTATATCAAAATAGATTAGCTTTAGATTACCTCTTAGCCTCAGAAGGAGGAGTAGGTAGAAAATTTAATTTAACCAACTGTTGCCTAGAAATCGTTGATAATGGCCAAGCTATTATGGAAATCACAGCTAGAATGTGCGAGCTGGCCCATGTTCTAGTTCAGACTTGGTCCGGGTGGTCCCCGGATTCCTTGTTTGGAAAATGGTTCTCAACCTTTGGAAGATTCAAAACCCTCATTGGTAGGTTCTTGCTTATTCTTGGCATCTGCCTCATCCTCCCTTGCCTTTTACCTCTGTTTATTAGGCGTATTCAGTCAACTATAGAGGCAGTAGTAACCCGACACACTACCATGCAGTTGATGGCATTAATCAAATATCAGCCGCTGCCAGTAGAAGAAGCTCAGCTCTGTGAAGAGGTGGCAAAAGTGGTGCTTTTTATTAACACCTTTGTTATAAAAAGCACCAAAGGGGGGAATGGAACAGGAATTAAAAGAAATTAAAGGATGTGTAAGCAGAAACTCGGTTGTATGTAAGAAAACCCAATTCCCCCTGAGAAAAAGAAAGAGCTGGAGTCCTTTAAAAATTAACTGCCTGTTTTTCTGTGGCCAGTGAGCCTTATCTCTCTTCCTTTCCCAGGCATTGTAAAGACCCTGTTTCCCGAGCTGTGCAGCTGCAAGGTCACTAGACAGATAAACTCAAGTTGTAAAACCTGTTTTTCCTTGAAAATTAAGAAATGATGTAATGCATGTCTCAATTAATTGAATAACTGTCTGTTTCTCACTTCTGTAATATGCTTCCCCCTGCCCCACGATATGCTTAAAAAGTAACTTAACTCTTTGTTCAGGGCTCAGTCGTTTGGATGTTAATCTGACTGGGCTGGTGCACCTAAATAATAAATATCCTCCTGAACCCCATCGATCTCTCTGATTCCTTATCAATCCCGCTACACTTTGAGAACCTACAGCACAATGGTCAGGCATTGATCAGACATTGTGGCAATCCTCATATTTCCTGGCACAGGGCCCTGTAAACACAGCAGCCAACAAAGGTTACTGAGTGAAGTAAATATAGGTACAAAAAGACTTATAGAACCATTATTTTCACAATAAAACATCCTGCCCCTGTTGCCCACTGCCAGAGAATAACCATCATCTTTCTTCTTTCAAGGACCCTTGTGAATAAACACAAACAAACTGGCAGAAGCAGGAAATATGAGGCAGCATGTTTAATCATCTCCATCTATTCAAAAACCCCATGAGATAGTTATCATTGTCATTCCCATTTTACAGATTAGAAAACTAACACAAACGGAGAGTGATCAAGTGAGATTAGCCAGCTACCAACAGGTAAGCAAAGCAAAATTTCAGATTCCAGCAGTTTAGCTCCAGGAGGAGCCAGCCTGAGGAGGAGACATCTTAGTTAAAATCAGAAAGAGGCTGTCAGATTGTCATCCCTTCCCATCTCTTCGAAAGTGAATTGGTCAAATATTTTCTAGCTGTTTTCTTACCCATCCTCTGGGAACATGAGGTATAATGGGTGCACTCATCCATTATGATCAGTCGTTGAGGTGACTGGAACCCACAGTACATGTAGGGGCCCACAAAACAGTTAAATTTCTTATATAAAATGAGGTTGATGAAAAGGGTCGTTGTGCAAGCAAAAATAGAATGAGTCACCCAAATGATGGAGGATAGGTCCTATAGTTGAAACCTACTCTCTATATTCAGGACATTAACAAGTCCTGCAGTATCTACAAAATACTTATTAAAGGAAGAATCTTAGAGCACTCAATCTGTCCTGGCTGTGTTTATTTGACAATAAATAAAATGTATTTATTCTTAAACAAGAGCTCAGAAAGGTATCTGTAGAAAAGGGCAGGAATAGAGGAAAAGAGGGCTATGCAGCAGCAGGAAAGAACGGAAATCACTGCAGGTCCACAGCACCAGTTCAGCGCAGAAGGTTAAGTGTGCATTTGTAATGGGTCTGTAGCCGGAGACATAGCAGAAGCTGCACTATCCACAGTCACAACCAGAGGCAAAGGAAGGATGCCCTGCAATTTTAGAAATCTTGGCTGCAGCTGGGAACGGTGGCTCACGCCTGTAATCCCAGCACTTTGGGAGGCCGAGGTGGGTGGATTACTTGGGGCCAGAAGTTCCAGACCAGCCCGGCCAACATGGTGAAACCCTGTCTCTACTAAAAATACAATAATTACCCAGGTGTGCTGGTGCGTGCCTGTAGTTCCAGGTACTCAGGAGGCTGAGGCACTCCTGAGTACCTGCACAACACATGCAAGCATCCACTCCATCCTACTCCCTGCCCCCCGCCCTCCTCCCCCTTCCCCCTTCTCCTCCCCCCTCCTCCCCCGCTTCTCCTCCCCCCTCCTCCCCCGCTTCTCCTCCCCTCTGCCCTACTCCCCCCTACCTTACTCCCTCCCCTCGCCCTACTGCCCCACCCCAACACGTGCTCTTCTGCACCCAGGGCAAGGCCAAGCCCCTAAGGCATGCGCACCTCATTAGGCCCAACCCACAGCAAATAGCGGGAAGAGGAAAGGCAAGAAAGGAGGTCTCTAAGTGGATACACTGTTACTGAATCTAGGCGCCCAGAAGATGGAGGTTGTAGTGAGCCCAGATCGTGCCACTGCATTTCAGAGACAGAGCGAGACTGTCTTAAAAACAAAAACAAAAAACAAAGAAAAGCAATCTCAGATGCTCTAAGCATTGTGCGTGTTTCTACCCTTGCACTTTGATGTGGATTCATTACTAAAAATTAATAGTGAACTTTCTCAAGGAGGGTGCTCCATTTTTACATAGTGCATTTGCGCAGCCCACAAGCTTTGCAAATCCAGGCCCAAGCTCCTGTTCCTGGAGACCTAGGAATCATGGAGCTAGTGTGAAATCTCTTATCGCCATAAAATGGGCTTGCACAATTCCGCACAGCAGCTTCCCCAAGTTCCACACTAATGCATGCCAGTCTACAGCACAACGCATGCAAGCACCCACCCCATCCTACTCCCCCGCCCACGCCCTACTCCCCCGCCCACGCCCTACTCCCCCGCCTACGCCCTACTCCCCCCTCCCTCGCACCCTACTCCCCTCCTTACTCCTCCCCCATCCCCTCCCCCTACCCCCGCCGCCAACACGTGCTCTCCCCCACCCAGGGCAAGGCCAAGCCCCTGACGCATGCGCACCTCAGCAGGCCCAACCCAGAGCAAAGAGCGGGAAGCAGAAAGGCAAGAGAGGAGGTCTCTAAGTGGATACACTGTTGCTGAGTCTAGACGCCAGAAGAACCTTCCAGGCTGCGACTCACAGTTCTAGCACTGCCTAGGAGATCGTGGTGGCCCCAGCTTAGAATCTGCAGAAGCACACAGCTCCATCCATACCACTCAGGGTATGGAGCCTCTGGACCAGTCTAGCCAGGATATCACCAGCTTGCTCAGCCTTGGAGTCGACTACGAGAAGGAACTACAGGGTCAGTACCTGAATAGGACTCATGCTTTTGCGAACTCAGGAAACCGAGGTTCCCTGGGAGAGGCGAGTCGACTGGATGATGTCCCCGCACTACCACTGCTCTGAGTGCAGCCCCTCACTGCCTCCTTCCAACACCCTCAGGACCAAGGCCTTGATCTTTCTCTTGGGGTTTCTGCTTTTCCAGATATGAATGCTGCGGTGCTGTCGCCTACTGAAGAGTTCAAAGAGGAGGAAGAGGATGCACAGTCTGAGCCTGAGCAAGGCACAGCAGCAGCAGGAGAAGAGTCAAAGTTGGCAGGAGCCCAAGGTGGAGAAGAAAAAGATGGCGGCGGCGGCGGCGGCGCAGGAGCTCCTGGCCTCCTATGGAAAGAAAACCGCGAGGGCAGCAGCGGCAGCGATGGCGACGATGAGGACAGCGACCAGAGCGAGAAGGAACCCAGACAGCAGGATTCGCCCCCACCGGGCGCTGTCGGGGGGCTGGAGCCTGGCAACGCGCAGGAGCCCAGCGTCCACGCCTTCACCCCCTTGCAGCTGCAGGAGCTGGAGCGCATTTTCCAACGCAAGAAGTACCCCAGCGAGTTCCTGCGGTAAGCCCATTGCTGGTTGGCGCGCGGTTTGCAGGGAGCACGTGCTGCTCCAGGGTGGCGTTTGGCTTTCCCCCAGCCCTCTCCTGCCCTCTCCCCTCCTGAACCAAAACCCACCTGGGGCCTGGTGTCGCTGCCGTCCCCTCCCCGCAGACCCCTGGCACCTGGTGGGTTCTGTAGTGGGGCTGTGCCTATTAGACATCATGTATAATTTAAATGAACCAAGTTGGGCAACTTTGGGCTGAGGTCGGTTATGATAAGTAACTCCTATCGCAGCCGAGGCAGAAATAAAGGTTCGGTACAGCAAGTGCAGGGTCGCATCTTGACCTTGTTTAAAATTCTGAGAAGTCTGTCGTTCGGCTGGGTTTCCTTTGGTGTTAATTGTTCTAAGTTTCAAATAGTAAGAACATATTTATCTTGATTGACGATTTTTTTTTTGTTATGGGGGGTTATTTTTTATTTGTTTGAGAAACAGTCTCGCTGGGACACCCAGGCTGGCGTGCAATGGTGCAATCTCGGCTCACTGCAACCTCTGCCTCCCAGGTTCAAGAGATTCTCCTGCCTCAGCCTCCAAAGTAGCTGAGACTACAGGCGCCAGCCACCACTCCCGGCTAATTTTTGTATTTTTAGTAGAGATGGGGTTTCACCATATTGGCCAGGCTGGTCTCGAACTCCTGAGCTCAAGTGATCCTCCTGCCTTGGCCTCTCAAAGTGCTGGCATTACAGGCGTGAGCCACCGCCTTGATTTTTTTTTTTTTTGGCATCTCCTTTATTTGTGACCTGAGAGAAAAGTTCCTAACGTGAGGCTCAGCTGGATGTTACAGAACAGCCTACTGCGTGTGGGGAGTTGGTAGAATAAAAAATTAAACACAAGAATGAAACGACACCCACAACTCCAAATGCTAAACACGTGTGGTTTCTTCCCATAGGAGGAGGCTGGCAAGAAGCATGAATGTGACTGAACTCGCAGTGCAGGTCAGTAAACCGAAAAAGCAGTCGGGCAGGGGAGCCATTCTAAAACCTGCTTCAGGGCTTCGACACAACTTTGACCCAGACATTGTCATCTTGGTGTTTTTGTGTTTTTTTTCATGTATAGGCAATGAGGTCTGAATTTTGGGATCTTTGTGGCTGGAAAATGCAGCAAGGAAAGCTCAGCTTGTGGAAATTTCCCGTTACCAGAGGGAACATGACTATCCACGGAAAAAAAAATTAGTACTGAACGGTTTCCTTTATTCCTTGTGTATAAAATATATTATGCACTTGAATAAATTATAAATATATAAATATATGTATTCCAAATTACAAATATATATATATAAAATATATGAGTGTAAATTAAATATAGCATAATATATAAGATTAAACTCCTAGCACTGGTATCCTTTAGGTAGCACTTCCATGTGGAGGCATCCTGGGGTTTTCTGACCTGGGGATTATTCAAATTAATGCTCCAAAGAGCTCCATTAAACTAAATTATTTAATATATTTGAAACCAAGCATAAACTCTTTGGTTAAGAATTTATAAATGTTTAGTCATTGGGGTAAAGGAATAATTCACAACCAGAATGTATGTTTCCTGAAGCTGAGACTGATGGGGAGGTGATAGCATAAAGTTCAAGTGCCTGGCCCTCCTACTATTGTTTTTAAGTATTTGGTAAAGCCTTGTAGAGAGTGGCAGCTCTAAATTTTAATTTTCTGGAATACTTTGATTTGGCAGCCTGAAAACATTGCTGACATAGTTAGTTTTGCATTATGGTACAGATAGCAAAAAGGTTTGCAACCTTTGCAAGTTTATCTACAAATCAAAACAAATTTCAAGATCAATTTTGCATAAATTTCCACCAACCTAAGAAAGATAGAAGTGTTAGGCAAGAATTGTATACAGTCACACTCATGGCTTGGGGAAACTGCTCCCATTCAACTTTTGAAACTACCAAATGCATCAGTGAATATTTTCTTGAGCAACTTCTAGCATTTAAGAGATTTTTTGTTTTTTCCAGTTTGTTGTACTAATAGGAAGAGATGTGTTTTGTGTTATATGTTGATAGTGGGGGATGGCTCTCAGGTCAGGCTAGACTTTTACCTGTGGCAATTTGAAATACCTTTTTATTTGCTCAGGCAGTGATAATAAATTTGTAGGTCAATGGATCCAAAGGAGTATTTGCAAAAATGGAAAAGAAGAAAGAAAAAGCGGGATGACCCTAATAGCCTTTCTGCAGAGCTCATGTTTGTGAGTGCAGTGAGGGAACTATGCTGCGATTCTGTCAATGGTGGCATGTAGAAAAGCAGCCTGACAAAATGGGGCACTGAGTGTTGACATCCTGTTGCCCACCATTTTCAAAGGCAGGCAATGCCAATTTGGGGGAGATGAAATATTGACGTTTGGGTGAATTGCCTTTCCCTTCCCTGGGTTTACATAGCATTCACTCAATGCAGTTCTGAAGGCAAAAGGACCACTCTCACTCAGCAAACAAGGGAAAAGGCATGATGTTCTCATTTATTGCCAAACATTTCAGCATGAATATCTCCAAAAAATTTTAATAGACGTTTCCTCCCTCTGTATTGTAACGATAATAAGGGCTGTTTTATGAAACCAACACTGAGAATGGGGACCTAATGTTGGCCCATAGCACATTTAGCCCACTTTTGGCATTACTTATGTTTATGAACCTTTGACCACAGCCACATTGCAATTGCCTCTAAACAAGCACTATTACAGTAGGCTTAAAATTTAGACTATGTATTCATGAGGGAGGAGGACTCCGAACAGTAAGATGGGAGAAAGAAATGGGGCATCAAACAGGGAGAGGAGTCCCTTTGTCCCATAAAATTTGCAGTTTGGGAACTTCTAGAAGGATCAAAATACAATGGAAATGTCATTAACTAGAAGCTTGGGGGATAGTGTTGTTTAATGGACAGGTTTTATTTTTTGGTCTTTTAACAGTAGGCAGGTGTTTAGGGAATAGTGTTTGTTGATACCTCTTCCACATTACTACTGAACATGTTCAGAGATGCCTATTTGGACACTCCCGCTTTGGGGATGCTGATGAGATTGGGATCTTCTGTTTGAGTAGTGAGGCTAGATGGCTGATGGTGTCCCATGGAGCTGGGCAACCAAGTCTTTCCCACATCCTGGGACTGGGGAGAACCAAGTGAGCTGACCTTGTCCTTAGCCTGGGAAGAGTTGGAGGGAGGGATAAGTTGGAGCATGCAGAATTAGCAATGCTTCCTTTCTCTCGAACTCTCAACTGGGCAAAGCTTTTTGAGAATTTTTGTGAATTTGGACATTTGTGTCCTCCTTTCACAAAACTTCAAGCTGAAGTGTGAAGACAGTGTCTAGGGCTTCAGATACCCTCATTTCCCAGCAAGACAATCCATAAACTCCCTGAGCCCCCTGTAACGAGACTTGCCTTGCAATATACCATCTTTTTAATTCTCAAGGAGTTTCGGAAAATGAATGACCCATTAGAGGTTCTTGAAGGAAAGAAAACTTGTTTTAAAATACAGTGTACTCTTACTGATTTTTTACTTTACACTGAGGATGGGCTTTTCAAAATGGGGGCCTCATCCTCTTGGTATGACTTTAAAAGGCACCCTCCCCATTTTTTCCAAGCTCAGCTTCCCCCACGACCAGGGCGACAGTGGCCTAGTAAGTAGTAGTTGGTGGGCAGCTGGATAGCTGATGGTCTGGTATCTGCAAGCAGATATGCCACACACAGCAATACCAGGAGGGATCGAGTTCCACTCATCAGCTACACCTGCACCCAAGAGTGGAAAATGTAATATTACAGATGAAAGGACAGAGACAAAGAAATAAGCCAAGCCAGAGCATATGTAGCACATACTTGGAGCTCACTATGGAAAGGTGTGGTGTTCACCTTTCTAAGATATTTTAGTGGTCAGGAAGTAGCTTGCCTTGATGCACCGGAAAAGGTTAAGGGCAGAGAGAGTTGCTTGTTGTGTGTTTTCCCGTGATGAAATTAAATGCTCAATATACTAAACCTGTTTCTTTTTTCCTCTGATTGAAGATTTGGTTTGAGAATAGAAGAGCCAAGTGGAGGAGACATCAGAGGGCATTAATGGCGAGAAACATGCCGCCCCTCATGGTCGTGGGCCAGCCTGTCATGGTAACTGCAGTTGAGGCCATAATGGCACCCTTGTCCATCAGCAGGATGAGAGATGGTTACTTCTGGGGCTACAGCCATCCCAGCACCCTGTGTTTCTCCATGTCACCCTTTCCTCCTCCGTCCTTGCCCCTTCCAACTGTGTTATTTCCACCTATGCCTCCCTCTGACGAGGCCCAATTTGGCCGGTTCCCTTTTGTTATCGGGCATTCTTTCACATTCCCCAATGTGTAAGGGATACCCTCTGTGCCACTTTTTGCCAGAGTGTGTTTGAGCCAGATTCGTAGTTTGCGTAGCACCCCATCAAGAGTAGTTCATCAAATGTCTATTAAATGTTTTAAAGAAAAGTAGATTATTGACCCATTTTTAGGGCACTTTTAAAAATGTTTCTATAAATATGTGAAGGGTATGTACATTTGTTTTGTGTGTCACATGGGGTCAGTAAGTTCTGAATAAAAATTGTTAAGAAATGCCGTTCAAACCGAATGTCACGGACTCTCCTCTCATGCAGTAATCTTGAGTCACCATCTGGGGGTTGTGCATGTCACAGAAGTTTCCCATGTGCCTATGGCAGGCTTACACTGACCCACACATTCTCTTCCACCCCCACCCCCAACATCCCATACTCATCTCCTCTCTGCCCCATTGATACCAGATACGTGTGCAAGATGGGGTGGTGTGAGTCCCTAATGAGAGAATAGTGTGTTTTAAGGCACTGCCAGGGTGGAAAACAGCAAAACCAAAATGGTATCGGGAAGGAAGCCAGCCCACTCTTAAAAATTCATTAAGTTTTTTCTTGCTATGGAAGACTTCTTTAAAGTAATTTTCTTTTAAAAATGTAAATGGCTGGGCGCGGTGGCTCAAGCCTGTAATCCCAGCACTTTGGGATGCCGAGACAGGCGGATCACGAGGTCAGGAGATCAAGACCATCCTGGCTAACACGATGAAACCCCGTCTCTACTAAAAAATACAAAACACTAGCCGGGCGAGGTGGCGGGCGCCTGTAGTCCCAGCTACTTGGGAGGCTGAGGCAGGAGAATGGCATAAACCCAAGAGGCGGAGCTTGCAGTGAGCTGAGATCAGGCCACTGCACTCCAGCCTGGGTGACAGAGCGAAACTCCGTCTCAAAAAAAAAAAAAGAAAAAGAAAAAAAGTAAATGTAAATAATGCCATGAAATTATACACTGATTTAATGGCTAAAATGGCAAATTTTTATATGGTTTACCACAACAAAAGAAAAGAAAAAATATACCAAAAAGTTTTTAAAAAGTGATTATGAACATTATGGTGATCCGGTGAAGTGATTGCAATGCCTGCCGATAAGGAGTCACGGTTACAACAATGTTTTCTCTGCAAATTATTTGATGGCCACTTTCACAATGCTTATGTTTTCAGCCTGACGGAAAATTCCATTTTCTTGGGTGAGCATGAACTTTCTGTCAGGCTTTCTGCTGCTATTCATTCCCCACTTCTCTCTTTACAATTGTGGGTGTCAAGCTTCAGCCACACAATTGCATTTGATGTGAGGGTTTTGCAAGGAGAAGGAGGTTTCTTCGTACCCCTGAAGTCACAAGCCTTGGTGGGAATAGGGAAAGTCCATGAATTCACTATGCATTTATGCATGCCCTTGGGCCAAGTGGATTCTTTTTTCTTCTCCGATTGAGATTCTCCCTTTCTTTCTTTCTTTCTTTTTTTTTTTTTTTTTGCTATTATTCTCATTGTATTGTGCTTTGTATAATTATTTACAGTAAGTCCCACATGTCAGTGTACATTCAGTCGGGAAATAGTTTCCATTTGGTACATTTTGTTCCAGTCTGTCTATTCCTGCTCATTATTTTGTTTTTCTACATTCAGACTGAAACATTTGGTAGCCTAGAGGTACTCAGAAATAGGCAAAGAAAGGTAAAAGGGGAGGAGGGGAGATTGAAATCATACTTCCATTATCCCTCCCCGTGGTTATCAGATTCATAACACGTGGTCCCTGGGCAAGATTACCACCCCAAGTAACAGAAAAGATAAGAAAGGGAAAGGAGAGAGAGAAAAGCATTGCCTGTGGCAGGGTGGGGAAGGTGAAGAGCTCAAGGAGGCCAGAGAAGGAATCACCCATTCACTGCAGTGACACTGAAAATGAAAAGTTCAGGTGACCACTTGTCAGTAGTGAAGGGATCTTTTCCAGCAGTTCTATCAGCTGTCAAGATTTCCCTTTGGGGGAGGAAAAAGCTCCCATCTCCCATGGTCCCGCACATGCCTAATCCTGTCACCCATAGCCGTCAGCAAAAAGTGTAAGACAGATTAATCCAAAGAGAATAGCACTTAACATTCCATAGTGCCAAACCCGTCCTTAGCCAAAAGGGATTTTACCAAGAGCCCTCATTTTTCAATGTATTTCAATGTGTTGTTGGTCATTTGGAACGTTCCACTGTAAGTTCAAGTGATTCTCCTGCCTCAGCTTCCCGAGTAGCTGGGACTACAGGTGCGTGCCACCACACCCAGCTAATTTTTTGTATTTTTAGTAGTGATGGGGTTTCACTGTGTTTAGCCAGATGGTCTCGATCTCCTGACCTTGTGATTCACCTGCCTCGACCTCCCAAAGTGCTGGGATTACAGGCGTGAGCCACCGCACCCAGGCTCTTGTTCTCTTATTTTCTTCCAAACATAAGGAAACTCTCTCTGTTCTGAGCCAACTAAAGCTGGGGGTGGAGTGACATAGGTATTAATACCCCTGTGGCCGCTACCAATATGACTGTGCTGGGTCAGTCCTGAAGCCACCCAGCACTGGGTATCACCCAAGGCCTGCTGTAACCACTCCCTGGCTACTGCCTGTTTGCTTAAGGCCCTGGGCGCTACAATGAGCAGGTGGCAAAGCCAGCCAGGCCTGTGTCCTTCCCTCCAGGTCAGTGAGTTCCCCTAGGCCCCAGGTGGGTCTAGAAGTATCATCCAGGAGTCAGGGACTAGAGTCAAAGAAATATAAGTCTACCTGGTGTTCTATTGTATTGCAGCTGACCTGGCACTCAAACCACAAGACCTAGTCCTTCCTGCTTTTCCCTCCCCTTTCCAAAGGCAGAGGCGCCTCACTCCATAGCCACTGCCACCCCTGACCACAAGGAGTACTGAAAGAGTACCACCGATGTTCCGTTAAGGCCCAAGATCTCTTAAGTTAGCTTGTGGTGAAAGCTGTGTGGCCTGGGACTCACCCTTCAGGGCATTGGGCTCCCCTCTGGCCTGGGACAGGTCCAGAAATGCTGTCAAGTCCTGGAATCTAGAACCCTAAGAACCTGCTTGGTGCTCTAGCCCCTGTGGCGGTGTTGGTACCTGAAGCCAGCAAGTCTCAGAGGCTCATGATGGCCCTCAACATGGTGCTTGTCTATTGCTGCTAGGTATTCAGGGTTCAAGGGCTCTTCAGTTAGCAGGTGATGAATTCTGGCAGGATGGGGTCCTTTCCTTCAAGGCAGTGGGTTCCCTTCTGGCCCAGGGTTTGTCTAGAAATGTCATCTGGGAGCTAGGGCTGGAACAGGGGCCTGATGACTCTGACTGGAGCCCTATCTTGCTGTGACTGAGTTGGTATCCAAGATGCAAGACAAAGTCCTCTCAACTCTTCCCTCTCCTCTCCTCAAGCAGAAGGAAGGGTCTCTTTTAGAGCCACATGCTGTGCATCCTGGGGTTAGGGGAAAAGTGATGCCAGTGCTCCCTTGGCTGTCCCAGCTAGTGTCTCAGCATGTTGTGTCCTGCCCTACCCCCACCCCTGCCAAGTCCACTGTGTCTGGACCTAGTTCAGCCCTAGGACTCACCTAAGAGTTGAAGTCCTTATGACCTAGGCTGCCTTTCAAGTTTAGTTAGAGACTGAGAGCACTTTGGCCCTTCACGGTGAGGTTTGCAGGTACTCAAGTTCAGACTGCTGGGATCAGTAATTCCCCTCTGGCTAGGGCTGGTTTAAATGCTCCTTCTGTGCGTGGGCATCAACTGAGTTTGGTCTGGTTTTCCTTTCTGCTGTAACAGGACATTGCTGAGATCAATGCTTCACAATTGAACTGTGAAGCAAAAGAACTGTGTTCTCCCTTCCCCAGTGTCCAGAGACACTCTCCACAGCACGTCATGGCTGCGAGGGTCAGGGAGGGGTACCGTTGGTGATTCAGGATTGTTTTTTCTATCTCTTCAGTGCCTCTTTCAGTGATACGAAATTAAAACCAGGTACTGTAAGTGCTCACCTGATTTTTGGATTTGATGAAGGTGTTTTTTTCTGTATAGGTAGTTGTTAACTTGGTGTCCTTGCACAGAGTCGCAGGAGGACGATCAGTGGAGCTTTCTATTCTGCCATCTTGCTCTGCCTCCTTTCCTAGCCACATTTTCCCCTGCTTCCCGCTCCGCCCCTGGGTGCTGAGCACATGAGTCTTCAGAACACACCAAGCTCATTCCCACCTTGGGGCCTTTGCACTGGCTGTTCTCTCTGCCTGGAATGCTCTTCCTACAGGTTTTTGCATGGCTGCCTCCTTTATTGCATTCATGATTCTGCTCAAATGCCCTCCCTAAGCACCTGAGCTAAGATCCCCAACCCCACAGTGCCTCTACTTTTTTGTTTGGTTATTGGCTCTCTTGTTTAATCTCTGTCTTCCTACAAGAGGGCAGGATTCAGAATTTAAACAGTGCCCTGACACATAATGAGAGCTCAGTCATCTTCTGTTAAAGATAAAAATGAAGCCACAGTTTAGGTATACCCGAAGGCCAACCACTCATAACCATGCAACCAAAATTTAATTCATCCCGATTTCCCCAAACACCATCTCTAATCATAAATACCAAACATAACCTTTACATCTTTGTCAGCATGATTCAGTGAAATTAAACCAATCAGCTATAGGCAAATCAGTTTAAACAACTCTGTTTACTTTAAAAAGAATGTTAATGTAAAACAGCCAACCACAAAAAAAACAAAATATTCTCCTTTATGCTTTATAAAGTGTGCTATGACTGCCATAAAGTGAGCTTTCTACCACTTTGTTTGAAGTCTCCTGGATCATGAGCTGTACTTTCTCTTACTATGTAACAGTAAACTTTAAAATGTTTCCTAACTTGATCTGATTCTAATTTTGACACTTCCAATAATCTTGAGAAATGCTCCTCAGCACTTTGGATCTGGTATTCTTAGGGCAAACATTCTCATTTTTCAAAGCAGAAATTGAGGCCCAGAGAGAGACAGTGACCCGCCTCAAGTCATCAAGTTCCAGCACTCTCTTTCCTTACTCCCTTGTTCTCCTGGTCTTGGGGACATCAGACATCTTTAAACATTTGGTCTCACTGTAGAAACTTTGAGACTCAGTGTTCCCTAGAGGGACAGAACTAATAGGATATATATATATGTGTGTGTGTGTGTATATATATGTGTGTGTGTATATATATGTGTGTGTGTATATATATCTCATCCATATATATATATATCTCCTCCATATATATATCTTCTCCATATATATATCCTCCATATATATATATCCTCTCTATATATATCCTCCATATATATATATATATATGGAGTTAATTCAGTATTAACTTACACGATCACAAGGTCCTACAATAGGTTGTCTGCAAGCTTGAGGAGCAAAGAGAGCCGGTCTGAGTCTCAAAACTGAAGAACTTGGAGTCCGATGTTCAAGGGCAGGAAGTGTCCAGCATGGGAGAAAGATGCAGGCTGGGAGGCTAGGCCAGTCTCTCCTTTTCACGTTTTTCTGCCTGCTTTATATTCACTGGCAGCTGATTAGACTGTGCCCACCAGATTAAGGGTGGATTCGCCTTTCGCAGCCCACTGACTCAAATGTAAATTTCTTTTGGCAACACCCTTAGAGACACACCTAGGATCAATACTTTGTATCCTTCCATCTAATCAAGTTGACACTCAGTATTAACTGTCACACCCAGAGTGGCTGTTACTTCCCAAAAATATTCAGTAATTGATAAAGTGGGGTTTGTACCCTGGTATGTCAGACTTGCAGCTGCGACATTCTGACACTTGTGAGGCTGGATGGGGCAGAGGCAGTGGATAAAGTGGGCCTTTGCTTGTTCTCATAGGTTGGAATTAACATCTGAAGCACTTGCTTTCAACCTGAAGAACTTCCTTTATTATTTCTTGTGAGGTGGATCTAACAACAAATCCTCCCATTTTTATTTAACTGGGAATGTCTTTGACTTCATTTCTGAAAGGTAGCTTTGCTGGATGTAGGATTCTTGGTTGAGTTTTTTTCTTTAAGCAGTTTGAATATTTAATGTTACTGCCACCTGGCCTTCATTGTTTCTGCTGAGAAGTCAACTACCAATCTTACTGGGGTTCCCTGGTAAGTGATGAGACATTTTTCTCTTGCCACTTTCAAGATTTTCTCCTTGATCTTAGCCGGTTTTACTATGATATAATCTGTTGGTGGATTCTTTACATATATCCTTCTTATAATTCACGGAGCTTCCTGAGTGTGTAGGTTATTGTTTTTAAAATAAATTTGGGAAATTTTCTGCCATTATTTCTTGGACTATTTTGTCTGCTCCTCTCTATCTCTTCCTTTCTTCTGGTAGATCCCACTAAGGTTTGTGTGGCTGATGATGTCCTACATTTGTCTGAAGCTGTATTTATTTTTCTTCATTCTTTCTTCTCTCTAGTCTTCATCTTGCATAATCTCTATCGATCCTGTTTCAAATCTGCTAATTCTTCTGCCCGTTTAAATGTGCTATTGAACTCTGCTAGTGAATTTTTCACATCAGTTATTGTACTTTTCAGATTCAGAATTTCCATTTGGTTCTTTTAAAATAATTTCTATCTTTAATGATATTTTCTACTGGATGCAACATTGTTATCATACCTTTATTTTCTGAATCATGCTTTCTTTTAGTTCAGTAAACATATTTTTTCTTTCTCTTTTAAAACAATTTTTCTTTTTCCTCTGTAGAGATGGAGGTCTTGCTATGCTGACCAGGCTGGTCTCAAACTCCTGGCCTCAGGCAATCCTCCTGCTTCAGCTTTCCAAAGTGCTGGGATTACAGGTATGAGCCACCACACCTGGCCTGCAAACATATTTATAATGGGTATTTTGAAGTCTTTTTCTGTTAAATCCATCATGTGGTTGCTCTCACAGGCAGTTGATGTTGTCTGCTTTATTTCTGGTGTATGGGGTATACTTTCCTGTTTCTTTGCAGGTCTGTATTTGTCTGTTCTCACATTGTTGTGAGGAAATACCCGAGAGTGGGTAATTTATAAAGGAAAGAGGTTTAATTAACTCACAGTTCAGCATGGCTGGGGAGGCCTCAGGGAACATACAATCATGGCAGAAGGTGAAGGGGAAGCAAGGCACCCTCTTCACAAGGCAGCAGGAAGGAGAAGTGCAAGAAGGAGAAATGCTAGACGCTTATAAAACCATCAGATCATGTGGGACTCACTCACTATCATGAGGACAGCACGGGGGAAACTGCCCCCATGATCCAATTACCTCCACCGGGTCCCACCCTTGACACATGGGGATTATGGGGATTAAGGGGATTACAATTCAAGATGAGATTTTGGGTGGAGACACAGCCAAACCATATCACATGCCTCATACATTTTTTGCTGGAATTGAAATATTTTTTGAGACAGGGTCCCACTCTGTCACCCAGGCTGGAGTGCAGTGGTGCAGTCATGACTCACTGCAGCCTTGACCTCCCAGGTTCAAGTGATCCTTCCACTTCAGCCTCCTGAGTAGCTGAGACTATCGGTGTGCACCATCACACCTGGCTAATTGTTTTTTATTATTTTTGTAGAGACAGGGGTCTCTCTATATTGCCCAGGCTGGTCTTGATCTCCTGGGCTCAAGTGATCCTTCCACCTTGGCCTCTGAAAGTGCTGGGATTACAGGTGTGAGGCATTATGCCTGGCCAGAAAATTTTTGATAATATGTTGTAGCAACTGCCCCCAACCCTGGCCTCTGGGACTTGTTATTTGCTGGTATATTTTTTAGTGATTGGCTGGATTATTGTAATGAAGCTTATTCCTTCTCCTCATAGTCTTAAACCTCTGATGTTGGTCTTCAGGAAGATATGACTTTGGGTGTGTACACTGTCACTCTAGGATGGCAGTGGTGTTAGTAGGGCTCTCTCTCTTTTCCTTACCATGCACAACTATTAAACTGTACTAATTGCCTGCTGATCATTCAATTGTTTTCAGCAATGCCCTAGGACATAAATTGTTCTACAAACGAATCCAATTAAATTGTGGTTTCTTTCAAGGAATGGTTTTTGAGGTCCATGTCTGATATTTGTTCTGATACCAGGAGTGCTCTTACCAGCCATCTTATTTCCTGGTTTTCTCCTGAAAGCTATCCAGCTTACAGGCCACGCTTTATCTTCATTAGATCCACAAATCTCAACTGCCTTGTATGACAACCTCCACTGTTCTTGAGAGCACTCTTAGGTTTGAACTTTACACTCTGTTGCAAATGAAGTCGATTCCTTTGGAAAGAGATTAGGAGCTACCTGTTGTGTAGCCTGTTTCTCCTCCAAGGCAAAATCTTTGAGCAAGAGCTCTAGAGACAGGGTGGGGACAGTGGCAAGCTTCTGTTTGAGTGGCAACCCCTTTCTATGGGCTGAGGCCTTGGCAGAGTGGGGTGCAGCAGCCTAAAGTGCTCTTGGCTTGCCTCTTCAGCATGTAACCACCACTTCATGAGCGAGGCAAGGAAATCTTGAGCCCCAGTTTCCTCAGTGTGTTGCATCTAAGATAGAGCCTCCATTAAATAACTGGAGGACAGAGTAGGCAGATTAAATGAGCCACCATCACTCAGCTGTACTCACCTGATACTTAACCTCAGAAACAAGTAGCTGGTGTCAGTATGAATGATGCTGAAGTGCTGCTCCTCCTGGGAAGAAAGTCCTCTGGCTGGGAGCCAGAGGGGAGAGGGAGCCCTATGCTCTTGCCTCAGCAGTCTGAAGTAGAATAAGTAGAATCTCTGCCTTACTGATCTGGGAGGGGGAAAGGAAGAAGCTGTAGTGGTTCAAATACCACAGACTTGCTTTTCTTACTGAATTTTTGTAGGTTCTCTTAGATAGATGTTTCTTCATTTACTGTTTTCCCTTAGGACCATTTCTAGGGGCTTTCAGTGGTGGTTTTAAAAAATAATATTTACCACTTTCACTTGTGAGTGCATCAGCAGAGTTCCTCAAGCTGTCATGCTGGAAGTTGAACTCCATGTTTGGTACTTTTTTCATTTGCACAGTGATATTTTTTCTATGCCTAGACAAGGTTATGAAGTGGTATTGTTTTTTCTCACTTCATCAAGATCACAGTGACTTTGTCTGACAGTAGTACTCTGTGAGACCATTTATGTTCAACAGGAAAACATCAAGACCTAGTTGTGAGTACCAGGCCAGTGCTGACTGTCAGGGACTGTGATATGGTTTGGATTTGTGTCCCTATCCAAATCTGATGTCGAATTGGAGGCGGAGCCTGGTGGGGGGTAATTATATCATGGAGGAGGATTTCCCCATTGCTGTTCTCATGATAGTGAGTTCTCATGATATCTGATGGTTTAAAAGTGTGTGGCACTTTTCCCCCCTCACTCTTTTGCTTTCCTGTCACCATGAAAAGATATGCCTTGTTTCCCCTTCACCTTTTGCCATGATTGTAAGTTTCCTGAAGCCTCCCAGTCATGCTTCCTGTTAAGCCTGTGGAACTGTGAGTGAATTAAACCTTTTTTTCTTCATAAATTACCCAGTCTTAGGTGGTTCTTTACAGTGTGAGAACAGACTAGTACAGACTACTTATCACCTCCTCACAGTGTAGAACAATCACTTCATAATTATCCTGTCTAAGGGGCAAGGAAGCTTGGGCATTTATCTATCAACTCCCAATAATCATTGGTTGAGAGTTCCTGGGGGCATTTATTCCCCAGCCTTCCCTGTTCAGGCAGAGGGACTTCAGACCCAAGAGGAAGCATCAAGCTGTTGGAAATTGGGCCAAGTACATATGGCTGAGATCTAGTAGGACACAGACACCATCTGTTACAGATGACCTGCCAAAAATCCTGGAAGGACCAGGATTTGAGCTCAGTGTTATCTGATGACCATGTCTTAGCCACCACTTGATTTGGTGAATGGAGAGGTTTGAAAAGAACAGCAGAACTTTGCTAGAGGGGTTGTCAAGATTACTTACCTGAACTGTTTCTCATTTATATATTACACAGACTGTTGGAGATACCTGCTCTGTTCCCAACTCCTGGCTAGACTATGGGGTCTCAAAGATGAACCAGGCATGTTTTCTGCCCTTATGGTACTATCTGTCTGTTGAGGGTGGGATATCTGAAGGGACAAGCCCACACTTCGTCCCCAGTCCTACCTGTGTTGGCTAGAGAGTCCTTCCTGGAAGATGTGCTGCCTAAGCAATGGAGAGTATTTAGGGAACATCCAGCCTACTCTTTTTACTTTACAGATAAAGGAACACAGGCCCACAGCAAGGGAATGGTCTGCAAAAGAGAATATGTAAGACTGCACCCTGGAGAAGGCCAGCCTCTAAGTGGCCGTGCCCTTCCTTAGCTCCCCAGTCACCTGGATACAGGAAGTGCTCAGATTCAGTATATCAGATTCAGCTCCTCAGCACTTACCAACTCCATCCTGCCCAGAATGCTTTTCTTCAAAGGCCTGCAGGCTCAAGGCTCTGTCCTAAGCCTGAGCCTTTTTACCTCTAAAGAAAAGTAATCAACCTCCTCCAAAGGCATTCAATATCCTGGTGTGGGAGAATATGTGTGTATACCAGGGTCTGGGAATTTTGAGAAACCATCTTGAGGTCTGGTGAGTTGCTTTTTCCCCTTATGTGAATTTATATAGTTCTCTATGGAGTTCTGGAGGGAAAATGAACCAGACAAATTTTTTTTTTTGAGACAGGGTCTCACTCTATCTCTTAGGCTGGAGTGCAGTGGCACAATCTTGGCTCACTGTAGCCTTGACCTCACGGGCTCAGGTGATCCTTCCACCTCAGCCTCCTGAGTAGCTCAGACTACAGGCATGCAGCACTACACTCAGCTAGTTTCTGTATTTTTTGTAGAGGTAGGATTTTACCATGTTGCCCAGGCTGGTCTCAAACTCCTGGGCTCAAGTGATCCTCTTGCCTTTGCCTCCCAAAGTGCTGGGATTACAGATGTGTGTTACTGCACCCAGCCGAAGATTTTCTTTTAAGTAAAAACAAAGTATGTTTTTATTTATTTCCAAACTCTGTAGCATGAATTTCTCCAAGAAACTTTTAGCAGATGCTCTCCTCCCTTTTGCAAATATACTAAAACTATTTTATGAAAATAGTTTCTAAATGAGCCCTAAAATGAGCTCTGTTACACTGACCTACTTTTGACTATGTCCTTTATGCAGCACTGTAGAGGGCTTTCTGCAGGCCCAGAGCAATGGAGTAGTCTGCATAAGAGAACACACAGAGCTCAGCTTAGAGGAGGCCAGCCTATGGATGGCCATGCCCTCCCCTGGGCCAGGGATCATTCAATTAAGAGAAACACACACCAGCCCAAGTTCAGCTCTTCAGCACACATTATCTAGCCCAGAACTATTTCACTTAAAGGGTTGAAGATTCAAGTCCCTTCCCCAATCATGGCACTGGGACATTTTACCTCTAGGAATAGTAAACAACTTCCCCTAAAGGCATTCAGTATCTTGGTGTCCATTCTTACAGGCCCTTGAGGGAGTGATATAACTTGTACTCTCCTCACAACTCTCATTTCTCCCAATCTTCTTGCAAATCTGTGCCTGAAGCTGGAAGCACAACACATGAACAATAACTAGCTTGATGCTTGGTGTTGAATTAACTTTTTTAAGAAAGCAGGCTAATAGGTTGGAAATTGTCCTGTCAATATTTTAGAATCTAGTAATACAAAAGACCCCTTCTAAAAGCACATTCTGTTGTATTACACAAGCAGGGGGACAAAGGTGATTTCAGAGGTAGCATTCAGGTGTGAGCGTCATAACTGATACATTTGGACCCCTCCAAAGCACAGGCCACAAACAAAACTAGGACCTCTATGAGAACTGCAGAGTTGGATTATGATTTTTTATTTCAAGCCAAAGAATCTTGGTTTAGGCAAAATAAAGGAGGGAAGGCAGAGAACAAGGAAGAGTCTCTGTCCATTCCCTTTGAACAAGAGAGACAAAAAAATTAAACAAAGGATGTTTTAAAATCAAAAGGTGAAAGAGTCCTTGGAAACATAGGAGGAAGGAAATCCATGGCAATGGCTGAGCCTGGAGCTGTTGTTGAGGTGTGGGGAGCTTGATGATAAACAGCGGCTAGCAGCTGGGTACTGCCTCTGGAAGGTAGCCAGTGGGGCACAAGGAGGTAGCTCTAGCCAGCTGGGCTTTACCATAAAAAAAAAAAAAAGGAAAAATAGAACTCGGGTTCCTATATAAATCAGTCCCTAACATGTCCTTCCATAGCCCTCATCACGAGGCCAAGCAATAAGACTGCAATTTCTCTTTCCCTCTGATCCCTATCCTCCCTTTAACTCATCTGGTCACCTTAAGGGGTTTCAATGGGATTGAAATTATTTACAAGGAAGACAGGAAAGTCAAGACTGAGTAGAGGTTTCACAATCTCATTTTCCCTGGCCCAGGCCCCCAACCCCAGCACCTCAAGCACAAAATATGATTCTATTCATTTTAAGCACAAGGAATTTCCAAGGATTTCTCACAAATTCCACAGGCCTACCCACCACATCAAAAAGGTCAACTCCAAAATTGAGTGCGACAGAAATATTGTAAGATGCTAAATTGGCTCTTCTATTTATTTAACATAGAGACTTAGATTTAGGAGCCTCTTCTTGGCTCAGCCCGTTAGGTGAACACATTCTATAGTATCAAAGTTTTGCATAACTCTCCACTAAGTAAATGTTTAGTCCATTCATTCTGAACTGGAAGGAAGGGGACTAGGTGCCAGCTGTGATCCTAGTCAACATGCAGGATGTGATGAAATGAGGAAGTCTTCATGGTCGTTGAGTTACTGTCCAAGAGTAGCAACCACAGCTAATGACAGAGATCAAATTTCATTCATCTCACTCTGCTCCTTCTCACCATTCTTTCCCCTATGAGCCATAGGAAAGACTCAATCCACAGGCAAAATAAAAATGATACTTTGAATAACTCTTTTAACACCCTCCTGATATTTAGGCACCATGCACAAACTGGCTTGTTCTCTCTCACAACTGGTAGCATTCTAATATTGTACATCAATATCTCAGTTAAATAGAATAACACTAGGAGGGAACTTTAATTAATCGTGATTGCATACTTATTGCAGGAAAAGATAAATAACCAAGAAAGCCACTTTTCCTCTGCCAAATCTTTTTCTTTGTTTAGCTGTTTCCATATGCGTTGCTTTATATAACCATTTAGAGAAAGTCTCAGGGATCAGCACACATTCAATCTAATAGCCTAAGTGTTTTTCAGCTAATGCCATGGCAATAAAGTTTGCTCTCTGGAGTGACGGCTCTTAGACACTGTATCAGTCTGTTCGCACACTGCTATGAAGAAATGCCCAAGCCCAGGTAATTTATAAGGAAAGAGATTTAATTGACTCACTGTTCTGCATGACTGGGGAGGCCTCAGGAAACTTACAGTAATGGCAGACGGCAAAGGAGAAGCAGGCAGTTTCTTCACAGGGCAGCAGGAGGGAGGGAGTGCAAGCAGGGGAAATGCCAGGTGTTTATAAAACCATCAGATCTTGTGAGACTCATTCACGATCATGAGGACAGAATGGGGGAAACCACCCCCATGATCCAATTACCTCCACCTGGTCCTGTCCTTGACACATGGGGATTATGGGGATTACAATTCAAGATAAGATTTTGGATGGGGACACAGCCAAACCATATTAGAGACTACAAACTCGCAGTGAATCTCTGGAATATACCATGCTCATTTCTGACTATCTTTGCTTGTGCTGTTCTTATTCTCCTTTCCTCATCTAGCCAAATCATTCATGTCTGTTTTCCTCTCACATTTTCTGCCTCCTTTCACCCATCTTCTTTTTCCTTCTGTTTCTCAACCTCACCTGCCCAATTGTCTCCCCTTCCAGAACCCCTGTAGAGCTGAAGTATCAATCACTAATTAAGAGGCAACAGTCATGACTTACGGCCTTTCACTGAAACATAACTGTTTTGTGGGTGTAATTCTTATGTTCCCTACCTGCATGGTAAGCACTTGTATTTTCAGACTGGGTCTCCTACTCTTCTTGTTTCCTTAATGGAAGCTAGGGGTGGTGCTTTATGTGTAAGTTGTTGTTGTTGTTGTTGTTTGTTTTTGAGAGGGAGTCTTGCTCTGTCGCCCAGGCTGGAGTGCAGTGGCCGGATCTCAGCTCACTGCAAGCTCCACCTCCCGGGTTTACGCCATTCTCCTGCCTCAGCCTCCCAAGTAGCTGGACTACAGGCGCCCGCCACCTTGCCCGGCTAGTTTTTTGTATTTTTTTAGTAGAGACAGGGTTTCACCGTGTTAGCCAGGATGGTCTCGATCTTCTGATCTCGCGATCCGCCCGTCTCGGCCTCCCAAAGTGCTGAGATTATAGGCTTGAGCCATCGCGCCCGGCCCAGAAGTTCTTATTATGTGCCAGTTACTGTGTAAATGCTCAGTATATGTTGTTATTTACTCCTCACAACAGATATTAGTGTTTTCATATTAAATTTCAGGAAACAGACACAATGCTCATTTGCCCAAGACTCAAACTCAGAGATGTCTGTGTTTTACTTGGTTATTCCTAAATTCTGAGATCAGGGCCTCCCTATGGGCCTGAAGGTTTC
This sequence comes from Macaca thibetana thibetana, assembly GCF_024542745.1. Taxonomy (NCBI): domain Eukaryota; kingdom Metazoa; phylum Chordata; class Mammalia; order Primates; family Cercopithecidae; genus Macaca; species Macaca thibetana. The sequence goes on from NC_065598.1 coordinate 115,252,375, forward strand.
TCTTAATGTCTTTTATGAAAGAGAGAGACAGTATATTATAGTATACTAACTATAATGGTTATCAGCAGAGTCAGGAGCAATTTACATATTGTTTCTTTTTCTTCAATTTCCTTGCCTATAAAATGGGGATAACAAGCTTACTGAACAGGATTTTTATGAGGATTGAATCAGATATTTCACTGAAAGACTGAGAACAGAATCTGCCACATTGTAATCTCTGTTTACAAGGTTTAGATATTTCCGTTATTAAATATTTTGAGACAGGATTGTAACCACCTGATGGGTTCTTCCTGCCTGATGCACAAATAAAGATCATGGCATGGTAGCTCACGCCTGTAATCCCAGCACTTTGGGAGGCCGAGGCGGGCGGATCACGAGGTCAGGAGATCAAGACCATCCTGGCTAACACGGTGAAACTCCGTCTCTACTAAAAATACAAAAAATTAGCCGGGCTTGGTGGCGGGCACCTGTAGTCCAAGCTACTCAGGAGGCTGAGGCAGGAGAATGGCGTGAATCCAGGAGGTGGAGTTTGCAGTGAGCCGAGATCGCGCCACTGCACTCCAGCCTGGGTGATAGAGCGAGACTCTGTCTCAAAAAAAAAAAAAAAAAAAAAAAAAAAAAAAAAAAGATCATGGCATGGTCACGCCACGTGGGAGATAGAATTGTTACTCAAATCAATCTTCTTGAGCATTTGGGGGCTAGGGTTTTTCACAGGCAGTTTTAGGGAGGGGGTCAGGGTGGCTAAGCAGTGGGTGCTTGCTGCTGATTGGCTGGGGGTACAATCATAAGGGTGCAGGAATGGTCCTTCTGCCCACTGAATATCTTCTGGGTGGGGCCACAGGAGTGGCTGGCAGGTCCAGGTAAAGCCATTGGTGTCAGACAGGCAAAAAAAAATCTGAAAAGATATCTCAAAAGGCCAGTCTTAGGTTCTACAATAGTAATGTTATCTGGAGGAGTAATTGGGGAAGTCCTGTGATCTCCAGAACAATAGCTGGCAATCGTTTATGTGTATACCTTAGCAGAATTTATCCTCCTAGCCTGCTGGTCTCTCATTAGCTTAAAAGGCAGTTGAATTTGGGAAAGGGCTATTATCATTTAAAGTATAAACTAAATGTCTCTCAAGGTTAGCTTGGCCTAACCCAGGAGTAATTAGGGGCAGCTTGAAGGCCAAAGGCAAGATGGGACTTTGGCGTGATCAGATCTCTTTCACTGCTGTTAATTTTCTCACTGTTATAATTTTTGCAAAGGCCGTTTCAGCCTCACTCTGATGAGAGAGAGGACTAGCTGGATTTCCTAGGTGGACTAAGAATCCCTAAGCTAGCTGGGAAGGTGACCGCTTCCACCTTTAAACACGGGACTTGCAACTTAGCTCACAAATGGCCAATCAGATAGTAAGGAGAGCTCACTAAAATGCTAATTAGGCAACAACAGGAGGTAAAGAAATAACCAATCATCTGTTGCCTGAGAGCACAGTGGGAGGGACAAGGATCAGGATATAAACCCAGGCATTCGAGCCAGCAACGGCAACACCCTTTGGGTCCCCTCCCCTTATATGGGAGCTCTGTTTTCACTCTATTTCACTCTATTAAATCTTGCAACTGCACTCTTCTGGTCTGTGTTTTGTTACTGCTGGAGCTGAGCTTTTGCTCGCAGTCCACCACTGCTGTTTGCCGCCATCGCAGACCCGCCACTGACTTCCATCCCTCTGGATCCAGCAGGGTGTCTGCTGTGCTCCTGATCTAGCAAGGCACCCATTGCCACTCCCGATTGGGCTAAAGGCTTGCCATTGTTCCTGCATGGCTAAGTGCCTGGGTTCATCCTAATCAAGCTGAACACTAGTCACTGGATTCCACGGTTCCCTTTCATAACCCATGGCTTCTAATAGAGCTATAACACTCACTGCATGGCCCAAGATTACATTCTTTGGAATCTGTGAGGCCAAGGACCCCAGGTCAGAGAACACGAGGCTTGCCACCATCTTGGAAGTGGCCTGCCGCCATTTTGGAAGCAGCCCACCACCATCTTGGGAGCTCTGGGAGCAAGGGCTCCCTGGTAACACTGTCACCCAGGCTGGAGTGCAGTGGTGCAATCACAGCTCACTGCAGCCTCAACCTCCTGGGCTCAAGTACTCCTCCTGCCTTAGCCTCCCAAGTAGCTGGGACCACAGGCACACACCACCACACCCAGCTAATTTTTTTATTATTTATAGATACTGGTTCTTCCTATGTTGTCCAGGCTGGTCTTGAACTCCTGACCTCAAGTGATCCTCCTGCCTCGGCCTCCCAAAGTGCTGGGATTACAGGTGTGAGCCACCATGTTCAGTCTACTATTATTTTAATAGTAGTATAAATGGTGTTGTTTTAAATGTCCTTAATTAGTGAAATAAAAAAGATAATAACCTATGTCAGGACCCAATTTTATTAACTTTATTAGTCCCTGACATCTCCAAGTATCAGAAGCCCTGCCTTTAACCACTATACGTTGTATATGGAGTAGTTTCCCACCTTAAGACAATTGGTCTCAATTGCAACACAGAAAGGGAAGTGCTTCATTAAATGTCCTCTCTATCCAGGAAGAAATACTAAGCTTGCTGCCTGGAAAACACTACACAAATCTAGGACCCATATGTAAAGATGATGCTGCTGAGATGGCATGGAGGGGTAAGGGCACTGGGGTGGGAGGAAGAAGTATAACTGCCCAAGGGGTTTACCTTGCCCATTGTCTAGGCAGAGCTGATTTATAAAGACAGGGGAATTGCAATAGAGAAAGAGTAATTCATGTAGAGCCGACTGTGCAGGAGACTGGAGTTTTATTATTGCTTAAATCAGTCTTCCTGAGCATTCAGGGAGCAGAGTTTTTAAGGATAACTTGGTGGTTAGGGGGAAGCCAGTGAGCCAGGAGTGCTGATTGGTCAGAGATGAAATCATAGCAAGTTGAAGCTGTCTTCTTGCGCTGAGTCAGTTCCTAAGTGGGGGCCACAAGATCAGATGAGCCAGTTTATCCATTTGGGTGGTGCCAGCTGATCCATCAAGTGCAGGGTTTGCAAAATATCTCAAGCACTGATCTTAGGAGCAGTTTAGGAAGGGTTAGAATCGTGTAGCCTCCAGCTGCATGACTCCTAAACTATAATGTCGAATCTTGTGGCCAATGTTAGTCCTACAAAGGCAATCTAGTCCCCAGGCAAGAAGGAAGTCTGCTTTGGGAAAGGCTATTACCATCTTTGTTTAAACTATAAACTAAGTTTTTTCCAAGGTTAGTTGGGCCTACGCCCAGGAATGAACAAGGACAGTTTGGAGGTTAGAAGCAAAATGGAGTTGGTTAAGTTAAATCTCTTTCACTGTCTTAGTCATAATTTTGCAAAGGCGGTTTCAGAAGTATAGGAGGCAGTGTGGCTTAATAGGAGGAACAGAGACTCTCAATGCAGACAGAGGGTTTCAAATCACAGATCTGCCACTTACTGGATTTGTGACTTTAGGCAGGTTGTTTTAGCTTTCTGAGCCTCATCTGTACAATGGAATTTTCATGGTAGGTAGTTCATAGGGCTGAAAAGAAGATGAAATGAAAAGATTCAAGTAGAACACTCAGAACAAGGCCTGCCATGCTGTAGGTGTTTAATAAACATTATCTTCCACAATGATGATGATTAAGGGACTAAATTTCATGCATGTCCATGTGAAGAGACCACCAAACAGGCTTTGTGTGAGCAACAAGGCTGTTTATTTCACTTGATGTAGGTGGGCTGAGTCTGAAAGAGAGTCAGCAAAGGGAGATAGGGGTGGGGCTGTTTTATAGGATTTGGGTAGGTAGTGGAAAATTACAGTCAAAGGTGGTTGTTCTCTTGTGGGCAGGGGCGGGGGTCACAAGGTGTTCGGTGGGGAAGCTTCTGAGCCAGGAGAAGGAATTTCACAAGGTTAATGGCTCAGTTAAGGCAGGGCAGGAACAAATCACAATGGTGGAATGTCATCAGTTAAGGCAGGAACAAGCCATTTTCACTTCTTTTGTGATTCTTCACTTGCTTCAGGCCATCTGGACATATACATGCAGGTCACAGGGGATATGATGGCTTAGCCTGGGCTCAGAAGCCTGACATTCCTGCCTTCTTATGTTAATAAGAAAAATAACATAAAATAATATTGAAGTGTTGGGGCAGCGAAAATGTTTGGTGGGGTGGCGTGGAGAGATAATGGGCAATGTTTCTCAGGGCTGCTTTGAGCGGGATTAGGGGTGGCGTGTGAACCTAGAGTGGGAGAGATTAAGCTGAAGGAAGATTTTGTGGTAAGGGGCGATATTGTGGGGCTGTTAAAAGGAGCATTTGTCATATAGAACGATTGGTGATGGCCTGGATGCGGTTTTGTATGAATTGAGAAACTAAATGGAAGACACAAGGTCTGAATTAAGAGAAGGAGAAAAACAGGTATTAAATGACTAAGAATTGGGAGGACCCAGGACATCCAATTAGAGAGTGCTCAAGGGGGTTCAGCATAATTACTTGCTTGGTTGGTGAGTGTTGGGGCTCTATCCTTGACAGAGTCCTCCTTTTTAAGTTGGAGGCTGAGCTTTGTGAGGTGTGTTTAAAAGACTATTAGTCCGTTCTACCTTTCCTGAAGATTGAGGACGGTAAGGGGTATGAAGGTTTCACTGAATACCAAGAGCCTGAGAAACTGCTTGGGTGATTTGACTAGTAAAGGCTGGTCCGTTATTGGACTGTATAGAGGTGGGAAAGCCAAACTGAGGAATTACATTTTACAGAAGGGAAGAAATAACCACGGTGGCCTTTTCAGACCCTGTGGGAAAGGCCTCTACCCATCCAGTGAAAGTGTCTACCCAGACTAAGAGGTATTTTAGTTTCCTGACCCAGGGCATGTGAGTAAAATCAATTTGCCAGTCCTGGGCAGGGGCGAATCCCCAAGCTTGATGTGTAGGGAAGGGAGGAGGCCTGAACAATCCCTGAGTAGTAGAATAGCAGATGGAATACTGAGAAGTGATTTCCTTGAGGATAGATTTCCACGATAGAAAGGAAATGAGAGGTTCTAAGAGGCGAGCTAGCGGCTTGTAACCTACATGGAAGAGGTTATGAAATGACAACAGAATAGAATGGGCCTGTGAGGCTGGAAGGAGATATTTACCCTGGTCTAAGAACCATTTGCCTTGTGTGGGAAGAGATTGATAGGTGGAAGTTTCAGTAGGGGAGTAGGTAGGAGTGACCGATGAAAAGGAGAAAAACTGGCTGTGAGGGACAGAAGTTGGAATGCTAGCTGCTTCTTTAGCTACCTCATCAGCATAAGTGTTGCCCTGAGCAATGGGATCTGATGCCTTTTGATGGCCCTTGCTGTGAATGACTCCAGCTTCCTTGGGAAGTAAAGTGGCCTTGAGAAGAGTTTTTATTAAGGAGGCATTAATGATGGAGGACCCTTGCGTAGTGAGGAAACCTCTTTCTGCCCATATAACAGCATGGTGGTGCAGGATATGGAAGGCATATTTAGCGTCAGTATAAATATTGATGCGTAGTGCTTTTGTAAGAGTGAGGGCTCAAGTTAAGGCAATGAGTTCAGCTTGCTGAGAGGTAGCGGAGGGGGGCAGAGTGGTAGCCTCAATTATAGATGTGGAAGATACTATAGCATAGCCTGCCTTTGCTGGTGAGGGGCGATTAGGCCTGGTGGAACTGCCATCAATAAACCAAGTGTGATCAGGATGAGGAACAGGAAAGAAAGTAATATGGGGAAATGGAGTGAATGTCAGGTGGATCAGAGAGATACAGTCATGGGGGTCAGGTGTGGTATCCGGAATAATGTGGGAGGCCAGATGGAAGTCTGGTCCAGGAACAATGGTAATTGTGGGAGACTCAACAAAGAGCGAGTATAGCTGAAGGAGCTGGGGAGCAGAAAGTGTATGTGTCAGGTGGGAGGAAGAAAATAGATTTTACAAGTTATGAGAACTGTAGAGTGAGTTGAGCATAGTTTGTGATTTTTAGGGCCTCTAAAAGTATTAGGGCAGCAGCAAGCCACTGCACAGAGACATGATGGCCAACCTAAAACAGTAAGGTCAAGTTGTTTGGACAAAATGGCTACAGGGGGGGCGCGGTCCCAGTCCTTGTGTAAGAATTCTGACTGCACAGCCCTGCACTTTGGCTGTGTGTAATGAAAAGGGTTGGGATGAATCAGGGAGAGCTAGCATGGGAACAGTCTCTAAAGCTGTCTTCAAGGATTGGAAAGAGGAGTGGGGAAAGGATTTAGGATCTATGGGGTCAGCTAGGTTTTCTTTTGTGAGTTTATATAATGGTTTTGTTAGGATGGCAAAACCAGGTATCCAAAGGCAAAAGTATCCAACCATGCCCAGGAAGGAAAGGAGTTGTTGTTTTGTAGAAGGGGTTGGGGTTTGAGAGATCAGTCGGACATGGTTGGCAGGGAGAGCATGTATGTTTTTATGAAGAATTATACTGAGGTAGGTAACAGATGGAGAAGAAATTTGAGCTTTGGAGGGGGATACCTGATAACCCTTGGAGAATAAATGTTGAAGGAGTAGGAGGGTGTCTTGTTGAGAAGATTCAAAGGAAGTGCTACAAAGTAGAAGGTCATCAATATATTGAATAAGGTGAGAAGTGGAGGGGTGGAAAGAAAGTAAATCATGAGAAAGAGCTTGGCTGAAGTAATGAGGGCTGTCCCTGAAGCCTTGCAGCAATACAGCCCAGGTAAGTTGCTGGGACTGATGGGTGTCAGGGTCAGTCCAGGTAAAAGCACAGAGAGGCTGGGACGAGGGGTGTAGGGGAATAGTGAAAAAAGCATCTTTAAGATCAAGAATGGAATAATGAGTTGTGGAGGAAGGTATTGAGGACAAAAGAGTGTATGGGTTGGGCACCACAGGGTGGATTGGCAAAACATTTTGGTTGATAAGGCGCAGGTCCTGAACTAACCTGTAAGACTTGTCCGGTTTTTGAACAGATAAAATGGGAGAATTGTAAGGAGAGTTTATAGGTTTTAGAAGCTCATGCTGTAACAAGCAAGTGATAACAGGCTTTAATCCCCTTAAAGCCTGTTGTGGGATGGGATACTGGCATTGAGTGGGGCAAGGGTTATTAGGTTTTAATGGGATAGTAATGGGCATTTGATCAGCTGCCAGGGAGGGAGTGGAGGTGTCCCATACTTGTGGGTTAAGGTGGGGGGATACGAGAGGAAGACGTGAAGGAGGCTTTGGTTTGGGAAGAAGGGTGGCAATGAGATGTGGCTGTAGTCCAGGAATAATCTGGGAAGCAGATACTTTGGTTAAAATGTCTCAGCCTAATAAGGGAACTGGGCAGGTGGGGATAACTAAAAAGGAGTGCATAAAAGGATGTTGTCCAAGTTGGCACCAGAGTGGGGGAGTTTTAAGGGGTTTTGAAGCTTGGCCGTCAATACCCACAACAGTTATGGGGGCAAGGGAAACAGGCCCTTGAAAAGAAGGTAATGTGGAGTGGGTAGTCCCCATGTTGATTAAACAGGGGACAGACTTACCCTCCACTGTAAGAGTTACCCAAAGCTCAGTGTCCGTGATAGTCCAGGGGGCTTCTGAGGCGATCGGGCAGCGTCAGTCTTCAACTGCTAAGCTGAGGAGATCTGGGAAGGAGCCGGCCAAGGAACACTGGGTTTGGGCTCCAGGGGCTTTAGGAGCGGTGGCGATGTGAGTTGGACCTCCAGTGGGGACCCGCACAGACAGGGCATGGCTTAGGAGGAATCCCGGGCTGCGGGCATTCTGAGGCCCAGTGGCCAGGCTTTAGGTATTTGAAGCAAGGTCCATGGGGATGTTTTGAAGGAGCCCCTGGGAGCTGTGGCTTGGATGTTCTGAAGTTTTTGTATGCTGGAGATGTGGTTGTGGGGTCTTACAGCAGAGGCAAGTAGCTGTAACTCAGAGATGCATTGTCGCTTGGCTGCCTCTTCTCTATTATTGTACACCTTGAAGGCGAGGTTAATTAAGTCCTGTTGTGGGGTTTGAGGGCTGAAATCTAACTTTTGGAGTTTTTTCCTAATGTCAGGAGCAGATTGGGTGATAAAATGCATATTAAGAATAAGGTGGCCTCTGGCCCCTCTGGGTCTAGGGTGGTAAAGCATCTAAGGGTTGCTGCTAAGTGGGCCATGAACTGGGCTGGGTTTTCATCTTTACCTTAGGTAGTTTTTTTAAGCTTGTCATAATTAACAGCTTTGTAAGCTGCCTTTTAAAGCCCTTCAACTAGGCAGGAAACCATGTAATCTCACCTAGCTATACCTGGGGAATCTGCCTGATAGTTCCATTGGGGATCCTCTCGGGGAACTGCTCTAATGCCTTCCTGGAGGTCTGGCTCATGGAGCCAGCGGTTGTCAGCATGAGATTGGGCTAGAGAAAACTCTTTCCCATTCATATGGGGAGAGGGTAGAAGTTAGGATGACATTTAAGTCACTCCAGGTTAAATTGTAGGACAGAGTTAGTTATTGGAATTCCTGTATATATTTAGTGGGGTCTGATGAGAAAGAGCCTAAATGCTGGCTGATTTGGGAAAGGTCTGAGAGAGAAAAAGGCACATGTAACCTGACCATGCTTTCAGCTCCAGCCACCTCTCTAAGAGGAAATTGTTGGGCAGGTGGGAGAGGCAGTCACAGAATGAAACTGTAAACCAGATCAGGTGTGGGGAGGGGAGGTAATAGAAGGGTTATAGGGTGGGGGAGCAGAGGCTGAAGAAGAGTTGGAGCCTGATTCAGCCTGGCGGGGAGCGACCTGAGGAGAAGCAGTCTGGGGAGGAGGTGAGAGGTCAGATGGGTCAATAGAAAAGGAAGATTCACAAGACTTAGCGACGCTTGGGGTTGGGACTGAAGGAACAGACGGCAGGGAAAGAAAGAGGATTTGGGACAAGTCACATTGGGAACAGAGACTAGAGAGGGAACGAAGTATGAAAAATGCCTAGACATAAGGCACCTCAGACCATTTGCCCATTTTTTGACAAAAATTATCTAAATCGTGTAGGATGGAGAAATCAAAAGTGCCGTTTTCTGGCCATTTAGAACCATGGTTGAGTTTGTATTGGGGCCAAACGGTATTGCAGAAGAAAATAAGACGCTTAGATTTTAGGTAAGGCAAGAGTTGAAGAGGTTTTAAGTTCTTGAGAACGCAGGCTAAGGGAGAAGAAGGAGGAATGGAGGGTGGAAGGTTGCCCATAGTGAAGGAGGCAACTTTAAAGAGAAGGGTAGAGATAGGGAGAAGGGGGTGGGGGGGCAGCCCTGGGCTGCAATGTGAGTAAGCAGCCAAAGCAGGTGTCCCCACAACTGACTTGCCACCAAGGGAATGTGGGTGAATGACCAAGGCAGGCATCCCTGCAGTGATCAGACACCAATGGAATGTGGGTAATAATCAGGCAGGTGCCCCTGCAGTGATTAAACACCAAGGGAAGACTATCTTCCCGAGTCCGTGACCAGCGCCAGAGTTTTGGGTCCATGGATAAAATGTGTCTCCTTTGTCTCTACTAGAGAGGAAAAAGAACTGGAATTGGAAGGACAGGGAGATTGAAGGGTAGTGAGAGAGGCTGGAGAAGAGAGTGAAAAGACCGCTTACCCAATTTGAAATTGGTGAGATGTTCCTTATGCTGGTTGGTCTGAGGACCTGAGGTCAGAGGTGGATCTCTTCACAGAGTGAGGGTGAGGACAAGGGAGTGGTCTCCCGAAGGAGTCCCTCTGACTCGGGTCTTTGGCACCAAATGTCACACGCATTCGTGTGAAGAGACCATTAAACAGGCTTTGTTGTTTATTCCACCTGGGTGCAGGCAGGCTGAGTCCAAAAAGAGAGTCAGCGAAGGGAGACAGGGGTGGGACTGTTTTATAGGATTTGGGTAGGTAGTGGAAAATTACAATCCAAGGGGGTTTTTCTCTTATGGACAGGGGCAGGAGTCACAAGGTGCTCAGTGGAGGAGGTTTTGAGCCAGGAGAAAGAATTTCACAAGGTTAATCACTCAGTTAAGGTGGGGCAGGAACAAATCACAATGGTGGAATGTCATCAGTTAAGGCAGGAACTGGCCATTTTCACTTCTTTTGTGATTCTTCACTTGCTTCAGGCCATCTGGACATATATATACGTACAGATCACAGGGGACACGATGGCTTAGCTTGGGCTCAGAGGCCTGACACTAACCATAACAGATAGAATTGAAAAAGCAGAGGAACCAAAAAGAGCCCACCACTCTTCTGAGCTGGGAGAATTTGCCCAGTATTCCAGGGATAGGTGTGTCCTAAGCTTTCACTAGGTAGGGTCAATGCCCAGCAGCTGAGCCAGAAGGAAGATTTGGGCAGACACTGTCACTGGTGAACACGTAAGCTCCAGAGCTAGAATACTACTGATGATGGTTACTGGCTTTGGTTCTTCTGTCTGGTCTGACACCCAGAAAGCCCATCAGACTCACTGCTATGAACCTTCTAGTGCCACAGCAGGCCAGAAACCACAGCCCTGCCTCCCATTCTCCTGAGTGCCCTGTGTCGGTGTGGTGGGGGCAAGGGTGGATTCAGTATTTCTGTAATGGAAACTAGAAATACCCAGCCCCACAGTAGCTGCATTCCAAAGGGGCGGAGCTCCGACTTCCTTTGTTTCATGCTTTTAGAGACAATGACAGCAAGACCTCTCATAGGAAGTGCTAGGACCACTGGAGAGAGTGAATTCAACTCTTGGCCAAAAACCTATGGGTGATCTTTCAGGCCTCGCTATAGGCAATTACGAAAGCTTTACCTGGCAGGGGTCATGGGGGGATGTGCCCTCCCCACATCAGACTTGATGCACAGCCAGTGCATTGCAGGCTGTGAATGGAGTTGCAGTCAAGGACTCAGACATCCCTAATTGATCATGCTCTCACACATGTCTGCATTCCTAGACCAGATGCCTCCATTTGGAGTCTACCTTATCAGGAGCCTTTGGCAGAGGCCTTTCTCAAGCACCTGGGCTAATACCTCTTTTTGCCATGGTGGGAGTTGGGGGGTGCCTAAAAATATTTTTTTCTCCACGCTGACTCAGTACTCAGTACTTTTCTACTCCTAGCCCTTCCCCGTCACCTCCTCCTGCCCCTGGGTTCATAAAATGGCAGAAGCCTTTTGTTCAGGGCTCCCTTAACAGTGAGATGATGATGCCCTGCATCTGTGCTAATCCATCAGACCCCTGTTGGAGCCACTCCATGTGGAAAAATGGAATAATGGAGGAGTTGGTACTTTTTCTGGTTCAGTCCCTTCCTTATACTATCAAAGGAAGTGATTAAAGCCTGACTGTAACTTTTATTTTGACTTGTCTTAATCAACTACTCTGACACCCAGCAGCTCAGCTCTCTCTAGTTCAGCGGAGCTATTGAAAAATTGGAATGGCAAGCTGGGTAGTTGATTATGAATAATGCCGTTTTTGAAGAGCAAAGAGCCTGAAAATTTCGTGGGGCAATTCACCAATGATGGGTGTAAGCAGACCTTGCAGGGCACTCCTGGAGGATGCTAATGGATCATTTGCTAGAGTCAGAGGGTCTGACCGGGCACTCTGCCAGTGAGTCCTGGGAAGTGCTAGCAGACCTCACGTAGCACTTTACCAGCCATGCCAATGGGTCTCAGGAATTGCTATTGTAAGTCACAGGGTATACTTGGAGGATGATAGAAAATGGTTCATAAAAGCTTTTGGTTCCAAGGTAACCATCGGTCCTCCTGTTTATCCCCATCACCTCGGCTGAGATAAACTAGGGGATCAAATTAGAGATCCAGCAGAGGGGCTCTAAGAAGCCACAGAAACAATTCCCTGGACACTGTTCTCTGATGATGGGTCCAGAAGTCATTGGAGACCCTGCAAACTGACTTGTACCCCAAAACTATTCCTAGATCTAAGCAATTCCCTGGGGCTGATGGACAACATGCCATGCAGCATGTTACTGAGACTCATGCTTCTAATAAAAATAATGTAGAGCTCTTTAGAATCACTTTGTCCAGTGATCTCACTAGATAGGGTCAGTGCCCAGCAGCCAAGCCAGAAGGAAGACTTGCTCAGAGGAAGAAACCATAGAGACTTGGCTAGTTTGCTTCCATTACGAAAAAGATAATCTTGTTAAATAAACTTCATAAAGGAAAGTGGCTCCTTGAGGGGTACATCACTACAGACCCCCTCCTCCATAGTGCCTTGATAGTGGCCACTTTCTCTGAGGAGGAGGAGCAAGGTGGGGAGATGAGACTGTATGTATACCAACGACCATCTCATTCCTCAGCTGGGTACTATTTGGTCTCTGACAGATTTGGTCCACACATCATGAGTACCTAGTTACTGAAATACGTGTCTCAACCACCTTCGCAGAGGCTATGGAGGTCCTGCAGCCCTCCTGGTGGTTTCTTGGGTCTAGTATGAGGGAGTGGGAACAGTAGATGAGAAGATTAACCAGACTTAGATTTATAGGTTTGTTTGTGCTGCTCCTGCTTGTTGTCAAGCCCAATTAAGCCACCTCCTGAGGTCAAGTCCATCAATCTGCTATGTGATCCAGATCTTAACAGAAATTCTCAGGCACAGAAAAAGTGGCTTCTGATAAAATAGCAAAATTTGACCCCTCCCCTCCAAAAAAGGAGCATGAAAGTAGTACTTGAGTGCCCTCTTCTGGACTATCTGGGCAAGGGCCTTCCCAAAGAGATCTCTGAGTCTGATTACTCAATAATGGAACCACGAAAGCAGATTGATGGGCTCCCCACTAAGAAACTCAAGGCCAAGTACCAGACCATGGGAATTTGATAAGTGGTCCCGCTAGGGTCTGCACAGTGATGGCCTTCCACCTCTCCTGGTGGATTTGGAGACAAATCAGAGATCCTGAGCAACTTTTGCTCTGACACTCAGCTTTCAAATATAAATAAGATTAGGGGTTACAAACAAAGATCCAAAGATTAGGGGTTATAAACAAGACCCTTCTGTACCCAGGGGACCCAGAGGCCCTATGCCAAGGTTAGAGTTCAATTGAAAAGTGGAGAGGAATTGCACTTCTTAGCCCTTTTAGATACCAGTACACAGGTGACTGTGATCCCCACAAACCCTTGCATCAAGATGAGGAGAAAACAGATCATATTCTCCGATTTTGGGCTCCTACTAACCTCCATTGTCATGGCCCCACTACTGAATGAAATATTGGTACTGATGTGTTTTCCATGTGTACCCCCACTTGCCTTTGCCCCCAAGCCCTGACAGGAATTGCAATTGTTATGGCCATCTTAGTGGGAAATATAGAAGACCATGGACCACCTGATGACCAACACCTAATACTGTTGTTTCCCAAAAAACAATATCAGCTGCCTAGGGGACAAAAAAAAAAAAAAAATTGCCATCATTGCTGAGCTTAAGGAAGCCAAAGTGTTTCATGAGGCTATTTCTCCATTCAATAACCCCATCTGGCCTGTGCACAAGACCTTGATTTCTTGGAGACTTACCATTGATTGTAGGCAGCTCAGTGCATAATACCACATTTAGCACCAGTAGTACCTGACATTGTGACTATTACAAAGGCCCAAAACAGAGAGAACTTGGTATGCAGCAATTGATATTGCAAACGCATATCAAATTGTAGTCCCTAGTGTTGGAGATGGGGCCTGGTGGGAGGTGATTAGGGGCAGATTTCCCTTTTGGTTTTGTTCTAATGATAGTGAGTAATCATGAGATCTGGCTGTTTAAAAGTGTAGCATTGGCTGGGCATGGTGGCTTACGCCTGTAATCCCAGCACTTTGGGAGGCCAAAGCAGGCAGATCACGAGGTCAGGAGTTCGAGAACAGCCTGACCAACATGGTGAAACCCTATCTCTACTACAAATACAAAAATTAGCTGGGCATGGTGGTGTGTGCCTGTAATCCCAGCTACTCAGGAGGCTGAGGCAGGAGAATTGCTTGAACCTGGAAGGCGGAGGTTGCAGTGAGCCAAGATGGTGCCACTGCACTCCAGCCTGGGCGACAGAGTGAGATTCCGTCTCAAAAAAAAAAAAAAAAAAAAAAAAAAAAAAAAAAAAAAAAAAAAAAAGTGTAGCACCTCTCCTGTCTTCCTCCTGCTCTGGCTGTGTGAAGATGTACCTGCTTCCCCTTCTACCATAATTGTAAGTTTCCTGAAACCTCCAAGTCATGCTTCCTCTACAGCCTGTGTAGCTGAGTCAATTAAACCTCTTTTCTTTATAAATTACCCAGTCTCAGGTATTTCTTTATAGTAGTGCAAGAACAAACTAATACAGAGCAATTTCTTAAAACTGCTCCTCCCTGAATCCTCACTCTCACAGCCAGAGACCTAGTTGCCATCTGCAATGGACTTAATTGTGCCCTGCCTCAAATTCCTATGTTGAAGTTGTAATCCTCAATGTGACTGCATTTGTAGATTCAGCTTTTAGGCAATAATTAAGGTTAAAAGAGGTCACAGGGTAGGGTCCTAATCCAATAGAACTGGTTGCCTTATAACCTTATAAGAAGAGGAAGATTGACCAGGCATGGTGGCTCATGCCTGTAATCCTAGCACTTTTGGAGGCTGAGGCGGGTGGATCACCTGAGGTCAGCAGTTTGAGGCCAGCCTGGCCAACCAACATGGTGAAACCCTGTCTCTACTAAAAATACAAAAATTAGCTGGGCATGTTGGCACACCCCTGTAATCTTCTCAGCTACTCAGCAGGCTGAGGTAGGAGAATCACTTGAATCTGGGAGGCGGAGGTTGCATTAGTAAGCCGAGATCATGCCACTGCACTCCAGCCTGGGAGACAGCAAGATTCCATCTCAAAAAAAAAAAAAAAAAACTGAAGATTTTCTCTCTCTCTCCCCTTCCTTCTCTCCCTCCCCACTCTTTCTTTCCACTGGAATGTGAAAGGAAAGGCCAGTGAGTACACAGAGAGAAGGCAGCCAACTGCAAGCAAGGAAGACGACTCTCACCAGAACCTGAGCACACTGGCATCCTGACCTTAGACTTCCAGCCTCTAGAGCTGTAAGAAAATAAATCTGTGTTGTTTAAGCCAGCCAGTCTATGATATTTTGTTGTAGCAGCCCAAACAGACTAAGACGCCATTCTTGATACCTTCTTCTTTCTCAGCCCCACATATAATATGTCAGCATATCCTGTGTGCCCTTCCTTCAAAATATGCTCTGAATCTGGTTACTTACCACTTCCACTGTTGCCACCCATAACCAAACTGCTATCATCAGCTTTTCCCTAAACACCTGCAATAGCTCCTTACTAGGCTCCTGCACTCATGCCTGATTCCCTCCCATCTGTTATCTTCATATTAGCCAAATTAGTCTTCCCCAAACCTACATCAGATCATGTTAGTGATAAAAAATAATACAGTGGCTTTCCACTGTACCCTAGGACTTGATTTAAAATTCTAAGCATGGCTTTCAAAGCTTTGCCTAATCTATCTCCTGCTTTAACTCTTCAAACTACTGGAGCCTCTCTTCTCACTCCTCACCATCTAGTCACATGGCCTCTTTTGGAATATATGAAAATATCCCAGCTTGGAATCACTGCCCATCATCTTTCACCTGGCTCATTCTTATTTATCCTTCAGGTTCAGCTTTCATGTCCCTTCCTTGGAGTGGCCTCCCATGACCTACATCCTAAATTAGAAGACTTTGTATTCTTTCTAGTTTTACCATGTTCTTTACATTGACATACATACCACCAGTTTTGTATTTATTGGTATATTGTCTGGCTCCCCAGTTGGGTGACCAATTTCATTAGAGGAAGGGAAGCATCTGCCTTGTTCACTGACGTTATTACCAGCACCCAGCCGAGGGTTCAACAGGAGTAGGGACTCAGTAAACATGCGTTGAGTGAGTGAATAAATGAATAGACTCTATGAGGTTGATGTTTTTAGTTCAGAGTAGTTTGGTGATTTACTTGCTGCCACACAGTTAGCAAGCAGACATAAATGGGCAAGATCCCAGAATCATAGTTCCAAGGTGAATACATAATCTAAGAGGCTGCTAGGGGGTGAAAAATGGAAGAGGGCATGGAGTGTGAGACAGGTGAAAAGATTCCAGACCATTGATTCTAGGGAGATCTTTCTCTGGGGTGTGTTTTGGCGGGCGGAGTACATATTCAATATTCACATTTGTTGAAAAATAGCTTCTGATTTCATAATAAATATATATTGCTGAAAGACTATTCCGGTTGATAAGGATAACAGAAAATACAGCATTTCTTCGCTGAGGGCAGATTTTTTCAGTTTATTAGAGGAGGCAAGTTAAAAATGTGACTAGGAAACTGCACGAAAGCTTTCTGCCATTCCCCTGACTGGAGCTAAGGTCTCCTGGGGTGCAGGAGACACCAAGGTTTGGGTCGTGCCGGGACTATGCTCATATAGTAGAGAGTAGGTCTTGGGGACACAGCAACTCACAGGCTGCACATTCCCACCCACCCCTCACCCCAGCAAACTGCACATCATTCCACCCCTATCCCACAGACTCCCCTTCACAATTCCCTAATCTGTATATTACCTCTCAGGCTCTACACATGCCCCACGCCAGTCCCCCTCTCCAAGCTCCACTTTACCCCACATCACCCCTCAGACTTCACATTACCTCCTAGAATCACATCACCCCACAAATGGTGAGAAACAGCCATTTGTGAAAAGTGAATTTGGAAGGTGCTGGTCAGGAGAGCTGGGTGCAAAGCCAGAACCCTCAGGCAGAGACGGCGTGAGGGCCAACTCGACAGAAGGCGCCTGAGAGCCTCTTGGCAAAGGCCATGCAAGGACACGCGCTCCTGTAAGTACAGCCTCCATGCCTGGGTTAATTCCTAGACAGGTAGTGAGCCAACCGAGCCAGCCACCCACTTTCTAAAAAAAAATCTACTCTTTCTCGTTGCCCTCCTCTGCTCAG
This sequence comes from Macaca thibetana thibetana, assembly GCF_024542745.1. Taxonomy (NCBI): domain Eukaryota; kingdom Metazoa; phylum Chordata; class Mammalia; order Primates; family Cercopithecidae; genus Macaca; species Macaca thibetana. Next base: position 115,269,198 of record NC_065598.1, read on the forward strand.
CATCGTTCACTATGCCTCGAATATTTTAAATGGCCCTATGGATATCTGTAAAACAAAGGCTAGTAGTTATCATTATTATTATCATTAATCAGATATATAGGTAAAAGGCGATCCTAGGAACAAAGCCAAGAATCTGGAGTAAGGACAGCTAATGGGGATTGTGTTTGAATAGTTTGCTTTTGTTTCTTATTTTGCTTGGGTTGTGACGTGTGTTGTTTCAACATATGGCAAAAACAAACAAACACACTCTGTTAATGTATTGGTCACAAAGTGTCTTTCTGGGAAAAGGCACTTATTTTCCCAGAGTGATTTGACACATTTCTGGTGAAATGCGTTAACATTAACATTCCTTTTTTTTTTTTTTTTTTTTTTTTTTTAGTTTTGGACATATGGGTTTAATTACCTGCTAGATTATCAGATGGAAATATGTGGTAGATGGATGTAAACAAGGTGCATAAACTTAGGAGGCAGAAATTTTTAAACTTTAGGTTTAGACATTCACTAGATTGGACAATTTTTTTTTTTAACATTTAAAATAAAACTTTTGGCCACAATAAAACGATTGTATTAAAACTAGTTTCCAGAACTGCCCAAATGACTTTTTAAACATGATTTAAATGTCAAGTTTTCTTTGTCAAATCTATCCAAAATACTAATTTTCCTTTTAGAACTTAGTTTATAATTTATATACTAGGGTGCCCTTAATTGATGTTCACTGGGATACCTTCCTCTGAGCCCTAATGGTTTCTATCTTCCCTTTAAAATGAGTAAGTATCTTTTAATTAAGTTATCATTCTCAAAGATATTCTGGAGCAAAAATCAGGAATTAAACATCTATAAATTATTCTTCACTTCTGTTATAGTGTAGCAATTTATCTTCTAACCCGTAGTAGTCTATAAATTGAGTAAGCCTTAGTTTCTTGTTCTCTTCAGACACAGGTGACTGCAACTCAAAGCAACAGCTGGTTACCACTTCTCCACTTCTTTATTAACAATTGTAATGGAGATAGATCATTCTTTGTCATACAGTTTGAATAGTTTTAGCCTCTGAAGAAGGTCTTCTTTCTCCTGAACCTGCTTCACCAATTTGCCTTTTTCATCGTTTAATCTTTGTGTAGAAAGATTCTCATCCACAAACTCATTTTGGAGAGCACTGCATGACCCCGAGTCACGTGACTGAGATTCACAGACATTGAAATTCTTTAAAGTATTTTTCAAATTTGTATTTTCTTCAAATTCACTGTCTATGTGTTTAAAACTTTCTTGAAATTCCAAACAGTTTTCCTCTGTGGAAGATGCTGGTTTCTCTGAAAAGGTCTGATCGTTTTCTTCATTCTCTACTTTAAGAAGTTTCACCACATTATAACAGGAATTAAATGAAGACCTTGCTTTCCTTAATCTTTCTCTAAGTGTTGCACTCATAGGTTGTTTTCGTGAACTATTTGTATAGGGAGATGATGGATTTGCAGAGGTCTGAGGAGTGCTAGGTAAAACCACAGCTGAGTCTGATGGACTTTCCATCTTGAAAATGAAATCTTGGTTTTCCTTTGACTCCATAGCAGACTCCCAAGGAAGTCCAGGTCTCAGGCATCCCCCTTCCCCTCAGCAGGGTACCTCCCTCCGCCATCCCCAGCGAGAGCAAAAAGCCAGCTTTCTCTTCTTAAAGGACTCATGGGAAGGGAATAATGGAAATAATAACTTCGCATGCTGAAGAAAACAGATAAAGTGTGAAGAAACCATTTATCAACATTTAAATCTCCACACACTATTTGTTCTTTTTTAAAAAGAACTTTGCTAAGAATCAGCTCCATTAAGTCAAAGAATGTTAGAACACAAAGGAACCTGCAAAATTAAATCACGTTCTTGTTATATATGTGAAACAGGAGACCCAGAGAGGGTAAGTGACTTGTCCAAGGTCACAGAGCACTTGAGTGCAGTCAGGGCTGATTTCCAGTCTGCAACTCAAAAGAGAAGCAGTGTTTCTCAGTAAAAGAACAGTGGTGTGAGTTTTAAAGATTTTATTCTATTCTTTATTACATGATTATTGTAGGAAAAATTGGGACAAATTTTAAATTACCTAGAATCCTACCACTTCACAATGATCATTGTTAGTATTTTTGCTGTATAATTTTCCAGACTTTTTAATGTATATGAATACTGGTAAATATGTTTACTAAAATTGGATCACACTGTCTGTACATCTCTGTAATATAACTCCTAACAGATGCAAAACTAGTCCACTGAATAGATTAACTTCATCAGTTTAACCAGTCCCTTATTGATAGACAGACAGATAAGCTTTTTCAAATGTTAAACCCTTATAAAAGATGCTGCACTAACTATTCCTGTTCAGACATCTTTTGCTGAAGTGATTTCTACCTACTGATCAGTGTGAACTTTGTAAGAATGCAGTGATGTAGACTGGGTTTGAACTGTGGCTCTGGAACTTACTGTGTGTCTTTACACAAGTCATAACCTTTCTGTGCTCCAGTTTCTTCATCTTTAAGTGGGAATAATCATACTGATAGCCTAGAAGTGTTAAAAGGATTCAATAATACATGTAAAATAGTTGGTTAATACCTAGCATGTAGCAAATCCTAAATAATATTAGTTATTATTATTACCACAATGCTGAAGAAAACTGGCTCTTCAAAATAAAGCCCATGATTTTCTATTACTCTTTAAAAGAGACTAGCCAGAATTTCTCAGAGAAGGTTTTAGATGCAAAACTTCAGTAGCTAAATTAATATTTCCTTTTTTCTAACTTAATCTATGGAGAAGAAAAGTAATAAATTTAAATTATGTGTGGTCTGTTGAGCTAGGTTACTATGTTCTATCTATATAACTTAATGCCAGTCAAAATTTAAAAGGCATAGCTTTTCATCAAACGTTCTTGTCTTAGTCTGTTTTCTGTTGCTTATAATAGAATATCTAAAACTGTGTAATTTATAAAGAAAAGGAATTTATTTCATATGGTTATGGAGGCTGAAAAGCCCAAGGTCAAGTGACTGCATCTGGTGAGGACCCTCTAGCTGGTGGGGATTCTCTGTTAACTTCCTAGACAGCACAGAGCATCACAAGGTGAGGGGGCTGAGTATCCTAGCTTGGGTCTCTCTTCCTCTTCTTATGAAGCCACTACCATGATAACTCATTAAATCTATTGACCCATTAATCCATGGATGGATTAGTCCATTCATGAGGGCAGAGCCCTTATGACCCATCACCTCTTAAAAGCCCCAAGACTCCACCTCTCGATACTGCCACACTGGGGATTAAATTTCAACATGAGTTTTGGAGGGGACAAATATTCAAACCATAGTCATTTGTAAGTAAAGTAAGTAAAAAATCAACTGTTTTGTGATAAATAAAGTTGCTCACCTTTCTTTCCCCTTTAGAAAATGCTCAAAGCACGGCTTACCCCATAAAATAAGCAGAATATCTTTACAGCCATCTGTCTAGCCTCCTGGTGCCTTCAAGCTATTCTCCACCGCTTTTCTGTTTTATCCATGGGCCCCCAGCTATTTCGTATTCCTCAGAGGGGTGGGTGAGAGCACAGAAGCCGAAGTTTTCACCTCTGAAACTTTGCTTTTAAACTGAAAAGATATCCATGTGTCACACTGGGATTCATTTCTATCTGAAGCTTTGGAAACAAATCACAACTTTTACCAAAGCCTATACAGTGAATCTAATTTATGTGTCACCTTTATTTCACCAATGGTTGCTTTAAAAATAAGGGAACACTCACCCTCTTTGAAAAGCTGGGTGGAAGGTTCAGTGTTGGATGGCTTATTTCAGAAGTCAGAGGTCAGTGACCAAAATTCATGGTGACCAGAAGCATTCCAAAATGCTGCCAGTAACTCCATGCTTACTGTTTCTTCCTCTTCTGCTCTGCTGAACATTGTGGACATAGACACTCAGGATTGTTGGGGTAGATGATACTAGTTAAATGAGTCCTTCTTGGACACAGCTTTTGTTGAATGTGAGCACCAAACACTGAGAAGTCCTTGTCCATAACTGATGCGCAGAATGACCCATACGGTTTTTGGTTTGGGATTCTTTCTTTTTTCTCTACTGTGTGTTATCCTTTTCTCTAATAGTGACCAGTCACATTCTACTGGTCTGTATTTGTCTCACAGTTGTTGAAGTGGCTTTGCCAACTTAGCTAAGCTAGAAACATAGTTTCCTGGAATTGCCTTCCCAATATGGTTCTGAGACTGGACCAGGAGGAAAATTTGGGCAGGGCTTGGGAAGTGGGAGTGAAGCAACAGATACTATATTCTGAAGTTTGGTAGGACCAGGCACTGTTGCCACTGGCGTACACTGGCACTGATCCACTGGCACACCTTGTTGGTGTGGGGCAGCAGCAGGACCTGCAGCAACTCCAACTCTGACAAGATCTCCTTCTTCAACTTCTCCAAGTCCTAGGTCAGTTGTGTGTGCATTTCCATCACTATGGATGTCAGCTCTTTCTCTAGGTTGGAGGCAATAAGAGACAGACGCAGGTTCTAGTAAGTCTTCACGGGATTTACTTTGTCCTAGATATTCAAGTTAATCCTTGCAGGTTCCAGTTTGTCCTTGCTTTCCCCCACACCACATACACCTCTTCTTCCCAACTGTGGGCCCTGAATATCTACAGTGATTTCAGACTGCCATAAGTGCAGAGACAATAGCCTTCCATAGATTTCTTCCCCTGTGTAAGGTACATGGATGTTCTTTGGTCAAGAAATAGGCCAAGGTGAATATCCAGGCCTGCATGACTCAGTGAGTTTGGCATGCAGGCACATACCTCCACTTGTTATATAACCTGTTTATGTAAGTTTATACTTCACTCTAAGCCACTGTTGTCTGTAAAAGGTATAACTGCCCTGCTAACGTTCTACAGGGGCTCTTGGGACTCCACTCGGCTCAACATGGCTTACCATGGCGGGCACGCTGGTGCCCAGAGAGAGAGCCAAAGCTGTCCGTCTTGCAGATGGACAGGAGGGAGCCAGCACACAGCTTGGCTTGCTCATGCCCAGAGAGAAAGAGTTAAGCTGCTGACCCTGAAGGCAAGGGAGAGCCAGATACACAACTGTCTTTGGGAGCCACTGGCTCACGCAGCTGAGACAGGGCGAACAGTGTGAGAGCTAGTGTGAGAAAGCTGTTAATAAAAGCTGCTGCTGAATAAAACCATATTCACCTGCCTACGGCCCCTCAAGTGTTCTTTCTGCTCATCCACCAACTCCCTCTGGACTTCAGCATGGGCTGGACCTGGATCCCGGGACCTGACAACTGGTGATGAGAATGGGATGAGGTGAGTGGGCCCCAGTCCCTGAGGGCTCCCGGGTTGGCTTTGTGGCCGCAGCATGGGCTGTGATACCCGGTGGTGGCTGTGCTGTGAAGATGGGCTCCAGTGGAAACATGGGAGGCAGTGGGTGGGTCTCCTGTGAGTATGGAGAAGGCACTGAAGCACCTGGAAGTGCACAGCACTGAGAAGAAGCATGCCTTTGCTGGCAGAGTCAGATGAGTGTTTGTAATTGTGCTGTGGGAAGTTCATGCCCAGTTCTTGTGGGACTCAGTGCAGGGAGGAGGAAGAACCTCCATGGCAGGCTTGCCCAATGATCCACCACAAAATAGATCATGAGCAGCTACTGGGCCACACGAGTAGGCCCAGAGACCCCCTGCTGTGGTGGAGCACCCTTCCTTTGGTGCCTGTGCCCCTGCTGAGTTGAGGGAGTTAAGCAAATAATGTCGGTAGTCGTGCACAGACTTAGTGCAAGTCATTTGGGAGAAGGACCTTGCTGCGCAACCCAGTCCCGCTCAAGCATTCCAGTTTTCAAAGAGTACCTGCTACAGTCGGTGGAAGTGTAAAGCCTTTTCTGTTTGATAAGAGAACTGGCCGAGATGCCCAGCTTGGAGGGCACCGGACAACAGGAGCCACATTTGGACTTGGCAATCCACTGGTCCCTGACCCCCGGATAAGTTTCTGGGCAGAGCTGCATTTATTGACAACTATGAAGACTGGTCAGTGAAAGTGAAACCTGTATCTCTGCATCTTGGCATCAGCTGCTTGGCTTTCCGCTTATGCGCTATGTATGTCTCTTGCATCCATACCTGAAGACATTCTGGGTGGATGTTTTGCATGGCTTGGCAGCTGTGTCATCTATCACAGACTTAACAGACTACTTGACAACGGAACTTGGCAGTGCCATTGTGTGGTGGACTTGGCTAATGCATTCTTGTCAACTGACAATGCTCCAGAGAGCAAGTAACAATTTGCCTTCATGGGACAGTGACAATGGACTTTCACAGTGTTGCTGCAGGGCTACTGTATAGGCCCCACCATATGTTGTGGTTTTGTTAATAATGTTTTGTTAACCTCTGATTCTCTTGCAGGTTTAAAAGTGGCAGTGTCCCTCTTGCCTGGGATTGGGGTGATGAGGCTGAGACAGCCTTTCTGGGTAGTAAACTAGGGTGCTCATTTACACTGAATGTGCATGTAACCACAGATAATTTTGGCTAGGGCCTATAGCAGTGCATGGAGCACTTGGAAGCACCAGTGGGCTGTTAGTCCCAACTGTGGACGGGACCTGAGCTCTGGTGCTTACTAATAGAGAAGCAGTTATTAATAGTGGGATGGGTGCATTCATGGGTAATGACCCCCTGGACAGAGACAGCACAGACATCCACTTTAGCGAAGTGGGGTGCCTACTTGAAACGGTGAAGTATGCTAAGTACAAAAACCTTAGCAGCTAAGTTGCAAGAGGTCTTGGGACCTGTAGTCCTAATGCAAGATAAGGCCATGGGGCCTGAGGCACTCCTAATCCCTGAGACTTCACCATTAGGAAGGGTATCCCCTCATTCCTGATAGGGCATGGCACACAGCTAGATCTAGCTGGGGTGCAGTCCAGCCTAGTACTAACACCATGTGGTTTGAAACCAGGTGTGGGCAAGGCGGCTAATAAGCTAAACTCAGGGCAGTGTGACTGGTAATCACCAAGGATGTGACAACCTATGGTGATCTGCGCCAATAGCTGGGCAGTTCATCAAAGCTTATGTATATAATGGGCTTGAGTGCCCAAAAGCTTATGTATGTATTGGGCCTGCATGCCCAAAGCTTGTGTGTCAGGCTTATGTGTCAAGCCTGTGTATGTATCAGGCCTGCATGCCCAAAGTTTATATGTCAGGCCTGTGTGCAAAACCTGAGTATCAAACCTGTGTGCCCAAGACCTAAGTCTCCCTCAGCCTAAGGGGTGGAGTGTAAGGTACACGGATGTGCTTTGGTCAAGGAATAAGCCGAAGTGGATATCCAGGCCTGCATGACTCAGCAAGTTTGGCATGCAGGCGCACACCTCCACTTGTTACATAACCTGTTTGTGTAAGTTCATACTTGGCTCTATACTTGGTATAAAGGTATATTTGCCCTGCTATGCTGTACAGGGCTGTTGGGGCTCAGCTTGGCTCAACATGGTGGTGGGTGCGCTGGTGCTCAGAGAAAGAGAGAGAGCGAAAACTGTCAGTCTTGCAGATGGACGGGAGAGAGTCAGGACACAGCTTGGCTTGCTCGTGCCCCCAGAGAGAAAAAGAGTTAAACTGCTGACCCTGAAGGCAAAGGAGAGCTGGCTGCACAGCTGTGTGTGGGAGCCGCGGCTCAAGCAGCCAAGACAGGGTGGCCAGTGTGAGAGAGCTAGTGTGAGAAAGCTGTTAATAAAAGCTGCTGCTGAATAAAACCATATTCACCTGCCTACAGCCCCCTGAATGTTCTTTCTGCTCATCCACCCACTCCTTCTGGACTTCAGCATGTGTTGGACCCAGACCCCAGGACCTGACACCCTGCTTCCACAATTGCATATGGTCTAATTACTGTAATCATCCCTTATTGCTTTTCACTCTGCTTCTCTGATCAAACTCTGCAACTGTGCTCAAGTGATTCTTATTTTACATCCAAATTTGCAAATCAGACACAGGATTATAGACATTACAAAAAAAAATTCAATTTTGAAAAAAAAAGGAAGAGATTTGTACATGACACTTAAGTAACCCATCTATTACCCTTGCTTTCTTTTTGATGTCAAACTTCTTTAAATGGCACCCTAAGTTTATTGCAAAAGGATTTTTCTTCCTCCCATTTTCTCTGTAGTTCTTTGAATATGACTCTGGCTTTTAAAACACTATTTTAATTCGTCAGAAACTTATAAAACATCACATCCAGATCTTAGTCTACTTTATTTCTTTGTACTCTTAACACTGTTGACTACTCTCTCTTTTTTCCTCATTAAATTTGGTTTTAATGGGTCTCAAATTTCTGTGACAGGTATTTGGTCAAGTTGTTTCCGCTAAAAAGTGCTGATTTTAAAAACTAAATAACTTAAAACTACCAGATGCCAAAAAAAAAAAAAAAGTTCACAAAACATTCTCCTTTCTTCCGAAGGTTTTACAATGCATTGTTATCATTAACCAATCTTATACGACTAAATTTAAGTGGCCAATTGAAACAAACAGTTCTGAGACCCTTCCATCACTGATTAAGACTCAGGCCAGGCACCGTGGCTCATGCCTGTACTCCCAACATTTTGGAAGGCTGAGATGGGTAGATCACTTGAGCCCAGGAGTTTGAGACCAGTCCGGGCAATATAATGAGACCTAGTCAGGCATGGTGGCACATGCCTGTAGTCCCAGCTACTTGGGAGTCTAAGGCAGGAGGACTGCTTGAACCCAGGAGGCAGAGGTTGTAGTGAGCAGAGATCGTGCCACCGTGCTCCAGCCAGGGCAACAGAGTGAGAACCTGTCTCAAAACAAACAAACAAACCAAAAAAAAAAACAAACAACAAACAACAACAACAACAAAAAAGACGGGGGTGGCATGTTTTAGGGATAATATTCATTTAGACTTCTGAGCTTTCTGGACAGACTTGGTGACCTTGCCAGCTCTAGCCACCTTCTTGTCCTCTGCACCCATGGCAACTGTCTGTCTCAGCGAGATTGGCATGCAGGTGTACACCTCCACTTGTTATATAACCTATATAACCTGTTGTGTAAGTTCATACTTGGCTCTATACTTGGTATAAAGGTATATTTCCCCACAAAATGACCCAGAGAAGAATAGTCAGATAGTCAGAATATTCAGAGAAGCTCTTAACACACATGGTCTTGCTAGGAACTACAATCATGGCAGCATCATCAGATTTCAAGAATTTAGGGCCATATTCTAGCTTTTTACCAGAATGGTCATCTTTTCTTTCAGCTCAGAACACTTGCAAGGAATGTGAGATGTGTGACAGTCTAGTACAGGGCATAGCCAGCACTGATTTGGCCTAGATGGTTCAGGATAATCACCTGAGCAGTGAACCCAGATGCTTCCATTGGTGGGTCATTTTTGCTGTCACCAGCAACACTGCCATGATGAACATCTTTGGCAGACACATTCTTTTTTTTTTTCTTAGAAAGAATGTAATGCATGTTTTTAATCAGAACAACAACAGCAACAACAAAAAAATTAAGTATGGATATGCCAATAGAGTGTTGAATCCAGCAATGGACACAAATAAAGGGCAAATGCTTGACAGAGACAGTTGTAAATAATCTATGTACCTCTTACATTCCCCCATGTCATACAAAAGACATTCTCTTTGGAAATATGGTTACAAATGTAAATCACTGATTTCTTTCAAGACCACGATGATTCTGTAATAAATATCAAATTGTTCCATTTCAGATTTGTAAAAGGATTCTTTCAGATATGAAGACTTGGGAGCAACTGTGAAGCTGTCTTTATTCAGATACTTTGAAATATAAAGTGGTGATCTAAGCCACCAAGAACTGTAAGGCATGCTAACTGACGTTTATAACAACTTAGCCTTCTTGTTCTTTATATCTGATTTTATTAAGTGGGCAAACACCTTGTTCACATTGAGGCCCACATTGTCCCCAGGAAGAGATTCACTCAAAGCTTCATGGTGCATTTCAATAGACTTTACTTCAGTTCTAACATTGACTGGAGCAAAGTTGACCACCATGCCAGGTTTGAGAACACCAGTCTCTGCTCGGCCCACAGGTACAGTACCAATACCAACAATCTTGTAGACATCCTGGAGACACAGACACAAGGGCTCGTAAGTTGGATGACCTGATGGTAGAATAAAGTCCAGAGCTTCAAGCAGCATGGTTCCACTGGCATTGCTATCTTTACAGGTGACTTTCCATTCCTAGAACCAAGGCATATTAGCACTTGGCTCCAGCATGCTGTCACCATGCCAACCAGAAATTGGCACAAATGCTACTGTGTCAGGGTTGTAGCCAATTTTCTTAATGTAAGTGCTGATTTCCTTGTATCTCGTCTGGTGGTAGGGTGACTAAGTGGAATCCATTTTGTTAACACTAACAAGTAGTTGTTTCACAGCCAGCATGTAAGCCAGAAGGGCATGCTCATGGGTCTGCCCATTCTTGGAGATACCAACTTCAAATTCACCAGCACCAGCAGCAATTATCAAGAGAGCACAGTCAGCTTGAGATGTGCCTGTAGTCGTTTTTTGTTTTGTTTTGTTTTGTTTGTTTTTGAGGCAAGGTCATGCTCTGTTCCCCAGTCCAGAGTGCAGTGGTATGATCTCGGCTCACTACAATCTCCACCTCCCAGGTTCCAGTGATTCTCCTGCCTCAACCTCCCGAGTAGCTGGGATTACAGATGCATGCCACCACACCCAGCTAATTTTTGTATTTTCAGTAAAGATGGGGTTTCACCATGTTGGCCAGGCTGATCTCGAACTCTTGACCTCAAGTGATCTGCCCACCTCGGCCTCCCAAAGTGCCCAGATTACAGGCGTGAGCCACTGTGCTCGGCCCGTAATTGTGTTTTTGATGAAGACTCTGTATCCTGGGGCATCAATGATAATCATGTAGTACTTACTGGTCTCAAATTTCCACAGGGAAATATCAGTGGTGATACCATTCAGCTTTCAGTTTATCCAAGACCCAGGCATACTTGAAGGAGCCCTTTCCTATCTTAGCAACCTTCTTCTGAATTTTTCAGTGGTTCTTTTGTTGATGCCACTGCATTTGTAGATTAGATGGCCAGTAGTAGTGGACTTGCCTGAATCTACATGTCCATGATGACAATATTGATATGAGTCTTTTCCTTTCCCATTTTGGTTTTTAGGGGTGGTTTTCAAGACAACCTATGTTCTAGTAGCAAACCCATTGCAAAAAAGCTACTTTCTCTTTTCTGAATGTCTCTCTTCCCTTGGTTTCTATGACCAGCACTTTTTGGAATTTTCTCCTATCTCTCCAACTGCTGCTCCCTGTCTTAGTATGCTCACTTCTCTTCTACCCATTCCTCAAGGTGTAGGAGTTGGTTGCTCAAAGTCCAGTTCTTGGCACTTTTGAATTCTCACTCTACCCTCTCTACCTTTATGATCCCCTCCACTCTAAGGGATTCAACCACCATCCCTTCACACTCATGATTTATAGATCTATGCTTTTATCTCAGCTCTCTCTCCTGAATGCCAAGGTCAAGATTCTTATAGTCCATTTAGTTGCAGATGACTCTCAAATTCAACAAGCGCAACCTGACCTATTTATTTACCATGACATGTTCCATGTCCCCTAGCTTGGATAATGGCATTACAATTCTTCAGTCACTCATTCTCAAAACTTCAGAGTTGGGGAGTAATGTCACGAAAGACAGAGTAGAAGCAATCTGGATTCACTCCCCCTGCCCACTAAAAACCAAAAACAACTATCCAGTGCCACATTTATCACAAGAACTCAAAGCCAAAGCTGTGACAATCCCTGAGGCCACAGAGAAGTGAAAAACTATGAGCTGAAAGTGAGAGAAATGGACTTCTCTATCCACAATGCCCCTCCCCCAAACTACTAGACACCACATGGAAAAATCCTCCAAGACTCATGGTTTCTACATTGGAAAAAGTGAGATCAAAGTGGACAGCCAACTTCCCCATCATCTTGGGTTCCTATGCAAGAAAGTTGTTCCTGTCTCAACTCACAGGAAGCATCACAAGTGCCTCCACCTAAGGACAGGTGGAGACAAACCTTGGAGGTGGGGCCGCATGGCCCAGCACTAGAAACTCGGGGTCTGCTCTCCACTATAGAAAAAGGGGACACCAAATTAGAGAGGTGGTTTAGCAGCACCACACTGTAGGAGGCACCCTGCAGGGAACCTCTGAGCACGAAGCCATAGCCAGCTTCCCCACACAGCTGAGGAGTCCTCTTTGGAATCTCCCCTTACCTGCAATGGGCAGCACTTGGAGAGCTACAGAAAAGCTGTGCTTAGGGCGCCATCTAGTGCTCAAGAGAAGGCAGCAATCTAGGGCTAAGGGAATCAACGGGCAAATCGCACAGAACCTCTAAACACACAAACCAACTCAGACAGGAAAGACTTGAAAAAATAACCAATTCTTTAACGCGAAGACATAGATCTACATACATAAGAAATAACAGCAAACAGTGAACGATGACCTCTCCAAATGGACAAAGCAAGGAACCAGTGATCAACCCCAATGAGAGAGCAACATGTGAGCTCTCAGATAGCAAAGTGACAGGAGTCAGATCAAGAATTCAAAATAGGCCGGGCGCGGTGGCTCAAGCCTGTAATCCCAGCACTTTGGGAGGCCGAGACGGGTGGATCACGAGGTCAGGAGATTGAGACCATCCTGGCTAACACGGTGAAACCCCGTCTCTACTAAAAAAATACAAAAAAACTAGCCGGGCGATGTGGCGGGCGCCTGTAGTCCCAGTTACTTGGGAGGCTGAGGCAGGAGAATGGCGTAAACCCGGGAGGCGGAGCTTGCAGTGAGCTGAGATCCGGCCACTGCACTCCAGCCTGGGTGACAGAGCGAGACTCCATCTCAAAAAAAAAAAGAATTCAAAATAGCAGTTTTGAAGATACTCGCAATCTCCAAGTTAATACAGAAACGCAATTTAGAAATGTATCAGAGAAATTTAATGAAGAAATGGAAATGATGAGAAAAAATCAAACAGATACCTGGAACTGAGAAATACATTGGCTGAACTGAAAAACTCATCACAGAGGTATCAACAGCAGAACTGATCAAGCAGAAGAAAGAAAGAGTGAGCTCAAAGATAGTCTATTTGAAAATACATAGTCAGAGAAGAAAAAAAGAAAAAAGAAGGGAAAGGAATGAAGAATACCTACAAGAACTAGAAAATAACTTCAAAAGAGCAAATCTGAGTCATTGGCCCTCAAGAGGAAGTTGAGAAAGAAAAGGGGGTCGATAGCTTATTCAAAGAAATAACAGAAAACTTCCCAAACCTAGAGAAACATATAAATATCCAGATACAGGAAAGTCAAAGATTACCAAGCAGATTAAACCCAAATAGGACTACACCAAAATATATATTAAGCTCTCAGAGGTCAAGGACAAAGACAAGATCCTAAAAGCAGCAAGAGAAATAAAAGCAAATAACATATAAAGGACTTTGATTTGTCTGGCAACAGACTGTCAGCAGAAATGGTACAGGACAGGAGAGAGTGAGATGATATATTCAAAGTGCTGAAGGCAAAAACTGAGAATAATACACCCAACAAAGCTATCCTTCAAACATGTAGGAGAGATAAAGACTTTCTAAGACAAACAAAAGGTGAATGAATTCATCATCACCAGACCTGTCTTGCAAGAAAATGCTAGAGAGAGTTATTCAATCTGAAAGAAAAGGATATGAACGTGCAATAATAAAGTCATTTGGGCTGGGCATAGAGGCCCACACCTGTAATCCTAGTGCTTTGGGGGGCACTAGGCACAGAAAGACAAACATTGTATTTTCTTACTTATTTGTGGGATCTAAAGATCAAAACAGTTGAACTCATGGACGTAGTAGAAGGTTGATTACCAGAGGCTGGGAAGGGTGGTAGGGGAGTCAGGGATGATTAATGGGTACCAAAAAATAGTTAGAATGAATGACACCTACTATTTGATAGCACAACAGCATGTCTATAGTTAATAATAATTTAATTGTACATTTTAAAATAACTAAAAGAGTATAATTGGATTGTTTGTAATACAAAGAATAATCACTTGAGGGGATGGATACCCCATTCTCCATGATGTGATTATTATACATTGCATGCCTGTATCCACACATCTCATGTACCCATAAATATATGTACCTACTATATACCCACAAGAATGAAAAATAAATTTTTTTTTAAAAGTAGAAAGACTTCAAATAACCTAATGATGCACCTCCAGGAACTAGAAAAGCAAGAACAAATCAAACCCTAAATTAGTAGAAAGAATGTAACAAGGCTGGGTGTTTTAATCACATTTTAATCACAGCACCTTGGGAGACTGAGGCAGGATGATTGTCTGAGACCCACCTGGGCAACAAAGTGAGACTGTGTCTACAAAAAAAGTTTGAAAATTAGCCAGGAATGATGGCATGTGCCTGTAGTCCTAGCTACTTAGGCAGCTGAGGCAGGAGGAGTGTTTAAGCCCAGGAGGTTGAGGCTGCAGTGAGCCATGATCGCACCACTGCACTCCAGCCTGGGGAGCAGAGCAAGATTCTGTCTCAAAAAGAAAGAGAGAAAGAGAGAAAGAGAGGAAGGAAGGAAGGAAGGAAGGAAGGAAGGAAGGAAGGAAGGAAGGAAGGGAGAAAATAATAAAGATCAGCACCGAAATAAATGAAATTGAGATTATAAAAAAAATACAAAAGATCAATGAAACAAATAGTTTTCCAAAGGGATAAACAAGCAAAATTGACAAATCTTTAGGTAGACCAAGTAAGAAAAAAGAGAGAAGACCCAAATAAATAAAATCAGAAAGGAAAAGGAGACATTAAAACTAATACCACAGAAATACCACAGAAATGTAAAGGATCACAAGAGACCATTATGACCAACTACATACCAGCAAACTGGAAAACCTATAAGATGGTTAAATTCTTGGACACATATGACCTATAAGAAATAGAAAGCCTGAACAGACCAGTAACAAGTAATGAGATCAAAGCAGTAATAAAAAGTCTCTGATCAAAGAAAAACCCAGGAGCAGATGGCTTCCACAATGAATTCTACCAAACATTTTAAGAACAAATATAAATTCTATTCAAATTATTCCAAAAAAATTGAACAGTAGGGAATACTTCCAAATTCATTATATGTGGCCAGCATTACCCTGACAGGAAAACCAGACAAAGATACAACAACAATAACAACAACAATAACAACAACAACAAAACTACAGGCCAATATTCCTGATGAACATAGATGTAAAAATTCCCAATAAAATACTAGCAAACCAAGTTCAACATCACATTAAAGAGATCATTCACCATGATCAAGTGGGATTTGCTGCAAGGATGTAAAATGGTTCACCATACACAAATCAATAAATGTGTTATATCACATTAACAAAACTAAGGACATTTTTGTCCATGATGATTTCAACAGATGCTGAAAAAAGCATTCAGTAAAATTCAGTATCTTTTCATGACAAAAACTCAACAAACTGAGTATAGAAGGAACATATCTCAAAACAATAAAGGCCATATATGACAAACCCACAGCTAACATCATGCTGAATGGGGAAAAATTGGTAGTCTTTCTGGGGAAAAATTGGCAGTCTTTCCTCTAAGAACTGAAAGAAGATAAGGATGACCAATTTTACTATTTTTATTAAACATAGTCCTGAAAGTCCTAGCCAAAGTAATTGGGCAAGAGAAAGACTTAAAGGGCATCCAATTTGGAAAGGATGAACTTAAATTATCCTTGTTCATTGATGACATGATCTTATATCTGGAAAATCCTAAAGACTCTACCAAAAATTATTAGAACTGATAATCAAATTCAGTAAAGTTGCAAGATACATAATCGACATACAAAACTCAGTAGCATTTGTATATGCCAACAGCAAACAATTGGAAAAATAAATAAAAAAAGCGATCCCATTTATAATTGCTACAAAAAAAAAAAACCCTAGGAATAAATTTAACCACAGAAGTGAAAGATCTCTTACAAAGAAAACTATGAAACACTGATGAAATAAATTGAAGAGGATACAAAAAAAAATAGACATCTCATGCTCATGGATTGGAAGAATTAATACTGTTAAAATATCCATACTATCCAAAGTGATCTACAGTGGTCTCTTCACTCTATTGATTGTTTGCCTTGCTACCTATATAATATGATACAAAGTGATCTACAGATTGCAATCCCTACCAAAGTGCCAACAACATTCTTGATGGAAATAGAAAAAACAATCCTAAAATTCATATGAAACCACAAAAGACCCCAAATAGCCACAACAATCCTGAGAAAAAAAGAACAAAGCTGGAAGCATCACACTACCTGACTTCAAAATATGCTATAAAGCCATAGTAACCCAAAACAGCATAATACTGGCATAAATACAGGTGTATAACCTTCCAGGCACCTCTGTGTGTTCAGCAATCTGGAAGCTCATCAAATCTCATTGTTCAAGAGTTTTTATAGTTCTGGTGTCCTATGGCACAGTAGGGTGACTATAGTAAACAACAAGGTGTTGTAGTTCTCAAAATAGTTAGAAGAGAGGATTTATATGTTCCTATCACAAAGAAATAATACATGTTTGAGTGATGGATATGCTAATTACTCTGATCATTTGATCATTACACAATGTATACATGTATCAAAACAAAATTACATTAGGCTGGGTGCAGTGGCTCATACCTGTAGTCCTGACACTTTGTGAGATCAAGGCAGGAGGATCGCTTGAGGCCAGGAGTTTGCGACAAGCCTAGGCATCATAGTGATACCCTATCTCTACAAAACATTTTTAAAAATTAGTTGGGCATGGTGGTGTGTACCTGTAGTCCTAACTACTTAGAAGGCTGGGGCAGGAGAATCCCTTGAGCTCAGGAGTCCAAGGCTGCTGTGAGTTATAATCAAGCGACTGTACTGTACTCCAGTGAGGGCAACAGAGTGGAGACCCTATCTCCCAAACACACACACACCACATTACACCCCATAAATGTGTACAAAATCATGTCAATGAAAAATACTTCATTTTATGTTTTTATTATTATTTTTAGAGACAGGGTATCACTCTGTGACCCAGGCTTCAGTGCAGTGACCTGATCATAGTTCACTGCAGGTGTGAACTCCTGGGGTCAAGCGATCCTCCCACCTCAGCCTCCCGAGTAGCTAGGACTACAGGTATGCATCATCATGCATCGATAATTAAAAAAAAATTTTTTTTTGTAGAGATGGGGTCTTGCTATGTTACCCAGGCTGAACTTGAAATCCTGCCCTCAAGCAATACTTCTACCTCAGCTTTCCAAAGTGCTGGAATTACAGGCATGAGCCACTATGCCTAGAAAAAAAAATTATTAAAGAGATTTTATAGAACTCATCCCTTAGCCCTGCTTTCCCGCCTTTCCTGGATGTTGGTGGGTGAGGCTGAAAGTTCCAACTTGCCAATCCTCTAATCCTCTATTACCTGTTTTTTCAGGTGACTGGCCCTATCCTGGGCTACCTAGGAGTCACACTCTGAGTTATATCATTAGCATAAACTCAGATGTAATCCAAAGGGACACATTATAAATAAGAAGATAATCCTATTTGTCAGGAAATTTCAAGGGTTTTAGGAGCTTTGTGATGGGAACCAGGGACAAAGACCTAATATATTATAATATCACAGGACTATTTCTCTCAATATGACTTTAAAAAGATTCAGTTTTTATGATGCTTAGCTTCTCCCATGACCAGAGTGACACTATTTGTAGTAAGGAGGGGCAGAACAGCTGGACAGCTGATAGTCAGTTGTCAGGACACTAATATTTCTTTATTCTGTTACCAAGCATAGCATTAACGGAAAGGACACAGTGCAATTCATTAGCTAGGTTTGCATCCAAGACTTGGAAAAAAATGAAAGGGTATTAAAAGTGGGTAGAAACTTTGAAAGGAAAATAAATCTCGGAACCCCCAAATCACTAAGCCAAAGGGAAAAGTCAAGCTGGAAACTGTATCAGACAAACTTGCCTCTCATTCTATTCCTAAATAAGATAGTTACAAAGATTTGTTCAAAAGCTACATACCTCTCTCATAATTTGCCCATAAGGAAAATCATGGACAAAGGACAGACAGAACTCAAAGTCATCCCTCTGTTCCTGTGCAACAAATGCATATCTGATTGCTTCCTTTGCCCTATTGTTTCACTAAGCCAGACTAAGGCATAAGTGACTATTCCTGTAAATTGTGCATTCAGTGAAAGGCTAATCAGAAACTCAAAAGAATGCAACCATTTGTCTCTTATTTACCTATGACCTGGATGCCCCCTCCCTGCTTCGAGTTGTCCCACCTTTCTGGACTGAACCAATGTACATCTTACATATATTAATCGATGTCTCATGTCTCCCTAAAACATATAAAACCAAGCTGTATCCCAACCACCTTGAGCACATGTTGTCAGGACATACTGAGGCTGTGTCACAGGCGCATCCTTAACCTTGGTGTAAGGAACATGGCTGCACTGAAGCCAGGCAGACATAGGCTGAGGTAAACATCCTGCATGACTCAACAAGTTTAGGCACATAACTCCACTTGTTATATAATCACAGCCATGTAGCCATAACATGGGAAGGCTCATCACTCAGCTCAGAGCCACTATTGTCTGCAAAAGGTACAACTACCTTGCTGACGCTGTACAGGTGCACCCAGAGAAAGAGAGAGAGCCAGAGCTGTCTGTCTTGCAGATGGACAGCGGGAAGCCAGGACACAGTTTGGCTTGCTTGCACCCAGAGGGAAAGAGTTAAGCTGCTGACCCTGAAGGGAGAGCTGGCCGTGCGGCTGTGTATGGGAGTAGCTGCAGCAATTAGCGAAGACAGAGACAGTGTAAGAGAGCTGCTGAATAAAACCATCTTTCACCTGCCTACGCCCCCCACTCCCTTGACCCGAGTGTTCTTTCAGCTATCTGCCACCCATCCACCCACTTCCTTTCGACCTCAGCATGGGCTGGAACCTGCCCCTGGACCTGACACTTGGCAAAATAAATTTTCTCAATTGATTGAGACTTGTCTCAGATACTTTTTAGTTAATTGCATAGACTGAACTAATAGAAAACTGAAATAATTATGATTTTGCTCAAAATGTTGCTCATCCTTTGTTTTTCAGAGCCAAGAAAACTTTTCTTTAGAGCTATTTACAGCTTTTAACACTTAAGTATACTTGTATAAACAAAATTTAGAGCATATTTCTCTCTACCTGATCTCTCCAAAATTTGGAAACTAGTTGTGCGTATTCTTAACTTACAGCAATATAGTTATTTGCATAAGTGCAATAAGAATCTATTTTCTTTTGTAACAGGACATAACTGGAAAAACTGGTTATTTTACCAAGGTATTGACAGGAATAACATACTTTCGGATACAGATTCCTTTAAGAAATCGAAGTTGACTTACAGGGCCAATAAAAGCCCCTTGTAAAAGCTATCCCCGTACCTTATCTACACAGTCCCTGTACAGTCTCCTAACGTGTGGTAAGTAAAGAATGTCACTTTCTGACAGGCCCAGGAGACCTAAGTTTTCTTGGGACCTCGAGGTGAGGAATTCACCCAATTAATACAAGTATTTGCAGGCACAGGTTGGGCTTAAGGCATTAAAGTTGAATCTAAGATTCCTTGTGGAATAAAGCTCCAGCAAAGTCAATTTTAAAAAAAGAGAAGACTATATGACAAATAATTATTCTTGCTGACTTTATGCAAATACTCCAGCCATAAGACTAAAACTTATTTTGCAAATGAATTTGTCCTTTGATTTGTCTTTAGTGAAAACAGGACTGGAAAGAGAAAAAAAAAGTTTCAAAATAAACTATAGTATACCTGTTAGATTCCAGTCTTGCCTAGTGTTTTTCAATTTTTACTATTTCCTATAGTTTAGACTGAATTCTAAAATTTTTCCTGGCTACAAGTCTCCAAAATGATGTTTTCAAATTGTCCTTCTTTCCTTTCCCTTCTTCCCCATTTTTCCTCATTTAAAATCACTAAATATTAAGCTGTGCTTTCTTCAAGCCCTGCAAACTGAAGCTAGACAACTTCAGAAGAAAATAACAGCAACCTATTTACATACACAAGCCACTTTCATACCTGCCTACTGATGCATGGACTTCAGAGTAATATGGCCTATATAGATTTTCCAGGATTGTTCTTGCTTGTTTGTTGTTGCTTTTCTCCCTTCCTCCGTTTTCTCTTCATAGGACATGAGACTTCACAACCTACTAAACATGAGCTTTTCCAATAACATGGGACCTACTCATCTAGGAATAAAGCATCCTAGCCATGAGAGATCAGACAAACCTAAGACCAGAGGACTCATTTTCTTCTAAAATGCTTTCTCTGAAAGATTTTTAAAAGGCAGGGGGGAATATAAAAACAAAATATATCTCGGGACCCCAAAATCACTAAGCCAAAGGGAAAAGTCAAGCTGGGAAAAGTCAAGCTGGACAGGAAAAACCTGCCTACTGTTCTATTCCTAAATAAGATAACTACAAAGATTTCTTTAAAAGCTATGTACCTCCCTCACAATTTGCTCACAAGGAAATTCCTTATGAACAGACAGAACTCAAAGTTATTCCTCTCCTCACGTGAGACTAAAGGATATCTGATTGCTTCCTTTGCCCTATTGTTTGACTAAGCCAGACTAAGGGATAAGTGAATATTCCTGTAAATTGTGTATTCAGTGAAAGAATAATCAGAAACTCAAAAGAATGCAACCATTTGTCTCTACCTATGACCTGGAAGTCCCCTCCCCACTTCGAGTTGTCCTGCCTTTTTGGACTGAACCAATGTGTATCTTACATATATTGATTGGTCTCATGTCTCCCTAAAAGGTATAAAACCAAGCTGTGCCCCGACTACCTTGGGTATATGTCGTGAGGACCTCCTGAGGCTGTGTCACAGGTGCATACTTAACCTTGGCAAGATAAATTTTCTAAATTGATTGAGACCTGTCTCAGATACTTTTTGGTTTACAAAACAAAGCCAGAGGCCTAGTCCAGAGCTTGGCAAATAGTCTATGCTCACTAAGGGTGAGCTGAAGGGAAGGCTTGCAGTGTTAACTTTCCTAAGATATTTTAGTAATAACATAATAGTCTCTCCCATTGTGGTTTAAAATTTCAATAGCACATAGATTTGCATGTTATATTTTTCTATTAAGATATGAACTGTTAAATATACTGAACCAATTCTCTTTCTCCCCTTGAAGGTTTGGTTTAAGATTAGGAAGGTCAAGTAGAGAAGATATCAGAAGGCTTTAGATTTTAGATATATGTCACCGATTGCCATCGATCTCCCTGTCATCGAAATCTTGGATGGGCCCTATAATGCCATCCTTGTTCAGGAGCCCAATTGGAGTTGGGTTCTTGTAGTGCCACTGTAGCCTAGAATATCCAGGCTTCCCATGCTGTCCTTGCCTCCTCTGTCTATGCCTTGCTTTGCCCTGACTTTGTTTGGCCTGGTATAGGCCCCTGTCATCAGCATTCATTTGTAGTCTCCATTTTCTTAGGCCTGTTTTTTATAAATTTTTCCAAAATATTTTTCTGCCAGATTCAAATTCTGCATGGCACATCCTCAAGTGCAGTTCACCAAATGTCTGTTAAATGAATTGACTAAACAAAAAAGTCAGTGCACCATTTTTTATAAGGCACATTTTATATTAAAACAAAGCTGTGAATTCCTTGTAAACATTGGTTCCCAGGACCCCTGCAGATACCAAAATCCATGCATACTCAAGCCCCACATTTGGCCCTGCAGAATCCAAGTATACAAAAAGTTGGCCTTACCTATCTGCAGGTTTTGCATCCCACGAATACTGTATTTTTGATCTGCATTGGGTTTCGGGTGTGAAACCTATGGATATGGCGGGGGGCGGGGACGCGGGGGCAACTCTATTGAAAAAAATCCACATGTAAGTGGACAAATGCAGCTCTAACCTGCATTGTTCAAGGGTCAACTGTATATCTGTTTTGTGTGCCAAATAAAATATGGATAAGAATTTCAAAGGAAAAGTCATTTAAACAGAATTACAAGGAAGCCCCATTTTATGAGCTGACATACCTCAATCACCAATAGGCCCTGTACATCTCACATACATACATATGCAAAATGGCGGTGGGGAAAGTCCCTAGTAAAAGAACAGTGTTTCAAGACAGGGCCCGTCTCCATTTGTGCTGAAGAGCTCAGACACAACCCTGTAGTCTAAAGGAATCTTCCTAAGAAGCTACTCATAGGGCTCTATGGGAAGGTGGCAGCCAAACATCTATCTAGTATATTCCAAATTCTGTTCACTGTCCTCCCTTTCTGTGGAGGACATAGGGAAATAGGAACCATTCTGGCCCAAAGGTCCTCTGCATCAAATGGAACACAAGAGGAGACTCCACCAAAGCCAGAATGAGGCCGTTCTCCCTTTTCTCTTCCATCCCCAGCCCAGAAGGCATATTGTTGCATATTCTCCAGCTCAGAAGCTGACAATCATGCATTCAAATGTATTTTGTCTCATTCAACCTCCTTGAAAGGACCCTGGTTCCTGATGATAAAAACACAAAAAGGGAACCTTTTGTTTACTGCTAGGAGAAGCAAGAGGGAGGAGGTAGTTCCCTGATTCATATTCTCATCAAAAAGAAGCAGTCAGACCTTGGTTCTTTATGCTGTCTTCCTCATGTGAAACTGCTAGGCTAGAAAACAACAAAAATTTAAAAATGGAGTGTGATGAGAGCTGAGGAGTTATTGTTAATTTTTTTAGGCATGATAATGGTATTGTAGTTATGTTTTTAGAAAAAGAATGTGCATCTGATATGATATGCCTCTGTCCCCACCCAAATCTCATCTTGTATTGTAATCCCCACATGTCAATACAAGTGGAGGGGTCTGTTGGGAGGTAATTGAATGGATGGGTTTCTCCCATGCTGTTGTCATGATACTGAGTGAGTTTTCATGAGATTTGGTTGTCTGTTAAGTGTCTGGTGCTTCCCCATCTCACTCTCTCTCCTGCTCCCATGTCAGATGTGCCTTGCTTCCCCTTTGGCTTCCGCCATGATTGTAAATTTCCTGAGGCCTCCCATGCCATGCAGAACTATGAACCAATTACACCTCTTTTCTTTATAAATTACCCAGTCTCAAGTATGTCTTTATAGCAGTGTGAAAACAGACTAATACACTGTCTTTTAGAGAAACATGCTGAATTGTTTATAAATGACATTATACCTGGGATTGGTTTCAAATTAATTAGGGGGCAGTGGCAATTTCTCACAAGTTGTTAATTGTTCAAGCTGGGTACTAGGTGCCTGAGGGATCATTATACCATTCTATGTATGTTTATACACATTTGACCTTTTCCATAATAAAAATTAAAGAAAAAAATCTGGCCATCTGTTTCTTTTCCTTTTTCTTAGCTGTCTTTGCTCTCATTTTTGTGTCTTCATCTGCAAATTAAAACACATTATAATTTTGAAAAAGTTACCTTTAAAACCTCAATACTTTTGAGTAAATATATATGCTTTTGCTGTCTCTCATTTGTTGTTACACAGAAATTTATTCATTCAAACATTTATTACTATTGTCAGGAACTGTGCTAGGCACTGGGGATATATACATTATTAAAGTCACATTAGGTATTAGATGATATGAGAAATTAATGTTAATTTTTTCATAAGTTAATGGTATTATGGTTAAGAAATATCATTTTAAAGAGATGCATAGAAATATTTTGTATTGAAGTGTGATGACATTTGTAATTTACTTTGAATACCTTAGTGAAAAATCTATATTTGAAGCAAACATATCAAAATGCTAACAAATGTTAAACCTGAGTACTAAAGTATATAGTATTAATTACACTATTCCCTTTACTTTTCTGAACATTTGAAGATTTTCATGATAAAAAGGGAAAGAAAACTACGTGTGTGTTGGAGTGGGGAAGGAGAACGCTTTCTAGGAGCTCAGTCTAATGGAGGAGACAAATAGGTAAAGAGATTGATACAATCCAGAGTGACAGAAGCTTGGGTTGCTCTGGACACACAGAGGAGTCTCAAAATCAGACTGATTGGAGGAGGGTGGTTGAGGAATGGTTGACCAGGAAAGGTGGCTCTTAGAGTAGTTATTTGATTACAAAAGTACTGCATGCCCATTGTTGCATTGAGTAAGCCAAGCTTGTTGGAAAAAGAGACTGGTATTGTAGGCAGAGGGCCTCTCTACCAAGTAATAGAGTCAATAGAAAGAACATAGAATACTGAGGAAACAGAAAGCAGTTCTAGCCTGGGCAACACAGCATGACCCCACCTCTACAATTTTTTTTAAAAAAATAGCTGGGCATGGTGGCGCCCGCCTGTGGTCACAGCTACTCAGAAGGCTGAGGCAGGAGAATCACTTGAACCCTGGAGGTGGAGGTTGCAGTGAACAGAGATCGAGCCACTGCCCTTCAGCCTGGGTGACAGAGGGAGGCCCTAGGAAGGAAGGAAGGAAGGAAGGAAGGAAGGAAGGAAGGAAGGAAGGAAGGAAGGAGGGAGGGAGGGAGGGAGGGAGGGAGGGAGGGAGGGAGGGAGGGAGGGGGAAGGAAGGAAGGAAGGAAGGAAGGAAGGAAGGAAGGAAGTTAGTTTTCAGGCTACAGAGTATGGTGCAAGAAAGAGTGACAGGGTATATGTGATTAGAGAAGGATCAGTCAGGGTCTGAACTTTACCCTGAGGGCTATGGAGAACTATTGAAGGATTTTGAGTATGAGACTGACATGCTTAGATGTGTGCTTTAAGAAAGTTTGGTTTTCCAGCAGCAAGGAAGTAAAGTGACATTGGGGACCAGGAAACTGGGGCAATATCAGAGGAAGCAGAGCCTTTGTGGAATATGCCAACCAAGAAGAAGAACCCTCTGGTCAATTATTAGCCAGGAGAGGGCATAAAAAAGGTGGCTTTTTGTGATGCACTACCCCAGATGGGGTGCCTTCCATAAATTGGCAGCCAGTCTAAAGGGAGTGCCTTTTTGGAAACTGTACAGCAGTGCCCACTGGGCATGAGATTTACACCAAAAAGCCCTTCCACTGGGCTGATGCAGCCCTGTAAGGCTTACTTTGGTACAGCCCAATCCCCTGACGTGCTTTGTACAACTATGCACAACCAATCTGGAGTCAAATTGCTTAGGTTTGAATCCCAACTGTGTGACCTTGGGGATAGTACTTATAACCTGCTCTGTTGCCATTTCCTCATCTATAAGAAGTACCCTACAGTTATTTATGGATTAGATGGCAATAAATGAATATAAAGCACTTATGGGGATGCCTAGCACAAGGTTAGCAAGTGTTCAAAAACTCTTCAGTATTATTATTATTGTTTTCAGGAACCTTCTTCTAAAATAAGTTTTAAGAAATAAAACTAGTTTTGAAGCAAGGCTTGCAGGACGCTGTTGGCTTTCTTACCACTAGAGTCTGTTTCAGAATCAGAGTCACTGTCGCTATCTTCAGAATACTTCTTGCGTTTTCTTTTCGATAAATTTTTTTTTCTTCCTTTCTTGGACCTTTCACTTGAATGACTAGACTACTTTTTTTCTATAAAAAATACAAATAAAAAAGTAACTTCTAAAAAAGTATTTCTGATTATCAATCTTACTACATTTGAAATACTGAAAAGGAATAGATGATAGGCAATCTGAATAAAAGTAAAGTCTAATGTTCAACTATTTATAAACATTTTTTAACTTCTCAAGAAAGGTCTGTATCTTAAAAATACCTTCTGATGTAGAAACTGAAGTAGTACATTTCTTTGGCTCTTCATTCTCTACTTGCATATGTTCAGCAGAGCTGAATTTAAAGAAAATGGTTATAAGAATTAGAAAAGTGATGAAATATGGACCATAGAGTATAAAAACATAGACTTAAAACTTTTCAGCAACAATGACAATTGTCCAAGAACCATTAAAAACAAGCATTGGATTGCTTTCATAAGAATACAGTTCATGTCTGTAATCCCAGCACTTTGGGAAGCCAAGGTGGGAGGATCACTTGAGTCCCAGAGTTCAAGACCAGCCTACGCAAAATAGCAAGACCCTATCTATACAAAACATTTAAAACATTAGCCAGGTATGGTGGTGCTTGCCTGTAGTCCCAGTTACTCAGGAGGCTGAGGTGGGAGGATCACTTGAGCCTGGGATGTCAAGGCTGCAGTGAGCCATGATCATGCCATTGCACTCCAGCCTGGGTGACAGAGCAAGACTGCCAAAAAAAAAAAAAAAAAAAAGAAAAAGAAAAAAAAGAAAAAACCACAGTTCAAGGGTCTGCCACCTTCATAATAATAAAATAACTTACATTTGCACAATGCTTTGTAGATTGCAAGCACTATTCAAACTAAAAGCAGCATGGAGGATTTATATTTTCAGAAGAAACCACAGGGCAAAAATCGAGAAATCAGAATCAGAAGGAAAGATGAAAGAAACTGTATATAAGAAGTCTGAGGAAGATATCATAATTTTATTCTAAGCATGTGAAAAAGAAGTGGTAGAGCAGCAACTGTTCTGTCTCCTCAGAGCAAGAAGACCCTAAGAAGCTACAATCTAAAGAGATTTGGGGGATACATGTTCTCAGGACCTGAGGCTACGTCATGGTAAAAAATTGTGTGTGTGTGCGTGTGTGTGTGTATATATATAAACATATATATAATATATAATATATATTATATTTATATAACATATAATATTATATATTATTATATATTATATTTATATATATTTGTTTTATTGCAGATAATTCTGAAAATAAGTATTATTAAAGTTTTACAGTAGGCTTGACATGGTGGCTCATACTTATAATCTCAGCATTTTGGGAGGCCAAAGCACAAGAACAGCTTGAGCCCAGGAATTCAAGACCAGTCTGGGCAACATAGTGAGACCCTTCTATACAAAAAATTTAAAAATTAGCGAGGTGTGGTGGTGTGCACCTGTAGTCCCAGTTACTCGAGAGGCTGGGGCAGGAGGATCACTTGAGCTGGGAAGGTCAAGGCTGCAGTGAGCCATGATCATGCCACTGCACTCTAGCCTGGGTGACAGAGTGAGACCCCACATCAGAAAGAAAGAAAGAGAGAAAGAAAGCAAATAAATCAATAAATAAAGTTCTATAATACTTTAGAAAGGGACCTTCTATATTATATAATCTTTCCCTTTGAAGATCACATCTGCAGTAATTTAGGTATTGCCTAGAAAATTATTTTTAGTGTTCCTTCTGACACTAATTCTATGAGTTCCAGTCCTTTAAGCATTTCCCAAGGGTATCTATAAGAATACACTTCAGATAATAATGCTTTATCACCTTGTCACAAATTACAGGTTTACCTGTGAAGCACATTGCCTCAACTCAACCTAAACACAGAAATAGATGAGAGGGAAGAAGAAACTTATGAGCAACACCAAAGAGAAAAGAAATAAGCAAACAAACAAACAAAAGAAAGGATTAATATTTCACATAGTATTGGATACAGAAAAATTAACTAAACCAAACTACACTGGCATCTTCATTTTTTAAAAATCGCTGTGTAATACTATTATCTGGAATGCAATCTGCTCCTGGGTTGAGGAAAAAAATCAAAATATAAATGTATTATCTGTTTTAACACTGAACTCTTCTATTAATAGGAAATTATCACTCCATGAATAAAATTTAAAGAAAACAATTAGCATGCTAAAATCCATGAGCAAAATGTTTTAATTCTTAGGTATGTTAGACTCCCTTTAGTTCCTTCTAAAAAAAAAGTACCTTACCTATCTATTCTTTGGAGGACATTAATTTTTTTTTGTATTATAACGTTTGTCATTTATTGTTTTAATTTTTGCTGTTACTCATAAACTAAAAAAAGAAAACTAAGAGAGGTTCAATTTCCCCAAAGTTTAGCTGCTTTCATCTATAAAAATCCTTATAAAAGAAATATATTTGATTTCATTGCTTGAATAAATTGTTTTTACTTCTTTATTCAGGGAAAAGCTATTATAAGTATACAGAGTTAGACTCAGAGGGTTTCCCATTTCAAGAGCAGGCAATCTAAAAGTAAACATACGTCTAACGGTTCTTGGAATATGAGTATAGGGACCAAGGATGCCTGTCAGACTATAAAGACACACAGTCTTTGTGGTGTGAGGTACAAAATTAAGGCCCAATATTGTGGACTACCTTGGCAATTGGGGAAACCAGGAGGGCTCCCAATAGCCTAACCGCGAATTCCCCTCTCCATTCTGCACCTGCAAATAAGGTCCCCTAGCCAAATGACCCCGCTTCTCAAAGAGACCAGACGCAGTTCCATCTTATCTCTGGGTAGCAGATTTTAGTACACTGTCAGCCTGTGGAATTATTCAAACAAGCCAATTATATCCTTCCAAGGGGAAGCAGGTATTACCTCAATTTCTTGATACTACAAAGTCTACCTCCCACAGCCCCTGATTATTCACTGTCTTACCAACAGCAACCTCGGTGTGGCCCTTCGTGGCACACTGTGTTCTCTCCCATTCCAGCTGTGAATATATGTGATTAATAAACCGCTGTTGATCTCATCTGTCCTGTGTTCAGCTACTCCATAACACAAAGGGTGGGAATCCTTCCCTCATCAACCTGGTGAAGAGCAGATGATTGTAACAGTCCCTGCTGCTACCTGGTTTTATCTGTGCCTTAAGATAAATTATTTATCTTCTATGTGCACAAATGCAAATTTTACCCAAGTTGTTCTTACATCTTTTGGTTAGGATTCTAAAATAAGAAGTTTTTTTGATTGACACAAACTGGGAGGACCTTTCTATCCCAAAGGCAGGAGGGTTCCTCAGAGGAAAAGTGCAGTAGTTTCACTCACCTCTCCCACATGGGCAAAAAATGTGTATCTCCAACCTAACTCAGGACTGTTTTTACTGCTTCTGCTCCCAGGCATGAAACCCTAATAGCCAACACCTGTGAAATGTTTATTATGTTCAAGGCACTAAATCATTACAATAACCCTAAAAACGTCAGTACTATTTGTATCCCCCTTTTACAGCTGAAAAAAAAAATGAAGCTTGGAGAGGTTACCAAGGTCACACAGGTATTAAGTGGCAAAGTAAGGCTTACAAACTCAGAAAGTCTCAATCCAGAAGCAGTCCTTCTCATCACTATGCTTTATTATATCCCACTAGTGGAAGAAAAAGACTAATCAAGACATCTCCCAACTGCTGGAATTTCAATCTATCCCTCAATACCTGCAACGTTTTTAAATTTCTCATTTTTTAACTGTAGTGCATGTAAGGCACTCAGTATAGTACCTGAAACACTCAATAAACATTTGATATGAGTACTTACACAGCAATAATTATAACTATTTTCCTTCTCAAACCATCTACTTCACACTCCAATATTCACTCTCATTAGAGGAAAACTCATCTCACTCTCCTCTCATTCTTCAGGGTCAAGATTGAGACCACTTAAGACATTCCTCAAGGTAAATCTGCAGTTTAGCACATCACTTTGCCTACATTCATCCAATTATCTCGTCTCAGAGGAAGGTATTCTCCTTTCCAATTTAAACCCTTAAGCTCAACCCTTTCCAACTCCCTACAAGGAATTTCCACTTAGTCTGTTAGGATCTCAAACCGATAATTCACTCAACACACAACACATTCAGTAGGTTGAGCCCCTACTAAGTGCCAGGCATTGCAAATTCTGTAATGAATAAAATAGGGGTCCTGGTTTTCCACGAGCTCAGTCTAGTGGAGAATAAAAATATGTTCACGAATGATAACACAAAACAAATGCTATACGTAGGTCTGTGACCCTTAGCCGTGTCTGCCCCGAGATGAGAGGCGAAAGAGGGTGGAGGGAGACCGGGACACCCTACAAAGAGGCCCAAGGATGAGTAAGAATGTAAAAGAGAAGGGCGAAAAAGGAGCTGCCGTGGATAGATTGCGGAAAAGGATGAAAATGGGCGCAGTGAAAGTAGAAGGAGCGAAATGCAAATGGTCAGAAGCGGGCTGAAAGATGAAGCGGACTCGCTGAAGGCAAGCGGGCCTCTTAGAGCGAAGGTGCGGCCATGATATCACTCACCTCTGCCACGGGCTCACCTCCCTGTCCTCGTCCCGCAGGAGCGTGAGTAGTTGCCGCAATAGGCGCACGAGGAGGCAGAAGCGAAAGTCATGCCCCGCGGCGCAGAGAGCCGCTCTTGAGAATGGGACCACAAGTGGGAGCAGCAGGGCTGGTTTTGGGAGCCTTGACTGAGCCCATTCCATTCCCCAGTCAGAGAGCAAGCGTTCCAGCGAGAGCTGCTCCCCAGCGGAGAATGGGAGGCTTTGCTGGCCTTGGGGCTCTTGGACGAACTGCAACACATCCTCCCCGGAGCCCGAGGCCTCCCTCTTGGCACTACAGAACAGGACACTGGAGCTACTGCAGCTTCGAAAACGGCACATTCTCAGGAGCCTCAGCAGTATCCGTTGTCTTTGCTCCAAAAACCAAGCCCGCGCAACCGCTGGGAGCAAAGGAAACCATGGGAACTATCGCGAGTACGTTGGCAAAACATTTCCCCAGGTCTGTGTGGCCAAGGTGAAGAGGTGTGTGTCTTGGTGTAAATAAACCTCCACTGCAACCGATTTCGCTCATTCTTTGGTTCCGCGTTGAGGCTCGCCAGGGTCTAAATCCGCATGGAGACCACGTCTTCCTTAGGCTCCTACTTGAAAAAACTGAAGGGCAGGACGACAGGCCACTGGAGACATTTCACAGAATGGTCATATCAACAACATAGTCAATTCTGTTCGTGTATAGGTGCTTTCCGTGAGTGTGCGTATTACATGCTCTATAACATTGGGCGCACTCTGTGTCGTGTGTATAAATTATGTACATTTGGTTATGTGTGTATATATGTACATATATAATAAATAGGACTGGCTCAAACAGATTCACATATTTTTTCAGTCTATTTGAATTAAAAGAAAAATCTGAGATGGGAAGAAAAGGGACAAAGTATTCAAAGTATTTCGTACACAACTTAAAGTGTGTTTATTTCAGTGTTGTCAGATTTATTAATAGCAAAAAGAAATATACAGTAGGCCCACTTATCTTTGAATTTCAAATAAAGAATAATGTTTTAGTATAAGTATGTTCCATACAATAATACAATAGAAAGTGACTACTTTCTATTAAAGATGAGGTGATAGCCAATGTTGTACTTCTTCCTTCCTCTCCCACTACTTCTAAAATTTGTTTCTTATATTCTTTTTTGTTTGCTTGTTTTGTTTTGTTTTGTTTTGAGACGGAGTCTCACTATGTCACCCAGTCTGGAATGCAATGGTGCGATCTCAGCTCACTGCAACCTCCACCTCCTGGGTTCAAGTGATTCTCCTGCCTCAGCCTCCCAAGTCGCTGGGATTACAGGTGCCCGCCACCAAACTCGGCTAATTTGTGTATTTTTAGTAGAGATGGGGTTTCATCACGTTGGCCCAGCTGGTCTCGAACTCCTGACCTCAGGTGATCCTCCCACCTCAGCCTCCCAAAGTGCTGGGATTACATGCATGAGCCACTGCCCCCAGCCTTGTTCCTTATATTCTAAGGCTTTTTGCTTGCTGTTTGAGAAAGGGAAGTGGGAGCAGCTCCTGATATCCACAAACTGACCTCGCACTTACAATTAGGCATGTTCTTCTCTTGTTGAACATAAACTCACAAAACGCCAACCCAAGACAAGATCACTGGGAGCCTGACCAAGTGAGACAAAACAAGACCACTTCATAAGCTTGTGCAAGCGCGGACAAAAACAAGTTCACTGTGACACCCAGAAAACACCAAACACCCCCTCTTGGCCAAGATAGGTCACTGCTACTTAGCCAGTTAATGTACATCTTTATCCTCCCTCTAGTCTGCCCTCCCTATAAATAAGATTTATTGAAATGTGCAATCATACAATTGCCCCTGCTTTCTGATGGATCTGAGATGGAACTCCTGCTTCCTAGACCTTCCCCCAAATTGTCCAAATTCTATAATAGGTTCGTTCTAACAACTTCTTACTAAAACACATCATAGTTACCTATAGTGTGTGTTGTCCCTCCCTGGACTAAGAGTAATAAATCCAATTTGTCAACTATGGGTATGTTTCTGGTAGTCTGTGGTTGAAGGGCATTGACACATTCCACTGCCTAAAATGTTCTTCCCCAGATATTTATATGGCCCTTTACCTTAGTTCATTCCATTCTTTGCCCATACATCATCTTTTCAGAGAAGCTGTCCCTGACCACACAATTTACAATAACACCCTCATCATCCTCTATCCCTTTACTCTATTTTTCTTCATAGCACTTACTACTTTCTGATATTGTATTATATATTTAGATTACATATACACAAATGTTGATTGTATGTCTCTTCCATTATAATGTAAGTTCCATGAAGACCAATATTTCAACTTGATAATAATTATATCCACAGTGCCTACAACATTGCCTGGCACAAAGTAAGCACCAAATGATATATATTTAATATGTATTGAAAAAATGAATGAAGTTTACAGTGTTGGGGTTTATAAGTTTCATTGTCACATAGTCATAATCAATCTGTTGTTTGGGCTTAGTCTTCCACTTAAATAAATTGGCTTACTGCAAAATCTCCATTCTTAATTCTTTATTTGGACTCATTTCTTATTTGATTTGACTTCATATATTGCCAAGTAATTTTTCACAAATGACTCATGGGTAGTATATTCCCTCAATTTTGTTCAAGTTTGGAATAAGCCGTCTGTTGCTTTTTTTGGTAGATTGTATTATTGTTAGCAATTATCAACTCCTCCTTTTCCAGTAGGAGAGTTATATATCCCTATCCAATTGACTTTGGAAAGTTTTAAGAAAAAAGGGCAATAGGCAGTATTAGATAGGTCACTTAAAGAGAGAGTTGTTGGGATGAAACAGAAAAGGGGATAGTGGTGAAAAAGCAACATATATTTGGCACTTATTGGGTTCCAGACACTCATTCATTCAGCATTAAGCAACCATCTCCATCTACAATTTGTTGGGCCAAGGGATGCTTCACAAATAAGTTAATACTTGAGATGGGTTTTTATGGAAGACCAGGCACTTACCAGGAATTAACCAGACAACATGTTAAGCGAGATGCGGCTATGAAGGAAATGACTATTCCAAGCTCAGGGCTCCAGGCTCAGACTTGAAGGCAGTAAATTGCATGGCATATTCTGGAAACT
This sequence comes from Macaca thibetana thibetana, assembly GCF_024542745.1. Classification (NCBI taxonomy): domain Eukaryota; kingdom Metazoa; phylum Chordata; class Mammalia; order Primates; family Cercopithecidae; genus Macaca; species Macaca thibetana. The sequence continues at coordinate 115,302,340 of NC_065598.1, forward strand.
GTGAGCAGTTTGACACTATGCGTAGTTAATTCATTTAATCCTCAAAGTGACTCTGTGGGAAGGTATTATTATCCCTATTTTACAGATGAAGAATCAGGCTCAAGATCAAAGAGCTAGTAAGTGGCAGTATCAGAATTCCAATCCACTCACATCTTCTCCTTAAGATTTTGTTTCTTCCACTCTACCTTACTAGGGTTTCTGCAGATCCCATGGAGTGACCTTACCAAATCTGTATCCATAAGCATAACATATAGGAAGGGCTCTAAGACTGAATGAGTGTCACTTTATCTTTTGTCATCAATTAATATATATTAAGCACCCACAAGATTGTTGGCATTTTAACACAGGACAGGACAGTTACTACCCTCATGGAATTCATAATCAAATTCAAAAGGCAAGCAAACACTGACAATATGGCTATAAAACCTAACTCATTCCATTTTCAGCCAATGAAACCTTTCTAGAATGTGAAACAATTGATACCCCCAAATCCATTTGATATAGGTTGTTCTCTGACCTCAGGTGATCCTCCCACCTAAGCCTCCCAAAATGAGTTGTTGTTGTTTGAAGTAGGGTTCAAACTACTGAGTTGTTTGAAGTAGGGTTAAGCCCTCCAGATTAAAAACAAAAGTAAAAGTAAAATAACTAGTTGAGAAACAGAAAATTAATTAAACTTTCCGGTGATCCTGTCCCAAAGATGATTATTAAGGCCACTCAGGCTTCTTGGTCTGTTCTGCTTTCCTACAAATAAAATTCCTTTCCTGATCATTGGATCCCCTTTCATTATAGGTAACTTTTAAACTTGTTTAGTTTTAGCTTGGTTAGGGGGTGAGAGATACAGCAAGAAGGGAAGAGAAGGTTTGCTGTGCTTTGAATGAACAGGTTTCATCATACGTCAGTTGGTCTTCCAAACTTTTAAAACACTTTCAGGAAAGTGACAAAGGCAAGGCCAGCCTCAGTGATGTAAATGCTGGTGCAAAATAAATTGTATTGTGCCTTCCAATTTACTGACAGGTGACCAACAAACATGACATCTAGAGTGGCATCTATTGCCACTGTAATCTGTATTTCAAAGATACGTCTTATTTTAGTTTACATCAATGAAGCCCCTGAAAGATAAATAGATCCTAAACTTTCAAGAAATACCTGGTTCTAATTACTAAGATTTTTTTTTTTTTTACTACTAAGTTTTGGGGAGGATAACTCAGAAAAAATGGTTATTAAGTACTCAGTTGCCAGGAAAAATACTAATCTGCCTTAGTTTACTTTACAACAGCATACTTCTATTTGCCGTGAAATATCTTTATAGTAAATAATGAAACTTTCATAATGTTAAGTCCTAATAAAAAATCAATAATGCAATAATTCCCACATAGTTTGCTTTCCCACAATAAAAAATCTTGGAGAAGAGCTTAAGGAATTGCATATTTCCATGTGAAATACAGCTATATTATACCACTTTGATGTTTTATTATACCATGTGGCTTTACTTTATTGAGGAGGATGAAGAATAGATTAGGGATGGGTAGATGATGACATCCATGTCTGATTTCCTGTCAGAGAAAATTAGATATAGTTAGATCTGTTTTCAGTCTAATATCCTGATGGACATTTTCAGCAAAATTTTTTTTTAGGAAAGAAGCACAGGAATTCTACTGCAAGGTATTAATAGGTACAAATTTAAGATTTTTGGAAATGAATGCAGTATTATCCTATAAATATCTTTTTAAAAAGATAAGGAAGGTAGTGAATGGCCTTAATTATGGCAGAAAAAAGTTACTATTTGGTTCCTTGGTTGAAGATATGATCAATAACCAGCCTAAAAGGGAAATATTTTGCTCTCCAAACACCCATCCTGTTGTTTCATTCATTATGGTACTCAGTTGGAAGGGTATTAGCAGAGGATTTTAAAAAATTATGTAACTCACAATGTATTTTTTCAGTCATTAATCACTGAACACTTACTATGTGTCAGACACTAAAGCCCTCTGAAGATGAAATGCTATGGAAATAGTAATAATAAAAAATTAAAATAGTAATAATAAAAAATTAAAAATGCAAGTGTTAATATTATTAATCTTTCAAGATACAGGTCAAATGACAGCACTCGATTTGCTATTCTCTTCTCTGCTTCTACACCTTGTACAAATATTTTTGTACATGTTTGTGTACCTACCTACTGAGCTCCCTAAAGAGGTAGAGACCTTTGGGTTATTCATTTTTGTATTCTCGAGAGCCTAACATAGGGTTTTTGCTACAGATCAAGCAAGGGGTTAGTAAATGCTAGTTGAAATGAGGGAATTAACACAGTACTGCATCATTTAGTATTCAATTAAGAAGACAGTTGTCCAAACACTAAATTTCTTTCTTAAAAGTAGTTAATGTAATGTAGTTGCTGTCTTGTTATCCCAGAACTTGAATTACCATAAGAAGTTGTTAATTCATATTTGATTGTATGTATTCTATTTCAAGATGGTTTATCATGTAGCAAACAGTCTAATAGAGCAGATTCAAATTTGCAAAAGAAATGAAACCTGTATAGTCTCTAAAAGTTTGTAGGCCCTAGAAGTTCACATTGAATTTCGATGAAAACGACTCGCGTCCCTTCCATCCAATTGCTTGCGACTGCCTTACAGATCTTTCCCTTTCCTTTTTTCCCACCCTTTCGCCCTCCGGAAATAGCCGAACACACAAGAGCTTCCCAGTCTTCCTCCGCCCCCTTGCGGAAAGAGCCGAAGGCAGAGCACGGCGCCGAGGTGGAGCCGCCTCAAGCTCGGGCCCTTCCGGACCACCCCGGCCTGCGCTCGGAAGAGGAGGGCGCCTTTGACTTGAGCGCTTCGCCCCCGCGCTGTGCCCTCTGTCGGCGGCGTGGGGCAGCTGTAGCAGCGTTGGCGGCAGGAGGCGGCGGCCGCGTCGACGTCGACCCAGACTGGAGCGACGTTTAAAGAAGGGGCAGAATCGCCGGGGAGTGCGGCTTCTTCTTGTTGGGGGACTCCCAGCCTTCCGCGCGTCCCGAGGTGGAGAAGCGGCGGCGCCGCGAAGCAGGTGAGGACCCGGCCCCAATCCGGGAGGGGGCGAAGGAGCGCGCTTGCCTTCTCCGTCCCTGGGCCGCGCCTGCGTTTGCATTCGCCTCACTTGAACCAGGAAGCGGCAGAGTCGGAGGCTCTGCTCCTCCGGCTCTTTCTTTGTGTGGGCCGGGGAGTGAAGGAGGGGACGAGCAGCGAGGGCGGCGGCGCGGTCCCCTTCGCTGTTAGGGGCCGAGGGGCTGCCGGTGCCCTGGGTAGGCCCCGGGGCGTGGGGAGCCCATCACAGAGACCCACTTGGCTTTTCCCTCGCCCCTCTCCCTGCTTTTTTGTGCCTCTTTTACTCCCCCAGCCCCTACTTTGATTTAGAGCTTTTCTGCCGGGCCCATCCTCCCCTTCCGTCCCCTTCCCGGGGCACAACAATGCCGCCTGCTTCGCTTCATCCCCCCCCAACACCCCACCCTGCCTTTCACCACCTTCTACTTTCCCTGGTACCCCATATTCCTCCCGCCTTCACTCTGCTGTTTGTACCTCCATCTGTATTTGCAAGAAGCTTGCTTTGCACGTGAATTGGGGTTAAAAACCTCGGTTGCAGCTGGCAGGGTCCATATGGGGAAGAGGGAGGTGGAGGAAGGGAGATGAGGTTCAGCTGCCGCAGGGAGCCGCGTGTCGGTTTGTTTCACTCCCTCGCGGATGGCTTTTATCTCTTTTCCACCGTCACCAGCTCCTCCAAACCGGCCCTTGGTCAAGGGTTTCACAATGATGTGGAATGGCTTTTCCACAGTCGAATAGCAGATCTTCGGGGTGGGTTCAGACCGACTTGTGCTGTCCCTGGGCCCACCCTGACGGGAAGGAGGGGGACACATAAACGAAACGAAACCGAGTCCCAGTGTCACCTGGACACGTACATTTGACGCATTCCCATATTGGAAGAACCCGTGTGTAACTGACAAAAATTGCGTGCCGTTTTCAGAAAACCTGTCTTTCCACTTAAAATCGACTTCTGTGGAAATGCCCGTATTTCGGAAGCCCTGGTTTTTGGCAAACTGTCCAAAGGTCACCCTTTCTGATGATGAATACCTTTATGGTAACCTGAAATTCCTTGGTACTGTTAACATGCAACACCTTCTAATAATGTTTTAAATCTTTGATTTTTAGACTTTTTGCCTGCTGTTTGTTCTTAAGGTATCATTTTGAAAAATTTAGAAGGTATTTGAGACAGAATTGCCCTCCACGTGTATGTAACTTAAGCATTGTGACATCTATACCTTTTTGGTAACTTCAAAGGGAGAGAATATTAATAAAAATATTTCTTCACTAAAATTACTTGTCAACTAATTGTTAATATATAATATCCATGTATTAAAATATATCCATATATAATCATATGTATGGATATTATATGTATATTTAATATATGGATTTTTTTAAACTTTGGCCTCTTTGTTACTGGAAATATCTTCTGCAAAGTGCAAAAAATGATGTTTTGCTAGTGCTACACAACAATGCATTCTGAACATCATCCCCTTTTTCTAGCGTAATCTATTCCAGTAAGTTAATGTTTTCATTTTCACTAACTCATTTGGTGTGAAAAAGTTCTCATACCAATGCACATAATTCTTTACCAACAAAAATGAAATGTTTCGTGTTTTCTTGGAAGTGGGCATTTAGAAATGGTAAACTTTTCTTTTCCTTTGTCATATTTTTTCATGATAGTGTCTGTTGACTTCACTTGGCACTGTTTAACATTCCACCTCTGGAAATTGTAAAGATGGAGAGATGAGGGGAAGGGACAAGGGGATGAAGAAAGAGGAGAGGGTAAGAAGTTTAATAGTTTATCAAGATGAGGCACCCCAATTTAAATAACAGAAAAATAATGGGACGTTGGGAGGTAATAATTGTCAGTGTTTATAAATGTCATTGGCTCCAGGGTGCAGATTCTGCATATATTCTTAAAGATTAGTTAAGAGTGTGAATTTCAGACACAGTATTGCACGCACTGAGCTTTTCTGACATTTAAATCATTTACAGAGACGTAACTTCTGTGTGTTCATGATGATTTTCCTTAATTTTGACAGTTAAAAATCAACTCTTACCTCTTCTTGGAGAGAAAACCCAAAATTGGGACTAAGAAAATTAATTCTAATCTTTAAAAATCACTTAGTGGAGATGCATGTATCTAATATTCAAAAGAAGGTGACTATGGAGATTACTGTTCAAGTCTCTATAACAGTGTAAAGCTTACTCAACTCAGGAGCAAGCCATGAGATTTGACACTTGTTCCAAAAGCCTACCTGTATGAACAATTTCTGTAAAAGCCAAAAAATTATGCCAAACTTTGGTTAAAACTTGAATAAACTAATGATACTGCAGCTTAAATTCTAAATGATAAGTACTTTTGTTTTTTCTCTCTAATCCTTTCCCATCCCCTCCTCTCTTTCTCTTAAAGGCATGGAGAGTAGAAAACTGATTTCTGCTACAGACATTCAGTACTCTGGCAGTCTGCTGAACTCCTTGAATGAGCAACGTGGCCATGGACTCTTCTGTGATGTTACCGTTATTGTGGAAGACCGAAAATTCCGGGCCCACAAGAATATTCTTTCAGCTTCTAGTACCTACTTCCATCAGCTCTTCTCTGTTGCTGGGCAAGTTGTTGAACTGAGCTTTATAAGAGCAGAGATCTTTGCAGAAATTCTCAATTATATCTATAGTTCTAAAATTGTTCGTGTTAGATCAGATTTGCTTGATGAATTAATTAAATCAGGGCAGTTATTAGGAGTGAAATTTATAGCAGAGCTTGGTGTCCCATTGTCACAGGTTAAAAGCATCTCAGGTACAGCTCAGGATGGTAATATTGAACCTTTACCTCCTGATTCTGGTGACAAGAACCTTGTAATACAGAAGTCAAAAGATGAAGCCCAAGATAACGGGGCTACTATAATGCCTATTATAACAGAGTCTTTTTCATTATCTGCCGAAGATTATGAAATGAAAAAGATCATTGTTACCGATTCTGATGATGATGATGATGATGTCATTTTTTGCTCCGAGATTCTGCCCACAAAGGAGACTTTGCCAAGTAATAACACAGTGGCACAGGTCCAGTCTAACCCAGGCCCTGTTGCTATTTCAGATGTTGCACCTAGTGCTAGCAATAACTCTCCCCCTTTAACAAATATCACACCTACTCAGAAACTTCCTACTCCTGTGAATCAGGCAACTCTGAGCCAAACACAAGGAAGTGAAAAATTGTTGGTATCTTCAGCTCCAACACATCTGACTCCTAATATTATTTTGTTAAATCAGACACCACTTTCTACACCACCAAATGTCAGTTCTTCACTTCCAAATCATATACCTTCTTCAATCAATTTACTTGTGCAGAATCAGCAGACACCAAACAGTGCTATTTTAACAGGAAACAAGGCCAATGAAGAGGAGGAGGAGGAAATTATAGATGATGATGATGACACTATTAGCTCCAGTCCTGACTCGGCCGTCAGTAATACATCTTTGGTCCCACAGGCTGATACCTCCCAAAATACCAGTTTTGATGGATCATTAATACAGAAGATGCAGATTCCTACACTTCTTCAAGAACCACTTTCCAATTCCTTAAAAATTTCAGATATAATTACTAGAAATACCAATGATCCAGGCTTAGGATCAAAACATCTAATGGAGGGTCAGAAGATCATTACTTTAGATACAGCTACTGAAATTGAAGGCTTATCGACTGGTTGCAAGGTTTATGCAAATATCGGTGAAGATACTTATGATATAGTGATCCCTGTCAAGGATGACCCTGATGAAGGGGAGGCCAGACTTGAGAATGAAATACCAAAAACGTCTGGCAGCGAGATGGCAAACAAACGTATGAAAGTAAAACATGATGATCACTATGAGTTAATAGTAGATGGAAGGGTCTATTATATCTGTATTGTATGCAAAAGGTCATATGTCTGTCTGACAAGCTTGCGGAGACATTTTAACATTCATTCTTGGGAGAAGAAGTATCCGTGCCGTTACTGTGAGAAGGTATTTCCTCTTGCAGAATATCGCACAAAGCATGAAATTCATCACACAGGGGAGCGAAGGTATCAGTGTTTGGCCTGTGGCAAATCTTTCATCAACTATCAGTTTATGTCTTCACATATAAAGTCAGTTCATAGTCAAGATCCTTCTGGGGACTCAAAGCTTTATCGTTTACATCCATGCAGGTCTTTACAAATTAGACAATATGCATATCTTTCCGATAGATCAAGCACTATGCCTGCAATGAAGGGTGATGGTATTGGGTATAAGGTTGACACTGGAAAAGAACCTCCAGTAGGGACCACTACATCTACTCAGAACAAGCCAATGACCTGGGAAGATATTTTTATTCAGCAGGAAAATGATTCAATTTTTAAACAAAATGTAACAGATGGCAGTACTGAGTTTGAATTTATAATACCAGAATCTTACTAAACTCCTTTGAAATACTAGAAAGTTGTGTTTTGGATGATGGGGCAGGGGTTTCAGAAGATCTGTAAAACAAGGTGCAAATAAGTTAATTTGATCTGCCACATTATCTGAAAGAAGTGTAGTGGGATTTTTGTTCATAATTTTTAGAAGCAAATTTTTCTGAAAGTTTTGACTAGAGGTGAGACCCCCCTCCCCAAGTATCTGTTTATATAGTTAGTTTTCAGCTCATTTAAAAGGCAAAAATTAAAAGCTTGGAGAGATAGTTTTCTGAATAGAATTTGAAGCAGTCTGAATGTTCTTTGAAAATAACTGGAGTTATTAGCATACCCTAGTACGTCTTACAACTTTCCCCTTCCATGTTAGCACTTTACTGCTGAATTCTCAATTTTCTTAACATTGAGACAATAAATGTGTGTTTTGTCTTGTATATGGCATAAAGAGTAAAGTTTTAGAGTTGTTCTGGAAAATGTCAGAATAAGTCTCTGCTTGGGTTGTGTCATCTGCTAGTCCAAGCGGACAGCAACCTCCTGCTACCCTCTCTCCATGAAAATAGCCATGCAGACAAGTCTCTCATCTGAAGAACAAATTAGATTTAGCTAATCAGAATTAATCCTTGCTTTCATTGCCATAGTCTGTAAAAGACTTTGGTGGCTAGACCACTTTATACCTTTGCAATGTGGTCTCTGGGGGCAAAAAACTAACGAAAAAAAAAATCTCTGTAATGGCGGATAGGAGGACATGAAAAGTTCTGTTGCATGTATTTTTAATTCTCTGGCTACCACGTTGTAGAGAATGGAATGAAGATTTCCTTTTTGCTTCTTATGGTTAAAAATATTCCCATGAAAATTTTCAAATTTTGAATCTGAAAGCCACCAAATGAATCTTTATGTATAAATCCTTGTAAATGATAGATTCCATGGGTGAGACTTTACATATTTTGGGTGGGAGGCTACTGGCATATATTTTTAAATGTTCATATTATGTAGAATCTCCAATAGGAAGTCTTTATTTGAAATAGTTGAATCAGTGATCTAGTATTTTCCTTTCAGCAAGATTTGTTAGGTTTTTACCCCTTCTAAAATAAGTTTTATTCCATCCGCAAATTGCTGCAATATTATAGCAATCAGAAACTACATAAGGAATGTTATATAGGCTTGTCAGTTCCCATTTTTCTTGACAACAATAAATACCACTTTTCTTCTTTTTAAAATGACACATATTTAAACACTTAGAAAATAAAGTTAACACTTACTGAAGTGCTAGTACTAAACTGTGCTAGTACTAAAAGGAAGCAGGTTGGAACATACATATAGCCTAGCATTTATAACAGAATTGTTGAACGTCTGTAAATGATTTTTTGTTTTTTTGCAAAGGAAAAAATTGATACTGGAAAAGATTGTTGTGCATAGTTATTAGTCATTTGTAACCTTGCTTAAGTATTTCTTAGTCCAACATAGATATTTTCTTTCTCCTTACCATGTATTTTAAAAAATAGCCTATTTCTTGACTTTGAACTTAAAGCTTTAATCATAATTTCTCATGTATACATCGTTCTTCTGATGGTAAGCTGGATTTGAAGGTAGTGGTTTCAGTGTTTCTTAAGTTGGTAGCTGAGGGTATCAGGCATCAGTACATGCAATAATACAAGAAAAAAAATCCTTTGCTTGCCAAGGGGTAGAGTGATGTGCATTTATCTGTTTTCTGTTCTGTAAGTCTAGACCTTCAAACCATTTGTAAACTAACCCCTGGGAAATTTGAAATTACCTTATAACTTAAGACTTTGTGATCTCTGGAATCACCATATCTGTTTCTTTTTTGTGTAGGTATTGATAACATCACTCTTTGACTATAGTGTGCAGTCTGAAATGTTCTCAGTGAAAATTTGTTTGAGTTTCATTAATGCTATTTCACCAGTTAGACATAATTACTTCTACCAATGTGAATGATACGGGTGCCGGCAGAGCTTCCAGATCTTTCAGACTCAACTGCTAGGTCAATTAGTTTGTCATAATAAAACTTGGCAGTTTCTACAAGCCTATTATGACAAACCAGGAACTAATTCTATAATGGAAAACTATGTGTTCTGAATAATAGGGATGTAATTATTTGCTGCTGCTGTGCTCTGTAAATTCTGAATATGACATTTAAACTGTGCCTACTAAAGGTATCTTCTGGAGTTTTTTGGGAGGAGAGAAACTGGAAAATTAAATTGTATTTTTGCCAGAAGACTCTTACTTGCATGCGTCTCAGGGTCTTCAGTTTTTCTATAAGTTTCCATATCCAAAGTTCGCAGTTCATGTGAAATACTTCTTTGGGGCAAAAGTCCTTCATTCCTGGTATTTATTGGATTGGAAATCTGTAGCAAGATGCTGTTTAAAATTATCATGTGGTTTTTCTATCTTATACTTAGCTCTCTGGCTCTTGAACTTCCTTTTCGTCTTTGAAGTTAGCTTCAGATTTGCTCCTATGCTAAATTACCTGTAAATATTCTGGATAGGAACTACTTGAAATAGTAATTTGTTAAGAGATACGACAAAATGAAAATGCTTAAACTACAGAAGTTTTAAAATGCCATAACAATCTTGCAAGACTAACTTTAAAATATACTTTAAATGATTATTATGATTTTGGTGGTAACGATCCCCCACACACAACTACTATGAAGAAATAATGCCACATTTTTCCCCATTGTACCAAAAAGATAAAAAATGGTAAACATTGCTCAAGGTATTTTGTATTGTCAAGGCATGCATATTCTAAAGAATTAAATGCTAACTTAACAGCACTGGCTTTCTGGCTGGTCAACCATATGAAACCTTGTTCATTCCTCCCAGTACTGTAATGTTCACACTTGTACAATCTTCCCTGTCATGACTTTAAGTTCTACTTTTCATTAACCATGGCCTGATATTAGTTCTTAGAGCTTCTTGTGGCAAAAATAAAATGATTTAATTCTGATGTTTGAGTGCGTGTTTTACAAGATTGTCTTTCAGAAATTATATGGGTTTTTACATTTTTCAATTTTTGCAGCAGGAGACTGGAGCTGTATTTCTGATGACAGCATGGCAGAATTTCCCATTAGGTTTTATATGTTGGTTAATCATGTCCCCTTTTATCTTGAACCCTAATAGTCAAAAGTGAGTCAGCTGCTGTCAGTTGCTTTAGAGCATTTGCTGTACTTTTATAGCTACCTTGACACAAGTGGATAAGGAGGAGGATAGTTTTATTCATTTGAAACATCACAAAAGCAGTCTGAGTTTTCAACATGGCAGTGATACAGATTTTAAGCAACATCCAGTTTATACAGGTTCTGGATTAATATTTTAATGTTTCATGCCCAGTTCAATACTTTAAAGCAGAATTAGGAATAAAGCAGTAAATATTACAAAATGCAGTCAAGATACATATTGGAAATACAAATCCCTTCATTACAGCAAATGTTTTGCAAAAGAGTAAAGCAGCAAATAATTTTTCCAAGGTAACATGCACTTTATATAATTCAATGTAATAAAAGCTGCTCAAATTAAGTGTTACAAAATCTATACTGTTTCAGGTTATTTTGTAAAGTAAGAAAAATACATAGAAATGAGCCATAGAATCTTAACACTTTAAGAAATGTGATAAATGTAGGATATACTGTGTAATGGTGCCTTTAAAAAATTAAATATAGACATTCACTAAAGCAAATGGTCAAGTGTAAATGGCAAAAAACTTCATTGAGTATTACAAGTTGGTATTTGTTTAGTAAGTCAATTGGATATTAGTCTCTTTGAAATCCAGTAGAATTTTAATATGCTCAGAACTGTAAAAAAATCATAGTAATTTTGTATAACACAAAAGGATTATAGTTTTTCAGATTCAAAATCTGGATAAGACAACATTCATGATGCTGAAAGTTAAACTGGATATCTTGCAAACATTTACTGTTAATAATGAGAGAGTGCACTTCTTGTGCCTTGATTCTTGATGGCTGGGTGTCTACAACGTAGATGGGAGCACCAGCATTTGTCTGCTACCTCTAATCCATTAAGTTGGGAGGTAGCAATATTGGCTGGAAATTTTTCTAGTGTGTGTTCTGTGTTTGGAGAACTGTCTAATTAGGTACCGTCCTGTAGCCCCTGTTCATTCTGAAGTGAAGGCATGGGTGCAAAAGTGTTTTAAACTTATCAGGTTGATGGTTTAAAGCTATGTGTAATTAAAAGAACTGTACAAATAATCTACCACGGTGTGCCAGATGGATTTTAAATCTACCATAACACTTAAGTATTTGTCAAGTTGGCTATGTTTGAGGTTTTGCAGACTTGAAGCGGCATTGTAACACTTTCATAATCTTGAATGCTGTCATGACTGGTCTCAACAGAAAAAAGGACCAGTAAGACCAGTGGTATTAAAATACAGTCTTTTGGGGTGGGGTGCAGGATACGTGCGGATTGCTGGGGTTAAGCACAATATTTGAAGATTAAATAGTCACAAAGATTAGTAACAATTCATATCACAACCCAAGAACCTAATTTATAACATTTTTAAACTCTTAATTACAACCATAAGATTTATATTTCCTGTAGCAAATGTATTTTGTAATAATGCAACATGTAGTAGAACCACTGTCTCCTAAGTGATCTACTTAAAGCATCTCACATGTTGCTGTGTATTTCAGTGTTTCCGGAACAATACATCCTGTTCCCCACTACTCAAGATGCAAGAATATTGCACTTTTCCCTTTAGGAGGTACCAATAACAAAAGCTGAGCTGAGTGATCACAACAGCCATTTTTACAATACAGAGAAGAAAGGAGTAAGAGATATGGGCAGCCTTTTTCAACATCCAGACACAAGCAAACAAAATCTTAGCCAGAACTCTCTGTATTGGAACTACTGTGTAGCCCCATCAGCTGGGAAATTGTCCTTAGGGACTGACTTTAGTGGTAGGGAAAGATAGGACCTATAAGCCGGGTGCTTCAACCTAGGTGCTGGGGTGGCAATCTGCCAAGGGCCTGAGGACAACACTTCTTTACATAAAGTGAAACAGACGGCAACCACACTTCTGCTGAATACAGAGGTGGAGCATAGGGTAATGCAGGTCCAAACACGACAAGCTTCTTGCTGGGCTGGCTCCCCAGCCTTGCTTAGAGAGTGTGAGCTGCCCTTCTTCTGTGCTGGGTTCAGCCTAGCCACCCCTGCTCTGCACTAATAATGAATAAGCTTCATCCCTATCTTTCCCTAGCCTGGCAGGCCATTGTAAAACTTTATGCATAAAAGTCACACTTTAAATTTTGAACCCTACACACTTCCACTGAAGCAGAAATACAAAAGCCACAATAATCTCAATAGCCAGCAGGCATTCCTCTTTAGGGACTGTAAGGTGGTGGCTTTTCAAAAGGTGGATAGTAGGGTGGAGAGTAACGGGGCGGTGCACTTGAGGACCACATGTAGCTGGGTGAGGGAGAGGCAGACTGGGGCTCATCAGAAAGTCCAGAGGGAGGGGAGGATGGAAAGACACTGGAATGCTGTGTGATAAAAAGAAAACGTTAGTTTAGGCAGTGAGTTTGCAATTCCCTGAACAGTCATTACTATTTAAAAATGAATATGGGCCAGAGCCTTTTTTTCTATTTGGAAGAACAGAGAGCTAAACCTCACAGAGTTAATGAGCATGAAACAGGTGGTTCTCTTAGTCACTCAGACTACAGCCACCTGCAGAAATATCTTGGAATCCTCCTCTGCAACCCCTTACAGTCCACATCCAATCAATCACCAAATCCTGTTGCTTCTACTTCTGTGTTGTCTCTTAAATCCATCACTACCTTTTCTACATTTATAACTCAAGCCTCCAATACCTTTCCCTTAAGCTATGGCAACAACATCCCAACTAGTCTTCAAAAAGGTAATTTTTGGCCTTGAGAACATTTAATGAGGTTAAGCCATTGATCCCTGGGAAAGTCTTTGCTAAAAGAGTATATCACAGAGAGGTAGTACAGTAGTCAGGAGCCCCTCTCATAGACAGGAAACTAAGGTCAGAGAGGTTAAATAGCTTGTTTGGACCTGGAGTCTTCTGACTCCAAGTCCAACATTTTCTACTCCACCTTAACTGCTGCCCTCTCATCCCCAAGTGCACAGTAGGCTGGAGAGCAAAGAGTAACAAAGGCATGGAGGTGAGAATGAGGAACAATGTGTCAGGTTGCAGAGACACTGAGTATTCAGTTTTACTTTGTGTTGTCTTACTTTGGGAAAGGTTGTTAGTCTTTGGGAAAGGAATGGAAATGAAGTTTTTAAAATATGCAGTGAATTGGCAAGAGTCATTTTCCCCTTTCTCTCCCTGGCCTATGTATATCCTTGACCCTAGTGAGTTCCCTGCTGAAGGAGAGTTGGCCTGTTGTGTTTGTTGCTGTATCCTCCAGAGCTCAGAACAGTACTTGCCATGTAATAGGTGCTCGATAAATCTTGAATGAGTGAATACAATTTCAGGAGCATAGTAGATGAACTTGGCATGCTGTTAAAAAATAAAACCTAGGCTGGGCGCCGTGGCTCAGGCCTGTAATCCCGGCACTTTGGGAGGCCGAGGTGGGTGGATCATCTGAGGTCAGGAGTTCGAGACCAGCCTGGCCAACATGGCAAAACCCCATCTCTACTAAAAATACAAAAATTAGCTGGGTGTGGTGGTGGGTGCCTGCAATCCCAGCTACTCAGGAGGCTGAGGCACGAGAATCGCTTGAACCTGGGAGGCAGAGGTTCCAGTGAGCGGAGATCATGCCACTGCACTCCAGTTTGGGTGACAGAGTGAGACTCCATCTCGAAAACAACAAATAAATAAACAAACAAACCTATGTCCAGATTTCTAAGCCTTGCTTGAGGCACAGAAATATCTTCCTTACCACATAATGTTAAGACTGAGAAGAGATGATAGCTGCCATCATCCCCTGCCTCCCAAATCCCATCCATTATTTCACTCTGAGTGAAGAAATGGCAGAGTCATAGAACCTGGAGAGCCCTTAAAGGCAAAACAACCTGAGGCAGTGGACTCAAGACAATCTAGATTCTTTCCTAAAAACTCAATTTTTCTCCTCCCTCCAAGAAGACAACCTTTGTTAAAACATCAGTATAGTGATTTCCTGATTTTCCATCTTGTACCCTTCAAACTCTCCCTTCCTCCTCCTCTCCCTCCCTCCTGTTCTATTGCTTTCCTCAACTAAGAACTCTCTCTTCTTAACCAGAGAGGGGAACAAAAACCCACCAGGGCAAAGAATCTCTGTGCCTGGGCATGTGGCACTCACTGCCTCTCTAAATCCCACTACAGAGATGACACGAGAGGCAGCAGGCCAGTTTTAGGTGTTCCCAGCCACAGAAGGGAGAGGCAAGTTTCCTGAAGTGAAGCTAAAGGCAGTTCTGTCCTGAGAGGCATTAAAAGGCTTCTGTGGGCAGCTGCTGTGGGTGGCAGTTGTACACTTTGATAATAAAAGGGGGTGGTACAACGGCCCTTGGGTTTTCACTTCTCAGTTTTGTGTTTGAGAAGTATGGGGGGGAGGGGGGCATGATTCTCACTTCCCTTTGAGGATGCTGGGAGTCTTAAGGATAAAATTGAAGGGTTCCTGGCAGAGCTAGGGAGCTAACTGGCTGCAGTCCACACACCGTTGGGGTTTAGTGAGGGAAAAGGCCCACAGTACCACTGCATAGTTTCCTAGCAACAGGCAGGCACCTTGGGAAAGATTTGGCTTTGTCGCAACTGGGGAGTTGGCCTGGTGTATTCTGGTTCCTGCCTGAGAGTGTGACTTTAATAATGCTGTGGACAGCTCAGGAGAACAGAGCTTTGAATCCTTGTGCACCACCAAGCATAAAGAGCATCTAAACAGCCTACTGCTGGGCCTAGTCAGCTCCAGCTTTCTGAGCTGCTTCTTAGAGGCTGGGGTGACCAACAGGCTGATGGTGCTCAAAGAGGAGCACCACCCTTTGAGGGACACAGATGGCTTTCCTCTTCCACCTTAGCCTGCCTCCTGCCTGCCTGATGGCTGACCCACACTCTTCAAGATCAATGTGCATTTCCATCAGGGCATGCTTCTCTCTTCAGGAACCTTGTGGGACAGTGACTTCACAAAGAGCCCGGGAACTGGCTGGTGATAATTACTAAAGACGCTGTATCCCAAGGGTAAAATCCAGCATCTGTTGGTACTGTGCATTCCCTCTCTGTTCTGCCCCCAGAAGCAAAGCTTGGACAGATGGAGAGAAGAGTGGATAAAAGAAAGATTTTTTAAAAAGGGGTGAGTCAGGAACAAGGGAAAGGAGGGGAAGAAAGGAAAGACTTGACAGTGGGGCGTAGGGCGGGTGGTGGGGGGAAGAAAAAGTTGAGTGACAGCAACAACAGCTTTCTAAGGCTCTCAGCAACCTATGCCATAAACTGTACACTCCTAGGATCAAAGCAATCCTTTTATTAAGTGGGCCCAATTTATAATGAGTAACTTTTAGTGGCTAGGGTGAAACCTAGTGTACCCTCGTGATTTAATAAAGAAAAACAGAGGCACTTTTGAATTGCATAGGTTGAGACTTTTGTTTTAAGCTTAAACTTGGCAGGTCACCAAATGGATGGGAAAGGGACCATTCCATGGTTAAAGTAGGGGTACTGGCCCAGTATGCCAGACTGGGAAATATTGCTGGGAACCTTGAAGGGTTTATGAATAGCTGGGTTTAATTTCCCAGCAGAAGTAAAAACTGATGCTTTGTACCCTACAGATTTTGGACTACTTGGCTAAAGCTGAAGGGCTGGTGGGTAAATAGTGTAAAGGACAAGAGAAATGAGTGTTGGTAGATGAGCAAGGAGGCAAAGATAGTCTCAGCTTATATCCTTCCTGCTTTGGAGTATGGGGAGTTCCTGAGAATCAAGGACACCCTGGAGCCCAGTACTTGAAAGAATCCAGTTTCTCTAAGCTCAGCACTCAAAACTTCCTCAGGGCCAGCTGATCAGACCCAAATCCTTGCTCATGTCTGACCACAAGAAGTGTTTCCCAAGCTGCCTCACTGGACAGCTACCCAATAAGGGTATGACTTTGAGGGGTTAAAACAAAACATTGTAAGTCTTTTTTCCTCATCTTTCTATTAGCCTCAGGGTCAAAAGGAAGTTGAAATCACCAAACCCAAAGTCACAGAAATAGTCCTACTTGGAAATAACCAAAATGGGAAGTCGTTCAGAAGAAAGTCTAGAAAGGTCCATTTTCTGACTGTAACTTAGGTCATTTTACAATGAGAAGTGCATGAGGGAGCTCTGGCCTTTTGGGGGTGGGTCTGTGCTTCAGGTGGTTTTATTGTCAGATCTGGAGTGCATTTGCTGACTGCTTTTTATTTATCTGGGAATATAAGCAGATGTTTCTTGGCCTCTTGACTTTTTTTTTTTTTTTTTTTTTTGAGACGGAATTTCTCTCTTGTTGCCCAGGCTGAAGTGCAGTGGCGTGATCTCGGCTCACCGCAACCGCCACCTCCTGGGTTCAAGTGATTCTCCTGCCTCAGCCTCCCGAGTAGCTGTGATTACAGGCATGCGCCACCATGCCTATCTAATTTTGTATTTTTAGTAGAGATGGGGTTTCTCTATGTCGGTCAGGCTGATCTCGAACTCCCGACCTCAGGTGATCCGCCCGCCTTGGCCTCCCAGAATGCTGGGATTACAGGCATGAGCCACTGCGCCTGGCTGACTTTCTTGTGTAAAGAATGGTATTTTCGCCTATGAAACTATAAGGGAATGAAACTTGGTGAGCAAAATAAAGCTAAACTAAAATACTAAAATGAAACCATTTAAATCCTAGAGAGAAATCACTTAAAATCTTACCCCCTCAACACCTAGGCTATACAATTATAAGGTCTTCAAACAGGAAATACTAAAGACATCTTGAGCCTAGGGAAAGAAGTGGGAGACATATAAAAAGTGTCCAAGCAGCCCCTGAATTCCCCCCTGAGGAATGCATGAAGGAAGGGCATCCTTTTTCAGTGGGGATCAATTTAATAATTTAATAATAAAGAGTAAAGAGACCCTTTCTGAGGACCATGAGTAGGAAGCCCACGATTTAAGCCAGTAGAAAGTATAAATATCCCAAAATTAACTGGGGAAAAGATCTGTGCTCCAATTAGATTCACAACTTCAAAAATCCCCCAACCCAATCTCTGGAATCAGACAGTCCTAGATATAAATCCTTGCTCTTTCACTTACCACCTCTGTGACTTTGGTGAAGTCACTTAATCTCTCCATGATTCAGTCATCTTATCTTAAAAATGGCAATTACAAGAGTACTTCTCTCAAAGAGGTAAATGACTGAATGATGATATAGGTAAAGCACTTAGCACAATGCTTAGTACATAGTAAGTACTCAGTGAATAGTAGCTGTTATTAAAAAGTAAGGGTGGGCCAGGCGTGGTGGCTCATGCCTGTAATCCCAGCACTTTGGGAGGCCGAAGTGGGTGAATCACGAAGTCAGGAGTTCGAGACCAGCTTGACCAACATGGTGAAACCCTGTTTCTACAAAAGCTACAAAAAAATGAAATAGCCGGGTGTGGTGGCGCATGCCTGTAATCCCAGCTACTCGGGAGGCTGAGGCAGGAGAATTGCTTGACCCCAGGAGGTGGAGGTTGCAGTGAGCCGAGACTGTGCCATTGCACTCCAGCCTGGGCGACAGGGCGAGACTCTGTCTCAAAAAAAAAAAAAAAAAAAAAAAAAAAAAAAAAAAAAAATGGAGAGGCTTCTACAATCCCTGAAGTCCCTGCTACTAGGTTTGGACTAAGTGGCTAAATCTGGATCCCTTCTTTGGGTTAGGTATACGGTTTCCATAGCATTCTGGGTAATGTTTTCTTTACTTTTTGTCCCCACTGCTGTCCCCTGACCACCAACCCCCAAGTCCCTAGACTAATGCAGGGGCTGTCTCATTTAATTTCTATTTCCACAGCTCCTGGCTCAATATGTGGCACATGGAACACAGAGTAAACATTCATTGAACTGAAACCAACAATCCAAGTCACTGCTGGCATTCTCAATCTTGCTTTCATTTCTGGGGTAGGATTTGAATGAGGAATGATGGCTCCATACCCAAAAGAGAGGTTTCCTATCTTATAATTTGTGGTAACCATCACCAGATGTATTATTGTCCCTACTTAAAGGGTTCATTATAAAGTGCAAATTCCTGAAATCAATATAATTTACTTTGATATAAAAGTAGAGGAGGCCTCTTGGGCTAGACCCATGTGTGGCTCCTCTATTTCAGGATGACTTTTTATTATAGGGACCCCAAGAGAATGATGACCCTCCTTGTTTTAGCTTCAACATCCCTGCATTCTTTTAAAGAATTCCTTGTTGCCTCAGTCACTATTGAAATTATTCCCTTCTTGAACATATTTTTGTTTTCCAATCTATACCACCAATTTGGGTAACAAGTTACCTGGGTTGTCTACCTGTGTACACAGTAGTCTTTAGAACGAATTTTATCATTTTATTTCTAAGCTTTAACCCATTTATGCCTAGTGTCCCATTACTGGAACACTAAGCTTGTGGGAGTTATTTATATCCTCCTGCTCAAGGTCATCGCCAAAGTCTGATTTATCACACAAAAAAATCTGCAACCTCTGGCATAAATGGGTTAATGGATACTTTTTTGAACTAGTACTATATTTTATACAAGTGAAAAAGTGCATGTTCACACTATATGTATTATTGTTGCATTATAGAACCACAGACCTCTCTGAACGGTATCTAAACCAAACACAACAACACTTTATTCAACTTAATCAGATTTTTAAGTTTCAATTATTTTGCCAAACTGAAGTTGCAATTAGGTTGCCCAACGGCTTAGTATTGCCAAACTGGCTGGTTAATTGGAGTACCCCCAGATAGTCATAATTTTATGTCCCCATGGAACATTCATGGTCTCTTGATCAATAGAAGCAAATTTATTATGAGTTTCACTTCCTTAAAAGGTATTTCCTTCGGTCACTAAAGTTTGAATTAACTAGATTTTAGTGTGACCTTGCTCTTCTGTGGTCAAGGGTTTATAATCATTGTACATACCTAAAGGACCATTTCACTTGTTTGCCCAAAGCGTCTAGTTCAGTGTTCTGCATACAATGAATTCCTTTTAACTAAGTGCCTTTTTTTGGTTCTGTTTTTCAACTAGTAGTCACAGTTCAAAAGGAAAAGGGGAAAGTGCAAATTTGGTAACACTGTTTCTGACCTACGTGATAACAGGGCAAAAGGGGAGGGGTGTTATAAAAATACTCTGTGTATTGCTCTGTGTAGTCCTAGTTAGGAAGCCTGGAGAAAAAGAGTGGGACATCTTCCTCATTACAGGTTTGATTCAAACCCTTGTGTGGCTCAGAATGCCCTTGTATTAAGTAGCAGGATTAGGCCTCTCCCCATATCAGACGAATGGAAAAAGCCACTGTTGCACAGGAGTCCATGGTAGCGTACAAATGAGCTGCCATTTCCCAACTAGCTTATCTTCTCCTTGGTGTGGTTCAAGGCAATTTGGGATACCTTGATTCTACCTCCCTCTCTCCCCTTTTCTTCCATCTCTCTGTTTCTTCTCTTGGACAGTTTCCACCCGCCCATCTCTGCCATCATTGCCTGCCTACATAGTCCTTAAGCTAGCATCCACAGGCTTCTGGCCATTAGGGAGATGCATGGCTACCTCATACATATGCAGACAATGGAAAGGTTCCGTAATTGAATTTAGGGAGAGAACAAGAGAGCATGAGTGAGAGCAAGGGTAATAGAGAGTTCTTTTTCTCCCAAAACATACCTGAAAGTCATAAGCAGAATATGGTGGCAGGTGAGGAGGGCTATGGTAGTAGGTATTGTAGGATGTCACTTGGGGATGAGCATAGTAAGAAACTGTTGGATGGGTATTTTCAACAGAGCAGTTCAGTGCTGGGAGAGTTGGGTTCTGTAGAAAAACACAAATTAGAAACAACATAAACAGTCATCACTAGGAGAAAGGTTAAATAAACTTGGTACATCTATACTATGGAATACTATGCAGCTATTGATAAACAATGATGTGGACCTATTTAGAGAAAGTTGTCCAGGATATATTTTTATGGTTTAAAAGCCATTATGTTATATTAATATAGCATGATTTCAATTTATGCTTTAAAAAAAGACCCCCAAAATTATACATGTATGTACGTTTGTAAGTGCAAAGAAATTAACCTGGAAAGATGCATAGCAAACTGTTAACTGTGATTTATCTCTGGGGAGAGTAGTAGAATTAGGAGGTATATAGGGATTCTTAACTTTCTGCTATATATGTCAAAGTGTTTACAACTAATTTGTATTGTGTCATTTTCCCCAAACTTTTTAACTTGAAACATTGAAACCTATAGAAAAGTTGAAATTACTTGTGTGATTTTAAAAAACAAGAATTAAAAAGAAAAAAATAAGACTCAAAATGCAAAACATCAAATAGACAAGGCTGAACAAGCTAGTGTTCTTGCTGTGACAGAGTGCGTTCAATCACAAAGAGTTTGTAAAAGTTGTAAGGATTCTTAGAGATCCAAACCTTGCTAAGGGGCTCTCCTGAAGACATTTCTCATCAGCCCTGTAGAGTAGAGGCAAAATTCTAGCAGTGCACAGAAGCCATGAAAGACCAAGAAGAATATATTGATCCCCCCCTTTTTTTTTTTGGCAAATAAAATGATGCAGACATTTTATATCCTTTTCACAACATGGTGGTGTGTGTAGCCCTTTATGGGTTAAAAGTAATCTTGTCCAGAATGGAGGCCCTGTTCTCATCAGAGCCAAAGCACTGCTAAAGGAAGTTACCACTACTCATTAGTTCCCAAGTAGGACTGCTTTGTGCCACATGGGTCAAGGTGTGGGGTAAATGTTTTTTCCATCTTCCATGTCATTGATACCTCCTCCATTCATGTGTATAATTGACAGATGTCTGAAAAATCAGTGTGTCTTCCTTCTGGAACATATCTACAGCACATTAACAGAGAAGCAGAAGCTTCCTCTCAAGTGATGAAAATGTGTAGGCAGGCTTTGGCAGTCACAAAGGCAACCATGTTAGGGTGTTGGCAGGGGGAAACTCCCTTCCAGCAAGTTTCAACACAGTTCTGTTGCTCTCTTCCTTGGAGTGGGTTACTGTTTACATCTCTAGGAGGTTTGAAGAGCTACAAACCTCAGTCATTATAATGCAGCTCACAGACAGCCAGATAAATGTTTGTTAGCCTCTTTAATGTGTGGGAGAGGGCTGAGATCTTGATCATTCCAAGGGCTGGCTTGCTTTATAGAGGAGAGCACTCAGAAATGCCCTTACCTCTCCACCAGAATTCTGAAAAGGAATTCTATCCCACGGGAAGTACCAGAAATCATGTTCCCTTGGCATTCTATCCATTAAAAACACACCCTCCAGCTCTTGCAAAATGAAACCAGCTCTTCTATCTAAATGAATTAAGCCTAACTGCGGAGAAACAATCATGCAATGTAAACTATATAAAAGTTTTTGTGTGTTCAGCAAGGCCAAGGGTCTAGACAATATTTGAAAGGAAGTTGACTATTATAGAGAAGGCAACACGGAAAAAACATGAGAGTAAGATTAAATGGGTATAGGAAAGTCTCTGAAGAGAAGAGAGTCGGGGGTAGAGGATATAGAGAAAATGGACAAGCCAACAAGAGAAGGAAGAAGAGGGAGGGGAATGGAGTGAAAACTTGGTCAGGGATGGGGCAAAAGAGATGGCCCAAAATAGTGGTCTGGTTATATTTTAAATCAATAAATCTGATTTTACAATAAATGTGGGCCCTGTTTCTATTTGTGTGCACATATAGGAGTGTGTGTTTGTGTGTGTGTGTGTATGTGTATTTCTGTTAGAATTCTGGGACTTACATTGTGAGACAAACCCCCCCGCCCGCCCCCCCCCGCCATTATTGATCAGTAGCATTCTGAGCTCCAGTAACACAAAAGGTTACTAGGTAGCACAGGAAATGGTGAAAGCAATCTTGCCTGGACAAAACTGAGTCTATTCTGAAACAATGATTGTGGACTTTGGAAAGAATGCTACTTTTTTTCCCTCTCCAGTTTACTCTAAACCAGTGATACCAATTAGGAGAAAATGGAAAGATATATTCACTTTTTAAAAATTTGTCTCAAATCCTCATATCTTTGGTCAACAAACTCTTCTTCAAACATTTATTTAAGATCTTTTTCACCAAGCACCTCTTGTCAGGGTTCCTTTCATGATCCCACAGCTTTGGAAATGGTGGTTCCTAGCTGATTCCATTGAAGGCTGCCAGCTCACAGCCCCTGTCCTTACTCTCTGGAAATGGCTTTCATCAGCTAGCACCCCTGAGCCTCCCTGCAGACCCGGGGGACTCTACTCAGGGAGAGGCACATCACAAGTCACCAACCACACTTGGATGTAGGCCAAGGATTGTACTTAGGCTCACCTGAATGATGTTCCTGAACTTTTTACACCATGGTCTTATTTTAATAGAGTGATCTAGGCAATGATTCCTCCTTGGTATCCTTATCTATGCCCCCACTGGTGTTCTCTAATCTCTTGAATCAAAGATCCTCTCCCGGGATCTTTGCTTTCATTTTTTTTCTGCCCTGGTCCTTGATAGAGTTCCCAGGATTTACATTTGATAATGCTCAGTACTTCTCTTGCTCTCCTTCCGTACTGTGAAAGAAGCTCCCAACAGGTGAAAACAACTTGCTTTTAATTTTTAAATTAAATCAACTAAACAAAGGAGATAATATCTGTTAAAACACTCATAGAACCAGAAAGGGCTATCCAAATGTTAGTCAGGGGCAGCTGGGATGGAATAGAAAGAGCAAAGTCTCTGGCATTTGACAAATCTGGGCTCCAGTCCCAGTTCTGCTACTCGGCTCTGGGCAAGTCACTTGACCCCTCTTGGCCTGTTTCCTCACCTGTTAAACAGAGACCTACCTCACGAGGTAGTAATAGTGAAGATTAATTGTGCAAAAGCACTTTGTAGAGGGTTAGGGGCCATTATTGCCCCTATCAGGACAGACCATCAGCAAACCTGTTTTTTCCTCAGGAGATCAAAGATAACAGTGAAATTAAGAATGCAGAAACAAATCTATATATCTGCAGTTAATTGATTTTTGACAAGGTTGCTAGGACCATAAAGTAGGGAAAGAGCAGTCTCTTCAACAGATGTGCTGGGAAAACTGGATATCCACATGAAAAAGAATGAAATTGGACCCCTACCTTATACTAGATATAAAAGTTAAATCAAAATGTGTCAAAGCCCTAAATGTAACACCTAAAACTATAAAATTCTTAGACAAAAATGTGGAAATCATGACCTTGGGCTTGGCAATAGATTCTTAGATATAACACTAAAAGCATAAGCAACAAAATAAAATATAGATAAATGACACTTCATCAAAATTAAAAACTTTTGTGCATCAAAGGCCATTATCAAGAAAGTGAAAAGACAACTCACAGAATGGGAGGAAATACTTGCAAATCACATATTTGATAATGGTCTAGTATCTGCTATTTATGAAGAACTCTTTCAACTCAACAACAACAAAACATTTAAAAATGGGCAGGATTCTTGGTGAGTGGCCAGGTCCCAGCTACAGCAGGGGAGTGGAGGGTGTGGGATGCTGGGGGTGCCCAGCTCTGAAGCTCAGTGCGGGGCCCAAGACTGGGGCCCCCAGCCCTTACAGCTGCTCCATGGGGAGCCCTGTCTGCACCCAGGGCCCTGAGCATTTGCTGAGGCATCTGGCTTGTTGAGGCAGGGGTCCCCAGGTCGGAATCCATGGAGGGCTCTGGGCACCTCTTTCAGTACTGATGGTGCCTCTGGGGAGCATGAGGACCCTGCAGCCCAGGCCTTGTCCTTAGGGTGTGGGAAACTGAAGGTCCCATTGACTGAGGTTGGCTTTTACGCACTTGATGCACTGATATGGTTTGGATTTGTGTCCCCACCCAAATCTCCTCTTGAATTGTAATCCCTGTAATCCCCAGGTGTTGAGGGAGACACCTGGTGGGAGGTGATTGGATCATAGGGGTGGTTCCCCATGATGCTGTTCTCATGATAGTGAGTGAGTTCTCAAGAGATCTGATGGTTTTATAAGGGGCTCTTCCTCCTTTGCTTCCTTCACATGCACTCTTGCCTGTTGCCATGTAAGATGTGCCTGCTTCCCCTTCTGCTATGGTTGTAAGTTTCTTGAGGCCTCCTCAGTCATGCAGAGCTGAGTCAGTTAAACCTCTTTTCTTTATCAATTACCCAGTCTTGGGCAGTTTTTTTTTTTTTTTTGACGGAGTCTCACTCTATTGCCCAGGCTGGAGTGCAATGGTGCAATCTCGGCTCACTGCAACCTCCGCCTCCCAGGTTCAAGTGATTCTCCTGCCTCAGCCTCCCGAGTAGCTGGGATTACAGGCATGCACCACCACACCTGGCTAATTTTTGTATTTTTAGTAGAGACAGCGCTTCACCATGTTGGTCAGGATAGTCTCAAACTCCTGACCTCGTGATCCGCTCACCTCAGGCTCCTAAAGTGCTGGGATTACAGGTGTGAGCCACTGCACCCGGTCGGGCAGTTCTTTATAGCAGTGTGAGAATGGACTAATACATGCACTTTACCTGGGTTATCACATCAGCCCTCACAAGTCCACAGGTAGGTGCTACTAGTACTGTTGTTTATAGGCTGCAGAAAATTTCAATGCTACTTTTGAAGATCAACAAAAGGTAAACAAATTTGCAAGGAATATGAGTAGGATAACAGAGCCGAAGGAAGAAACAGAAGTAAAAAGGAAACAACTCCACAATTTAGAAGATGTTTGCAATGACATCATGCTTGCAGATGATGACTGCTTAATGATACCTTATCAAATTGGTGATGTTTTCACTAGCCATTCTCAAGATGAAGCACAAGAAATGTTAGAAGAAGCAAAGAAAAATTGGCAAGAAGAAACTGATGCCTTAGAATCCACAGTGGTACCAATTCAGAGAGTGTTAGCAGATTTGAAACTTCAGTTATATACAAAATTTGGGGGTAACATAAACCTTGAAGCTGATGAAAATTAAACATTTTATAATACTTTAAAATTTTGTTTAACAAACTATAATATTGTTTGGAAAATAGAAAAAATGGGCAAAGAACTTGTATAGATATTTCTCCAAAGAAGATATACATACAAATTGCACACAAACATATAAAAAGATGCCCAACATCACTGGTCAGCAGGGAGGTGCAAATCAGAACCACAACAAGATACCACTTTGCGCCCACTAGAATGTTTATAATTTTTTTCAAGAAAATGTTGGTGAGGATGTGGAGAAATTGGAACCCTCACACACTGCAGGTAGGAACGTAAAATGACACAGCTGCCATGGAAAACAGTTTGGCAGCTCCTCAAAAAGTTAAACATAGAATTACCAAAAGACCCAGCAATTCCACCCATAGGTGGGAAAAGAATTAAAGCAGGCAATCAAACAAGTACTTGTACATGATTGTTCATGGCAGCACTATTTCCGGTAGCTAAAATGTGAAAACAACCCAAATGTACATCGATGGATAAAAAACTAAATAAAATGTGGTCTATCCATACAATGGAATATTATTCAGCCATAAAAAGAAATGAAGCACTGATATATGCTACAAGGTAGATGAATCTTAAAAATAAAAATTATGATAAGTGAAAGGAGCCAGACCCAGAAGTTCAAATATTGCATGATTCCATTTATAGAAAATACCTGTGATAGGTAAATCCATAGGGACAGAAAGCAGATTAGGGGTTGCTGGGGGCTCAGGGAAGGGGCAACAAGAAGTGACTCTTTAATGGGTACAGGTTTCAGGTAATGAAAAAGTTCTAGAACTAGACAGAAATGATGATTGCACAACATTGTGAGTGTACTAAATGCCACTGAATTGTACACTTTAAAGTGATCAATTTTATGTTTGTGACTTCCACCTCAATTTTTTAAAAGGGGCACAGTGAGGGAAAACAGGGGACTAAAGCTAAGGCTAAAAGCTTGGCAGGGTTGTATTCCTTAGCTTATCACCTTCCTACTCCTCCCTTCTTTCCAACTTCCAGAAATTTCTTGAAAGTGTCCATCTAGCCACTCTCCCTGTCTTCCTCAGATGCCCTTTGCCTTCAAAATCCAATTTTTTCCATCACCATGGAAAGGGTCTTATCAAATCCTTCACGCGGAGAGATTAGTAACTCAAAGTATTAACACCTCTGTGGCCTACAAGCCTATTCCTTTGTTTAATACATGCATTTTGAAAGCAGACAAGGAGAAAAAGGACAATGCTTATCTTAAAGTAAGGAATAAAACATGGTGGCAGTTTCAGCACCCACAGTAGGGTAAAATTGGAGAGGGAGGAATCCTTACAGGCACCCCACAGAGCCTACCAAGTAGCTACCACCTACTCCATTTGTGCATCAAGGTAGCTTTGCCATCCAAGGCTGAAAGCTCTAGGGACAATTTAGAGAACCCTTTTTTTTTTTTTTTTTTTTTTTTTTTTTTGAGACGGAGTCTCGCTCTGTTACCCAGGCTGGAGTGCAGTGGCCGGATCTCAGCTCACTGCAAGCTCTGCCTCTCGCTCTGTCACCCAGGCTGGAGTGCAGTGGCCGGATCTCAGCTCACTGCAAGCTCTGCCTCCCGGGTTCACGCCATTCTCCTGCCTCAGCCTCCCGAGTAGCTGGGACTACAGGCGCCTGCCACCTCGCCCGGCTAAGTTTTTGTATTTTTAGTAGAGACGGGGTTTCACTGTGTTACCCAGGATGGTCTCGATCTCCTGACCTCGTGATCCGCCCGTCTCGGCCTCCCAAAGTGCTGGGATTACAGGCTTGAGCCACCGCGCCCGGCCAATTTAGAGAACTCTTAATGCCCATCCTGAGGTCCCATCTCTTCAACTCGCCAAACCTGGGAGCTTCTCTTCCAGCCAAAGCTGCTGAGATTCCACACAATACCTGTACTTTCATCTGCCCCCCTGGGGAAAGTCTCCAAGAACAAAGGGCTTTCTTTTCTCCAAAGAAGCCCCAACCCAGAAACAGCTTTTTTGCAGCTCTCTAACCTGAAAGCTTTCTCAAGGCCAAATTTACAGGAAATCCTTTTCCCTCCTGGGGCTCCACCTTTGTTGATGCTTCCCCTACTTGTTAGTGCTTGGGCATTCCAGAGTCCGGGGAGGGAAGCTGGGATGAGAAATGTGCAGATGAGAGAGGGAGAGAAAGAAGAGAGAAAGACAGAGTGCAGACGGGCAGGAAAGGATTTCTCTTGACTTAGAGTCACTAGCAGGAACACTTAATACTTCCAGTCAGCCCAGTACTGCTGGAGACTTGCGGTCCAAAACGATAAGAGTGTTTTTCTTTTCCCTTGTCCTACCCCGCCTTTCATTTTCCGACATTTATCCTTTTGACAGTCCAGGATCAAATTACAAACTGCCCTTCAGGTTTCTGTTCTTCAGGGACCCCAAAATCTGACAGAAACAGCCAAGGGCCTAGGGGCTAATTTCTGGCGTCAAAGGAAAGTCCCTCTTAGGCACAAAATAATTCCATAAACAGATGTGGGACGTTCATTTAAAGCAGTGGTATTCAATCATGGCTGCAGATCAGAATTACCTGGGAGCTTAAACAAAAACAAAAACAAAAACAAAAACCTGATGCCTGGGCTTCAGTTTAGACCAATTAAATCAGAGAAGGGGCCCAAGCATTTTTTTTTTTTATTTTTATAGACAAGATCTCACTCTGTCACCCAAGCTGGAGTGCAGTGGTGCAGTCATGGCTTACTGCAACCTCAACCTCCTGGGCTCAAGTGATCCTCCCACCTCAGCCTCCCGAGTAGCTGGGACTACAGGTATGTGCCACTACACCCAGCTAATTTTAAAAAGTTGATTTTTCTCAATAGAGACAGGGCCTGTTGCTCAGCATAGTCTCAAACCCTGGGCTTAGTCAGTCCTCCTGTCTTGGCCTCCCAAAGGGCTGAGATTACAAGCATGACCCACCATGCTGGGCAGGTGATTCTTATATGAAGCCAGGTTGATAACCATAACTCAAAGCTATTGTCTCCATAATTAGTGATCTAGTTTTATCAAATAAGCAAATAAATGCTTAGAAATGCCTTAAAGGGAAAGGAAAAAAAGAAGCCTACTATATGGAGTACCTACTGAATGCTGAGTCCTGGTGTGCCTTTGCAGACACACACACACAAATAGAAAAGATTTGGAAGGGAAGAATGGAAAGTGGGGAGGCTGAGGTTGAGGTTCAACTTGAAGGCAAGACCTGGCAAGCAGCCTAGCCTAGAGCTGGCTCTGCGAATGCAAACAGAAAAGAGCCCAGATGCTCTTTCTGAAGAAACTTCAGGATGAAATACCTGGGGAGGGGGAGACTAGCATTAATCCCACCTATAGCTAGAATAACCTTTCCTTCCATCTCTCCCAAAGTTTGTTAGGGGAAAACTATTCCCAAAAAATTTTACTAAAAGTGTGGGCTACTATGTTTACATAACCAGTGCGAATGGGGGAACTGAGAACACCCCTTCCTCCTCTCACCCCACCCCCAGAAGGTGCCTCCAGAACAAGGTAATTTGTGTAAAACAAGAAATATTTGCAGACTGATAACATTACCTGGCTCCTTCAACTTGACACATTTGAAGGCAGCTACATCCTTGAAGCAATTGCTTCTGATTCCTCCCTTCAAAATATGTGTCTGCATTTCCCCCAACTGCCTAGCCTTCCCCCTATCCCCAACAGGGGCCACTGTGAAATGCAAAGTCAATTCTTTCCTTACCATGTCCTTAAAGCCTCCAAGGACAGCGGCAGTGATGATGCCCAGGAACAGGCCAACAATGTTGAGGATGGTGGCAGACCAGAGCAGGTGGTAGAGGTGGATGATATCTTGGCAACTGCTGACATCGATGTATTCGTAGTACCCACCAGTGATCTCCACCCGGCTGAACAAAGAGGAGCACGCTCCAGTCAGTCCCCAGGGAGCAGGCTGTCCTCCCCAACCCCCTCTCCAACCCTGGGATTGGGCTACCATACAGCTCAGTGAAAAGACAGGTGGGCAGGTGGGGAGCTATAGTAAGAGACATCATAGCCATGCACTATAATAAATCAAAGTGTGATTGTTTATCCCCACTCCCCGAAAAAAATCCTTCTACCTGCCAGAAAAATACTTGTAAACATCACTAACACTAATCCTAGATAGCACTTATCGATACTTGCTATGTACCAGACACAGTGCTAAGCATTTCACATATGTGAATTCATTAAATTTGTGCTGTTTAATATGGTTGCTACTAGCCACACGTGGCTATTTAAATTTAAATTAAGTAAAATTAAGTAAAAAGAAAAATTCAGTTGGTAAGTCTCACCAGCTACATTTCAAGTGCTCAGTACTCGCATGTGGTTAGTGTTTACTATACCGGACACAGCAGATTACAGAACATTTCCATCATTGCAGAAAGTTCCGCAAATCCTTACAGTATTCTATCAAATAGGAACTATTATCATGCCCATTTTTACAGATGAAGAAAGTGAAGCACAGAGAAGTTAAAGAACTTGCCCAAGTCATAAGTGGTAGAACTGGGACCTGAATTCAGGCTTCAAAGACTTCAGTGTGTGCCCTCTCAAAATGAAACAAACAAACAAACAAATAAACAAAAACCAATGTCCTGGTAAAGAACTAAAGCTGAGTTGCTGCACAAAACCTGAAAGTTGCCTCTGTGGGGAGGCCTTTCTTGACCACTCTGTCCAAAGACACCCCTTCCCAGCCCTGTTGCTCTCTATCACATTATCTGCTATGGAATGAATTTTGTCCCTCCAAATTCATATGTTAAAGCCCTATCCCCCAATGTGACTGTATTTTTACACATGACTTTTAGAAGATAATTAAAGTTAAATAAGGCCATAAGGGTGGGGCCCTAATCAGATAGGATT
The DNA here is from genome assembly GCF_024542745.1 of Macaca thibetana thibetana. Taxonomy (NCBI): domain Eukaryota; kingdom Metazoa; phylum Chordata; class Mammalia; order Primates; family Cercopithecidae; genus Macaca; species Macaca thibetana. The sequence continues at coordinate 115,332,709 of NC_065598.1, forward strand.
GGTGGCTTTATAAGAAAAGGAAGCTCTCTCTCCTCCTCCTCCTCCTCTTTTTCTGCCTTCTCCCCTGACTTCCCCGCTCCGCACCCCACCCCCCACCAGCCTTTCTCTCCCTCCCTACTTGAATGTGAAAGGAAATGTCACTGTGAGCACAGAGGGGAAGTGGCTACAAGCCAGGTAGAGAGCCCTCACCAGAGCTCGACCATGTTGGCACTCTGATCTTAGACTTCCAGCCTCCAGAATTGTGAGAAATAAGTACATTTCTGTTGTTTAAGCCACCTGGTCTATGGTATCTTGTTATAGCAGCCCAAGCTAAGCAATATATCACCCTTTTCTAATTTCCCTGTAGCATTCTTTCCTATGTGAAAATATCTTACTGATGTGTCTACTATGTTATTGTCTGCCTCCCCAACTTGAACATGAGCTCCATGAGGGCAGGAACAGTTCATTTTGCTCACTGCTGTGCTTGACACACAGTTGGTGTTACATAAATACCTGTGGAATTAATTAAATGAAAGTTCCTGTCCTCCTGGATGTCACAAACTAGTTTACAACTTGGCCACTGGAGTTCATTATGAATCCAAAACACTGTGGTTCTTAAAGTCACAACGAAACACCCTGGCATTAGGATGGTTATTACATGTGACTCCCCTGCTATAAGAATGCAAAAAAGGAAAAAGAAAAACAATCAAAGGTTGATCTCCAAAATGAATCAGAGAGGGATTATTCACATATGAAAAGACTTAAACTTTACAGATGAATTTATCTTCAGATTCTTTAAAGTCAGTGTTTCTCTAAAGAGGTGAAGTCAGTGTGGTTACAGGGCAGACTGCCTCAGAATCATCTGTGTTTGTGTCTATGTGTGTCTGCCTGTTTGTATCAGTGCATTATTTGTGTGTGCCTGTGGGTGTCTCTACGTGTATCTGTGGACGTATCTTTGAGAAAGAGAGATAGTTAAACATGCAGATTCCTGGGCCCAGCCCCAGTCCTAGTGAATCTGGTAGAATCTCTGGGGATGGGGTCAGGAATTTGTGTTAACAAGCTCATCAGTGTTTGAGACCCACTGTTTTTAATAGTAAGCTCCCGTAGTGGAATTTTTTTAAAAAATATTTTTTGTAGAGACAGGGTCTTGATATGTTGGCCAGGCTGGTCTTGAACTCCTGGCATCAAGTGATACTCCCACATCAGTGTCCCAAAGTGCTGGGATTCCAGGTGTGAGCCACCACACTCGGCCCATAGTGGAATTTTAAGGGAGTTTCAATTAATCAGAGTTTGAATTGGATTTCAGTATTTTCAGGAGCGTATCTCAAGAGCCCATGCATAAACATACATTGTCTCCTATTAGCTGGCATTGTACTAGGCCCTGGGGATAGGGTAGGGAGGATGCACAGATTACTTACTGCCCCCCAAAAGGGACGGCTGTACAAGGACTATTCTCTGAACAGCAAAGGCCTCTGTGCATGGGTGAGTGTGGAACTGTAGGAGCACCTTTGTGGCTTGGGAGTCAACTTCTGACATCCCCCAAATTATGTTTGCCTGCCTCCTAAAACACCGAGGGTGGACTAGTAGTATATATAGGCAGGCAGTATGCCATAGCTGACTCTGAAGTTAGACTGTGTTTGAATCCTGGCTCTGTCATCTATGCTCTGTCACCAGATGCTGACTCTAGCAACTTACTTTCTTACTCTTAGGTTACTTACTTAACTTCTCTGAGCCTGGGGATGTAATGCCAGCAGGCATGAAAGCAGTACTCCGACATATAATAAGATCCCCCACTAAAATATGTAGCTACATTTTGTTCCTTCTAAGAGCCAGCCTCTGGCAACACAATTCAAACCTTTGAACCCTGTTCTTAAAGGTATTAACACTTTATTTTGTTTTTTGTTTGTTTGTTTGTTTGGTTGGTTGGGTTTTTTCTTTTTTTTCCTCCTTTTTTTTTTTTTTTTTTTTTTTTTTTGAGACAGGGTCTTGCTCTGTCACCCAGGCTGGAATGCAGTGGTATAGACATGGCTCACTGCAGCCTCAAACTCCTTGACTCAAGTGATCTTCCAACCTCAGCCTCCCAAGTAACTGGGACTGCAGGCTCACACCGCCATGCCCAGCTAATTTTTGTAGAGCTGCGGTTTTGACATGTTGCCCAGGCTGGTCTTGAACTCCTAGGCTCAATCTATCCTCCCATTTCAGGCTCCCAAAGTCCTGGGATTACAGGCGTGAGCCACTGTGCCTGGCCAGTGTTAAGACTTTGTAGGCACAAACCACAATATGGGAATAGGATAGTAGTTTGTCTTAAAATATTCAATAATTTTAGATAATATATACTTGGTTTCAGTTTGAGTGGTTCCAGCAGCTATTTAATTTTTTTTTTCACTGAACCATGAAGGAAAAGAAAGCTAATTCTTAGATATGGTTCGGGTTTAGCAAATTAATGTGGTTTTTTTCTGCTTGAGATTCAGGATTCCATTTGCTTCAGTCTCTGGGCAGAGCTTCCTCTGAAATTGCACCTTTTACATTCCCACTGCTCCCATCCTCATGCCTCCATCACTGTAAGGCTGTCCTGCCAGACTCTACTGCTGCCTGATTACTCTTCCTAAAACACTTTTAAAAATATGTCATTTGCTTAATCAAAACCCTTCTGTGGCTCCCCAGTACCTTCAGGGAAGTGTTCAAATTCCTCAGTCTGCCAAAGTCCAGTCCCAAAATGGAGTACACACTCCAGCCAGGCTGGAGTCCACAGAAGCCCCACACTGGTTATGCTGGGTACTAATTCCAAACCTGTGCTCAGATTTCTCCCCCTGCATTGAAGGTATTGCTTTCTGTTCTCTGCCTATCCTAATCTCTCTCACTGCTCAAAGCTTCAATAGTGCCTTCTTCAAAGATGCCACTACCCATTCATTAGCTTTTTCCTTAGACTCCCATAGTCTATTCCTCTTAGTTTGGCACTTTGTGTATATCAATAATTCAGTTATTTATTTAATCTAATACGTACTGGGAGCGTATCAGTGCTAAATACTGTGCTGGTGCTAATGTTACAATCAAGGCCAAGGCCGACATGATGTTTCTGTTGAAATCGCAACGTTTTGAGGGCAAGGGTCATCTCTTAACATTCCTTTGGGTCTCTCTCACTGCCTAGCACAGTGGTAGAAACATTAAAGGTCGTCAATAAATACTCGGTGAATGAGTAACTGAGTGCAAAGACTAATTATTGTATTGATCATGAGATTGATTACCCAATGTGGGCTTTTACCCCCTTGCTCTCAACATTCTGGGTGGACCTAGAGAAACGGATAAGTTCTCTGTGTTTCAGTCTCCTACTTAACAAAGTAGGCAGCAGAAGATCTTAGATAAGGCAGGAGGGTATCCTTCTGCTCTTCCATAAGGGCCTGGAGCACTCACCAATTCTTGGTGGACAGGCAGTGGCAACGGCCAGCCTCTGTGTGTCTCTCTCCTGCTCTATGCATTCTGCATATACATTTAAGTCCCTCTCCCTGCCATCCCCCTGGCAAATTGAGTTCCTTAAGGGCAAAGCTGTGTCTTATTGATGCCCATTCTTTTAGAACAGCCCCTAGCACATAGTAGGAGCTCAAGAAAAGTTTGTCGAAGAAAGGAGTGAATGGAAGTAGGCTATCTTCCTTCATTTTGTTACCAGCTAATGCTGTTCACAAATCACTTCATTTCCTTTAGGTTACGTGCTGAAAACCAGTGATATTGATTTGACCTTTCCAAAGATGAGTGAGTAGGTGAAAGCCTGAAGTACTCTGAAAGGCAACTTTCTCTGTACTTTACTCTGAAAGGACACAGCTGAAGAGCTGTGTCCTAGAGAAAGCCACCTTCCTGCATGAGGCTAAATAGAATAATCTATGTTTGGTATTAAACCCTCAACACCCCTGACGTCAAAGAAGGTCTGTGGGTTCGGGGGGACAGTAGAGACTCTGTTTCTGTAGTACTGTACAAATGACTGCCTGATGTTTTTGTTCCCACTTTTTTTTTTTCTTGGCCTCCTTTCCAGGAAATGGACTGGAGGAGCTGGCAATTGATTAAAAATAGGCTTCGTGTGAGGAAAACAAATACACATTTGGCAAAATTAAAGTCTCCAAGCCTCAGAATGCTTATTGCTAGCTATATTTAGGCCTTGAGTTTAGATCTCTTTGGCTCTGGGTGGAAAAAGCCCCAGGTCAAGAAAAAACGTTTTCCTCTATTGTGGACCCTCGCCTCTTCAGTCTCAGCCCGGGTTTATGGCCTGGTGGGACTGTTTCCTCAGGAAAAGCTAAGGAAGTCCTTTTCTAGTGGTTTTGCCCTTGGAATCTTAGCACTACAGACTTGGGAAAGGGCTTTGAGAGATGTCTGGGGCTGACTTCCAGGCACTAGGTAGGTGAAAGATATTTCTAGACTTGAAGATCTTTAGCAGGACTGTTCCCATGACCCCTCTCAGTTGCCTAGTCCAATATTTTATTTTCCCCAGTGAAAAGGGAGTTCTTCTTTTTGTTCCTTTTTCAACAAACATCACTCCCTTTTCATCAGCTCTTTATTCATGCCCAGCCCTGTGCTGGGGCCAGGGAAGTATAGATAAGATTAAGTCATGCTCCCTGCCCTTAGGGAGTGCATGGTTTTGCACAGATCCTCATAAAATTCCTTGAAGACTATTCTGGTATAACTTGCTTTAAGAAAGTAAGGAAGTCGATTTTTATGAAGTTCAGAATGACAGGAAGATAGAAGGGACTTAAGCCTCCACTTTCAAAAACAATTCACCTGAGGGCTCAGCTAAATGGAATTTAAAGTAGGATTTTGTGTATTCAAACCTTTTTCAGAAACACACCGTCACAGAGAGAAAGGTGTGTCTGCAAGGAATCACTTCTCAGCCCTCTCAGTGGGCCTCCTCTCTCCTTGAGATCTCAGGCCCAGTTGTGGCCAGCTCCCAGCACCACCCTAGGAGGCCATGAAATGGGAAAGGAGAGGAGAGCACCAAGGAAAACGGAGAAGGATGGCAGGGGGAGGGAGAGAAGAGGGAGGAGATAAAAACAAAGGGAAAGACAGATCGGGGAAAGAAGGATGAGGGGAGGCAAGAGGAAAAATAGTAAAATAACCCCAATTCCCCTAGGACCTGTGTTACATTTCTTTGATCATGTCTGTAAGGATGGGCTGAGGAAGTACAGTTATAGCCAGCTCTCAATCATTGCTGCTAAGGAGGGATGTCTTTTACAAGTGATGGTTATTATTACAACATAAATAATTGAACTCCCCAGACAATCCCTAAACCTCATTTGAATCTGTAAATTTCTCTTTCTCCACTGCCAAACCTTTCAATGAAACAAGCCTGGCACAAGCCAAGAAGGTAAAGGGCTGGTGTATAGTCTCTGCCTTCTCCTCCCTACCTCTAGCCTGGCAAGTCTTAATCCTTAAACCAGAGTAACTGACCCCAAAATACCAACAGTAGGGAATGTGAGTGAGGAGGAGGCTGCATCCACCTGCTGCCTCTGAATCTAGCTCCATCCAGCCCCACTCTGCAGGTTCCTCCCCTTACTCTCTCCCTCCCATGACCCTCAGTTCGCCTTCACTAAGATTCTGAAGGAAATACGTGCATGACAGACATTGGTCAACATACCCTGCATGGAGAGGTGTTCACTCACTGTGCACATCACCTACGCACACATCCCTATTGATTCCACCTTCCAGATTGCTCTTAAAATGATTCCCTGCTTTGTATTGTCTCCAACTTGATCTAGGCTCCATTCTTGATGGCCTGCACTCTTGCAGTGGCCTCCTAGCTGCCTCCATTCCTCAACCACTCAAGTCCGTCTTCCATGCTGTACCCTTCGATGGCCCCCAATTGCCTACAGGGTCAAGTCTGAAGTCATTCTTATGGTCAATGAGTTCTCTATCATCTGATCTCTGGCTACACCTCTGTCTCACCTCCTACCACACCTTCTGTAACTACCTCCACCTCCTACCTCTTCACAACTACCAGGAATATCCTTCCCACCTCTATCTTCTTTTGGTTTGTCTCCTAATTCTCTACTTATTCTGTAAGTTTCAGCTCCCACATCACCTACTCTTTGACACTGCTCCCTCCCAGCAAATTCTGACTTTCATTCATCGGGCCTCCAGAGTCCTCACCACATCCACTAATCCCCACTGCACTTATCACATTATATTGCAATTGATTGTTCACATGTCCATCCTCTTTACTAGTCTGGGAGCTCCTCAGTGGCAATCTCTGTATTCCTAGCACCTAAATATGTTTTGAAAGAAAGAATAAAGGATGTTTTAGCAATTTGGAGTGCACAGAGCCAAAGTGGTTGCAGCAGAACCAGCACCAAAACTGCTCCTGCCTCAGAACCTTTGCACTTGCTATTCCCTCTGCTTGAAACTCTCTTTCTCCAGGTATCTACCTGGGTTGCCCACCCCCACAACTACATTCAGGTCTGCACAAATGTCACCTGCTCAAAGAGGCTTTCCCTGGCTACTCTATCTAACACAGAGTGTGCATGCAGGTGCACATGCACACACACACACAGACACACCTCATCACTATCTACCTCTCCTGCTTCATTTTTCTTCAGAGCTCTGATCACCACCTGGCATTATATTATATATTTATGTATTTCTTGACTGTCTCCCCTACTATAATATAAGCTCCACAGGGGAAAGGACTTCTGTTTTGTTGGCTGCTGAATCTTCAGTGTCTAGAACAGAGCCAGGCACTGAGAAGGTACTCAGTAATACTGTTAAACGTGGGTATAGACAGAGCTGAGTTTGAATCCTATACATATTATTTTCAAGTTCTGTGTAACCTTGGTCTAGTTGTCTGTTTCCTCTGAACTTCACTCTCCTCATCTATAAAATGAGGATTACTCTGCATACATCATAAGAATTAAATGAGATAAAGTATGTGAAAGTACCTAGCATGATGCCTGGCACAGAGAAGGCAAGTAATGTCTATTAGCCAAAATCTATTAACAGATCAATGTCTTCCACTTCCCTAATTCCCACAATGCACCCTTCCTTACTCTCAGCCTTTCTAGTGTCCATTGTGGTCAAACTGTTATTCCTGTGTCTGGGCCTCAACACTTACTTGCCACAGTTGTAGAGGTCACAGCAGAAGCAGGTGTTGCCCCGGATGCGAGGTGTGCAGAATTCACGGCTGAGGTGAGGGCAGTTAACCTGAGGGTATATAACAGTGAGGAGATGAGCCGGCATTGGATAGGAGGCAGGACCCTCTGGGATTGGAAATGCGAGTTAGTGACTGATGGAGACAGTAAGGATGGCTTTGAAATGAACACACCAATGTGTGGGAGGGATGGGGCTGGGCGGTGAGCTGGCCGAACTTGTGCATGAGGCAAGTCACTGTGTAGCTGGGCTCATGTCCAGCCTCAGCCACAGCCCTCGGTGCCCCATGCCTGAATGGTGGAGACAGAGAGGAGGAAGGACAGATGGAAGGACAGACAGAAGAACGAATGGACTGGAGGAGATGAGGATATGAGGGCAGGGAAAATCAGGGTACAGGAGGAAAGCAGATAAGGTGGGAAGGAAGACAGAGGGGCTGGCGCATGCACTCTGAAGTACAATAGTACCTCTCTAGCTGCCTGGGTAAGGTTCCTCATAACCCTCGTGGAAGGAGAATTTTTGGTTGAGGAACTTATGACCTTATATAGGAAAAATAGGGTTAGGGGGACCAGGGTTACAAGTGAACCTATGGAAGTCATTGTTAATATTTTTACAGTCACCAAATTAACACAAGAAAGCTATCACGACAAAATCTAGAGGACAGCAATGACATTTTACACATTTTGAGTTAGTAAAAAGGTTTTAAAAATGGAAAAGAATTCCATTTACCATCTCTTCTTAGCAAGAAATTTTCCAGCTTTCTCCCCCATCCAGATACAATGAAGTGCTGGTAAATTTGTCTTGCTTTGTTATAGAGAATATTCATAGCAAATAGGCATTTTTTTCTATGTTGGGTCCTTCATCCAAATGCTCACTGCCTTTCAGACAAGCTGTTATCATATACACATTTCTATTCCTCCTATCTAACCTGAGAACAGTGAGAGAAATAGTAAATTTATGGTTGTTAAAAGAAAAAGTAGTCAAGTGGACGGCAGAGACATAATCAAAGTATTTGGCATAGTGCCTTTGGAGCAGGACTGCTTTGCCTTACTCCAAGGGCACCTATTCACATTGTATTTTATGTAAAATGGCTTCCCCTGAAGCTGTGCAATGCAGTGGCCATTTTACATCCACTTGCCTTCCTTTTCTCTTCCCAACTGAAAGTTTACCATTTTTCTAACTATTTGGGAATGATTGACTTTCAATGTGAGGTTAATAGAGTACAAAATTGTCAAGATTCCTGGAAGCCTAGGTACAGTTTCATATGGAGAAATCCCTGGGTTGGGAAGGGATTATTGCATACTGAAATGAAAACTCTCCCAAAATGATCTGGAGTCATACTTTGCCTCACTATGCATTGCATCTAGCTCTGCCTGAGGCAACATGGAACATAAGGAGAGCTGTTTGGGGCAGAAGAGAGACTCATCTGTGCATGCTCAAGCATTATTAGGCTGGCCTCTTGGACATGTTATGAGAGGGGCCAGGCTGACAGTCCCAGCCTCCCCAGAGCATAGAGGTGGATCTGGCTTCTCAGTTACCTTCATTTGGCTTCCAGACCCATCCTATGTGTGGAACTCAGGCTCTGCCTCCGTAGTTCAGGCCTAGTGCCCTAGTGGGGCTCCCACTTTTATTCCAACTGAGCACTGAGTTCAGGCTCCCACTTTTATTCCAACTGAGCACTGAGTTCAGGCAACTGAACCATCATCCACAGAGATGGGGGAGGGGCATGTCCTGTGGCCTCTGTACGCTCATCTGTCCCCCTGAGGATCAAAGCCACATACGGGGAGGCTTCCGGCTGGGGTCAGAGGGTTAGCCTGTGGCCACAGAACAAAGTAAAACTGATTAGGCCTCATGAGGCTCCAACCTATGACCATGGCCTCATTAGCAATGTGCTCTGACCCACTGAACAAATCAGCTATACATACCTAGAAATAAACCTTAGGCCCATGAAAACGAGTAAAAGAAAGGGTATTTCAGGCAGAACAGGGGACTTTCCCAGGAGGTAAAGACATGCAGCCTCATTCTGGCTCACCTCCTCAGCTTCCTTCTGGGATGTCTTGGGAACATAATGGCACCGGTTAGCATAGAGTGGTTTCAGATCCTGAAAAGGGAAACACCAAACCAAAGGGGTTTTGGCTTTGGAAAATAAAACAGCAAGTGTTGTACTTGGTAATAAAAGGTTTGAAAACACACACACACACACACACACACACACACACACACACACACACACAGAAGCAGGCAGGCAGGAGATTGGGTTAATTTCTGAAAGTTACCTGTCTAGGGAGACTGAGTGAAGATTAGACAAAAATACTTTAAAAATTACTTTCTATTAGACTACTTGGTTAATGAGAAATTATGAAACTGATTGAGAAATGGGCTTCTTGAAATTTCCTCTGTTTTCTTTTACTTCTAGCCTTTGTCTTCTTGTAAACAGTCCCCAGGGGACAAGATGCAAAACTCCAGGTTATTATGAAATGACACTTTCAAACTAAGGGAGATGAACTCCAACAATGAGGTTTCATTATCACCTGCGGACAGGACTAAGGCTGGCTGACTTGTACCTCTTGCTGTCATTTCCACATCACTTTCAAAAGGAAGAGCTCGGGAAGCAAGCCTCAGGAGAAGGGGCAGCTCCTGAGGCTGCTGTAGATTTTAACTCAATTGAACTATGAGCCATTTTCACCCAACTACATAGATTAGATAAAGTCGGTGAACTCCAAAAACACTATTCAAGCCTCAGAAAACTAATATGGGGCTCAAGGACAGTCGATTTACTCTGCTGGGTTGGCCAGCTTCCTGATGAGAGAGAGCTATCATGCATGGGGGTTGGGGTAGAACCAATAGACACAAGCCAGGGCTGCCTGGAAGCTTCCAGGCAGGAGCTGCTGTTCACTTTCTGGACTGATGCTAAACATCCCCTGAGTGGTAGGGGGCTTCTGCCAAAGGCACCTTAGGACAGGACAAACAACTTATGCAAATTGACCTTGGGGTTTGGCAGAAGTACCCAGGCAGAGGGAATTTATATATTGTCTCCTTCCCTTCTGCCCCTACTTCTTTCACCATTTCCGATCATCTCGGTGGCTGCTTTTCCCCACACATGTGATTTAGCATCTCTTGTACTTGGCACTCAAATGCCTCCTGCCTTCTAGCCGGCCTCCCCATTAAGGATATAGGACTTTTCACCAGCTAGCTACTTCTACATGAAACTCCTGCCTGCTCAATGTTCTAAAAGTACCTTGCCTTGTTAGCTTAGCCTGGAGTCTGGTTGGAAAGGAATGAGGGTGTTCATGCTCACACCTGGAATGGCTTATTGCCCATGTTTGGTGTTTGGGTGGTGGCAGAATAATTATCATAATTATCCTGCTGAAGAGGAGGCTTAATGTGCTGGTTGCAGCCCTTCTCACCTCCTGGTTTTGCAAAAAGCATTCAGCCACCAAATGCCCTAAATGAAGACAGATGTGTGATAGTTGCCCATTTGCTGCCTCTGGCTGATACTCTTCATTGAGGTCCAGAAGAGGAACAAGAACAAGACAACTGGAAGGCAAGAAAAGGTCACTAAGCCAGAGTCTGGCAACCTCTGTAATCTGAAGGGCTACCAACTATGGCGTGAAGGGGTAGAAAAGGAAATTGTTTTATATTGAGTGTCGGCTCCATGCCAGGCCCTCTTAGGGCATGTCCATACCCATTATTTAATTTCATCCTCATGCTAACCCTGAAAGGTAAGTTACTACTATGTCCATTTGGAAGAAAAGGAAACTATAGTACAAGAAGGTAAAGTGATTTTCCAAGCTAGTTAATGGCTATACTAGGGAGAGGGGAAAGGAAAGAAATATGAGACAAAAGAGAGATGACACAAGCACATAGAGAGGGGTGAGTGAGAAGGTAGTAGGTCTTGAGAGGAAGTTCAGATTCACCTAAGCCAAAGGAACAGGGAAAGATGATGTTAAAGGGCCTCAACAATAGGACAGCTGGCTCTCACCCATCCAAGCTGTGCTAGGGTCCAAATGTGCCTTTCATTTAAGTTGGCCAATAGATATCATCATAGATTAATAAAGCCTCCTTCCTCAAAACTCTCTGGATGTCAACGAGGACTAGCCAATGTCTTAGGGCAGGTACAGTATAAGCAGAAAGATTTTCTTAAATATTCATCCAGTCTTACCCCCAAATACTTGAGTCAAATGCTGTACTGCAGGTCACCAGCAGCAGGAGGTACAGAGGGCCTGGACTCAGAAGCAAGTAGTGGTCATTAGAGGAAACTTCCAGTAAATATAATTTGAATTTTTGTCCATTGCCTTTGACTGGAGCCAATGATCAAAAACATTGGAATGTCAGGAAAATGCAAATCAAAACCGTAATGAGATACTGCTTCATACCCACTAGGATGGCTGGAATCAAAAAGTCAGATAATAATGAGAGTTGATGAGTATGTAGCAAAATCAAACCCATCAAACACTGCTGGTGGGAATGTAAAATAGTGTAGACACTTTGGAAAACACTCTGGCAGTTCCTCAAACAAATAAACATACTTACTATATGATCCAGCAATTATACTCTTAGGTAGAAAGAAAATGAAAATGAAAACAAAAACATATATCCATGCATAAATTTGTACATAAATGTTTACGGTAGAATTATTCATAATAACCAAAAAGTGGAAACAACTCAAATGTACACCAACCAGTGAATGTACAAAGAAAATGTGGTACACCCACACAATGGAATACTATTAGTCCGTAAAAATGAAGTACTTGATACAACATGAATTAATCTTGAAAATATTACACTAAGTGAAAGAAGCCAGTCACAAGAGAATATATATGTTATATGATTCCATTAATACAGAATGTCTAGAATAGGGATACCTTACACAAAGAAAGTATATTAGTGGTTGCTTGGGTCTGGGGAGAATGGGGGATTATGGAGGTGAAACCTAAATGGTATGGGGTTTCTTTTCAAGATGATGAAAATCTAAAATTGACTGTGGTAATGGTTGCACATAAGTAACTGATATATACTAAATACATTAAAAATCATTGAATCATACACATTAAATGGGTGAATTGTATGTGATGTGAATTATATCTCAATAAAACTATTAAAAAACATTAGGAGTGAGAGGAAGAGGGGAAAAAAAGGAAGCCATTTTAGTTCATGCTGCCATCAAAATCTACTGCAGGCTTCTTAGCCACTAGGCCTATGTTGCCATGGAGACTGCCTCAGAGTGAATACTGTTTGTCAAATGGGGATAATAATGCCTGCCCTATATATATCACAGGATTACTGTGGGTCTCAAATGAGGTAATAGATGTGAAGGCACATCGAAAAGCTAAATGCACTACACAAAAACAAGGAATTATTGTTATTAAGATGGCTTCTGTTGAATACAAAATAGTATGCATACTATGATTGACTGCAACTATGCTACAAAAATAGGTATATACTTAGCAGCTAATATGGAAAAACAATAAAAATTGTCAAGTTGGGGTGGTAGAATTATGGATGTTTAAAGTTACTGGTGTGTCATTTGACTTTATAAGAAGAAAAAGATGATGAAAAAGATGGCTGATCTCAGCTAAAATCAGAAGGGATGGATCTGGTAGAGGGGCCTACATTTATATTCCTGGTCCCGAAAGAAAATCAGGCAAAGGGCCTTTCTCTGGCATCCCTTATTTTTCCCCTTGCCCAGGAATTGTTTCTTCAGATGCCATTGCACAGACTGTTTGGGTGACAGCATTGACCATAAGTCATGTGGCTTCTTGGTGCTCTCTCTCTACCCTGTTACCCCCAACACTAGTTCTAAGCAATTCCCTTGACCCTTTGCCTTCCCAAATCTTACCCACATGTCAAAGGCCTAGCTCTAGCCTTACCACCACTGAATGCCTTCTCTGACCCCTGGAATCCAAGATAAGCCACTATGGCACTGGGAGTTTGTTCCCCCAGCTTAGACCCCGTTCTCTAGATGTCTGCATGTCCATTGGTGTCTTCACCTTGACTGCCAACTCCTTGAGAAAAGGGATTGTGTCTTCTCCCTCTCATGTAACCCTCATGGCACTTAGCAAAGGGCTGAATATCCAGCACACATTCAGTGCAGCCTTGTGGTATTGTATATTTACTTTAACTCAGGACAAAAAATTACTCACAATGTGTCTGGCAGCAAAGACCCCGTCAACTATGGCACAACAAAAAGCTGCAATCACACCAAAGCTGATAAACACGATAGAAGCCACCAGCTGTAGAGGGGAATAAAACAAAAGCGTCTGTTAGCCTTCCACTCTTGCTGCCTCTGGGGACCAGGTGATCCCCAAGAGACTTCCAGCAAAACAGAACTCTAGCCTACCACCCCACGGGAATGCTCTTTTTGGTCATGCAGGATGAGTGGAAGGGAAGTAGGCAGGGGAGGCAGAGAATGGGCAACTGAAGCAATTTTTACATTTTCAAGGAAAGCTAAGAAATTCACTCTTTGAGCACCAAATGAAGAGGAGGCTTGCTGGTATCTAGCGTGCTGTCCATGAAGGAATTTGACTGCATGGCCCTTCCATCCTTGGACTCAGAAATAATGTTGGACTTTTGACATTAGGTAGTTCAATCCTCTGTTTTATTTATGTAGAAATGGAGGCACAGTGAGGGGAAGTGGTGTGCCCAGGGTTTCCATCTAGTCTGTGGAAAAGCCTGGTGCCCACCAACTCCTAGTCCAGTGTTCTTTTTACCCCCTCACACTGCTATTTGATGCTATAGTGGGCACTGATGAAGGCAATGATGATTCTGAGGTCCTGCAAAACTCTACATGACTTTCTGCAACATTGAAGAACCAGGACATTCAACTTAAGACTTATATGTCAAGGACATTTTACAAAGGATTGAAGTCTCTGATCAACTTTGTATGGTACATATTTTTTAAATTTTTAAATTTTTTTTTTAGAGACAGGTCTCCTATGTTGCCTAGAGTGGTCTCAAACTCCTGGGAACAGGCAATCCTCCTACCTCACCCTCCCAAAGTGCTGGAATTACAAGTGTGAGCCACCATGCACAGCCAGTATGGTACATATAAAAACTTTCAAGTAAGACAAATGTTTACTTGAACCAGGCTGCCCTATTCTCTGATTGTGTTAGATAACAGAAATTTTCCTAATAATTTGTCTACTATTACAAAGATGCTACTACAACCCAATGTGGGGGAAAATAGGAATTTCAAGGCATTTCCAGGGAGCAGGGATAGATGCCACCTGAGCCCACCATCTGCCTGTGTTGACCCTCAGAACTAGATGGAATCAGCACTTTTTTTCCCTGAGGTTTTTGGAAGAAAAGAGGGGAGATCACATGGCATTAAGTTACTCTCTATGGAGAAGGAGAAAATCAAAATCAAGGCCACCCTGGGCGCAGTGGATCATGCCTGTAATCCCAGTACTTTGGGAGGCTGGGGCAGGTGGATCACTTGAGGTCAAGAGCTCAAGACCAGCCTGACCAACATGGTAAAACCTCATCTCTAATAAAAATTTTTTAAAAATTAGCCAGGCATGGTGGCGTGCACCTGTAATCCCAGGTACTCGGGAGGCTGAGGCAGAAGAGTGGCTTGGATCCGGGAGGCGGAGGTTGCAGTGAGCTGAGATTGTGCCACTCCACTCCAGCCTGGTGACAAAGCAAGACTCCATCTCGGAAAAAAAAAAAATCAAGGCCACCCTAGGGTTCTCCCACCTCAACAGGCTAGGAGGAAATACTTATCTCCTTTGGGAGTTGTTCAGAAACCTCTCCTCATAATTCTCACTTTACAGTGCTACAGAGAATTGGTAAATCATGTATGAACAATGTCATGAAATTGGCATTATTAGCTACGCTATGATCAGCTCTACAATTAAAATTCCCCCATTATTTTGAATAATTTAAGCCTAAAGTGCAAACACAACTGGCAAGGAGGGAGTCCAGGTGAAATGGAAGAAGAAAATTATTAGAACTCCCTTAAGGGTGATTTCCCACATCGCTGGGGGAAAACATATGGTTAGAGTTCTCTGTCCCTGGAACTATTACGTTATCTGATTAAACTTGCTGTGAAATAGACCCCATTATCAAAGTTTCAGTGCCACAGAGACTGTACAGGGAGAGCCCAATCACAATCTGACCACTCACCAGGCATCTTGATTTACAACTCTATAAAACTGCAATATGCTTTCAATTCAGTCTGTATCTTCTACTCGTACCCTTGAGGAAGCCTTTTCAGACTGAACCAGGAAAGTACAAAAGCTTGCCCTTGTGGGTCCCTGTTAAGACATAGAAGCTTCACCTTCTGTTTAATGCTTGTCCTTCCTTTCAATCTTACAACATGCTTAGCTTTGAAATATGGGTAATGGAGATACTTTAGGATGGCTTTATAATTTTATTTTACCTTTTTTTTGTGCCACAAGTACATTTGCTCATGCAATCAAAGTCTGCTATATTGTAATCTCCTAAAAGGCAGGAACTCTCTGTGAAAACTTGCCCAAAAGATTATGTATCAGAGAGAAAGATGTGAGGGCCACCAGTAATTCAGGGCTGTAGTAACAGAAATGGAAGCAAAAGCATTCTAGGTGAGGATCATAGCCTGACTGGATAGGCTGGAGCACTCCTTTGGGAGTAAGGAGGAAAGCAAAGGGCAAGATCCAGAATATTCTATCCCTTTGGCATAAGGAATCTAGCTAGGCCAGTGAGGGAGCATCAAGCAAGATGAGAACCAATCCCATATCACAGGGTCACAGTAAAACACATTCCCTAGAGGTTTAGGAGAAAGGGCAAAGTAGCAGTTCCTTTTATGACCAAATCACGCAAACTTAAGAAATGTGTTACTTATCCACATAAATGTTGTGCTTTTTTAGAGGAAGAATTTGACTCTATAAGGGATGAAAACTTACCATCTGCCTTTTGTTTTCAATAAGGTTTGATCCGATGATTCCAAGGAATGATCCAAAGCCGAGCTGCAAAGCAATATGGCATACATAGTATGTGGGATGACAGTCAGGCTGACCACACAATCATTCCAGTCCCTGGATATGATTCAGGATAATAGAAAAAACTGGGGTATCGATGCTAAAGCTACATGCAGCGGTTACTTACACAAATACAACATGTACAATAAAAGTATTTTTCCCACCATTTGCCAGTTTTCCCTTGTAGCTATGAATTATACCTAAGAAGAAACTCATGTGCCCAAAAACTAAAAGTAAAGGTCAACCATAGCTTTTCAGAGCCTGCCTATTTCAATTGCAATATCTATTACCTAGCGTGTGACTAGTGAGTCAGTAAGAGACATATAATGATGAAAAGCACATGTTATATTTTTATCTTTATCTTTTTTTGAAAAAGACCTTCCACTTTGATGTATAGATCACAAAATAAAGGTTTGCAAAAGCAATTTTGATGCCTCTGGCATACCAATCCAACTCAGGAAGTACTTTAGAAATCAGGAAGCACCTTAACCCACACTAAAAAAAATTTTTTAAATCTTTTTTTTTTAAAGCCTATATTTGTGGTTGACCCACTGCAATTTATGTTAGCACTTATTCACCTCTTCTTCCATCCCTGCTTCATTTATGGACAGAAAGCATTCATTAAAGGGTGAACATAAATGGCAGTGTAAAACACTGAAAAACAATTTTCCTGTCTAAGTGGCTGGGATTATGGCTTGGTATAACAGATCTCACTGCCCTCTCAGCTCTGCTATTAGAGGACTGAGTCTGCCAGTCTTAGATGAAAATGATCACTAACCAATAGTTGTTGATGGGGATGAAAGTGGAAGAAGTAAAAAGTGGTGAGAATGGACCAATAAATCTTAACACAAGTTCAGTGATGTAGTTACTTTCCTCTTTAGCCTCACTAATGGTCTGGGTTTCCATCTGCAGCCTTACTTTGGCTCACAGGACATCTATTTCAATTTGAGACCCCCAGGCCTTGCACCTAGGTTTGAGAATCTAACAGACCCAAGGGCTGGGCAGCAGCTTAGTAGGGCAGTGTAGGGGGACTGGGTGGTTGTCTCAGACCCCAAGAATGAGAGAATGAATGGAAGAAATGAATAGAAATCTCCAGGACTCCTTGTGCAGGGCCACTCAGACAGCAATGTCTCTTGAGAAATAGATACTACAGTGCATGAGGGTAATATCCAAGACTACTGAGAACATCCTCATTCAACAGTCAAGCTATGCCTGTCTCCCACCTGGTCTTATTTCAGATATAATTAAAATATGTTGTCATAAAATATACTGATTAAAACTTAGTTATCACACTAGCCTGGCTTCCAACCCCAGCTCTTCTATGTCTGTGTAACCTTGAACAAACTGGTTAAGCTCTCTAAACCTCAATTTCCTTATATTGTAAAAATAGGAACCACAGTAGTGACTACCTTATAGGGCTTTTGTGAGAATTAACCAGGATGATACATTCTTTGCACAGCGCCTGGTACACAGTAAGTACTCAGTAAATATTACTTTGTTCTAGTGATTATTATTATTTTTATTTTTAAAGTCATTTAACTTTTGAACCACTCTAACCCAATTTGAGCTGGAAAATCCTGTAATTTTTTATAATGTGCTCTATTTTGTGCTAAGAGAGTTTCCTTGTTCTATCTTGTCTCCCCCTCTGATATGTTCCACGGCTTCTATTTTTTAGGAGAAAGTCCATGAATAGTCTGTGCTTTTGGCACTCTGGGCCACTTGTGGAGTTGAGAGAAATTGGGAGGCAGCTTCTTACAGGATAAATAAGTCATTTTACTTAACAATTCATCAGCTTCCAAAGGTATTCACAGAATGTCTCCTGAATCGTGATAGCAGTCTTTGTCCTAAGACAGGAAGCAAAAACACTCGCCCCCGCTCGCCAACCCCACTATTCCTCATACTCTCTCATGGCAAATAACTCTCTGATGGCAGTGACCAGAAGAGGTGGGTGGAAGTCTTGTGGAATTGTCTGGAAAGACAAGGCACTCCAGAACTGAAAGTCCCAGGCCAGTCAGTTACTTCATCCAGTTCTCTCCCCTTCCCCTCTATTCTATTCTATTCCACGCCAATGCATTCAGTTTTCTGACGTTAACTACTAGCTTTATGTCAGATGAATAAGACGTGGCTACTGTCCTCCAAGAGCTCACAGTCTAGTAAGGGAGAGACAGACTGGGTTAAGGACCACAGACCAGGTAAAAACAAAGTGCTATAGGAGCAGGGAATAATTTGTGCAGCCAGGAATATAATATATTCTTGGCTCTGCCCTTGGCCCAATTCCTTAACCACTCTGTGCTTTGGTTTCATCATCTATAAAATGGGAATCATAATAGAGCCTGCCATACAGGGTTGCTTTGAAGATTATATGAGATGAAGTATGTAGTGTGATTTGCATAAGGTAGGCTGCTAAATAAATGGTGGTTCTAAGGTTTCATAGAGAAGGAGACATTTTTATATGGGTTCAAAATATGGATTAGAGCTCAGCAGGCAGGGAACTAATATGTATTGAGTCATGGCTGGAAGAATTCACTTACCTGGATGATAGGTTAATGAACTCACCAGTGTTGCTAAAGCAATCTTCCATTTCATAAGCATTTTAAGTTAAAGAAGTACTTGCCCCCTAGTTTGGTCACATGAATATGTCGGAGTGTGGTGGAATTGATATCATTCCCATTTGATAGACAGGAAAATGAAGGCACAGAGAATTGTAAGGATGTATGCCCTCTTATGGCAAGTTAATGGTAGGTCTGGGACTAGTCCTCGGGTTCCCTGAATAACAACTTGCGTTCTTTTAGCCACACCTTGCTGTGTTTGTGGCCAGTGTTAGTAGAATAGTGACCTCCAATTAACAAGGACCTAATTGTTGCTCCCTAGAGAAGAAGTTCTCTGCAAGGATGGGGTGAGAAGTCTTATTTGTGGAAGAGCTGAGGGGTTGAAAATAAAGAAGGGAAAACCAACAGTTTCCTTAAAATGGACAGCTGCTTCTAAACAATTGCTTGCTCCCCTGAGACCTCAGAAAGGTAAGCTCTGTGGTCTCCCCTCAAGAGCTTCATGGAATCATGTAATGTTCAGACCTTTGGACCTCCATCTTGATTCCCCATTACCTGAACAAATAACTAGTTTGCTTTGTTTTGGCTGCCCTCCACTTGTGGGGAAAAAAAAAAGGACAGATGATTAGATATCAAAGACAGATTCAAGGGCTTTTTTGAGGCTGGACTCTTGTCACCTATGCCTATTCCCATTCACTGTCCCAGACATCTAGGACTAAGGCTAAAAATATTAGTCATTAGGTAAATATTAATTGGACATCTACTCTGGCTGGCACTGTATTAGATCTGTGATTTGGAGGCCAGGAGGTGGGATGGGGTATGATCAAGACCACTCAAGCTAAAGGTATGATCAAGACCACTCAGGCTAAAGGAGCTCATACTATAATCAGGTAAACCAGTCCACAACCCCTTTCCATAATATTGAAATCCACAAAGCTCTTAAAACCAAAAAGTGTTTTTTTTTTTCTTGAATGTAACTAACTTGGTGGCAAAACCTGATCTTGAACTGATGTGAGGTTATATTATCATCTTTTTAAAAAATATTATCATCTTTATCTCATTTAGTGTAAAAATCCATCTTTTATTATAGAAACACGAGGTGCTTGATTATGGGATGCTTCTCAAGGCTCTACTTGATTGTTAGATAATATGTGGTATATGTACTGTATACTTTTTCTAAAATAAAAAGTCTAAATTCTGAATCCCATCTGACCCAAGGGTTCAGAGAAGGGATTGAGGACCTATATAAACAAAGCTAAATGAGAATATAGCCCCAACAGACGCCACAAAGCAGGACATAAGTATTTTCCAGCAACCATGAATAGGAGGAATATATGGTAGGGAGTTCAAAGATGGTAGACACCACTGTGGAGCCCAGTATCTGAGAAATGGTTCTGCTGTGTCTTTAAGTCAGGATAGAACAGAGCACTGAGAGAGAGAGAGAGAGAGAGAGAGAGAGAGAGCAGGGAGGATGTTTCAGGCGCAAGGAAAAAATGCTATGATGGCCCCAAGGCAGAAAAGCCCAAGTCATGTTCAGAGGACTGTGAATTGACAATTTTGGCAAAAGAGAAGTAATGAGAGACTAGGCTGAGGGCATCTATGGAGAGCTCTGAATGACATGCCAAGGAAGCAACAGGGAGCCAATGAAGGTGAGAACCTTGTGGTATTATAAAAGTCTTACCCAGCAAATCAAGATTCAAATGTATTTATTTATTTAGAGACAGGATCTCACTCTGTCACCCAGTCTGGAGTGCAGTGGTGCAAACAAGGCTCACTCTAGCCTCGAACTCCTAGACTCAGGCAATCCTCCTGCCTAAGCTTCCTGAGTAGCTGGGACTACAGACCTGAGCCACTGTGCCTAGCTAATTCTTAATTTTTTTTTATAGAGACAAAGTTTTGCTATGTTGCCCAGGCTGGAGTGCAGTGGTGTGATCCTAGCTCATTGCAGCCAGCCTCGACCTCCTGGGCTCAAGGAACCCCCTTGCCTCAGCCTCCTAAGTAGCTGGGACTACAGGTGTGCTAATTTTACCACCACACCTGGCTAAATTTAAAATTTCTTGTAGAGATGGGGGTCTCACTATGTCGCCCAGACTGGTCTCGAATGCCTGGCCTCAAATGATTTTCCTGCCTTGGCCTCCCAAAGTGATGGGATTACAGTCCCAAAGTGATGGGATTACAGT
Source organism: Macaca thibetana thibetana (assembly GCF_024542745.1). NCBI lineage: Eukaryota > Metazoa > Chordata > Mammalia > Primates > Cercopithecidae > Macaca > Macaca thibetana. Next base: position 115,353,490 of record NC_065598.1, read on the forward strand.
CATGAGCCACTCCTCATGAGCCCAGGTGTCATTAAAATGAGCCCAGGTGTCATTTAAAAATGTACTTAGTAAGTTAGGGACTTATACTTTAGAATGAACTTAGATTTTAGAAACATTTTCAAACAAGAGGTAGAAACTTTTTCACCTCTTGTTGAAAATCTTTCTGCCTAATACACAATTTACTACAAAATCCCACTATCCAGAGCTCCTTATGTTTCCTGAGCATTCATGTTAATTAAAATTTCTTTGGACTTTTCAGAGGAGTCTTTACATGTGAACCTGAGGCCACACTGACCTAAAGAAGGTTTCTGGGATATTGATTGTTTTGAATGATCCCTGTTGTCCCCATCTCCTAATATCCCACAGTAACTCTGAAATTATTTTCAATGAACTGATTCTCCTACCCACTCCCTGGGAAAGCGGGCAGAAATTCTTGCTCTTTCCTAAAAAAGACTCAGGCTAGTATGGGCCCTAATAGTATCAATACAGCAGCTGAGGAGAGGGTGCAAGAATGAAAGGCTTGTCTCACTACCCAGGGGGCCAACTCCATCTTGTGGGTTGCTTGGGAAACACATTTAGAGGCCTCTTTTTCCTGCATCAGCTTCAGGTAACAAATGAAACTCTTGGGTTCTTAGGCCTTCAGAGTAGAAAGCTCACCTGAACCCTCCTGGAATAAAATGCCTTGAATATTTGAGGACAGTAAAATTCTTAATCCAGTTTGTCTTTTTTTTGTTGGTGTTCGGTTTTTGTTTCTGTTTTTTTTTTTGTTTTTTTTTTTTTTTGAGACAGGGCCTCACTCTGTCACCCAGGTTGGAGTGAAGTGGCGCGATCTCAGCTCACTGCAACTTCCATCTCCTAGGCTCAAGCGATCTTTCCACCTTAGCCTCCCACGTAACTGGGACTACAGGCTTACACCACAGGGCCAGGCTAATTTTTTTTTTTTTTTTTTTTTTTTTTTTGTAGAGACGGGGTTTTGCCATATTGTCTAGGCTGGTCTCAAACTCCTGGACCCAAGCGATCCGCCTGCTTCAGGCTCTCAAAATGCTGGGATTACAGGTGTGAGCCACCGCACCTGGCCGTTTTTAGTTTTTAAATTTTATTTATTTATTTATTTGAGACAGAGTCTTGCTCTGTTGCCCAGGCTGGAGCCCAGTAGGGTGGGTGATCATGGTTCACTGCAGCCTTAACCTCCTGGGCTCAAGAGATTCTCTCACCTCAGCCTCTCCAGTAGCTGGGACCAGAGGTGTGCACCACCATACTTGGCTAATATTTTATATATATACTTTTTGTAGAGATGGTGTCTCACCATGTTGCCCAGGCTGGTCTTGAACTCCTGGCTTCAAGCTATCCTCCCACCTCAGCCTCCCTAAGTGCTGTGATTACAAGCATGTGCCACCGTGCCCAGCCTGGTTTTAGTTTTTTAAAACTTTACAGTTCAGCCTGTACAGACTAGCACATCTTTAAAGAGGCATGTGTGCGTATGTCTCTTAGAACGATGATACCACATTCTAGCTCAGGTAGAATAGCTAACATGCCATGAGAAGGCACCTCGCTGTACAAAGATATCTCATTTGGCAAAATAAAGATGCTCCCGAAAAGCTTCACATGACTTAGAATTACGCAAATTGAATTATATTTTAAGTATCTGAGATCACAATATTTAAATGATTTGCATGGTAAGTCTTCTTTTAATCTAATAACTTCTCCCTAATTTGTCTGTTTTGAAAATTTAAATTCTCATGTATTGTTAACACATTTAATCAAAGTCTAAAACAGCAGACTGTTTCAAAGTCTAAAACAGCAGTTTCAATAAGCTGAAACTGTTCCACAGTTCTATACATTAGTAATTTATATTTAAAGTGACCAATTTGACAGTGCAGAATCTCCAGATGATGCATCATGATCCTGGTTTTATTGCTAAGCATATTTTACTGTGTGTAAATTCTCCAGGTGGTTGCTAGCCCACCTGAATTAGACTCTTCCCCCCTCTCACCCCCAGGATTCTTTCCCCTCTGGTGGATTCAACATGTATTACTTTCTCAATCAAAGGTTAGTTCATGAAAAGAAAATTCAGATTGCTGGGGCCCATGCAGACCAACTGAATCAGAATCTCTTGGGCTAGGGAGTAGAGATCTGCATTTTTCACAGGTTCACCAGGTCATTCTTATTCACGTCAGAGTGGGGAAACCACCAGTTTAGAGTTTCTATAGTAACTCCCTAATAACCAAGCTATTCAATTAGTGAAAGTACCCCATTCCCAGACAAATCTGGATTCTCAGGCGTTTACTGTTTCTGAGGTATGAGTCGTAATTGTATTTGTTACTACGTGATCTGACCTATAAACTCATAGATTTTTCTGCTATTCAATCTGCTATCTTTTCCCCTTTATTCCATGTAATTAAAATGCATTTTAAAGAAACAATCTCCAGGAACTATGAGAGCACATTTTTAAAGGTTAAATCATGGGGGCACAGTATCCGTTAGGGATGGCTTTCCTATTAACACTTCCATATCAGCTCTTAGTGAACCACTCACATGCAAACACACGCCCCCACTGCTTCAACTTCCAGTGCTAACTGAACATCAGGTACTTGAATAACAGCAATCAGTCACCCTCTTTCCTTTGTTCACGTATTCCAACCTAGCTGCCCACGGTAAGATATTCCACAGAGAAGGTTCACAGCCACTGTTCATGAATAGGAGTTCGTACTCTTAAATAACATGGAAAATACCTTCCCCTCACCCACAGAGACTCTGAATCTTGGCTTCAGCATTTGCTCATCAGTCAGAAATATTTTACTAATGCAGCTACCTGAAATACACAAAGTCACGCAGACCCTATAAATTGCTTTTCCAAGCCACCGAAATGCTATCTTACCCACTCTGTTCCTCCCCGCGCAACCCCCCGCCCCCGCCGGCTTCACTTGTGTTTAAAAATAAAACTCAATTCTGCTGACGACTGGTTTTCTTGCCTCACCACAGGAAATGGACTGGGTGAGTTCTCACATCACATGTTTAACAGAGGGCACCAAACAGTGTCTGTGGGTCACCTGCCCTCAGCTGGGAGGAGCCCTGCCTGCCCCGGAGCTGTAGAGGCACTTCCCCCAGCAGCCTTCAGCTCCAGGAAGGCATAGCCTACAGCCCACGTTAGGTCCCAGCTTCTCAAGAACTATTGAGGAGGCTGACTGTGGAATGAAATCAGTGACCTAGGCAACAGGCTCCAGGCTTGGTCACTCATAGCTCTGGCTTGTCCAAGACATCATCTTTAATCTCTTCCTCTCGCTTTGCTTCTTTCTCCAGTCCCCATCTCTCTCTCTCTCCCCCTCCCCTCTCTCATTTCATTTCAAAGAGAAATGAAACAAAACAACAACAAAAAATACATCTGACCTCTTTGCTGTACTAAAATACCTATTAACTGAACTGTCCTAAACTTCCTTCTGCTCTCTAGCAATTGAGGAGCCATTTAATTGATATTTAAAATATGATCTCACCTCTAGAGTTAGGTTTTTGGGTTCAACAGCAGTGTACGTAGACTCAAATGAAGTTTTGGTTTTTCTAATGTAACTAGTTTAGCAGTCTCCAAAGGGAACTGCATGCACCCTAGGGTAGATAAAACAATCCACTGGAATACGGCTGTTTCCTATTTATTGTTTATCTAAAATAATAAGAAAGAAACCAAACATTACTAATATTTAATAAACAGACTGTCACTGGCACCCTCTGTCCGTGTGAATGTCAGGTGATCAGGTGACCTATCCTTCTGAAGGAGGGCAAGTTCCAAGCAGCAAAGGGTTGATGGTGGGGCATTTTATGTATGCCTGGATTGTATTATTCAATTTTAACGAAACTAGTCCCAACAAAATGGATACGAGGCTTGAAAAGATTCCTCTTGAGACACCAGAAGTTGAAGATGACCCTAATAATGTAAGCAAACGTAAGCAACAAGAAAATGACAGAGTTTGATACTTCTAACTCCCAGCTTTTTTGTCAGCCAAATTGTGAGATTGACATTTAAAAACATGACTCCAATGACAATCTAATCATATGGGATAAGAAGGCAGCCAAAAATATTCACAATTATCTACTGGGCCATTTGAAATAAGGATTTAAAGCCACTGTCTTTAATGACAAATTTCACACTAAGTGCATATTATCTGGTGACATTTTAGTTTGTGTTCACATGAAGATATTGAAAGTTATTGTATACTTAATTTTTATCTAATTTTTGAATGTTCATTTTTATATAAGTTTTATGAACATGTATATATATATATAATTTATAAGTGAATAAATATATATATATTTTAAGAATATATCTTCCACAGCTTTTTCTGATAGGAGTGCAAGATCACTTTGGAGATCAGTGCTGTTGGTCAGAGTGTCAAGCTGCCAGGATCCTCAGATTTCAGGTAAGATCAGATGACCTCTATTATATATGGGAATGCAGATGCCTGGAGAGAAAGGACCTTAGCCTAAAGTTAACACTGCTAGTTAGTAACATCTCCTAAACCGGAAACCTGAGGTCTTAAGGAGTGAGACGACTTGCTCAGGATCACACTGTTAGATAGGGATGGTGCTGGATTCTTCTGATTTTCAGTCCAGTGCTCTTCTTAGCGGGCCCAGAGTTGCCTCTCTACATAAATATATAGGCATATAAAGGAGGAAATCTGAGCAAACACTAGACACTCAAACAGAATCGAAAACTATCAGAGCAGAGCCAGAATTTCTGTAGACAGCAAGCTACTGCGACCTACCTGTGCCTTCTATACTTACAATAACTCCTGGGTAATAACCTCCTACAGTCACATTCTGGGTCCTGGTGGTTGCAGCAAGGCCCACTGTGAGAATTAACACGGACACAATAAGCAAAGTCACGGTGACATAGATGGAGTTTCGTTTCCTCCGATTGAATGCTCCTGAAAGCACAGAAAGAAACTAAAATTGCTCATTTCAGTTGGGGAAAGGACTGACTTAAAGAAAAAAACACTGAGAAGGTTTTCCTTTCCTATTCCTACTGGTAACTGAAGTTATCTTTGGTGGTGATGGTGGGGGAGTGTTGTGGGGAAGGGATAGAGCATTAGTTTTTGCAGTCACCAGGTGCCACTTCTATAATAAAAAATGTATTTCCAGTTTGAAAATAAACAACAGAAGAAATTTCACCAGTGAGTGCTCCTGGCACTCTATAAGAGATGTGTCATAACTACTTAGTAGAGTGGTTTTTTAGACCAAATTAGAAGGCATATGATAAATGGGAAGTGTGTGGGGGGGTATGAAATGAAAACATTTTAAAGCCAATATCCAACTAAAGAGATTTTTTTCATAAGCTAGAGATATGAAATTTCATTTTCAGTGTAAATATCACAGCCAAGCCAAGTTACTGGGATTTTTTTTTTTCATTTATTTCTGACATTTGCCACCTCATGTATAAACTTTAAAATGGTATATTGGCAAGATTTGTCACATAACAAATGTGTGTAATAAAGTGAGTGTTTGGAGGCCATTAGTCCACAAAGACATGTATCAGGGGAGGTAGGTGGGAAGGATTATAACTTATACACATTTAGGCTTATGTGAGGGTGACATAAATATAAATGATGAGAAAGCCATTCTCCCACTCAGGGCTTATCAGACATGATAGTGCAAACCAATATTTTTTTGAAAACAGGATTATTAAGTCAGATAGAAAAATGGTATCTAAGCTCACTTTTTAATTTAATTTTTTTTAAAGGAACCGAGCACTGTCCCACACTCTGCAGGGATTTCTCAGGCATAGGGAGAGGGCCTTCAACAGGACATACCAGGGGAGAGTTACCACCTAGGAGTTCTAAAAAAAAAAAAAAAGCAAATGAGAAGGGTCCAGCTCCCTAGTGGAGGTGTGGAGCATGAGGAGGATGAAGCAGTGAGGAGCCCTGATGGAGTTGCCCACCCACGTGGCTTGACTGTCATTTATGGCCCTAAAGAGATCACTTGAGTCTGTCCATGAAGACCCTGTCATTCTGGGAGACCTCACTGCAGCCTCAGGAAGCAGTTGTTGAGAGAAGCCATGCAGACTGTTCCACAGGGAAGTGGGGGAGAGGGGATGGAGGAAGGGGGAGGAGGTCAACCAAGCGAGACCCAGGAGGCAAGGTGGTGGTGAGACGGAGGGGCTGTGGCTGGCCTTGCAGCCCCCTGCAGATATCCCCTCCTGTATGGAAGAAAAGCATTGGGAATATCACCCAGGCTTAACCCCACCATCCATCTTGTCTTCCCCAGTACAGTCCCTGCTGAAGTCTCCAAGGGAGGTGGGAGGGGCTGGCGGTCTCCCCTGATGTCAGCCTCGAAAATGAGGGATGTGACTCATCAGGGTCATTTCTAATATGGGACTATTCTAAGACTATTTTTCATTGAAATGTAGAAGTGGTTTGAACGTTTGTAGGTATCTACAATGCTAAAGCACCATGTCTCACCCTGGGGAAGAGGTAAGAAGAGTTGGCAAATGAGACTCCTCTTTAAAGAGGCCTGAGTCCAGCCTCCAAGGGGCAAAAACATAAAGTCCCACTAGAGACACCTGTAACATCAGGGCCCTTTCATGACAGAGCTATTAGGGATGCAAACGGGAGCTGACTAATGGTAAACACATGAGCAAAGCTGGGAGCTCTGGACTGCATGGTACTGGGAAAGGAATAGTAGAGGGGTTGGGGAAGGCCAGGAGTTATTTCTTCTGTTTACCTGAAGTGTAGTTATCCTTCCTTTTGATTTTAAAGGACCCTAAATGAGTCTCTAAACCAGAGTGCCTAAGTTTATTTGATGGTAGATACTTCTCAGTGAATCTGTGAGTTGGTTCTACAGAGGGGCTCTAACATAAACTTACCAACACGGCCTCCCATTCTTACATCTTCCCTTCCCTTTTGTCAGTCACACAATCTCTAGCCTTCCCCTGCCCCAGACTGGCAAAAGAGAGTGAGGGAACATTTGGATACACCACGGATATCTTTGTCACACGGAAGTGTCTCAACACCTTACCCAGAAAACATGTAACCTTAGAGACTAAATTGGAGAAGTGTGTGTGCATGCATGGTCTTTTTAATTTTTGTTTGTTTGTTTGTTTCATTTGCCTGCTCCTTCCCCACCAGCTGGCCTTTAATCTTATTCACAGCTCTTGGGTCTTCTTTGCAAATAATCACTCTAACTTTTAAAAGCGCAGGAAGGGCCAGGTCAGAAAAGTGACTCAGCAAACCACATAGTGTCATTTGAAAATCTTTTTTCCTGCTTTAGAAACTGAATTGAAAATTCAGTCACTTGAGCAACCCAGGCAAAGATCCCACAGCCCCACAGGGGCCTTGCCTCCAGATAGGATTTGCTTTGGGTAAAATTCCTAAGAAAACTCTTCCCATCACCAGGTCAAATATCTAATCTCTGTCCTCTCACGAGCATCCTTCCCTGTCCCCACTTATTTTATATTATAAGGACTATAATTGTGTAACATGAAATTATTTCTAGTTGCACTTGGGAAATTGACTGTTTTAAGGAACTCCCTCCCAGGATGACTTGTTTTGAAAATGAAGAATCACCCCTCAATTTATCTTTAGTGCCAATTTGACTCAATAAAATTCACATCTACTTAGAGCAAGACATACCCATTTTCTGAAGGTGTGGCCCAGGCTCCTAAAAGGCAGTTTATTGTGTCTGCTTAGGACATTTTCCTGGTGGTTGTTTTATTTTAGAAGGGAGAAGTACAGCTCTGTTCTTATTTGGGTACAATTTGGGGCTTGCCTTAGATGTTTCTGTAAACACAGGACCATCTTATTCTGATTTTGTTCAGTAAAGTGACACATAAAAAAACTCGGGCACCATGAGGTACTTAAATAAAGCAGTGGGTATATGAAAATCATGCCTATTACAATTTATACCTAGTGTTTGATACCTAATAAACAGTCCGTACTTGTTGAATAAACAAGAGGCAACATCTCAGAATTGTTTCCCTTGTAATCAAGAAGGATGTGGGAGAAATTGTGTGAATAAATACGGGCTATTCTCATAGAATGGATTTTTTAACATAGGGTACACCTGAGGGTTCCCTCAAATTAAAAACTTTCTGGCTAACTAGTGTGAAAACTGCAATATCTCTCACTACCCTGTCTCCTTGGCACCCAGTATATTTCTGCTTAAACAACAACCACCTCTGCAACCAACAGCAGTGAGAGTCTGAAATCTTGTCATTGGCCTTACTTGCCCCCCCTCAGCAGACTCCCTGCAGAACTACTGCAGCCCTCCCTCTCTGCAGTGCCCCACCTCCACCCCAGATTCCTGATGACCAGGATGCTTAGCTCTAGAAGCACCCAATTGTCTGCTGTCTCCACCCTTCCAAAAACAACCAGCTTTTCTCTCATCGAGTTTTCCCCCCATCAGAGCCCCCATCTGCATTGCGGTCTTTGAATCTGGGTGCCTCCCTTAGAAGCATGCTCAAAATTCCCCTCCTCCAAGAAGTTGTTCTTGATCAAAATTAATCACTTATTCATGTCCCTAAATTCCCAGGTACCTTACTCAATAAGTATATTAATTGTAACTGGTACCATTATAGTTGTAACCGTGGGTCTGGTCCACAACCCATATGATGTCTGCCAGTCCCAGGATTATGTATCTGAGGGAACCAAGACGTGGGTTGCTAGAAGGTAGGATGCTGTATCTGTTACTTTGTTCTACCTTGCACACGTTTCTTGATTATCCTCTCTCAAGAGACTAGATAAGGTGTATAATCTTTACTGGGCGCAGTAAAGTTGGGAACCCAGTATCCAGTCCTGTACACGGTGTTGTTGATGCCTGGCTAGTTCTCTGGGTTGATCTTTTGAACTGATTAGGATTTGCTTACCTGAGTCAGCTTTGCCACACAGGGTGGGTCCCCGGATATCCCCGCCTTGAGTATCCCTAGAAACAGGTGGCTGCCCAAGACCTCAAGACCCTGCCTCAAGACCCTGCCTCAAGACCCTGCCAACCTCCCGAACATTTCCTTAAAGGCGCTGAAATCCATCTCTCCCCACTTTAGACAGTTCTCTGAATGGAGAACATCCAAGGCCGCCGGCGAATTACAAATGTGTTATTTGGGAGGAAGGAATGCCCTACTGTAGTAGAGGTGCCTTTGCGCCTGGGGGCGGTGTTGCCAAAAGGGAGAAGGGGGTTGCTGGGAGGGGATAGGGGGACGCCGGAGTCAAATTACCGTCTTCTTAATTGCCAAGTGCCTGCTCCACTCTGAGCCTTGGACAAACTGCTCTATTCCCAGGCAGCCAGCAAGTGTAGATTGCAGGCTTGGTGCAGTGTGTCTGTGTGTTTTAAATTTTATTGTTTTGGTTGCGGTTGTGTCTTGACAATAAAGGTATCCCCTCAGAAATGCTGCCCTTGGAGGCCGAAACACTAACCCACCCACCCACTGTCCTCTTCCCCCCACGCAAGGGAAGGTGGTGTTGCCAGACGCTAAGTGGGAGTAGCTCCTAAGTAGCCTAGACGCTGATTCAGGCCCGGGTTGTGCTGGACCAGAGCCAGGGAACTCCGGGATGACTCCCCTGTCCAAACTGTGGAAACCCAGCGTTACCACTCGACTCAGGAATTTGCTAGTGCCGTCGGTCTGCGGACTTTAAAAAGTGGAATGCGTGGCGCCGGCTCCGCTTCTGTCTGGGATTTATGATTCCTTTCCCGCAGTGTGGAGACTGGGCTGGGCGAAGCCCACTCAGCTGTTTGTTGCGCAGACCTTTCGAGAAACACAAGATCGCTGAGGGCCCCTGGGAGTCCAAGAAAGAAAGCTCTTCATCTTGTTCCCCAACCCACAGAGCAGTGCGCCAGGTAGCAACTCTTTAAGCCCTGGACCACCAACCAGCCCACTCCCCGAAGGCAGAAGGGCTCGGGGCGTTGTGGCTTGATTTGCAGGTGGTTAGGTGGTTGTCGTCCACAGCGGGAATGGACGCTGCGGAACCCTAGCGCTCTTCCACTCAGCCCTCCCTCGCGAAGCGCAACAGCTTGGCGTCGGGGAGCCAGGACTGTGTTGTTGGCGCCACAGCTGGCCAAGGTAAGGAGTGCATTCCCACCTGTCTCTGTCTCTCTGTCTCTCGCTCGCTCGCTCGCTCGCTCGCTCTTTCTCTCTCTCTCTCCCTCTCCTTCTGTGTGTGTGTGTGTGTGGTGTGTGTGTTGGAGAGAGAGAGTGCGCGCGCGCGAGCTGGGAGTAAGGGGGAGTCTGGTACTGCTGGGCTCTGGATTCGGACCAAGTCCTTGGCCTCATTTGTACCCCGTTGTAAATAACTACGCCCTTAAAAATGAAAAAGAAAATTCTTATACTGAATATGCAAAACCACTGAGGATACGGATCTTTCCACCATCCAGGAGATAACACTTTCTGGGGCCCCTCCGGTGAACGAGTTTTGTTGACACCGAGTCTTCTGCAGGCAGTAGGGAGATTATATAGGGGGTTCGATCTTTTCCCTGCCCCCTCCACTCGAGATGTTCCCGCAAATTCATCGGAGAAAACCTGAGCAGACTGGTGGCAGGAACTGCGGGACAAAGGGATTTTGCAGAATGTAAAGTATGTTGGAAAGAGAGAATTCGATTTGATTGAAGTGTATCCGAGGCGAATTTTAAAAGATTAGGTGGGATCATGATTTTACAATCCCCTCCCGCTCTCCAGGGCTCCAAATTAATTTCTCCGCCCAGTGAAATCATAGGGCTTGGGAAGATGCCTAACAGCTGAGGGGGACTGGGTTTGTTTTTTGTTTGTAACTACCAAAAAGCAGCTTCAAGCGGCAGCCAAGTTGGTGCCGAAGGTAGCTGTCCCCCAGTTTCTGTAAGGAAAGGAGTCGAAGGATGCCCCTCCCCCTCCATTCCGCCCTGAGAGGAAAAGCGCTACTTCAGAAGATGCGCGGGCTCGTGCTGGATGTTTCTCGCGCTCTCACTCCTGCACCTTACTCCCTTTTCACACTCATGCACATTCCGTGCATTTGGAGCAGAGTAACAATCAAATTCAAAGAATGTTGATCCTGCCGCTGCAGAGGGCAGGGCTGGGCTGTCTTGAGTGAGTCCTCAGGAATTCCCCTCCCCTCATCCCCCCTTTTTTCTCCCCCCGCCCATCCCCCAGAGTTGCGCAACCCACCCGCCCCCCGCATCAGCGAGGTGCAAATCAGGCCCCTTCCCAACTGCATCTCTAAATTTCAGGGCAGCTTCAAGAGAGTTGGGAGGGGGCGAAGACCCTGCTTCTTCTAATTGTCGTTAATTGTGAGCTCTTAGAAGTGACCAGGACTTTGCAAAGAGGGAGTGTCGAATGGAAAGCTAAGGCGCAGGTTGCAGGGAAGTGTTTTGATCCTCAGATTGCTGGGATTTACTACCCGACTGCAAGTCTGTAGACACACGCACACAAACAGGCACACACCCGCACTCCGGGGCAGAGATACTCCGACGCAAGCTTGGCGCTCCGATCTCCGCACGTCGCTCCCTCTGCAGCCAGGCCGCTCCCCTGGGACTCTGGTCCATCACCCAGACGCTGGGGCGCGAAGACCACCCCACCCATGCCCCGTTTCCCGCTCTCTGGCTTTTGGGGCAGCCGGGGCGTTCACAGTCCAGAGGCCAGCGCACTCACCCCCTGCTGCCGCCGCCCGAAGGAAAGGCCGCTAGACTTACCCATGGAATCGGGCAGGGACATGTCGCTGGACCGCTGCTGAGTCAGGGACTGATGCATGGTGAAAACTGTCCGGTTGCCCCAGTCCCCGAAGCTGCTTCAAGCGCCCCCGGCTCTGGGCGCCCCGCAGAGCATCCTACTCCGCGGTTGCCTCTCTCGGTCCCTCCGAGAGCTGAGAGAGACTGCCTCTGGTTGCGAGCTGCAGCCCAAGTGCCGCCTCCCCCTCCCTTCCCCTCTTCTCCCTCCCTCCTCTTCTGCCTCCCTCTGCTCCGGGAGGCAGCAGCATTGGCGGTCCGTGCAGCCGCGTGCGCTTGCGCAAGACCCCCCCCCTCCCCCTCAGTCTCCCCATCCTAGTTATCCACCTCTCAGCTTCCCAAGCCAGACAGGGAGCAGTTTTAGCCCCTTGGGGCCAGGGCTGCGCAGAGAAAGAGGGGGAAGCTTCAGTCTGAAGCCAACCAACCTTCTCTGTAGTTGGACAAGGTCTTGGGTAATTATCCTGTTCTAGGATTTGTAACTGGGGAGGGGGTCAGAGTCAGAGGTTCAGAGCTGAGGAACACACACACACACACACACACACACACACTTGAGCAGGTCTAGTCTTAGTGCTTCCAGAATGACATAATGGAGCTGGAGATGATCCAGAGAAGGGCCACTCTATAATCAAAGGGATGGTGTGTGTGTGGGGGGGGGAGGGGGCTGACATATGAAGATAGATTAAACAAATGCAGACTCTTTAGTCTAGAACGATGAAGGCTGGGAAGGGATGTGACCAGAGTGTATAAAATTATGCAGAGACAGAGAGAGGGAGCACAGCCTTATTCACCAGATCTGAGAATTCTAGAACCAACGGCCCCCAATCTTTAGCTAGAAAATTCAGCTAAAGCATGACTCTGCACCAGAACCCCAGTTTGTACTGTTCAAGTGCTTTTATATCAAGGATCTTATTTTCTCATCATAACCTCCATGCAAGGGAGGAAGAAGAGTTATCAATAACCCTATTATGCAGAGAAGGAAACTGAATCTCAGAGAAGGGAAGAAAATGTCCTGTGCCCACTCAGCTAGTAAGTGGCAGAAGTGAGAGCTAGAACCTAGATCTGTTGGACCTGAAGGTCAATGTTCTTGCTATGGTGGCTGAAAAGAACTATTATTCTCTATAGCAAATGGAAAACCTAAGGAATTCATTAGCTCCAAAAGATGCAACAAGATGAAAATGCAAGTAGCTTTGGAAAGAGTGAAAGTAAAGTCATGGCTGACAGATCCACTGTGGATTACTAAGGGAAACTGGGGATGAGGTGGGAAAGTCACTGATCTTGGAAGACAGCCAAGTCCTTCTCGAACCTATCCTTTTGGACCCCATTAGGATATTGGGCTTGAAGCACCTTGTGGTTGGACCAGAAGGTGGTTCGAATGTTCTCAAAACAACTGCAGAACAGAATGAAGCCTCCTTGGAGTGCCCCCAAGACATTTGTCTGGTGGCCAGGGGAGGTGGAGGGTGAGCAAACGGGTAACAGTGGGCTCCACCTCCCTCTGGAAACAGCCCTGGAAGCCTAACATAGCTAAGGGAATATACCTGTTTGGAGGTGCCCATTCTGTCCCATTGAGGAGCTCCCAGGCTCTGCTTGCCAGGTCTCCTTCCAACCATCTCCTCCTGATGGTTGCTGCAATCCTCTCCCCATGTCCCCCGTAAAAACCCAAATCAAATCAAGTATAAAACTATTCTAAGAGTCAATCGGATGAAGAAGAGTACTTGGCTCTTTCCAGATCTGCCTTGCTAATCTACTGTAAAGCTTTGTTTTTCTTATCCAGGAAATGGGACTGAAGGCACTTGCCCTTTCCCATCTTCTGAAGGAAGAAAATATGTTTCTTGAAGGTTAAAAAGGAAGCCCTTTGTAAAGAACTTGGGCACCCCAGGGGCCACACTGAATGCTGTGTCAGGTATTATTAGCAGCCCTACACTATAGATGTGGTTTAAAAATCTGTGATATATGTCCTAGATAGAGACAAGATGCCTACTATTGTAGATGTGTGTGTCTTAAGCCTGCTTACCTTGTGTCAGGCTCTCCATAAGCTCCACAAAGGCAGAGAGAAATCCTGTATTTGTACTTCTGCAATGATTGTCTTTGAGTCCTGTTTACTTATCTCTTTCTCCTCTCATTCTAAATATCTCATACTTAATGTGGAGGACTCCTGCAACCAGCACTGATTTCTCAGGAGTGCTTGCTAATTAACATATTTTGTTTCTGTGAAAGTAGCCTGAAAGAAAAGAGGTTTTTACACAGGCTCTAAAGACTATTTAATACCTTCTTTAGAGATCCTTGGCTCCCCTATAGCAATCACACAGGGAGAGATCCCTAAAGAAGCCAAATAAAAACTTGTTACCATGCTGGTTTTGATGGACAGATCGAGGCCTTTTCAATTCAGGGAGAAACACACTACCCACCAAATGATGCAGAGGGCATATGTAATTTGACCTTTATAATCCCAAAGACACAAACTAGTGAGGTACCTTTAATGGGAATGAGCTTTGCTTTCTCAACATCTGTATTCCTGAATCCTGCTTGAAATTGAACATTATTTTATAAAGTACTAGAGGAGCTGGCTATTTAAAAGAACCACATATGGTATGTTTCTTTTGTGCCGTCTCTTGGGGTGCCTTATGGGACTTGGAGCACAGCACACACTCAGTCAAGTTAAAAATGACTTTGAGACCAGTAGCAGTGACAATAGCAGCAGCTGCAGCAGCTCGCAGCTCTGAGAGTAGTCTCCCCAGAGATGGTGTATGTGTTTGGAGAGAGGATCGGGAAAAGGGGAGGGACTAGAATGGGAACTAGGGGGAAAACCCCCTACATTTTAACTAAGCCCAGTACATACACCTCTTTTCCTCCAAAAAAAAGTTTATTTTAACTTAGACTGAACTGGATGATTAAAAAGCAAGAGGCAATGTTTCCTGGGCTCCATTCTGATTTTCTTCATGTCAAAACACATGTGGAGTTTATACATAAATAGGTTTGTAATAAAACTTACTGATAGGCAAGCCACCTAGATGAAGAAACAGGTCTTTCATGCAAGTAAAGGCTACTGTAAAACTGCTTGGTTAGCTTTTGGTAAAAAAAGAAATTATTAAAATGCCTTAAAATAAATCCTTTTCATAGCAAGCTTAATCAAGCATACAGTGATGCCCTAGGTTGCAAACTGCTTTATAGCATCAGGAAATGTTTGCCAGTGGGGCTGTAGCTTACTGCTTTCCATCTTCTTCAAACCAATGATGAGCACCCTCCCCAGAAACCTTCAGACCAGTAGAAAAATGCCAGATGGTGCTCTGGGTCTAACACATTCTCCCTGGGAAGAGCCATAGCATCCAATTATCTCCTTATTTTGCTGACCAATTTGACTATTTAAATTACATAGTATACCTTTCTGATTCCAAATCTGGGAATGTGGGCTAGAGAAATGTCTACACGTATACACACACATACATGCATACATGCATATTTAAAATGGTGGCCATACAGGTATTCACAAGTGCACATACATATACACATCCCAGCTAGTGTCTCTATGCTCTGGTTATCACCATCCAACTCTCATTTTCCAGACTTTGGTTGATCAACGGCAGAGAGAAACTTCAGAATAATGGACAGCCTCAAAGAGTCCAAACATCCCTAACTGAGGTTGGGGTGTGCCCACCAGACTACCTTATGTCAATGCCTAGTACTCAGTGCCTGCACCACAAACAGGTGAATCTTCATTGAGGAAAACCATAGTTAAGGGTGTTTCCTGATTCTCGTTGCCAGCTGGTCTTTTTCTTTGGGTACCAGGAAAATAATCATAGCTCCAGAGAAAAGCATTGGTACTTGTCTTTACTTTGTTATTGATTTATTTCTATTTTGTAACCTGTGTTAGTTACCAAACACTGTATAATAAATGTTTTCCAATATCCATAAAGAAAAAAAAAACTTTGATGATATGATTTAAAATGAATGGAACATAATTTATTTACCATTTCACTGTTATTGAATATTTTCGAGATTGTCAGTTTTTTAACATTGTAAACAATGCAATGAACTAAACCTTTGCATCTTTTTCACCATAGGATACAACACTACCATGGAATTAGTGGTTCAAAAGTTCCAAACACATACTTTTAATTAAACATTTTTTTCTCAACACACATGTAATAAAATGTACAGACTGATGTATTTTAACACACACACACACACACACACACACACACCCTTGTAAACCACCACACAGATTAAGATATTGAACCTTTCTAACATCCCAGATGGCTCTCTTGAGCCCCCTCCCCAGTCAATAACTCTCCCAGAGGTAACCACTCTTCTGATTTTTATAATCAAGTCAGAATATTTTTAAGGCTTTAAAAATGTATTACCAAATTGCCCTCCCAAATATTTGTAGCAAAGCACATTCCCACGATCAGCATCTGAAAGTGTCTGGGTCCCCACGACCTCTTGATTTTACCTTGAAAAGGAGATGTTTAACACTGATGACACACCTAATTGCAGTCAGCTACAGGAAGGGCCAGTCAAGAAGCTGAAGTTCAGTTGGGCACAAGGCCTCTAGTGGGAACCACAGATCTAGGAGGCAGAGGCCGAGGGTAGTACCAGGGTAGACAACACTGTCACAGCCCACAAGTACAGTCATGTGCCACATAACGATGTTTTGGTCAACAATGGAACGCAGATAAGAAGGTGTTCCTATAAGATTATAATGGAGCTGAAGGCCGGGCGCGGTGGCTCAAGCCTGTAATCCCAGCACTTTGGGAGGCCGAGATGCGCGGATCACGAGGTCAGGAGATGGAGACCATCCTGGCTAACACGGTGAAAACCCGTCTCTACTAAAAAATACAAAAAACTAGCCGGGTGAGGTGGCGGGCGCCTGTAGTCCCAGCTACTCGGGAGGCTGAGGCAGGAGAATGGCGTAAACCTGGGTGGCAGAGCTTGCAGTGAGCTGAGATCCGGCCACTGCACTCCAGCCCGGGCGCCAGAGAGAGACTCTGCCTCAAAAAAAACAAAAAACA
The DNA here is from genome assembly GCF_024542745.1 of Macaca thibetana thibetana. Taxonomy (NCBI): domain Eukaryota; kingdom Metazoa; phylum Chordata; class Mammalia; order Primates; family Cercopithecidae; genus Macaca; species Macaca thibetana. Next base: position 115,370,163 of record NC_065598.1, read on the forward strand.
AAAAACAAAAAACAAAAAAACAGAAAAAAAAGAAAAGAAAAAAAAAAGATTATAATGGAGCTGAAAAACTATCACTTAGTGACATCATAGTGCAATGTGTTACTCATGAGTTTGTGGTGATGCTGGCGTAAATAAGCTCACTGTGCTGACAATCACATAAAAGTGTAGCATATACAATTAGGTACAATCCATAATACTTGATAATGATAATGAATAAGTTACTGGTTTATGTATTTCCTATACTATACACTTTATCATTATTATAGAGTGTACTCCTTCTACTTAAATATTTTTAAAAAGTTAACTGTAAACAGCCTCACACAGGTCCTTTGGGAGGTATTGCAGAAGAAAGCATTGTTGTCATAGGAGATGACAGCTCCATGCGTGTTATTGCCCTTGAAGACCTTCCAGTGGAACAAGATGTGGAGGCAGAAGACAATGATATTGATGATCCTGACCCTGTGTAGGCATAGGCTAATGTGTGTGTGTTTTGTCTTTGTTTTTAAGAAAAAATTTTGAAAAGTAAAGAAAAAAGAATAGAAAAAAGCGTATGGAATAAAGATATAAAGAAATAAAATATTTTGTACAGCTGTACAGTATGTGTTTAAAAGTGTTATTATAAGAGTCAAAAGTTTAAAAAAGTTTATAATGTACAAGTTACAGTAAGCTACGGTTAATTTATTGAAGAAGGAATAATCTTTTAAAATAAATGTAGTGTCCCCTAAGTGTACAGTGTTTATAAAGCATATAGTAGTGTACAGTAATGTCCTAGGCCTTCACATTCCCTCATAATAGGACACAATGCTACCATGAGTCGACTCACCCAGAGGAACTTCCAGTTCTGCAAACTCCATTCACAGTAGGTGCCCTATACAGGTGTACCATTTTTTATCTTTTATACTGCATTTGTACCGTACCTTTTCTATGTTTAGCTATGTTTAGATACACAAATACTGACCATTGTATTACAACAGTATTCACTACAGTCACATGCTGTACACATTTGTAGTCTAGGTGAGATAGGCTATGCCTGATAGCCTAACTGCGTAGTAGGATATACTATCTAGGTTTTGCCTGATAGCCTAGCTGTGCAGTAGGATATACTATCTAGATTTGTGTGAGTACACTCTATGATGTTTGCACAAGGACGAAATCACCTAACAACGCATTTCTCAGAAGGTGTTCCTGTCATTAAGCGATGCCTGACTATACCTTAGAAACTTCCAATTGCTCAGGTGTTTTCATTGTCATATTCATTATTATTGTCTGGTGCAAATACTCAAAGTCTTTCTTATATTTAACCTTTACAGTTTCTATAATGATCACTTAATTATGTCTGGTACATAGTTGGCATTTAAATACTTTATTTATTTTTATCTGTTGCTTCACTCTACCTACTAAATAAGATACGACACAGTAGAAGTTCCCAAAACTGCAGAGGTGCTTGATGCAGCAAAGTACTCCTGCTCCACAATTCTACTCTCCACAGGTAGCAACGCTTTACAGGTTTGAATGCATTTTTCCACATTTTTTCTTCATGCATACTTTTACCTTTGTTTGTTTATTTTGAGAGTTAAATACTCTAAAAAGCATTTTAAAAGTAAACTTGCTAAATAATGAAATAATAAATATTTTTATTAAGCCTTGTAAGTTGCATTTAATAGCTTTCAAATACACCACATCAAAGTCCATCTTCAATCAATCAAACCCAATAGTAGTTCCTTCTTGCAAAATAAAATTCCCTCCAACTTACATTATGATACCCACTTAGCTATCATGGGCAGGGAATGGAAACTACATCTCCTTTCTGATCACTATTGTGTAAGGAAGAATATCAGGACAATTACATAAAAATGAATATAAAGAAATGATTCTGATTTCAAAGTACATTGTTTGGAAGCATTAACAAAAACAAAAATGATTCAGGTATACATACTTTTACTGAATTTTTGATAGGAAAGCTCTGAAAACAGTCCATTTTCTACTACAGAAAGGAGGTAGTTTATTTTTAAGATTAGTCTTTGTTTTCCACAGAATTTCACATATTCCTAATTTGAAGGCATAAAACAGCAGCAGAGAACCATAATGCATGAATCAATGAATACACTAGGGACATGGTGATGTTGAAGAAGGCTAGATAATTTTTTTTTGAATTTCAAAATAAATGTAACCGAGGTTAATAACCACAAATGTTAAGGTTAGAGTGAGATCAGTCTATAAGAAGCATAATTAACATTTTACACTGCAAACTATTTACTGAAGGAAAACACCCACACAGAAAAATTCACCATATGTATTACTTTTAAATCAAGGGAAAGGGAGAGGAGATGAGTAGCCTTAAGCCCACAGGAACTGGGTTGGGGATCATTTGGGGAACCTCACTGTTGAGATGCTATGATTTACCTGCCAGAGAAAACAGTTGGTAGGGATAGTAGAATAGGATTCAGTTAAGCTGTTTCCTTCCTTTAATTAATGACAGAGCTCAGTATATCCTTCTCCCTTATCCCCATCAAAAAACATTCATTAAACACCTAATTAGATGTGACATTGTTGCAAGCGGGGGTGCATGTGTCCAGCTGCTTGGTTCAGGCTTGCACTGAAGAGGATTTCTGTGTTCAGTAGTTCTTAGGAATCAATAAATTTGCTACCAGTTCAAACTGCTGCACAGAGCCTTTAAAAATGTTTACACTCTGTGACCCAGTAATTCCACTTCTGGGAATCTGTCCTAAGGAAAGAGAAATCTCGACTAAGATTTATGTGCAACAATGTCCATGGCAATGTTATTTTTAAGTTAAGAAAATGGAAAAATAAAACCTGAAATGACAAAAATTAGGAGAACGATTAGCTAGATGATACCATAACCAAATGATTCCATATGTTATATAGCTATTTAAATTGTATTTCAAATATTTAAGAACACAGAAATATATAAAATAATGAGTGCAAAAGTAGCCTAAGAACTGCATGTATAGTTTGATCCCATTTTGTTTAAAATTGTACATATATACAGAGAAAAATGACTAGAAGGAAACTCAAATATTCACTGTAGTTATCTCTGAGTAGTGAAATTACAGGAGATTGGTTTCTTTTTTATACTTTTCTATATCTTTCAAATACATTCAATGAGCATGTATTATTGAAAAGCACAAACTACTTCAAATTCTGTTTTACAAATGAATTAAACAGGTGAATGTTTAATAAATTGCACTGTGTCTGTCCTGCAGTGTGAGCCTGGGGCTGCCCAGGACCCACCTACTTTGGTCAGTCTCTCTCTCTCTCTCTCTCTCTCTCTCTCATACACACACACACACACACACACACACACACACACACACACACACACACACAGCTCTTCTGTCAGTCTTTCTTGCCTGAATGCTAGTTTCAGGCAACATGTCACCTCTCTCAAGGGAATTTTTACTTCTTTTTCATTGTATAATTAAGGCTTGTTGGTGCTGGCAGGTGGGCAAGTACTTTTTCTGGTCTGGCTTTGTCGATGCCCCTAAAATTACACCGGTAGGGGGCTGTCTACTCTGTGGATTGCCTGGAAGGAACAGCTTTCTGGGTAACTGAACTGTCTAGGAAGATAGAAGAAACTGCCTAGATGGGAGGAGAGGAGGAAATTGGGAGGTAAAACAGAATAGAGAGAGGAAGAAAAATCAGCAACTGTGCTTATTAGAGAGGATTCCTTTGGTAAGGCTATATTTTAGTGTGTTACTGTTTATAAGAAATACAGTTCAATTGGACCTGTAAGAAGTTCTACTGAAGGTGAAATGCACCTAAATTCATGCCCACTGCTCAAATCTGCTCAGGAGGCTGGAATCCTGCAATAACGAGAAAGGGGCTGTTCAATAAAGGCTATTATCCTTTAACAAACACCCAACATTACAAAAGTAAAATATGCACACAGATTTCAAACAATACAAAATCGTATAAAATAAAAAGCGAAATTCTTTCCCTCCCCAGTGTCATTCTTCAGAGGTAACCTCTATTCTGATGTATATTTTCCCAAGATTTTCCACTTTTCCTATGTATATATAAGTATATGCATACACACATACAGTTACACACATAGTGAAGAAAAATGGAAGCAAACTATAAATATTAATCTGCAACTTACTTTTTAAGAAATCCAATACTATTTCATAAATACATCTTCTGTGTCAGCATATATAGGTTTGTCTCATGTTTTTTAAGCTGCTGCCTAACATTCCATTGTGCGAATGTTTCAACTTACTTGAAGAACCCCCATGGGTGGACATTTAGTTTAGTTCCAGTTTTTCATAGTTACAAGCAATGTTGCAATAAACATCCCTTTACATATACCATGGAATCAATTTAAAGGAAAATTTTCTTTCTATCAGCTGTGCATTACCTAACCATTTGCAATTAGTTTCCTGGGCTCTGGAGAACAGTTTTTAATGGCTATGCGAAATGTTCTGTAGTGTCCCAAATGATCCGAGGCATCCCTTCCAATTAAGTTGCAGTCTACTACACACTGCATTTTAAATTACATTATGCTTTAAGGACAGGGCACTGTCTTACATTATTGATACAGTGTTATAATGTTCTGTCTTAGTCCTTATGCCCTAGACTTGAATGGGCACCGCCTGAAGAGAGTGGGCAGTCAGAGGCAGCTGGTACATGTCACCAAGGGTGGCCCAACTCAGCCCAACACAAATATGTGATTGTCCCTCCTCTGATTACATCCAGCATCTTTTCACCACTTCTGGCAGGAAAGCACAACTAGAGATAAGGCACTTTATTTGCCACCTACCAGCTTGGGGGAAAGGAAGATGGGACCACTTACACTAACATCTGAATTGGTGCAGGAGACCAGGCTGCTTTCAGCCCCTCTCCCATCCTGTCTGCCTCCCCTCACCCAGGTGTTCATTGTCTCCAACATGTCCTCTGGCTGTTTGCAGGCCTTTTCTTTGACATCCTTCTTGGACATGACCTCCTTAGCCATTGCCTGCACCGCCCCCCCATCAAAACACATCTCTTTTTAGAGCTCTCAATTGACAGCATTCATTTGTGTTAGCAGGACAGAAAGCACTTAAGGCGTGGCATCAGAAGACCATTTTCTAGCCCTATGTTTTTGACCAAGTCAATTAATCTCTTTGAGGCTCCATTTAGACATCTGTAAAATGGGGATTATAGTGATATTTTCTTCACATAGTGGATATAAAATGAAATGAAATGACATATTGGAAAGTACATTGAGAGCAAGAAAAAGTGCTCTGAGATTGTAAAATGCCATTATTACTTATGAATTCTTTCTTCCAGGTAAACCAGTTTTATTTTATTTTGATTAAACAAGGGATTTCTGAAGACTACAATGTTTTCACTGAGAGAAGTGCTTATTACAGTGAAAATGTCAGGCAGTGCGAGCAGGCCAGTGGGGAAGCTATTTTGAGACGGAAAAACTCTTTCAGACCTTCAAATCCACATATGTAGGGGGCTGATGGTATCACCAAGACAGAAGGCTGACCAGAGTCCTCCAGGTAAAAATACCAGAAAGGTCTCTGGTACAGTTTGCTCTCTTCAGGGAGAGAAAGGTTGGGTGGAGGGGGATGAGGACAGCATGGATTTCTGTGGGCTGGCCTGAGGACCTGTCCTTCCTAGGGAGATGTGTTCTAGCAACTGTTTGGTGTATTTTTAAAGGTCAGAGAGGCTTTGGCTCTATAGGATGGAGTGGCTGTGACACCTGATTAATGTCTGTGCAGTACTTTCCAGAATGAAATTTAATCAGCAGAATGATTGCAGCAAGCAGCTGCCTGGAGGAAAATGATCCTGTTCTAACGGTGGCTTGTTTGATATGTTGGCATTGTAGTGGGACACGTACATTATTAGTCCAGCCCAGGGGGCCCACACTAGGATACTGGATCAACTAGTAAGGAAATACAACAAACAGCAGCACCCACTCCATGGCTCTGTGTAAGGTCATCACTGTCAGATTGTCAGTTCCTCCCCACTTCAAGGACCCTTACTGTCAGCCTCCCTCCTGCCCCCAGGATCTTCTTTGTCAGCTCCTTTATCCCCCTCCTATCATTATCCATTCCCTGAGTCCCTTCAGATCCATCACTCCCACCCTGGCTTCAAGGCCTTCGCTGACAGCTTCCTCCCAACACACTCACACATGCACAAGTGCATGCATACATTTCTCCCCTATCTCCATGGGTGTTCTCAAGACTTAAATGAAATGAAAAATGACCTCTCCTCACAAAATAACTGGAGTCTTCTGCTCTAATTAACAATTTTTGAACTATTTTTCCCATCAGAAGCACAGAGGTTATTACACTGCCTTGCAAAAATTCTGTAGTCAGTATTATACTCCCTAACATCTAGGAAATACAGTGGAGACCTATGTGACTGCCGTGTCCTACCACTCAAATGACATTGGGTGCATTTCATCCAAGCTGAGTATGCTGAACTTTGCTTACAGGATCTGTGGTATAAGATGTTTCCCAGTAGTAGAGAAAATCTGGATGAGCTAGTTACAATTTCTTGCAGGTATTTGTTTCCCTAGTTTGAAAAACTTTCACCAAATCCCTCCAGAGTGTACCCTAGGATCACCACAGGGATCTGACTCAGGATGGGGGCAGTGCTTGGAACTATTAAGGTCACAGTTTACAGTGGAAAAAGCAGCTTTCGGGACCAAAAGAAACCAAACTGATAGGGCCATAACAACCCTTTCTAAATTCAAAGAAAGGATAGAGTAGTCTACTGCTCTGTGGGCAGTTGAGAGTGCTTCAAGATTCCTAGGCTTTGCCTGTGGTACCACCTCTGGGCTAAGGACACCATCAAGAAAGTAAAAACTGACAACCCACAGGATGGGAGAAAAAATTTTAAAACCATTTATCTATATATCTGATAAGAAACTCTCTCTCATACATGTACATATATATAATATGTTATAAACATATGTAATGTACATATGTAATAAATCAGAGATTAATTTATAATAGGAATTGGCTCATATGATTATGGAGGCTAAGAAGTTTCATGATTTGCCATCTGCAAGCTGGAGACCCAGTGGAGAACCAGAAAAGCTAGTGGTACAATTCAGTAAGAATCTGAAGGCCAGAGACCAGAAACACGGATGTTGAGTGCAGGAGAATATGAGTGTCCCTGATCAAACAGAGAGTGAATTCACTCTTCCTCTACCTATTTGTTCTATGTGGGCCCTCAGCAGATTGAATGATCACCCTATGTGGGTGAGGGAGATCTTCTTTACTCAGGTTACTGATTAAAATGCTAATCTCTTCCAGAAACACTCTTTCACAGACACACCCAAAAGTTCTACCAGCTATCTGGGCATCCCTTAGCCCATTCAAGTTGACAGATAAAAACCATGCTAGGGAAATGCAAATCAAAACCATGAGATACACTCATGATTGTATAGTTAGGAAATGCAACAAACAGCAGCACCCCCTTCATGCCTCTGTGTAAGGTCATCACTAGGATGAATGTTATAAAGACAAATAATAACAAATGCTGGAGAAGATGTGCAGAAATTAGACCCCTTATACATTGCTGGGTGGAATGTAAAATGATTAGAGCCACTCTGTAAAACTGGCAGTTCCTCATAATGTTAATTACGGAGTTAAGATATTTCACAGATATTCCACTCCTAGGTATATGCCCGAGGGAATTGAAAACATATGTCCACACAAAACCTTATAAATGAATGTTCATAGCAGCATTATTCACACACACACACACACACACACACACACACACACACACACACACGTCTCCTGTTGGTTCTGTTTCTCTGGAGAACCCTAACTAATACACCTAGTGACTAATGACATTGAGCATTCCTTCATTTGCTTATTGGTCATTTGTGTATCTTTGGAGAACTGTATATTCAGACCCTTTATCCATCTTTTAATTGGGTTATTTGTCCTTTTGTTATTAAGTTGTAACTTTTTAAAAATATATTCTAGATACAAGTCTCTCATCAGATACATGATTTCCAAAAATTTTCTCCCATTCTGTGGGTTGTCAGATTTTACTTTCTTGGTGGTGTCCTTTTAAGTATGGAAGTTTTAGCCGAGACGGACAGATCATGAGGTCAGGAGATCGAGACCATCCTGGCTAACACGGTGAAACCCCGTCTCTACTAAAAATACAAAATATTAGCTGGGCGTGGTGGTGGGCGCCTGTAGTCCCAGCTACTCTGGAGGCAGAGCTTGCAGTGAGCCGAGATCACGCCACTGCACTCCAGCCTGGGCGACAGAGGGAGACGGGTACAGCACACCAACATGGCACGTGTATACATATGTAACAAACCTGCATGTTGTGCACATGTACCCTAGAACTTAAAGTATAATAATAAAAAAAGTGGAAGTTTTATAATTTGATAAAGTTCAATTATCTATTTTTTTCTTTTGTCACTAGTGCTTTTGGTGTCATGTCTAAAACTCCATTGCTTAATCCAAAACCACAAAGATTTGTGCTTTCGTTTTCTTCTAAAAGTTTTCTAGATTTAACTTACGCTTAGGTCTTTGATCAATTTTTTGTTAATGTATGTATGTGGTATGAAGTAGGGGGTCCAACTTCATTCTTTTGATGTGCATATTCAGTTGTTTCAGCACCATTTGTTGAAAACACTCTTTTTTCTCTCAATTGAATGATCTTGGCATACTTGTCAAAAATCAGTTAACCGGCCGGGCGCGGTGGCTCACACCTGTAATTCCAGCACTTTGGGAGGCCGAGGTGGGCAGATCACGAGGTAAGGAGATCAAGACCATCCTGGCTAACACGGCGAAACCCTATCTCTACTAAAATTACAAAATATTAGCTCAGCGTAGTGGCGGGCGCCTGTAGTCCCAGCCACTCTGGAGGCTGAGGCAGGAGAATGGCGTGAACCCGGGAGGCAGAGCTTGCAGTGAGCCGAGATCGCGCCACTGCACTCCAGCCTGGGCGACAGAGTGAGACTCCATCTTAAAAAAAAAAAATCAGTTAACCATAAATGTGACTTTTATTTTTGGATTCTCAATTGCATTCTATTGATCTATATGTCTATCCTTATGCAGGTACCATGCACTCTTGATTACTGTTATTTTGTAGTAAGCTTTGAAATTGGTTAAGCCAGAGGCCTCTGCCTTTGTTCTTTTTCAAGATTGCTTTTGACTGGGCGTGGTGGCTCACGCCTGTAGTTCCATCACTTTGAGAGGCCGAGGCAGGCAGACTGCTTGAGCTCAGGAGTTTGAGACCAGCCTGGGTAACATGGTGAAACCCTGCCTCTACCAAAAATACCAAAAAAAAAAAAAAAAAAAAAAAAAAAAAAAAAAATTAGCCGGACATGGTGTCAGGAGCCTGTAGTCCCAGCTACTCAGGAGGCTGAGGTGAGAGGATTGCCTGAGCCTGGGAGGCAGAGGTTGCAGTGAGCTGAGGTCGCACCACTGCACTCCAGCCAGGGTGACAGAGTGAGACCAGCTGAAAAAAAAAAAAAGGATTCTGGTTCCTTGTATTTCAATTTTTGTCCATTTCTGCGAAAAAAAAAAAAAAAAAAAAAAAAAAAAAAAAAAAAAAAAAAAAAAAAAAAAAAAAAAAAAAAAAAAAAAAAAAGGCAGCTAGGATTTTAACAGAAATTGCCTTGAGTTTGTATATCAGTTTAGAGAGTATTGCCACCTTAACAATATTAAGTTTTCCAATACGTGAAAATGGGATAATGTTCCATTTAGTTAGGTCTGTATTTTCTTTCAATAATGTTATCTGGTACACCGACAAGTGTATAAGTATTGCAATTCTTTTGTTAAATTTATTCCTAAATACTTTACTTTTTTTTTTTTTGAGACAAAGTTTCACTCTGTTGTCCAGGCCGGAGTGCAATGGCACTATCTTGGCTCACTGCAACCTCCACCTCCTGAGTTCAAACGATTCTCCTGTCTCAGCCTCCTGAGTAGTTGGGATTACAGGTGTGCACAACCACACTTGGCTAATTTTTGTATTTTTTTGGTAGAGATAGGGTTTTGCCATATTGGCCAGGCTGGTCTCGAACTCCTGACCTCAGGTGATCTGCCTGCCTCAATCTCCCAAAGTGTTGGGATTACAGGCGTGAGCCACTGTGCCCAGCCTACTCTTTTTTAATGCTATTATAAATGCAATTATTTTATTACTTTCACTTTTCATTTTTCAGACTGTTCATTACAAGTATATAGGAATACAGTTGATTTTTGTCTATCTTTTATCATGGGACTTTGTTGAATTGATTTATTAGCTTTAATAGTTTTTTTGTGATTTCTAAAGGATTTTCTACATACAAGGTTATGTCACTTGCAAAGAGAGTTTTCCTTCTTCCTTTTCAATCTGGATGCCTTTTACTTATTTTTCTTTCCTAGTTACACTGGCTAGGACCTCCAGTACAATCTTGAATAGAAGCAGTGAGGGTGGACATCCTTGTCTTGTTCCGATATTGGGGAGAACGTTTTTAGTCTTTCCCCATTAACTATGATGCTAGCTGTGGATTTTTTGTAGATGCCCTTTCTCAAGTTAAGGAGGTACCCTTCTCTTTTTAGTTTGTTGAGTGTTTTTATTATGAAGGGTTTTATCAAATGCTTATTCTGCATCTGTTGAGATAATCATGATATTTTTTCCTTTCTTCTATTAATATGCTGTTATTGCAATGGTTGATTTTTATATACTGAACTAACCTTGCATTTCCTGTAATAAATTCCACGTGGTGATGAGATATAACCCTTTTGATACATTGTTGGATTTGTTTGCTAGTATTTTGTTGAGGATTTTAGTGAATAGATTTTAAAGGAATGGATATTGGTCTGTAGTTTTGTTTTGATGGCTTTTCTGGTTTTGGTATCAGAGTAATACTGGCCTCACAGAATGAATTAGGAAGTATTCCCTTCTCTTGTATTTTTTGAAAGCATTTGACAAGGCTTGGCATTAGTTCTTCTTTTATTCTTTAAATTCTTGGTAGAATTCACCAGTGGAACTATCTGATCTTGGACTTTTTGTTTTTGGTGGGAATACGTGATTACTGATTCAATCACTTTATTTGTATAGTTTTATTCAGACTTTCTATCTCTTTTTGAGTCAGTTTTGGCAACTTTTGTCTTTCTAGAAATTTGTCTGTTTCATCTAGGTTATCTAATTTGTGGCATACAATTGTTCATAGTATTCTCATATATTTTTTAAAATTTCTGTGATGTTGATAGTAACGTCTCCTCTTCTATTCCTGATTATATTAATTCAAGTGTTTTCTCTTTATTTCTGGGTCAGCCTAGCTAAAGTTTTGTGAATTTTGTTGATCTTTCCAAAATATCAGCTTCAGTTTTATTGATTTTCTCTATTATTTTTATCCTCTCTTTCATCTTTTCCTTTGTAATAATTTTATTTCCTTCTTTTTGTTTGCTTTGGATTTAGTTTGCTCTTTTTTCTAGTTTCTTAAGGTAGAAGCTTGGGTAATTGATTTGAGATCATTCTTCTTTTTCAATGTAGGCATTAATAGCTATAAATTTCCCCATAAGCAATGCTTTAGCTCCATCCCATAAGTTTTGTATGTTGTGTTTTTTGTTTTCATTCATCTCAAAATATTGTCTAATTTTCCTTGTGATGTCTTCCTTGACTGATTTTTTTTTTAGGAGTTTGTCGTTTAATTTCCACATGTTTGTGAATATCCCAAATTTCCTTCTGTAATTGATTTCTAATTTTATTCCATAGTGCTCAAAAAACATACTTTGTATGCTTTCAACCTTCTTAAATATACTGAGACTCAATTTATGGCTTAGCACATGGTCTAATTTGAAAAATATTCCATGTGCACTTGAGAAGAATGTATATTTTGCTGTTGTGGGGTGGAGTGTTCTAAAGATGTCTGTTAGGTCTAATTGGTTTATATTGTTAGTCAAGTCTTCTATTGCCTTGTTGATCTACTGTCTGTGGGCTGCATGAAGCCCAGAAAGTCTTTGAATGCAGCCCAACACAAATTTGTAAACTTTCTTAAAACATTATGAGATTTTTTGGGCAATTTTTTTTAGCTCATCAGCTATTGTTAGTGTTAGTGTATTTTATGTGTGGCCCAAGACAACTCTTCTTTTTCCAATGTGGCCTAGGGAAGCCAAAAGATTGGATACCCCTGGTCTAATTGTTCTATCCACTAGATAAAGTTAGGTATAGAAGTCTTTAATCATTATTGCTGAATTGTCTATTTCTTCCTGCAGTTCTTTCAGTTTTTGCTTCATATATATCAGGAGTCTGTTTTTAGATGTGTATATGTTCATAATTGTTATATCTTCCTGAATTATTGACAATTTTATCATTATAAAATGCTCTTCTTTGTCTCTAGTAACAATTCTTGTCTTAAAGTCTATTTTGTCTGGTATTAGTATATTTTCTCCAACTCTCTTTTGGTTACTGCATTAGTCCATTCTCACACTGCTATGAAAGAATACCCAAGACTGAGTAATTTACAAGGAAAAGAGGTTTGATTTACTCACAGTTCCACATGCCTGGGGAGCCCTCAGGAAACTTTCAATCATGACGGAAGGCAACTCTTCACAGGGCGGCAGGAGAGAGAAGTGCTGAGCAAAGGGGGAAAAGCCCCTTATAAAACCATCAAATCTCGTGAGAACTCACTATCACAAGAACAGCATGGGGGTAACTGCCCCCATGATTCAATTACCTTCCACCAGTTCCCTCCCACCAATTCCCTCCCACAACATTTGGGGATAATGGGAACTACAATTCAAGATGAGATTTGGGTGGAGACACAGTCAAACCATATCAGTTACTGTTTGTAAGGTATGTCTTTTTTTCATCTTTTTATTTTCAAATTAATTGTGTCTTTGAATCTAAGTCATGTTCCTTATACATAGCATATAATTGGATCATTTTTAATTCATTCTTTCAATCTCTGCTTTTTTTTTGTTGTAGTGCTTAATCTATTTAAATTTAATATAACTGACAAAAGGTAGGATTTGTGTCTGGCATTTTTCAATTCGTTCTCTATGTGGCAGGTTTTTTTTTGTTTATCAGTTCCTTCATTACTGCCTTATTTTGTATTAAATGGATAGTTTCTAACCTACCATTTTAATTACTTTGTTGTTTCTTTTGCCATTTTCTTGGTCACTTCCCTTGGGATTGCAATTAACATATTAAGTTACAAAAACTAGTTGAAATGAATACTAACTTAATTTCAATATTGTACAAGAATGTTGTTCCAAAATAGTTCCATTCCATCACTACTCCTATGTGTTGTTATTGTTGTACAAAACCCGTCTTTATACATTGTATGTGTATCAACACATATTTGTCATGATTTCTTTATGCAGTTGTCTTTGTTTTTATTTTTATTTATTATTATTATCTTTGAGACAGGGTCTTGCTTTGTCACCCAGGCTGGAGTGCAGTGGCGTGATCTCAGCTCACTACAGCCTCCAAGGTTCAAGCGATCCTCCTGCCTCAACCTCCCTAGTAGCTGGGACTACAGGTATGCACCACCATACCCAGATAATTTTTGTATTTTTAGTAGAGACAGGGTTTCACCATGTTGGCCAGGCTGGTCTCGAACTCCTGACTTCAGGTGATCCACCCACCTTGGCCTCCCAAAGTACTGAGATTACAGGCATGAGCCACTGCACCTGGCCACAGTTGTCTTTTAAATCAAAAAAGATAAAAAGGAATGTGTTATGAGGCCTAAAATTAATATTATGTGCTGCCTTGACATGGTAAAATTGGCCTAACTGCAAATTCTCCTTCCTACTCTGTTTCCACAGATAAGGTCTTCTAGCCAAGCAACCCTCCTTATCATGCAGACCAGGCACAGTTCATGCTTATCCCTGAATATTAACAAAGATTTTCTCATTGACCAAATTCTGCTCAGGCTCAGGCACCTCTGAACTCTTGCTCAGCTAGGCCTAACTTTTAGAATTCCATGTGCATCTCTGCATTGTCCAATTTTAACAAGAATCCATGAAGTTAGTTTAACCAGAACATCTCACCCTTGATATCTGATCCTTCCATATCTAATCAGGTTCTTCATTTCATCCTCCATCATCCCCCAGGTGATGATGTTTCATCACCATGGCCTACCTTCAAGAAGCATCCTGCTAGGTTGGTTTAATCAGAATTCCTTTTGGCCTGGTGTAGTGGCTCATGCCTGTAATCTCAGCACTTTAGGAGGCTGAGGTGGGAAGATCGCTTGAGCCCAGGAGTTTGAGACCAGCCTGGGCAACATAGCAAGACCTTACCTCTATTAAAAAAAAAAAAATTCTCATTTACCCCTGATGCTTCCTCTTAGTAATTTGCCATCCACTGACCCCTACCCTGTGCCCTGGGTATAAATTCTCATTTTCTTATGCTGTATTGGGAATTAAGCCCAATCTCTCTCTCACACCACAAGATCACATTGCAGTGGTCCCTACACCTATCACGATGCTCCTGAATAAAATCTTCTTTACCATCTTCAACCCATGTAATTTAATAATTTTTTTCTTTAAGAGTAGTGGCCTTTAGTTCCCTGCCAGCCCATAGAATTGTTTAAATGAACCAATCACATCCTCCCTCAGGAATCAAAGGCTACCCACCCTCTTGCTACTATAGAGCCTGCCTCCCACAGCTCCTGGCTGTTCACTGTTCCAGATTGCAAACCTCTTGTGGCCCTGTGTGTTTTGTGGTGTCCTTCTCCCCCAGGCTGTAAGTATATGTGACTAATAAACTGCTGTCAATCTCATCTGTCCAGTGTTGGGTGTTGTGTTTTCAGCTATACCCATAACCCTACGGTGGGATCCCTCCCTCACCAATGGGGTGGAGGGGAAGTGATCAAAACAATTGGTGTCATCAACGGGATGTACCAACAATAACCAAGGACACCTGGTCAGCTTTAATTAACTGCTCATGACTAGTTAACTGGTTTAATGATATGGCAAATACTGCCTGGAACAGAATTGCTGATTGCTAGTGGACTTTGCTTTGGCTGACATGGAACTATGTTTTCTTTGCCAGATGTCACCATCTCTTCCCACTCTAAATGCTATAATCCTCAAGACAAGAACTTTTGTTTATTGACTATACCTTGGCATGATGTGCCACTGGGTTTGGCCTGTGTTGGGGAGATAGTCTCTGAGACTTCTGCCTGTGAAGGTGACAACACGGCATCCTAATCAGCTGACACCTGAGTCCCACTTACCAAAGGCAGAGCTGGAACTCTCTGATCACTGTGTATAGCCTAGTTACCATCACTGGCTGCTTGGGACAGCCATGAAACTGTTTGTGATTGCATACTCCCAAGATGGCCTTTGTAGAGTATGTGGAAAAGAAGAAGACCACCACCCTGCGGAGAATTAAGCATGGCATTTTGGTTGCATAATAGTCATTGTTGTTCAGGCAAGAGTTGCTTCTCTCCTGTGATACTGCTTCCATTGCTGCTGTTGTATGTGCTCTCCTGATCTCCAAAGGTATTGAGGTGCACATCCATGGTGGCCCATGACCACACACTGTTTATTTAAAAATGGGAAGGAGCATTTTGTACTCGATTGCTCTCCCAATACATAACCCCTAGCCAATGTACCTGGGATTTGTTTAGTGCTGTTGCTTACCAGCACACCAAAGGGCTAATCTTGTGACAGCAGGACTTGATAGATTCCATCCAGGCCACAGACAAAATTATCTTACTGGATGTGGAACTCAACCCCGGAGAGACCAACTGGCATTCTCTTGAAGAGGGGGCCACCACCTATGAGTCGGGCCCCAGGAACCCAAACCTGTTCCCATAACCATCAAGAAGAGCTGCATCATGGTGATTGTGCAGACAGAAACTGAAAGCAGCAACTTTATATGACTATAAATCTAAATTATTACAAAGGAATTTTGGTTTGTTTGTTTGTTTGTTTCTTTTAGAGACAAGGTCTCCCACTGTCATCCAGGCTGGAGTATAGTGGTGCAGTCATAGCTCACTGTAACCTTATACTCTCAGGCTCAAGCAACCCTCCTGTCTCAGCCTCCTGAGTGACTAGGACTACAGGCACACTACACTACACCTGGCTTTTTTTTTTTTTTTTTTTTGAGAGATGGGAGTCATTTTATGTTATCCAGGCTGGTCTTGATCTCCTGGCCTCAAGAGATCCTCCCCTCTCAGCCTCCCAAAGCACTGGGATTACAGGCATGAACCATTGCTCCTACCTATTATGAGGGGATTTTTACAGAGGAAAAAGTGTGGACAAAAAGGAAGCCTGTGTGGGAGAAAGGGTGGGTCTGTAGCAGAATTGTGGGCATAGTGCTCTTCTCCTATGACACTCTCCTGCTTATGCCTCTATTGCAATAAAGAGCTCAAATTTCAAGCTTGCAGGAAAAAAATTAACTTGAAACAGAGGTCCACAATTTGACATAATTGGATATTATTGACAAAATAGTTTTCACAGCAAAAAGACAAAAAGGCGCTGATTGGCTTTTGTGCCTCTACAAAATAGGTTCTGAATTAACATCAACATTTGCTGAAAGAACAAGAAAAAAGGAACAAAAAAGAAAAAAGAAAAGAACAACAAAAATCATTTGCTGAAAGGCACCAATTGGCAGACCTTCATGGACTTAATCAATACTGAGGCTCGAATTACAGTTATACATGGGGACCCATTATATTTAAATAAGGTACCCCCTAAAATCTTAAGGGAGTTGCCAAATATGAAAGAGAGGACAAATAAGTATGCCTCACCTTAACCATCAGAATTAATATTTTGTCTATAAATTCCTTATGGTCATAGTACCCATTATCCTAAAATATCCTGTGGTGGGCGAGGTTACTCTGACCCACAATAAATAAAGTTAAATTAAGTCTTTCACACTTAAAAACTGGCTAAACTAAATGAGATGCCATGGATCACCCCAGTTAAAATAGTTACTATGGCCCAATGTAACTTAAAATAGGGCTTCAAGGGTTAAAATTTATTAAGACCTAATTAGTGAAGGAGTGATTATCCCCACTGCTCCTCTATTTAGCATCTCAGTTTGTCCTGTTCTTAAACCTGAAAAAGAATGAATGGGGCCTCACAGTGGGTAGCTACAACCTCAGTGCTATGGTCTCATCCAAGGAGGCCCCCATACCCAATACTCAATATTATTGCAATTACTGACTCATCCAATCAGCAATTGGTAAATATCGCCCTATTTTAGATTTGGATATATTCTGTTCAGTGCCTATTTCAATAGCCTCTCCATCGCATTTGTCTTCACCACCTAAAGGACACAATACACTTTTGCCAGGCATTGCCTGGCATGTAATCTTTGCAGGCAAGATCCCAACTACACTAACCTTTCTCTAGGGGCACACGTATGACCAGGTATGACATTACATTGATGACGTCTTCCTCCAAGGAGATTCATTTGACACATTTATTAAGGACTTACAAATACAAAGGAGCTCACAAAAAGAGGGTAGAGCATTGCTCCACACATAGAGCAAAGCCCCACCACCTCTATTAAATTCCGGAACATTATTTGGTAAACTGAAGGCTACTCTATCCCTGACATTGTTAAGAAAAAACTATTGATCCTTTTAGCACCCACAGTGTTAATATGTCCATCTTTTAGTACTTTTGGGGTTCTGGAAGCAGCATATTCCTCAGTTACAAATTTAATTAATTTCACTGATGTTGTTATTTGCAAATCAGCCCACCTTGAATGGATCCTTCTCCAACAAAAAGCTCTAGAATCTGTCCAAATTCAAATCAACAGGCACTCCTGTTAGTGTCCTCAGAGACTCATTCACCATAGAAGCTTTAGCAACCTCCTCCCATGTTTTCTGGGGTCTCTGGACCACCTATGACGAACATAAGCTGTCCATAGGCTTCTGGTGCAAGAAACTGCACTGTCCTTCTCAGACCTGCACTATATACCATTAGGGCAGCAATTGCTGGCCACATACTGGACTATTCTGAAAATCAAGGCTCTTGCAGCCCCTGTACCTGTAATCTTCTATACCCAGCTGCTCATTATGCCTTGTGTTATGGAAGCAGAACCTCACAAGCACAGCACAGCTACTGAGGCCTCTTTGCTACATAATGGAGCCAAACCTGGTCACTCTAGTAAATCTTACAGGAGGGACTGGCCTCCCATAGTCTCAGTCACTTGCTGGATGCCATAATGCTGGAGGAAGTCAACCCTTTCCCAGGCCCTTGGCTACCTGAAGAACCTCCTTAGGATCAGCTGAGTGATCGGCAATAGAAATTCATACACTTTATGGATGGTATCTTGCCATCATACATGATGGAATTCAGCAGAATGTTCCTGCTTTTCCATCCCTTAACCAGAATGTCCCTGAAAAGAATGGGACCCAAGAGTCAGCACAATTAGCCACACTTCAGGCAGTCATCTTGACATTGAATGGCCAAAAAATAGTTCCATCTGGACATTTTTGCAAACTCTTGGCCCACTGCCTAAAAGTTGCCTCCTTTAGGGTAAAGAACTCTGGGAATCTCATAGATGCCCAATCTGTAAATCAAGTTCACACACATCTCTATGTATACTAAGGCCTTGCCAGGATACTATGTATACATGGCCTTACCAGGATACTTTTTATCCCCTTTGGAGTTCCAGACATTTCTCATATTGGCAAAGGCCCTCATTTCACTTCTTGGAATACATAATGCTGAGCTCTTGAAGAAAGCATTCAATGGAACTTCTACCACCCCTATAGGTCCCAGGCAGCTGGTTTAATTGGAAGCATAATGGGTTCTTCAGAGAACTCTTATTTAAGTTGTAAAGTGACAAATGGACCCCCCCACTGGGTGTCACTGTTGCCGCAGACATTGATTAGTCTAAATTCATGCCCCCTGGGGACATGCTTTCCCTGTACCAATACCACACAGGTCCCTCAAATGCCTTTATTGGCCACAAATGGGGATACCTCTAATGTTAATGTTTTTCTGATGACCACCTCACCATGTACCCATCTTTCTCCTGGTCAAGTGCCTACTTTGCTTCCTAGGAATGCTCTGCTTCTATTCCCCTCAAAGTTGCAGTGATCAACAAGTTTAAACTGATGTCAAGACATCAAGGGGCCAGTTGTGATATAAATCTTAAAATTAATAGTAAGTGCTGTCTTGACATCTAGAAAAATCAGGAAGATCTCAAATAGCCTAACTACAAGTTCCCTTACCCATTCTGCTCCTACTGATAAGTTACCCTAAGCAAAAAGCTCTCCTTATCACAGGGACCAGACATAGTTGTTATTTATTGCTGAGTAGCAGACCTCAGTTCCTGCCAGCCCATGCCATTATTCAAATGAGCCAATTACATTCTTCAGTGGGAACCAAGGATCACCTCATCTTCTTGATATTACAAAGTTGGCCTCTCATAGACCCTGCTTGTTCACTCTGATCCCAAACGCAAGCTCCTTGTGGTCTTGCATGGCATGTGTCTTCCTCCCCTAGGTCGTGAGTATACGTGACTAAAAAACTGCTGTTGATCTCATTTGTTCAGTGTCATGTGTGTTCAACCATTTCCATAACCCTAGGTTGGAGATCCATCCTTCACCAATGGGGTAAAGAGGTGATTATCAAAACAAAGAGTAACAAAGAAAAAAATACGCTTATATTGTCTTTTATATTTACTATGTAGTTAAATTTACTGGTTTATTTGCTTTTTCATGTAGATTCGAGTTGCTATCACATGCTTTTTCATTGTGGCCAGAAAACCCCCACTTTAGTATTTCTTGTAGGCAGGTCTGCCAGCAGCACTCACAGTTTTTGTTTATCTGGGAATGTCTTAATTTCTTTTTCATTTTTGAAGAGTTGTTTTGCTGGCTGTAGAATTCTTAGTTGAAATACTTTTATTTCAGCACTTTTAGTATATCATCTTACTGCCTTCTGGTGTCCATGGTTTCTGATGAGAAATTAGCTGTTAATCTTGTTGAGTAACACTTCTATCTAATGAGTCACTTCTCTCTTGCTGTTTTCAAGATTGTCATTTGACAGTTTGATTATAATGTGTCTAGATGTGGATTTTTTTGTTTTGTTTTGTTTTGTTTTTTTGAGACGAAGTCTTGCTTTGTTGCCCAGGCTGGAGCTTTGTGGTGTGATCTCGGCTCACTGCAAGCTCTGGCGCCTGGGTTCAAGCCCTTCTCCTGCCTCAGCCTCTTGAGTAGCTGGGACTACAGGCACCCGCCACCATGCCTGGCTAATTTTTTGTATTTTTTAGTAGAGATGGTGTTTTACCGTGTTAGCCAGGATGGTCTCGATCTCCTTACCTCATGATCTGCCTGCCTCAGCCTCCCAAAGTGCTGGGATTACAGGCATGAGCCACCATGCCCAGCTAGATGTGGGTCTTTTTAAGTTTATACTACTTGGAGTTCTTTTTGTTTTTTGAATGTGTAGATTCGTGTTTTTAGTGAAATTCAGAAAGCTTTCTGTCATTATTTCTTCAAATATACTTTTTCTCCCATTCTCTCTCTCCTCTCCTTCTGGGTCTCCTGTTATGTCTATGTTGGTATGCTTGGTCATGTTCAACAGCTCTATGAGTCTCTATGCTTTTTTCTTTATTTTTTCTTTTTGCCCTTCAGATTCAATACTCTCAATGAACGTAACTTTAAATTCACTAATTCTTTCTTCGATCTGTCTGTCATGTTCTGCTGTCATGTTCCTCTAGTGAGTTTTTCATTTGTGTTATTGTACTTTTTGACTCCATACTTTCCATTTCATTATTTTTATGATGTCTATTTCTTCATTGATAATTCCTGTTTGGTGAGACATCATTATTATACTTTCCTTTAGTTCTGTAGATTTGGGTTCCTTTATTTGAGCATATTTAAAGCATCTCACATAAAGTTTTTTGTGTAGTAATTGTGACGTCTGGGCTTTCTCAGAGATAATTCCTATTGACTGCCTTTTCCTACTGCCACCTTCCCCTAACACATGCCATTATGGTCCATACTTTCTTATTTTTCTTTGTATTTCTCAATTTTTTTTGAAAACTGAATATTTTAAATAATGCAATGTGGCAATTCTGGAAATAAGATTCTCTCTTAATTCCAGGGCATGTTTTTGTTGCCATTTGTTTTTATTACTGTTGCTGTTTAATAATTTTACTGAAGTAATCTGTAAAGTTTATATTTTTGTCATGTGTGATCACTGATGTCTCTGCTTCATTAGCTTGGTGGTCAGCTAATGATGAGACAGATACTCCTGAAGTGCCTAAAACCATTAAGTCTTCCACTCTTTATTGAGGGCTCTATGTTTATTTGGAGGCATTTGGCACTCGGCCAGTTGATTTGCAACTTTGTCTTGGCTTTCATCTCCTCCTCATGTAGGGCCTCAAAGTCGGTCAGGGATGAGAGATTTGGATGTCCTCAGGTCTTTTCTGAACATGTTCACGGCCCTGGGAATGGGAAGTCATGTGCATATGTATTCCTTCCTATGTTCTTGAGAATTTGTCAGAGCTTGTCAAAGCCCCCATGGAGCTTTAATTTCCCCACTTTTTATTTTAAGGTTTTCTGTCAGTCTACATTGTTTGCCCTAACTGTTATCCACTTCAACAGGCAACCATGATGTTAAACAATTGTTTACCACTTACCATTTTCAAAAAAATACCTTCAATGAAAGGCTGTTCACACTGAACAAGCTCTGAGTCAGGTAAAATAAAGATAAGCTTTGTGAGTAGAGTCTTCCAGGAAACTACCATATGGGTCAAGTAATGACAATTATATGAGTATAAGGCTTTGAAGGAGCTCTAACTCCATTCTGCCTCCTCTAGTGACTTACAGGCTCCTGATTTTCCACATTATTCTGTGATATGTTTTAAAGGCTACTGCAGAGCTGGAGAGAAGGGGATGGGCATAGAACAAGTTAAAACATTGCAGAGCTTTTTGTTTTTAGCATAATTTAGTTGTTTTTCTTCAACAAACATTTCCTGCTTCCTACGAAACTTTGGTTAATTTCCAGAGTCTAAAAAATTGATTCTGGGCCAGGTGCAGTGGCTCACGCCTGTAATCCCAGCACTTTGGGAGGCTGAGGAGGGCAGATCACCTGAGGTCAGGAGTTTGAGACCAGCCTGGCCAACATGGTGAAACCCTGTCTCTACAAAAAATACAAAAATTAGCTGGGTGTGGTGGCGGGTGCCTATAATCCCAGCTACTCAGGAGGCTGAAGGAGGAGAATGGCTTGAACCTGGGTGGCGGAGGTTGCTGTGAGCCACTGTTGTGCCACTGCACTCCAGCCTGGGGGACAGAGTGAGACTCCATAAAAAAAAAAAGTTGATTCTGGCCATTTTTTGCCACTTTTCTCATAACTTCTTTGGAAAAATTTTTCTTCCTTACTACACTATTGCTTTTCACATCACTCTAATTCAATTTTGAACTTTTGGAATTTGAGATATCTGTAAGATATCTAGGTAGAGATACTAGCTGTGTATAAAAATCTAAAGCTTGGGAGGGGGCATTCTGGTACACAGATAAAAATGTGGAAGATGTCAGAATGTTTAAAACATTGGAATGGATTAGGGATATTGTAGACACTTTTGACGAAGCAGAACAAAGTGAGAGGACTCACTTTACCAAATATCAGACATATTATAAAACTATAGTAAATGAGACAATATAATATTGGCAGAGGTAGACAAACAGACAAATAGTACAGAAAAGAGAGCCCTGAAACAGATTCATATATATGGAGATTTGTTTTGTGACAGAGGTGGCAATGCAGAGAAATAGAGTATGGTGTGTCGTTTTAAAACCTCCAGTAAACAGGTACTAAATGGAGTTAGAAATACAAGAAGTTTATTGGTAGTGTGTGAGAATCATCTCTAAAAGATAAATGAGAAAGAAGCAGAATTGGGTAGTAAGAGTATATATGAACCTTACTTCAATTAATACCCTCAAATCAGTTACCAGTAATTATAAATCTAAATCTGAAAGGTAAAATTATGCTTTTAAAATGTAAATGATTATATTCACAACAATGGTCTAGTGAAAAAGCTTTTCAGCAGTACACAAAACCATTGACCATAAAGGAAAGAACTGATAACTTGGACCACATTAAAATTAAATAGTCCAGTTCATCAAAAGATGCCATTAAGAGAATTAAAAAGTGAGCTATAAAGTAACATCTATATCTGTCTATTGTCATCATGCCTTTTCTTCTTTAATCATGATTTCCAATAGATAGATAGATAGATAGATAGAGCTATAAATATGTCCTAAATAAAATTCTAGGACCTGGAACATATACAGAATTGCTGGAAAATGATACAAAATTTAAAAATGGGTGAAAGCCATAAACAGTTACTTTACAAAAGTGAAAAATCCAAATGGCCAATATACAAATGAAAGTATTCTCCATTGTGTCTAATGAGAAGTCAGCTATCTCATTCAGGTTCCCTTGTAGGTGATGAGTCATTTTTCACTTGCCAATTTCCAGATTTTCTCCTTGTCTTTGACTTTCAGCAGTTTTACTATGATGTATCTGTTTCATATATCTTTGTTTATTCTGCTTAGAAATTATTGAGCTTCCTAGATGTGTAGGTAAGTGTTTTACAATAAATTTGTGAAATTTTCAGCCATCATTTCTTCAAATAATTTTTCTGCTTTGTTTTCTCTCTCTTATGCTCTTCTGGCACTCTCATTGCATGTATATCAGCGTCC
The DNA here is from genome assembly GCF_024542745.1 of Macaca thibetana thibetana. Classification (NCBI taxonomy): domain Eukaryota; kingdom Metazoa; phylum Chordata; class Mammalia; order Primates; family Cercopithecidae; genus Macaca; species Macaca thibetana. Next base: position 115,393,756 of record NC_065598.1, read on the forward strand.
TTAATGGTGCCCTAAACTTCCCTGAAGGTCACTTCATTTTTTATTGATCTGTTTTTCATGTTCTTTGGATTGGATAAACTCTATTGGTCTATCTTCAAGTTGACCAATTCTTTCTTTTGCCAGTTCAAATCAACCGCTGAGTCTCTCTTGAGACATTTTTAGTTCAGTTATTTTGCTTTTCAACTCCAGAAGTTAGATTTGGTTCTTTTTCATAATTTATATCCCTTTATTGATATTTTATATTTGATGTGATACTGTCATCATGCTTTTTCTTTTTAATCATAATTTCTTTTCATTCTTTAATATGTTCATAATGGCTATTTAGAAGTCTTTGTTAAATCTATCACATGGTCCCTGTCTGACTTTAGTTGGCTCAGTTGCTATAACAAATACCATAGACTGGGTAGCCTAAACAACAGAAGTGTATTTCCTCACATGTATAGAAGCTGGAAGTAAAAGATTAAGGTGCAAGCATAGTTGGGTTCTGGTCAGAGCCCTCTCCCTGGCTTGCAGATGGCTTCCTTCTTGCTGTAGCATCACTGGGGGAGAGAGCATGTGTGCAAGCTTCAGTCTTTTCTTCTTATAACTACACTAATCCTATCATGGGAGCCCTAGCCTCATGCCCTCATCTAAACCCAGTTACCTCCCAAAGACCTTGCTATGTTTTGAGTGTGTCCCCCCAATTTTATTTTCTTTTTCTTTTTTATGTTTTTAGTGATGGGGTCTTGCTATGTTGCCCAGGTTGGTCTCAAACTCCTGGGACAAAACAATCCTCCTGCCTTGGCCTCCCAAGTTGCTGGGATTACAGACATGAGCCACTATACCCGGCAAGTTCCCCACATTTTATGTGTTGGAAACTTAATCCTCAAATTGATATGTTGATGTCATTTGGCTGTGGGACCTTTAGGAGATAACTAGGATTAGAGAAGGTCACAAGGGTGGGGCCCCCATGATGGGACGGTGGCTTTTTAAGAAGAGACTTGAGCTGCTCTTGCTCTCTCACCATGTGATATCTTTTACCATGTTATGATGCAGCAAGAGGGCCCTCATCAGATGGCAGCTACTAAATATTGGACTTCCCAGCCTTTAGGACTATAAGTTAAATAAACTTTTACTCTTTTTAAATTTCTCAGTCTGTAGTATTCAGTTACAGCAACAGAAAATGGACTAAGACAGCTCCACTTTCAAATACCATCACATTGGTGTTAGGGCTTCAACATATGAATTTTGGATGGACACAAACATTTAGTCCATAGCACTGTCACAAACAGTTTCTGTTGCCTGCTTTTCTCCCCCCATGTATAGATTATGCTTTCCTGTTTCTTTGCATGTCTCATAATGTTTGTTGCAAACAGAATATTTTAGATAACATATTATAGCAACTCTGGGTACTGATCCCCGCTTAAAGGCTTGTTATTTGTATTTGCTTGTTTTCATTTTGCTTTGTTTTGTTGTTTAATGGCTGTCTGGATTATTTCAGTGAAGTCTATTTCCTATCTACCATCACAATGTGAAGGCTGTGATACTGCTTCTTAGTGATGCAGCCTTGGGTATTCCCACACTTACCCGGTGATAACAGTGGTTTTCACAGGGCTCTCTTAGTCTCTTTTTCCTTAACCAAACCTAGCTGTTAAACTCCACAAATTTTCCACTGATTGCCCTATTGTTTCAACAATGCTCTGGGAGCATAAATTGCTCAACAGACTAATCCAATCAAATTCAGACTCCCTTGTAATCAGGGGGAAAGTGTGGGAAGGGGATGAAGGATAAAAGACTACAAATTGTGTTCAGTGTATACTGCTCAGCTGATGGGTGCACCAAAATCTCACGAATCACCACTATCATGTAACCAAATACCACCTGCTCCCCAAAAACCTATGGAAATAAAAAAATTAAACAAACAAACAAACAAACATTCAGACTCCCTTGAAAGGACAGTTCCTGAGGCAAGTATTTGAGATTTGTTCTGAAATCTTCTTCTAGTTGTCTAGAAGTCTTGAAAGTCTTCTTCTAGCTGTCTCTTTTCCAGGTTCTCTCCAGCAAACTAGCCAGCTTACAGTTTAGCCTGTAATGAATGAATCTCCCATTCTCCTGCCTTTCACCACACTCTCCACTGTTTCAGAAAACACCTTTAAACTGGAACTTCTCTGCACTCTGTTGCAAATGAAGTCAGTTCATTTGGAAAGACCTTCAGAGCTTTCTGTTTATGGCCTGCTTCTCCCACAAGACAAAATTTCTGAGCCATGGCCCTGGAGCTGGGGGTGGGTAAAACAGCACACTTTTTCTGAGTGACACCCCCACTCTAGGAACTTAGTGCTCCGTGAATTGGTTTGGGCAGGGGGGCAGTAGCGTCATGTCTCCTAGGCTTGCCTCTACCTGTATGAAACCACTATCTTACAAGCCAGGGCAAGGATGATCAGGGCCCCAGTATTCTTAGCAGTGCCATGCCCAAGGTAGAGCTTCCATCTCACCAAGTGGAGGGTGGTTGGAAGAAGGAAACCCACCTCTCTTGAGTACATTCACTGGATCTTAGCTTCAGCAACAGGTAGTTGAGGGAAGGATGAAAAACTCTCACATCCTGCCCCTCCAGAGAAGATAATCTTCCAACTGGGAGCTGGAGGAAGGTGGAGCCTTGTGTCTTTGGCTGTACCAATCTGGAATTGAATTTCTCCTCACAGAGCTGGGAAAGAAGGGAGAAGATGAGTCTTGGTTCAAGTACCAAACTCTCAATGTTCTTACCGAATTTTAGTAGACTTTCTTGATTAGGTATTCCTTCATTCACTGTATGTCTTCATGCTCATTTCCAGAGACTTTTAATGGTTTGGGGATTTTTTTCATAATTTTTCATTTCATGGGAGAATGAGTCCACAGATCTCACATTCTTATGCCAGAAATGGAACTCCCATACATATATTTTTCCTGAACCATATCAAAACATGTTGCAGACATTAGGAAACTTCATCCCTATGTACTTCTGCATGCGCCTCCCAAATTAAAGACATCTCCCTATATAACCACAATGCGTTATCATTCTTGAGTAAATTAACATAGTTCTATAGTATTATTTAATGAATAGTCCATGTTCAAGTTTCTCCAAGAATCTTTTATAATTTTTTTAGGTGGGTAGGGTGGGAAGTCAGCAACCAAACAAGATTCACACACTACATTTTGTTGCTTGTCCTTTTATATTTATTTAACTTAAAACAAACCTCCTAACTTTTCTTTTCATGTTATTGAAATTTTAGAATCCAGACTAGTTTTTTTTTTAGAAGTCTACATGAGACATGTTGTTTCTTGAATGCTCTCAGTCTCTTACTTCTTGACTTAGGCAGTGGTTATCCTGTGATGTTATCTTTATAAGTTTTCATTAGGCTGTACAGTAATATTTTATGCATCAAATCTGTATATAATCAGTATTAAAAATAAATAAACTATCAAACCATGAAAAGACGTGAAGGAACTTTAAATATGTATTACTAAGTGAGAGAAGCCAATTTGGAAGGCTACATACTGTATGATTTCAGCTATATAACATTCTGGAAAAAGTAAAACTATAGAGATCATAAAAAGGCCAGTTGTTGCTAGGGGTTAGGAGGGAGGAAGGAATCAATAAAGTGCAGAGGATTTTTAAGGCAGTGAAACTATTCTGTATGCTACTACAATAGTAAATACACATCATTAATGTCATTATGCATTCGTCAAAACCCTTAGAATGTGCAAAACCAGGAGTAAACCCTAATGTAAACTATGGGTGATATTTGGGTGATAATGTTTCTTTCTTTTTAAGTTTTATTTTAGGTGCAGGGGTACATGTGCAGGTTTGTTATATAGGTAAACTCGTGTCACAGGGGTTTGTTGTACAGATTGTTTAGTCACCCAGATACTAAGACTAGTACTCAATAGTCACTTTTTCTGCTCCTCTCCCTCCTCCCACTCTCCACCCTCTGACAGGCCCCATTGTCTGTTGTTCCCTTCTATATGTCCATGTGTTCTCATCATTTAGCTCTCTCTTACAAGTGAGAACATGTGGTATTTGGTTTTCTGTGACTGCATTAGTTTGCTAAGGATAATGGCCTCCAGCGCCATCCATGTTCCTGCCAAACACATGATCTTGTTCTTTTTTTTTTTTTTGGCTGCGTAGTATTCCACGGTGTGTATGTACCACGTTTCCTTTATGTAGTTTGACATTGACAGGCATTTAGGTTGGTTCAGTGTCTTTGCTATTGTGAATAGTGTTGCAGTGAACATTCATATGCATGTGTCTTTATGGTAGACTGATTTATATTCCTCTGGGTATATACCCAGAAATGGGATTACTGGGTTGAATGGTAGTTCTGTTTTTAGCTCTTTGAGGAACTCAACACTGCTTTCCACAATGGTTGAACTAATTTACACTCCCAACAACAGTGTATAAGTGTTTCATTTTCTCCACAACCTTGCCAGTATGTTATTTTTTGACTTTTTAATAGTAGCTATTCTGATTGGTGTGAGATGGTATCTCACTGTGGTTTTGATTTGCATTTCTCTAATGATCAGTGATATTGAGCTTTTTATCATATGCTTGTTGGCCACATGTATGTCTCAATTTAGGTTCATCAGTTGTAGCAAATGTAACACTCTGGCTGGGAATATTGATAATAAGAAAGCAATGCATACGTGGGGGTAGGGATTATATAGTGTATGGTATATCTGTGCATCTTTCTCTCACTTTTGCTGTGAGTCAAATCTGCTCTAAAACCTCTATTAAAATTGTTGTATGTATATTTCACAATTTTAAAAAGGGAAAAATGTCTGGAAAGAAGTAATTATTGTTATAGTGCTCATTTTTTAGTGGGTGCATCAATATGTTAACTTTAGACTTAAGTATATTGAGCACTTCAAAGTCCAAATTCTATGCTTTTCCCATTATACCACTCTTCTTCTCTGAAACAGGTTAAGAATTATTGACTTCCCAAGGTACCCTAAATTGAGTCCTGGTAAGTGAACAGCCAAATTCAAAAATTAGCCTGGGCTAATTTTTGCAGTTGTTATAGCCTTTTCTTCTTCCCTACTTGTGAGGGTCTCCTTGCTGCCACATTGAAAGTTCCTTCCAATCCCACTCTCACCAAAATGTTTATTTCTCCTCTTGATCCCCAGTTAGAATAACTGAGAGGTAACAACATTCTCCCCTACTCCCTCCCCAGAAGTTAATCACCCTCTGTCCCTTGCCTCATAGAGGGACAGTGGCAGAAGCTTTGGCATGCTTGGAAAGGTTCCTGACTCATGATCAAAGGGATTAGACTAAGAAAGAGGACAAGCTAATGATTAAAGTGAGAGATAGGGATTATGTTTCGTTGCTTCTATTCCTAGCAGTACTGTACTAGCATGTGATTGGTTCAAATTAACACCTGACTTTCTATCTGTGAAACTAAGGAAACCAATCTGTTTGGGCTTACAAATTACTTGAGAAAAAATGTTTCTGTTGATACCATAAGGGTGACTGACCAAAGAAGTCTGGGAATTTTTATAAATAAAATCACCATGAATCTGCTTGTAAACACCATGCCATTCCACAGCATCATTCCTTTTTTTAGCTAGTTATTTTTTAAGAACAGATTGTTTGTGTCACTGAACAGATGCAGGCTATGCTAGTAATGGAAGGAGTGGAAGTCAGTTATAAGAGAAGTGTAAGGTACAGGCCTTGTCTTCAAGGTTCGTATAATCCTTTCGGAGTGAAAAAATATTCACGTAGGAGGAAGAGTGGTAGCAATCCAGTGAAATATCGTACTAGTTTGGAGTGCATAATAATCCTTTATATGCTAGAGGAGAGAATAACCTTTGAGGAAGAGAAAGAAGACTTGTGTAACTAATTAATTATGAAAGAATGAAGACAATGTATAGGTTCTTTAGGAGTGAAGGCCAACAGATTTGCTTTCAAACACCCCTTTGGCAACCGTGTTTTCTCCTAAAGAATGATTCTGCTAATGTTAACTGAGATCTGTTCTTTCAAGTCTTCAGCAGATTCCAGAAACCTTATGTCCCCGACCCTCCTTTCTGTCACTAGTGTTGGTGCCTGTCTTGGAAAGTAATAGGACTCTATTCCTTGGACAGTGTTCGACATCCTTGCTGGTCCACAAGTTTTGATTGACCTTTCACCTAGTTAGGGCCCAGGAGTGAAGTTTGACTCCATTAAGGAAAAGCGGTAAGAGATGTAACCCTATGTGGACAGTGTCTAATTCTCAGTGGGGCAGCAGAGATCAAATGAGTAAAATGAGGAATATGTTATGCTTTCCTGATGACCAATAATTCTATGTGATTTTTTTTTAAATGTTTGTCTCCTTAACTAAAGGGCAAACTTCATGATGGTGGTGACTGTGTATTTTTCATTCTCTACTGTATTCCTAGAACCTTGCACAGAAGCTGACACATCATAAGTGTTCAATAACTATTTGCTAAATGAATGAATGAATGAATTAATTAAGTGGGACTACCATCTTGACAGGATGCAGATGGAAACTAGTAAATGTATGAGTAAAGGTGATGGGAAATAAATTGTGGTCTTCATTGGGAGCCAGAGGATGACTACAAGAACAGAAAAGGAAGGATAGAATAGTAGGGCCTTCTAGTCATAGTGGTGAGAAAGTGGGACTGGGAGAAATGAAACTAACATTTAATGTTGAGCATCTTCTAACTGTCTAGTGCTTTGACAGGTATGAACTCATTTAATCTTTCTGATGCCGGAGGTAGGTACTATTATGATACATATTTTACAGATGAAAAAAATAGAGACTCAAAGAGGTTAGGTAACTTTCTTATAATCATTATTGTGAGACAATTTCCCTTGGGTCTCATGTTTCTGTACTTCTTGTGAGTAGAGACTTCCAGACTACCTTTTCAAGGATATGTGTATAGTGAACAGCTTTGGAAGATAGCGTATCTCCTTCTGGAGCAAAAGACAGGAACACTTACTGCCCATCATAAAATATATAGATTTATTAAGTTCAGTATTGCTTTCCAGTAATGCAATCTACAGCATGTGCAGGTGTCACCTGGCCCTTTTCAAGTAGCTCTTATGAGATGAAGGAGAAAGAGATAGTGACACAAGAAAATACTTGTAGTCTGGCTAATAGTATTGCTGTAAGAAACAAAGTCCCTTATCTCTGACCCAGGAGTCTCATGTCTTCTGTCAGCATCCATGGAAATGTGGTAGGTTAGCGTGCAAGATAAAAATCTCAGAACCTTCACAAGGCTTGACAATTAATACAGGTGAAATGTATCAGAAGTGGAAATTGCACCCATCTCTATTTGACTCCAGAACCTACACTCTTTTCTCAGGATGGTGGTGCTTCCTGTGCTGTGCTCAGGGGTAGTTGCTACATTATATGATATCATTCCTCCCTGTGTTTCCCCTGTACCTATGTGTCACTGGAGCTGCCCTTACTTTTCAAGTTGGATGATTTAGGTATCCCATTACACAGAAAAGAGAAGAGGTTTAAAATATCTGATTTTCTCTCCTCTGTTACATAAATTAATAGAAGTCCTTAATTTATCATCCCATTTTTTAGTCATTCTATTTTCCCAGGGCTATGGTTCTTGCAATGGTCAGGACCTTGTGAGACAGATTTATATTGATGGACAGGAATTCCCAGAGGACACAACTGGAACACCTTATACACTTCATAAATAGCCAGCTAGTTTTAGCTCTTTGGGGGATGCTCGCCAAACTCTTCATCAAAAGATAACACTAGTCCTCCTATATCCTTGTTGGGTCATCTGGGTGGTAGTTCATGGGGTGTAGAATGGTGGGATCCCAAGATCGCATTTTCCAAATATTTCTAACCTGAAAATTAATTGTATAAGCAGTTTCAGTAGAAATTTCTAATCTTGGGAGTCCTAAGTATCCCTTATCCTCATATAGGTCTTTTGTTCTCATTATTTACAAAGTAATTTTCTCTTCAACAGCGTTGTGATATTAGACAATCAATCACTCTTTTCACTAAAGCTAGAGAAACAGCTGTCAGCATGGAGTTGGGTAGAGGAGAAACAGGAGGCCACAGAGGAGTGAGGCCATTCCCATTTATCATGTCCCCAGATGACTGCTCTATGGGAAGGCCTGATGATTTGTCCAGCACTTTCACCGGTGATCATCCTCACAACAGTCCTATGAGATAACTGAAGTACCAAGAAATTAAGTGATTAACTAGTCCAACATCACACTGTGTATTTATAGCAGCTCTGGGGCTAGAATTTGTTTCCCTACACTGGGTACTTAATGAGTTCAGAGGATAGTGCCCTGGTTTCAAGGAGGTAGAGGAGTAGGAACATCAAGATAAGGATTCTTTTGTTTTTACAGATTCTGGTCATGCTGCCCAGAAGATAGGGTAGCAGGGGACAGAGAGCAGGGCAAAGTTAATGCCACGCCATGCCATACCATACTTCCCTCCACAAAGGCAGGATAGTTATTTGGGTGTCTTAGGGGCTGGCGTACTGCAAAAAGATGGGGATTGGGGACCTCCTCACAGCCTTCTAGTATCCCCTCCTTGAACCTTTCTTGCAGCTGTTGCTCTTATCTAAACAGAAGATGATTGTTTAACTTCTTCACTTCTGGGCATAGATATACTAACCTGGGCTCTTCATGGGCTGGAGTCAGAGCTGGTGGAAAGAAAATGGTTCAGAAAAGGACTACACAATTTGAAGTGTCCACCAGCCTGAACCAAGCAAGGAAGACCAGAGATAGGAAAGGGAGGCATTTGGGATGCAGGCATCTATAAAGTAGGAAGGGTCTTGAGAAAGTGGGCTCAGGGTTTCTTTTGTTGATTTGTGTGTCTGCTTGGAGAGACAATGAAGCAATTGGCTTATTTCTGGAATGCCAGCTCCTCAGGTGGACAGCAACACACCCTAGAGATACTTTTTTGTAGTGCGGGCATTAGCATTAGGAGTTTTCTAAGAATTGGGAACCTCAGAAAGGGCGCATAAATTTAATTCTTTTATCATAGATAACAGAGGTCCATTAGTATACCTCAAGAAAAGAAAGATTACAAAGATACATATGGCCTAGAAAACCACTAGATTCCAAGCAGTTCTAATCAACAGCATCTTGCTCTCTTCTTCTTGCATAATGTCCTTGTTGCCTCTGTAAGTTTTTTCTAGTCTCCTCTTGCCACTGATGGGAAAATCCTCTCCATAATCCATAGGAACAGGTTCACAGGGTGTTAGCCTGATTCTCTTAGCGTGTTACTATCAATCCTTTTGGGCAAAGAGCTCTTTGTGCCAGGCTACCTTACCTATCACATTGTGGAGCTCATTCCTAGTATAGTCAAGGTTACTGTCATGCCACAACTAGCTGGGTTTGCCTTCCTGAACATGGGGCAATGAGTAGAGTATTGAACATGGCAGACATCATGACTGACAGGCCTAGTACAGAGGACTTCCCTCTGAAGTTTTAGGTAAGCCTTGTAACAACTCACCTTTGAGATAATATGCTGAAAAAGAGAGAAAGAGACATAGGGCCAGTTTACTGTGTGTGTGTGTGTGTGCAGTAGGCAACTGTTCATGCCAGTGTTTCCCAAATCAAAATCCTTGAACCTCTGCATCAGATTCTCCTTGGTGCTTGTTAAACCTTCAAATTTCTGGGGCCCTATTTCAGACCTGCAGAATGAGGATTTTTTTTTCTTTTTTATTATCCTTTAAGTTCTAGGGTACATGTGCACAACATGCAGGTTGAAGCTGGGATCAGGAAATCTGCACAGTTACCAAGCTCCTCACATAACTGTATGCACAACAAGGTTGAGAACCTCTGCTCTATATTCTTCAAGCTTCACTTAAGTTATTGACTCTTTCTGGAAAGTCCTTTCTCTTTCAGTTCTGCTTGATGAAATCCTGCCCTATCCCTGGAGGCCAAACTCAAATGTGAGTGCCTTCCTGAAGCTTTCCATTATTTCTTGTCTCCTTAACTCCAAATGGCTTCTGTTGCTACAGGATGGGAGATATTGGAGGTATAAGAACCAGGTTGCAGAGACCTGTTGGGGATATGAAAAGGCACATCTGGAATGGGGCTGGAGGGAAGGATTTACATTTTACTCTCAACTATTTTATTTGGAAAAATGTTAAAAATTGAAAGTAAATTGTGATGAAAGCCAGCATACCCTTCACCTAGAAATTGTTAATATTTTACATTTGTGCAATGCTCTCTCTCACAAACATAAATATAATACCCATACGTATGTATTCAGCTACAGCATTTGAAATTAAATTGCTACCATGCTACTTCACAACTAAATACATCAGCATGTATATTTTAAGAATAAGAGCATTCTTTAATTGTCTTGCATAATCATAATGTCATTATCACATCCAAGAAATTTAACATTTTAATAATAGTATCCAATATCAAACACATATTAAAATTTCTCAAGTTTTAATTGCCTCCAAAACATCCTAGCAGTTTGTGTTGACAGGATTCAATTAAAAATAATGAATTTCATTTGATTGCTTTTTTCTTGTTAGTTTCCTTTAATCTAGATTCTGGAACAGTACCTTTGGCTTTTTCTTCTCAATGATACTGATATTTTTGAAGAGTCCAGGTCAGTTGTCTTGTATACAACCTGGATTTGTCTGATTGTTTCCTCATGATTACATTCAGATTAAACATTTTTGGCAAGAATACTACTGTGAAGCAACGTTGTTGACATCCCATTGCATCACATCAGCAGGGCTATATGTCATTGCCCATTGCCCTGCTATTAGTGATGCTAAATTTGATCACTAAGCTAAAGTGATATCTGCTAGAATTCTTCATTGTAAAAGTGTGTTTTTTCTTTGAAATTAATAAATAATCTGTGGAGTAATACTTTGACACTGCATGAATATCTTGTTCCCCCAGAAATTGTTTTAGAATCCATCGATTTAATTGCTGTCTTGACAAAGAAGAACCCTGAGAAGTCATGTGTGGGAGACACTTTACTAACAACATCCATGTAAGACACATGATAATAATACTGACAATAATAACAATCACCTTTATTGAGTGAACTAGGCCAAGTACTTTATATAAATTAAATCACTTGACCCTTACAAAATCTAGTGATTTTATGGATGAGAAAATTGAGGGTCAGAGAGTTGAAATAACTTCCCCAATGTCACACAGCTGTTAAGAGTGGGAACTGGGGCTGGGCACGGTGGCTCACACCTGTAATCCCAGCACTTTGGGAGGCCCGTGGCGGGCGGATCACGAGGTCAGGAGATGGAGACCATCCTGGCTAACATGGTGAAACTCTGTCTCTACTAAAAACACAAAAAAATTAGCCGGGCGTGGTGGCGGACTCCTGTAGTCCCAGCTACTCGGGACGCTGAGGCAGAAGAACGACGTGAACCCGGGAGGCAGAGCTTGCAGTGAGCCAAGATTGCGCCACTGCACTCCGGCCGGGTAACAGAGTGAGACTACAACTCAAAAAAAAAAAAAAAAAAAAAAAAAAGAAAAGAAAAGAAAAGAAAAGAAAAAAGAAAGAGTGGGAACTGGATTCAAACCCAGTTCCAATTAAAAGCCCATGCTTTTAGACACTATTAGATACTCTCTAATAAGCAATAATTCTACCTAACTTCAGAGCCTCTCACTATTTCCTTTTGAAGAGTTCCAAGCCCATGGCATTCCTCAGAGTGAGGAAGCAGGGACGTGGAACTTGATTTTCTTTCGAGGAGGGAACATGCTGCAACAGAGAAATCAATTGTCATTCCTGTAGTCTTACAGCAAGTGAGCAAAAGAACAAGGCTGTTGATGGAGAGACCTTAAGCTCTTGCTTATGAATCTCACTTTGATTTAAGAGGCAGCTGAGAGCCACTGTGATTTCTGACTGGTGCTTGCTGAACCCAGAGTGGGTTCAGATTGGATTAATATCACTGTCCTCTGTGTGGGGAAATGCTGCTGCTTGATAATAAGCAGGTTTTCAGAGTTTGGGAGGAAAAACCAATGTTGCCTAACGGCCCCTTCTGTGCTTAGCACACTTGATTGATTGTCCTTAGGTTTACAGCTCTCTGTCTAGCTTGTCACAGCAAAATATCTCTACTTCTTTGAATCTAGTTAGTTCAAGAAGATCTGTGACCCCCACCCTACACCCTCTACTCCCAATAAACAGAAAAAAAATCCTTGTAAATGTGCTTTAAATTTGTGTAGCTCAGTTTTCTCTGTAGTCTGCCAATTCTCCCCTGAGAATGCCCAGTGAAATGCTGCAAATGCTGCAGTGAACTGAAAAAAAATATCAGAACAAACCACAAAATCCAACAACCCTAAGACTCCTGCTTTTAGGAGCCATTTGTAACTTTGGGATTTATTGTCCAATTTATCTTTAGTTTCAGGTTATCCATTTGTTAGGGACAGAGGTGTCAGGAAAACATCTCTGCACCTGTTGCAAAATTTCATTTATGGCTGGAGACAGACACAGACACACACTAATAGAACATCATTCCAATTTTAGCATATGTGCTGTTGAATCAAGCACATGTACTTACAAAGCATCATTGAAGTTCAGCATATGTCCTGATAAATTAAACGACATCATATATAGACACACAAGACTGCAAGATTGAAAGAGTCGTAAGAGGTCATCTAGCAGGGTTCTACTTTTCACACTCTGGCAGTGGATGCTTAGAGCATCTCTATAATGAGACGCCAAAGTGTGGGCAGCTCCAGTGGTAAGTTGGGCAACTGGTCTCAGTGATCAGCTTTTGTAACAAAGGTCTTATAAAATAAAGTGAAATTCATCTCCCCTGCACCTTCTAAACTTTGGGGGCTACTTCTTTTTTTGGAGTCACTCAGAACAAGGGATGTCTTTTTCCACACAGTCCCGACCCCCTTACCCTGCAGGGACTAAAACTTTTAGTAACACAGTTCCCAGCCAGGACTCTTTGCAATGACTCTTCTCTCCCTCCAACTGCTCCATTTTGATGTCATGTGTTTCCAAGCTTCATTCTCCCAATTGGTGCCGCCCCACCTATACTGTGCTGCTCCTCCCTGACCACCAAGCAAGCAAAGGCTTCTGGGATACTGGGGCTCTGCTGGCCCACTGCAGTGCCATCACTCTGCTTGCCAAAACCATTTTAGGCAGCAGGTAAGTAAGTGGTTGGAGAGGTACATTGGGTTTCTGAGAGGCACCAGTCTAGCTAACGCAGAAATAGGCTCTAACTTAATAATCTGCTCATCACACACAGTAAGAGACACCCTGACTTATTCAAAGACACCGTGGGCGGTGCAGAGGATGAATAAGCATGATTCACTGCCACTCTGGCACCCGGGGCACGAAGAATAATAAAACCCAAAGAATTGTAGCCGCCTGAGTAGTAAATTAAGAGATCCAGGGCTCAGCTAGACTCTAGATATCAATGTTACCATGGCAATAAAGGGCCCCAGCCTTCAGCAGCTATTACAGAGCAGGCATCTAATAGGCTAGTCTATGTCACAGCCAAAGCCCAAGGGGCTAGCAAAGAAGACCAATTAGCATATCCATTCATTAGGGGCCTCTGCACACTTCTCTTAATTCCAATTAGTTGTTCCTTTGAACCAATGTCTCTTGCCTGCATTATACTCATTAGTGCCTTTTAGCCACTAGAAATAGGTTTGAACCTCCACAATGACCTAACAATTTCCCAAGCTTTCATTTTCCCCCTAGGGGTCTAGGCTTATACAGTCGCAAACCCATAGCCCTCAGTCCTTTGAAATGAAAGCATCTCTCACTGTACAACTGTACTCGACAGATGGAAACTCTGTTCAGGAATGTGATGCGCTAAGGGTTCTTCTTGGAACCCAGTGAAGTAGGGATCTAGGGCCATTATCTGGACCTTTCAGGTCAAGGAAACCCTCTGGCCTTAGCCAGTGAGCCTGCTGGCTATGCCTGCTGGCCACTACTCAGAGGCTAGCTATTCGGGAGGGGGAATTTTGGGCACTGGGGACCAGACTGGCATCATCAAAGTCAGCCAGTAACTGTTTCAGCTTGAAGTCCTGCCCTTCAAGGTCCAGCCCAAACCCCACCTTTCCCGGGAAGCCTTCCCTGATTATTGTAGCCCTAAGCGAATTCTCCCTCCTCCATGCACTTCAAAAATGACATTCTGTGCTGAGCAGCATACATGGGCAACCAAAGGCCCTAGCTTGGCCTGGAGCTTCCTTACCCAGTGACCTCAGAGTCCGCAGGTCACTAATCTTGGAAGGGACTGGGGTTCTAGAGAGTATTCAACATTACTTGGGTGACTCCAATGGCAAACAACTCTTAAGCTCCACTGCACATGACCTCCCAGAGTCCCTGAAGACCTAACCAGTCCTTGATATGGAAAGTACACAACTGCTCTTTGACGGCTCTGGGACACATTGTGGCCAACCCACAACCTACACAATTGTGGAAATGGCCCACAAGAACAGATGCCATAAACTAGTCCATCTCATGGTAAAGGCAGAGATTATCTGAAGGATGCTACCATATCTTCCTCCCTTTGGGAACAGGAGGACCCAGTCCATAAGATTTTTTCTGTTCCCAGTTAGTTACCATTGTCAGCAACTCTGTGGTTTCATCACAGCAGGCACTCAGGACAAGGGGCTTATAGAAGCAGTTGCTGAAACCTGTGTCCAAGAAATGAGCATGTGGTTTTCTAGACTTTAATAATGTGCCCCTGAATCTGCTGTTATATTCAAAGCCTCTCCTTTCTCTCTCCCCTTGTCCCTTTGTAGCCACTGCTTCGTTTGCATCCCCATTAGCCACTTGTGGCTCCATTCTGCTAGACTGTTAAGCATATTGCTTTTTTTTTTTTTTTTTTTTTTCAAATTTGGCAGGAATCATTTCCCTTCTAACTAGTGTTTTGAGTGTAAACTCATACAGATTTCTGTCTTCCACATCCTATGGGATTTGGTTATTTTACCCCACCCAACAGCTGGCATTCCAGAACATGGCCTGGGCTATAGCTGAAATACATGGCAAATGTCTTAAGTATATATCAAACCTCCAATTACCCAGAATGCTTAGGAATGGAAGATTCTAGAGAATGGAGTATTTTGTTACCTAAAGTCATGTCACTCCTAACTCCCTTTTGTCCCCCTACTCTCAGTTTTTGAAATGTTGTAAAATGACTGTACTCTCTTTTCAGCCTTAGACCAGTTAGCCTAGCCGTTGTTTGGTTTTGAGGCTTCCGAGGGCCTGGGGATTCTCATACTTAATATAAGGAATCACACAAAAGACTGGCCTGGAGAAGGTGTAGAAGATAGAGACCAACATCTACTGAGACCAGAGACCAGATTATCCCCTAGAATATATTTTGCTTTTAATAAAATTCAAAAAGAAGAATAAGTTTCTCTTTTTTGTAAGTGGCCTTTTTCTCTTCAGAGAAGGATATGGGAAGAGACACTGTTAAGGAAGAGTTCTGATTAGTAACATTACAGTGAAAGGAATTCTTACTTAAAATTAACTGCAATTGAAACCATTTTCATCAGAATAGCCTTGAATTGGAGTTATGACTAAATCTATCTAAGCTATTGTGCTGTTTTTCTCAGTAATGAATGTGCCCAGAATGTCAGTATCTGCAACATTCTCAGCCACTTGAGTATAATGGGGCTTGATTTGTGAAGGAAGGATCGCAAACTCCATCCAGGCCTTTTAACCACCCAGGCTCCAGTGGGGTGGACTCCAAACAGACCAAAAATGCTATACAATATTCTTAACTGTTTCTTCTAATTTTTCCTTTCTTTGGATCCCATGTTGGTTTCAGGAGTTATATATGTCTGGGAAACTGACACTGCAAAGTTCTGGCTTGTTCCCTGCCCTGATGCTAAGGGATAAATATAGATCTCAACCACTACAGAAATTTGGCCAGGATTTGGAGGGGTGTGTGTATGAGGGGCAGTGACTGATGGGGCCACTCTGACATGTGGGCTAGAAAAAGGCTTCCTTATGTCTAAGACCCTCTTTGGGGCAGTGAAGAATGAAGTAGGAGCCTGGCTTCTAAAATCAGAAAGAATAATCCACATTTTAAGAAGCTCATGGATTGACACAAATAAGAAATATTGTAGGTGGCTTAGAGTGTGTGCGGGGGTAGGGGGAGAGAGCAAAGGGAATCTTTCCTGACATCCTAGATCCTTTTGCATGAGATCAGCCTTATGAAAAAGGCAAGTTATTCTTGGCCGTCTCCCCTCACCCCCAACTCCCACCCACACCCACCCCCTGCATGCACTGATATCCAACTCTCAATTGAGAAGAACATGACTTAAGATTTCCATTGGGCCCATCATATCTCAAGCACTGGAGAAAGACAAGGGGTGGAAAGACACATAAAGGGGGGCGGGGCGGGGGGTGATTTGCTCATCCTCGTGACCCAGAATATCTCCCCCTCCTTGTAATGATGAGCTTGCTTTTCCATAAGGGCTTTCCCTTGATTCAGGGAAGGGGCCAACCAATGAGAGAGGGACATGTTAGATTATTTTGGGGAAGGGCTCATGCCAGGAGGGTTCACTTTTACCAGGCGCCAAGTGTCCCCAGCAACCAGTGTCCTCTGTACCAGCAGAAGCTCCAGAACTCTCACCCGATTGCCTGCCTCTGCTGCGTCTTTGCCCACTGAACAGTCATGAGAAGGCAACTCCGGTCCAGAAGGGCTCCATCCTTTCCTTACAGTTATCGCTACAGACTCGTGAGTGCCGGAGAGCAGAATATTTTGCTGCCCCCCACCGCTTTTTCTAATGGGGTGGGTTGGGGGCTGTGCAGACCTTGGTTTACTGCTGCCTCTCTTCGGGATGGGCATAAACAGCGAAGTTTAGGGAAACCCAGGGTTTCAAAAAGGAGCAGTGACTCCCAGCACCCCCGGGTACCCTAAATTGTTGGATAAAAGGAGGAAACCCCTCTTCCTGTGAAACAAAGATAAGGGAAGGAGAAGATAACAGAGAATAACGGGCTTATAAAATCTTTTCTTGGGAGTATAGAATTTTCACAGACCTTTTGGAGTATAAAAATTTAATTCTAATAGCAAGAAATTTAGCCAAGAGGGAAGGAAAGAGGAAGAGGAAATGAAAGGCACTGCCTACCCAGCTGTCTCAGTACCCTTGGGTGGTAGCTTCTTAGAGTCCAGCTGCTCTCTTTCTAAAGTAGAAATTCCAAACTATAGCTAAAATCATAGAATCCCCAATAGGAGCTGGGAGGAATCCTAGACAATATATCTCCAGAACCCCTCATTATGTAAAGGAGGCTACTGTGGCTCAGAGCACAGGAGTGACTTGCAAGTTAGTGGAGGAGCCAAAGTGAAAATGCAATATCCTCACTTCTAATCTTGTGCTCTTTCCATTGTATTTGCAGTATGCATCTTCCAAACCCCCGATCTGCCACTACCCATTTCCATCCTGATTGCCACGCCACACTGCCCAACATACAGACACATATACATTGTTTTGGTCTCACCGTTTATCTCCAGGGTGTATTACAAATTATTTGATCCAAAAGTTTCTTTGCATTTATTTTGCTATAAGACATTAATGTATGCCACACGCAGTACTTTTTGGGGAGAGGATTTTGAAATGTTCCCCAGAGAGGATTGTGATCTGAGTCCCAGGAGGAAACAAAGTCTAAGCCATTTTTCTTTGGGTATGGCCACTTATGTAACCAGGGAGTTAAGTGAAAACTGTCAACAGCCCGCAGAAGAAAATATACATTATTCTAAGTTCCTATCAACCTACAGAGGGCTTCTCTTAGCTTTTTAGCCACAATTCAAAGAATTATTTAATTTCCCCCAAAGTTTCTTCCAGCTCTCAGAACAGTTACAATCTGCAGGGGTATAAAACTATTTCTTACTTGCCTTCTTTTCTACGTAATCTTGCTAAAATGTTGTGTATAATTTCAGTTATTTGTCAAGTGGCTTGGATTTTAAATGCATCAGGGGATCTTGATCCTTATAATACTTGATCAAATTTAAAAAGAAATTAATGCAATCCTGTGCTAATTTCTCTTTTAAAATTAACCAGCCATTCAAATGTTTATGGTGTATTACTGCTCAATGCAGGGCACAAATTTAAAATTTATCCTTTGGGTCATACTGTTCATTTATATATTTGTTTATATGTTTATATATTTAGATTGCTCAAAATGGAGCCACCCTCTGTTCTTCAGACTCTTCTCTTTTAGGGAAACCTGATGACCCCATTGCACACCCACTACCATACCCCAGCACACTCACACACAGTATCACATGAGGGTAGTGCCACTTTAGGAAAGTGACAAAACAGAATCTTAGGGATAAGCATTCTCATTACCAAAGGATTTTCTATTGGATTTCATTAAATAGTTTCACAAAGATACATTTTACATTTAATTAATGAGGATCTTTTGGGGAAGGTCTCTCTTGCACAGTGTGACCATCTCCTTTACCTGGAAGCAGAGGAGAGGAGAAAAGATTTGAGGTTCCTAAAGCAAAGCTCAGGAACCTCTCACAGCCTCTCGGGTGTGAGAGCTGTAAGGGCAAATTAGCCGTGAGAAGATTAATTCTTCTCAGGAGGGTAAAGCTTTAATGACAAGCCATCTGTAATGGGATTATCATGAGAGCCCATATCTACAAATAAGATCAGGCTGAGGCCTAGACCAGCTGCCTCCTCTGTAGAAGGTTGAAGGCAGGCATCGTAACAAGGAAAGAAAAGAAAATTGTTCAGGAAATGTAAAGGGAATATATATTTCTCCTCAATGAAGTGTTATACTTCAAATTCACTGAGATTCTCGGGTGCAGTAGATTCTCTGGGGACCGTGATTGCTACCCACTGTGATATGCATGACAGCTCAGTTAGGGTGACAATCTCTGTGAAAGCATTCCTGCAGAGTCCTGCATCAGGAATTTTAAGTCAGGCAGGTATCACTGATGTTTGGTTAGGACATACTGGGTCAGCTTTACACTATGGAGGGCCATCGAGAGGCTAGAAAATATGGACTCTCCCTCTGGGTGCTCAAAATGTAGTTTGGGAGTTTAAATGTGTACATAGGTTCACACACAAGTGAAAGATATTAAGAACATGCATTAATCCATTCAACATTGAGTGATGGATGAAGTTTATTTTCCTAAGCCTTACACTGTGAGCCTATGTCAGTCAGCCATCCTTGATTATAATAAGCACCTAAAATCTTTTTCTGTGTGTTTTTTTGAGACAATGTTTCACTCTGTCACCCAGGCTGGAGTACAGTGGCATGATCACAGCTCACTGCAGCCTTGACCTCCCAGGCTCAAGCAATCCTCCTGCCTCAGCCTCCTGAGTAGCTAGGACTACAGGTGCATGCCACCATGTCTGGCTAATTTTTTAAATTTTGTAGAGACAGGGTCTTGCTATGTTGCCTAGGCTGTCCTTAAACTCCTGAGTTCAAATGATCCTCCTTTCTTGGCCTCCCAAAATGTTGGGATTATAGGCGTGAGCCCTAAAATCCTTTAGGAACACAGAACCTAAAGCATTGTGTTTCATTAATCTGCTAAGCTACCTCTAGGCACTTGTGCTTAATGTGATAGAGGAGAAATATCATTGTCCAAGATATCAAGAGACACAGGTTCCAAGACTGTCAACTCTATCATGAATTTACTGCATGGCTTTGGCTAGATCCTGTCCCATCTCTGGGCCTCAGATGGATAAGTAAATCTTGAAGGTCCCTGTCGGTTCTGATGTGATATTTTATATAGAGCTGTACATTGGAACAAATTAGAGAGCAATTCAAGAGGGCTTATAATCAAGAGCTAGATAGTGCTGTGCAGACCGAATGCTGAGAGCTGAGCCTTGTCATTCTGTATCACTTTTACTAATTCTGAGCAATCCAATTTGCTGAGCCCTCCTCCCCCCAGCAAAGGCAGCATTTTCAGCCGAGTGCCCTCTAAATGGCCTTTGAGGAATCAGGCAGGGAGGGAGCAGCACAGAGCCCCTGGTCTCTAGTGTTTGACACATCCTACCCCAACAGGTGCACAGCCCCGCAACTCTTCTGACTTGGACAGCAGAGAAGGGAGGGCAGCCTCATTTTCTGCTGCTGCAGTGAGCCTTGGCAAACCCCCAAAGAGCAAAGATACAATTCTCCGGCCTGTGGCTGGGAGGTATTTGAAACACCACTTTGGTGAAGTCTAGGTTTCTCTCTCTCCCTCTCTCTTTTTCAGTTTAATTTTCTTAGAATCACTCAGAGAAGATTACAGTTTCAAATCTCAAGTAATGGCTGCAATCAGTCAATCAACAAATATGTGCTGAGTATGTATTACGTGCCCAGCTTTTTGCCTAAGGCATAGAGGGGGGACTAAGGAAGCCTGGGGTTCCAGCTCTCAGATGGTCTTTCCAACCAATTTAAGGTAGGAAGAAATTCAAACTAGGGCAATAATCAGAGAAGCAGTTAATAACTTCCCATCTATTGTTTCTGTTGGGAAGGAAGGCTAAGTTTTGAGGAGGGGTACAGTAGTTGGCCTCTCCTCCTGATGTCCATCCCGGGCTATTTTTAGACACAACTTAAAATGGTGAAGTTGAGCAGCTGAATGTGTACAGGGTGTTAGGATAAAGCTGACTTGGACTGAAAGTTTGCCATCACGGACACAATGTCTAAGACTATTCCACCCTCTTCCTGTGTGAGTTCACCTCTGCTCTGATAGGCCAAGGTTAAGTGGGAGGTCAAGGCCCAGAACACAGTAGTGATATGAACAGTCCTTGGAGAAGAGCCCAAATGCCTGAAGCTGAGAATAAAACTTGCACCTCTATGGAAAGAATACTGAGTCAAAATGGGTCATAGAAAGGATATTTCCTCCAAAAGAACAGAGAGAAAGAAAATCCACCTCTTGTAACAACATGTATGTTTATGGGGAAGTGGAAATTTGAAGCATCTCCAAATATTGAGTCATTTCAATTTATTTTTGGCTGGTGGGATGCACCATTGTACATTTTTTTTCGAAAAGGGTGTTATGTTTTGTCACTGCTCCAGGATGATCCGGATGAAGTGAACCAGAACTACTTAGCAGATGAAGAGGAGGAAGCAGAAGAAGAGGCACAGGTGACAGTGGTGCCCAAGTCAGAGGAGGAGGAAGAAGAGGAGGAGAAAGAAGAGGAGGAAGAGGAGGAAAAGGAGGAGGAAGAGGGTCAGGGTCAGCCAACAGGCAATGCCTGGTGGCAGAAATTGCAGATCATGAACGAATACCTGTGGGATCCAGAGAGAAGGATGTTTCTGGCCCGAACAGGTCAGAGTTGGAGTAAGTCCCAATAGTTCCAATGCCAAAGTCTGGTGTCCTTTGCTTTTGGTGTGGTGTCCAGGGCTCCTTTACCATACGCTGGATGGGCTTGTCTGTGAACTTCTCTTTGCACTTCATGTAAAGGCATCAATGCCTAGGGAAATGCCTAGACTGTGGACAGATTCCATCAGAACAAACTCCACATGGTTGAACAAACTTGACTGTGTAACTGAAACTCACTGGGCTCAACATCAGTTGCAATGCAGAGAGACAGTGAGAATGAATTGAAAAAGCACATGACTTTTTAAAGTCCCAGTCCTGTCACTTTCTATCCATGTGACCTTGGACTCATCATTTTCCCTCTCTGAGTCTCAGTTTCCTCACCTGCCAAATGAGGAAAACAATCCCTGACTTGCTTCTCTCACAGGATCAGAGTGAGACTCCAATTAGATGTTAAAACTGTAAAGTTGAAAGAACTATGCAGAAGACTTCTTGTAAGATATGAGACTCAAATGCCTGCTAACCTGACCAAGTGTTTTTATGAGGCCTTATCACCTGGTAATGTCAGAGGAGAGCCAGGAGGCGTGTCCCTGGCCCCAGCTTGTGGGTGTCTTCCTCTGCTATGATAGACATGTTTTATCAATGGCAGAATTATCTTCCTTAGCATTTCCTCTTTGCATCATATGCTGCCATCATTTTTACTCCACAACTTCCCCATCACTGCCCTCCTACAGTCTTACCCACCTCTTAAACTATTAATGCTGAGCCTTCTCCTCAGGAGATTTAGCCAGTGGTAAAATTCACACTTGCCACAGTCTCTGCACAGCCCAGAAAAAGAGCAGCTGCTGGTTTGGAACTCAGTCAATCCACAGAAGAAAAAAAATAGAGGATGCCAAGGATGAAGTAACAGTCCCCTAGTGCCAAGGGTCTAGGTTGCTGAAGTTGATGGCCATGTCTTCTAAAGGCCCCTTGGCTAAGAATTCTTTCCCTCATAGTTAATGTTGCTAATTCAGCTCAGTCAAGGTGAAACAGTCAGCTCTGTTTCCTGGAATTAGGAATAGCAGGTGTGGGACTCTCATCTCCCTTCGCCCTTCCCCAATTCCCAGCCCCACCCTTGACCATCCCACAAACTCTCAACTGGAACAAATGTACCATTTAAGGAACATTCCAACATTCTGAAAGCTGCAGACAAATACTGGACACTCACTGGGGCTCCAAGGGTGCACAGCTGTTTCTCCCTTGCCTAAAGAGGACTGGAAAAACAAGCCTTGTGAAATGCAAGTGTGATTCTGGGAGGGGGAGCCTAAACAGCCAGCCATTAGAACTTCACCAGATGAGCTGATCCAAATTGCTTCTGTGAAAGACAATACATAGGCCAATAAGTGGGGATGAGGGAGGAAGGTTCAAGTGCCCAGAGAAGATATGGTAATAGCGACACTGCGTGATAGGCCATAGCCAGACCTCTGAGTAGCAGGTCTAAGTAGAGCCCAGGAATTCTTCTGTTGGGCTACCCTGGGCAAAGGGCAAATGGTAATGTTAATGCTTCAGCCATAGAGCACATGCCTTGCTGTCTTCTTTCCTGAGAACAAGGTGCCTACTTGTGCACTTACTAATGCTGTCCCAACTTGGACATCAACCTGCCCAATATATTTACCAGGCCTATGAATATAATCTGGGCCTTTTCTTTGGTACCTGCACATCCCTATTCTCGGAAACTCTATGTTATTTTACTGGATACCAACAAGAATCATACAAGGTAGTAATATTATTATCCCCATTTTACAGATGCAGAAACTGAGGCTTAGAGAGGGTAAGTAACTTGCCTATAGTCACATAGTTACTAAGTGGCAGTGCTGGGATTTCAAACCCTGGTTGGATGAACACCAGAGTTCATTCTTTTGCCAGAACACTGCCCCATTTCATGAACTCTAACAACGAACAAGGCCCTGATGTGTAGGGCCTCAGGACCTGATAGGGTGTTTTAGTGGGAGAAATGAAGAGTTGGGAGCATGGTTACTCAGTGGTCTGTCCAAGCCTGGGTGGGGGCATTGAGGAAAGAACCCTAGAGTACCTGGAGGAAAGACCCAAGTAATACTTGGACATCCAGGGCAGAAAGTGTCAGAGGGATCAATGGGTTCAGATGGGGACTGTGCTTGGTTTCGCCTGGGGGTGGCTGAGCTAACTATCTCAGTCTGTGATTACCTATCATAAACTCTAGGGCACCAACTCCTGGGTGAGGCTAAGGGGACTTATTGCTAGTGTCGTTCTCCTATCTACAACTTCCTGGTCACACATCCTGGGAAAAAAGGAAGATATCTCCAAAGGAATGTACCTGTGTTCCATTGCTTTCCCTTCATCCATGAAACTGAGTCTTTTGATCTCCATGGATGGCTCTAGCTGTTGATCCATTCCCAGGATGGGCATGGGGTAAAGGAATGGAGGCAGAAACACAGGGCAAATCCCATTAGATAGCCAGTGGACAGCAGCCAAGTATCACAGGCACACAGGTGCTGTCGTTTATTCTCCAGGGACTCCAACTGAATCAATGTGTTCATGTTCCAGTTTTGCTTTAGTTCATCTTAATAAAATAAAAAGGGTCAGTTCCATTTCCAGTCAGATTACTATGGGTTTTTTCTCCGTTCCACAATACCTTTTTTGGTTAATTTTATTTGGTTCATGGTTCAATTTAAAAATTAATATTTGGATTCAGTTTGGGGTACAGCAAAGTTAAGTGGTTTGTTCCAGTTTTTGGTTCATAATTCAGGTCAAATCTGTAGGTCCAACATCATGTCATTGCTGTGAACAGAGCCAAACGTTGTTGCCTGAGAGAGCCCCAAGGAGGGCTTGAAAACAGTTTCTCAGCAGCAATCTCAAGCTCATTCACCTCACTCATTGTTGCCTAATCCTGGGACAAACCTAGTCCTAATACAGCCCAAAGAGGGAAAATTCACACAACTATGCTTCTGGTCCTACAGCACTAATAATAATGTTAATAATAACCGATGATGACTGCCACTTATGGTGCATTTAGTATTCGCCAGGCTCTGTGTTATGCTATTTATATGCATTATTCAATGCTAAGAAGTAAGTACCATTATTGTACAGACGAGGAAATTGAGGCCCAGAGAGGTGAACAGCATGCCCAAGATTAAACAGCTTGAAAGTGGTACAGTCAGGATAGGATGTAAGGAAAGACTGAATTTCAGATATTGTTAGGGATATAGATAAGAATCTGAGGTAAGTGCTGTTTTTATCCCCATCTTACCTGTAAGGAATTGGAGGTGCAAGGAAGTTCTATAACTTGCCAAAGTTCACAGGCAAGTGTGAGTGATTAGGTACCGTTTCCTCCTTTTCCCTTCCCCACCCTGTGTTAGTGTTCTTTTTGAAAAGCAGAGCCATTTTATTCATCTTTGATAAAGATGAATAAAATTTGAAATAAGCAGGGCAAAACCTCACTTTGCCTTGACTGGAGGCAAGTCCAGTGGAAATTCATCAAAAGTTTGAATTATAGACTATGTGGAAAGAAATGCTGTTTTCATCACTTGCAAATACCTATAATTATTGGAACCAAGCTGCTAGGACTCTTCAGGGCATCCACTTTAATGAATAGCAAAGAATGATTTGTACTTAGGACATCAACGGTTGCCCAGAGGACTCTCAAGCAATTTGCCCTCTGCAGTACTTTAAACTCCACTCCATTGTATTCTTGTTCATGGCCATCATTTGCTCAGCAAGCCCTTCCATCGGAGATGTTGTAAAGGTAAACTGCAATTAGACCCCTGACACAATCCTCACTGACTCCAAACTGGTGAAATCTGAATAAGCAAGGACATACTGAATCTGGGGAAATTTTTTAAAGAGCCATTTTGTGGTTGGGTTGGTTCTGGTTCATGAGTCCAAGCAGGGAGGAAGGGCTTGTTGGCAAGCACTGACCACTCTCATCTATGATTGCTCTGCAGGCCTGATCTTACTCGTTTACTTCTTCTTCTATGCCTCCTTGGCTGCTGTGATCACCCTCTGCATGTACACACTATTTCTGACCATCAGTCCCTATATACCAACCTTCACGGAGCGGGTAAAGCCTCCTGGTGAGTGTGCCCAGATGCCCTGTGTTGTCAGAACTTGCTGGACAGAAATATGCTTGCACAGCATGTTCAGCCTCAATTAACTTTGGCTCTTCCTGGTAATGACTTAGAGATTCAATTATTAGGAGGAAAAGTAAAATGGTACTTGGCAAATTATGGTTCTTTTTATTTTGATTGCTTGGGGGGAAATGGTTTCATGGGAATCAATTAAAAAAAAAATTATCCCAAGAATGGGTTAATATATCCAAGACCTGTTTTCATTGCCAGGCGTTATGATCAGACCCTTCGCCCATAGCCTTAACTTCAACTTCAACGTTTCTGAACCCGACACTTGGCAGCATTATGTGATTAGCCTAAATGGCTTTCTCCAGGGTAAGTAAGTTCCTCTGAATAGTGGAAAGTTCTTTTGAAAGGTGGTGGGTGGGAATCCAAATTTCAAAATTCACCTGGCCCAGGAATCCCAGTCTTACTAACCCCAACTTGTCATGGTCTGTCCTTACTTTGCATCCCCCTTAGCACCTGTAGCTACAATCAGAATTGCTCTAGTGTGTGACTGCATGTTGTCTTGAAAGCATACAAGTCAATTTTCCAGCAAGATAAGCTCTTTGAGGCAGAGAACATTTTTCTTTTCTTGAACACGATACAGCACCCAGTTAAGTCCTGAACATATCCAGATGGCTCAATAATGATCATTTATAGAAGATAATTCTGGGGGGAGATAGTGGTGGGAAAAGAAGAATGTTCTCCAGAGCTGGAAGGTTTCTGTCTTCTAAACTTTCTCAAGATAAAAGAAGTCATTTCTTGGAGATGGGCTAACTTGAAGGGAGAGGGCAAGTGTCTTTATTTTATTTTATTTATTTTATTTGAGACGGAGTCTCACACTGTTACCCAGGCTGGAGTGCAGTGGTGCGATCTCTGCTCACTGCAACCTCCACCTCCCAGGTTCAAGCGATTATCCTGCCTCAGCCTCCTGAGTAGCTGGGGCTACATGTGCGTGCCATCACGCCCTGCTAATTTTTTTTATTCTTAGCAGAGACGGGGTTTCACCGTGGTAGCCAGGATGGTCTCGATCTCCTGACCTCATGATCCGCCTGCCTTGGCCTCCCAAAGTGCTGGGATTACAGGCATGATTCGCTGCGCCTAGCCAAGTGTCTTTATTTAACAGCATTCCAGAAAGGAGTTAGAGGAAGAATCTCTGGGTGGCAGTCGCTCCAACATTCTGATCCCAAATATTTTCGAGGTGCCTATCTCTATAGTGTCATCAGATAAATTTTCAGGGGCAAATGAATGGCTTTGTGGGAGACCTTTTCACAAGGTAATATCTGAGGTAGCAGCTTGGTTAAGGTTAACAGAGCACACAGGTTCTTTATGCAGCTATCAAAGAGGAGCTCCAGTGGGGTTTGCATTTCTGCACCTAATCTTTGTGGGGAAAAAACGCCAGTCATTCTGGCTTGGTTGTCCTGGCCTGGTTGAAGTGGGGTTGATCCATTCTAGGGGCAGCTACTGTTACAACATGTGCACTGAATTAGGAGAACAATCTCTTGTCATGTGCTAGGAAGTGTTATTTAAATACATAAATTTGGTCATTTAACTTTAACTCTGCATAATAAAGTTGATCGTCCTCATTTTATAAATGAGGAAACTGAGACTCAGAAAGGGGGAGTAATTGATCAAAGACTCTGGCAGCAGAACCAGTGTTTGAATCCACATTTCATGTTCTTGACACCCTTCGCTGCTGTAAGTGTTATAACGGGACCAACAACATGGGCATCTCCTGGGAGTTTGTTAGAAAGGCAAAATCTCAGACCACATTCTAGAGCTACTGAATCAAAATCTGCATTTTTAAAAAATTCACAGGTGATTTGCAGGAAATTTAAAGTTTGAGAAATGCTGCTTTTCATAATTCTACACTGCTGTCATATGACCAAGAGTTAGAAACTCAGCTTTATATCAGTAAGGCTCAGTGTTATTTTGGGTAAGTCTGAGTTTCAGATTCCTTACCTGTGAAATGAGGGGAGATGGGATCTGAGTCCATGTAGTTCTATTTTTAGCCACAGAAATGTTTTAGGCATCATGGCCAGCACAGTATCTTCTTTTGTTTCAGAATGCTTGCAAGTGATTGCAAATATATTGCCGGATTCCCTGCTGAGAAAATCCCTCCAAGAAGCTAGTAGACAGAGAAATACCAATTCTGACCTGATGATGATGGAAGCAGGAAATGTTAGGAAAAGCACTAGTTTTTCAGTTTCTAAGAGTAGATAATGTGTCCTGCTAAAAAGAAGCACATCTCTGAAATAGACATCCCAGAGTATCACTTTCACTCCCATGAGGACTGGGATTTTGCAATAAGGGTCATGTCCATGTCACATTATTTTTAATGGAACTACCTCAAGAGAAACAATGAGCACATGACTGCAGCCTCTATTTAGAAAGTTATTTGAGCATAGTTCTTGTTCTAAAAAATTAAAACAAAGCCTTGAATTAAATGTAGCTTTGTCAAAGAAAAAATAAAGGCATAGCCATAATTGGATAGATTTAAAATTCCCAGTTGCCAATTAATAATATCAAACCCAAGTCACAACCTGTGGGTTTGATATTATTAGATGAGAATTCAGCAGTACATTTTGAGTTTTACCTCTGGTAGATCATAGGTGCAAAATCTCCTCTGAAATACTGAGCTACTTTGAACATTAATACATAGGGACTGAGTCTAACAGGACTAACTGGGCTGCATCATTTAGAATCAAATTGGAAATAATGCAGTAATTTCTAAAGCCCAGTTTTATGTATGAAATTTGGCAGCCCAAAGAGTTACCTCATGGCCGGGCGCAGTGGCTCAAGCCTGTAATCCCAGCACTTTGGGAGGCCAAGACGGACAGATCACAAGGTCAGGAGATCGAGACCATCCTGGCTAACACGGTGAAACCCCGTCTCTACTAAAAAAAATACAAAAAACTAGCCGGGCGAGGTCGTGGGCCCCTGTAGTCCCAGCTACTTGGGAGGCTGAGGCAGGAGAATGGCATGAACCCAGGAGGCGGAGCTTGCAGTGAGCTGAGATCCGGCCACTGCACTCCAGCCTGGGCGACAGAGCGAGACTCCGTCTCAAAAAAAAAAAAAAAAAAAAAAAAAAAAAGAGTTACCTCACAAATAGCCTCTTTAAGCTTGCTCCCTGATGTATGTATCCTTTGACACATGTTACATTCCATCCAATGTAAAGGACATTAACCCTGAATGTCTCAGGTCTCAGTAGACAAGATCTCATGCCCTCACCATCCCCGTAGAGACCCCGTGGTTGTCATTGGTTTCTATCTTTTAACTTATGCTTCTATTTTGCAGTGCTAACTTCCTTCTGTAAAGGATGAAGAGCTGGCTTATTCCCTCCCCTGCCTCCTCCTCTGCCTCTCCTTCCTACTCCACCTCCTTCTCCTCCTCTTCCTCTTCTTCCACTTTCCTTCTGTCTCACAACTCATACTTCTCACTCTCTTACAATCAGGTACCTCTCACTGACTTTAAAGGGAGACATTGTAACTGCCCAGCGGGTTCACCTTGCCCACTGCCTAGACGGAGCTGATTTATCAAGACAGGGGTATTGCAATAGAGAAAGAGTAATTCATGCTCAGCCTGCTGTGCAGGAGACTGGAGTTTTATTATTACCCAAATCAGTCTCCCCAGGACTATTTCTCTATTGCAATCAAATCCATGTACATTGGGTGGGCAGTGCCCCGCCAGTAAAGACAGTACCAGAGTCGGTCCCCAGCCCAAGAGAACTAGGTGGCTGCTTGGGCTGGCCTCTGGATCCATTGCCAGCTGAGGGGGTGGGGGGGAGGGCTACTGAACCATGAGCAGGTAGCCATAAGGGCAATCCCAAAAGACCACCCAAATTTGTAACCGCCCAATGGGTTCACCTTGTTTCCTAAGTGAAGTTAAGGAAATTTAACCCAGCAACTTAGCTTCCTTATATATACATCATACCCTGAATATTTCATTCCCTCTTCCAAAATCTACCAACTATGTGCCTATTTCTCTCCCAGAAGTAGAAGGGACAGCCTTCCAAGTTTACAGTTTATCATATCTGAAAAGAAATGGTGGAAAATAGAGAAAAATTATAAAGTGACTAACATAGGACCCAGAGATGGATATCCAGAAGTTCCATGGGAATGAAAAGCAAGGGAATAGGCAATCAAACTGGGCTGAAGTGACTAGTCAGGAAGACTTCCTAGAGGGATGGCTGCCGATGAAGGCTGTTGGGTACCTGATGCCAGGTCACAGGAAGACTGAGTGGGCTTTCAGAGGCATACAAACAAGCTGGAGAAAGGAAATTTGGGAGGGAGGACTACTGAATGCATGGCCTTCCCCTGTAGCACCTGTCTAACATAACCCGTTGCCACTCACACATGCTTTAGGTTATAATGACAGTCTTCAAGAGGAAATGAATGTAGACTGTCCCCCGGGGCAGTACTTCATCCAAGATGGCAATGAGGATGAGGACAAGAAGGCCTGCCAATTTAAACGCTCCTTCCTAAAGAACTGCTCTGGTCTGGAGGACCCAACTTTTGGATACTCTACTGGACAGCCCTGCATCCTTCTAAAGATGAACCGGGTATATTGGCTTTTGATATCTGGTGGTGATAAGTGAATGAACTAGATAGGAGGGCTCTGGCCACTCCATTTGTCTTGGGCTCTGTCTTCACACACCACAGGTTTGGTCATTTTTACTGACAGCATCAGAAATACAAATAACCAGATAAGCCTATCAGTTTCTTCTCCCCTCCCCCCAGCACTTCCTGTGGCCATTCTTCTCCTTCACTCCCAAACCTGCTGCTTGATGGCCTTTGTCAAGAATGGGGTCCTAGTCAAGTGCAGTGGCTCGAGTTTATAATCCAAGCTACTTGGGAGGCTGAGGAAGGAGGATTGCTTGAGCTTAGGAGTTCAAGTTTAACTTGGACAACATAGTGAGACCTCATCTTTAATTTTTTAAAAAGTATTTTAAATAAAGAATCGAATACTGAGCTGTTTGAAACAGGGGATTGACATGAGGGTGGCATGGGGGACAGTTCTTACATCATAAAAATGCATTTTTCTTCCATCCTGTCATGACTTAGGTGTGGCAGAGCCTTATCAGTCACACCCCTCTTGAAATTAGAAAGTTCTTTACATCTTTAGAGTTGACTTGCTGAAGTTTCCCCTTGTGTGTAAATATCAGGCATAAATACAACACGGAGTAAGTTGAGCTGCTTAGCTCTAAAGATGTTTTGCATTTTTTGCTTTTTGTAACATTTCTGAGAAGGCGAAATAGATGAAGTATATGCCTGAGGAAGGATGATTGGGAGGAGGGTTAGAAAAGCCCCAATTTTTACTGTCAAATATGTTTTGTTAAAAAA
This sequence comes from Macaca thibetana thibetana, assembly GCF_024542745.1. Classification (NCBI taxonomy): domain Eukaryota; kingdom Metazoa; phylum Chordata; class Mammalia; order Primates; family Cercopithecidae; genus Macaca; species Macaca thibetana. Next base: position 115,424,378 of record NC_065598.1, read on the forward strand.
AAAAAAAACCACTGGTTTTCTTTTGATAGGTTGTAGGCTTTCGTCCTGAGCTTGGAGATCCTGTGAAGGTTTCCTGCAAAGTCCAGGTAAAGAGGCCTTTTGAGTAAGCATTGTTAGCACATCTGTTTCACGCAAAAAGGTAGTCCATCCCTTTCAAGGACTTACACATGGATGGTAGGCTAAGGAAAAGGTTAATCTTTTCATAACTACACCTCTCTTTAGTTCCTTCAGGTTTTCCTCTTTCCAGAAAGCATTCAACTCATGTGTGTTTGTGTGTATAGTGTATGTGTGTGTGTGTCAGTCAGTGTGTCATGGTTAATACTTGTGAAAACCAAAGAATGAACCTCAGCTAGGGGCCACAGCGGGGAACAACAGTGTGCCAAGTCATTAATTGAGATTCTGTGTACACTTTTGCTTAGCTCTAATTACTTGTTTCTTTGAACTAAACAAACAGCTTTCATTAGAGTCATTAGTTTCCAGATTTTAAAACTGAATTTCACATTTTGCAGCAATGACCAGTGGTACTGGGTGTTGCAATCACAAATGACTATAAGGGAAGTATAAACAGAACTCGATTAATATGCTAATTAACTGTCCTTCGAGGGACCATTAACTTCTATCTCATCTGTACCAATTAGCTCCCTTGTAGGAAAAAGCCCTTAGATCTTGGGTTTACTTCTTAAACAGGCAGTAGCTTTCTCCTGTTCTGTGACATCAGCTGCACCCCCAGACCTGGATAGTTGTCTTGCAAATACGTGAGACCTGGTAATCCCATTCTCAGTAGGAGAAATACAGTTGAAAACTTCAGTCTTCATGGTGGCAGATCAGAAAACAGCAAAAGGCAGCATTTATTCAGCCAATATCCCACATTCAGCAAGCTTTTATTGATCACTTATTATATATCAGATCCTCTGCTAGGTGTTAGAAGTGTTGAGGTAAGAGTACGGCTCTGTCTCTGAAATCAAGACAATCAAGTATTACAAGTGCTATGAAAAGTGAAGATGAGCTCTGAAAGGTCAGGCAGTCCTTGCCAAATGAACAAGGTAGGAAGCACATTCTGTTGTCATGTATATGTGTAAATATTCACAGTGTGAGGTGAGACTACAAACTATGCGAACTGATTCCCCAGACCTTCACGAAAAATAAATTTCGTTGCTTTTTAGAAGAATGTATTACAAGTAAATCATAAAGACCAACTTAGTCTTAAGCTAGCGTATTAACTGGACAGAGTTCTACTTATTGTTCCCTAATGGAAGCTGTTTGTTTTTCAGCTTACATCAAACCTTGCTGAGAACTGTCCTTTCTAAAATTGTTTTAATGTTCTAATTATTATTTTTAGCTACCTCCTTACATATTTTATGTCCTTTTAAACACATATATTAAGAATTTCTATACATTCTATAATAAACAATACTGGTCAAATCCACACCCATTTGTGGAAATCAAGCAGGATAAGGTAATGACTAGAATAAATTAAGGAGAGATTAGTTTGTACCAAGAACAATTAAAGTATATTGACAGAAGTAATCACATGACCTTAGTGAGTAATTTACTAGTAGTGATGCACTATTTGTCCTTACTAGCCCCCAGACCTCTGCTGTTTAGGGCAAGCCGAATGTATCGCAGAATGGGCAACCCCCTACCTGACATAATGTGATAAGGGTAGACCTGTTTACTTTAATCATTTGCATACCCAAGCTCTTGTTGCTTACCCCTCTGACCCCACCTACTGTAATTAAGCACTACAGAGAATATGGTCAGAGACATGAGTCTAGGTGAGCCAACTGTAGGCTGTGTGCCTGTGTATCAGGTACCTATGCACTTGATCTGACTTCCAATAGAACCAAGCCTGCAGTGTGCAAATCATGGAGTGGGATTTACTAAATATGTTCTAACGTATATCTCCCTCAGCTCCAAAGTCCAAGACTGTGTCCCAGGCTCAGTGTGATTCTTTGGAGAAAGGCTGGAGTTGTCGGGCCTCTTTCCAGAGCAGCATCAGATACTGCAAGCCCTTTGGACTGCTTCTGTCTGGGTCCCCCAGAAGCCAACAGAGAGCCATACTGAGCACCTTTGGCCTCCTCAGTTCAGGCCTTCTATTCAACATCCTTTGAACTGAAAAGACAAGGCACAGTCACTCCCTAAAAATGCTCTTCTAGGGACAGGTCACGGCTGAGCTCTGCCCCATTCTGCTTTCATGGTCTTCCTGGAACAGTTGGTTATGGGTCACACAGTGATTTCGCCTGAGGTACAACTCCCTTTAGCTCAGACTCTAACCCACTCTGTGACCCAGCACCCCACATATACCTGCTTTTGCTTACAGAGAGGTGATGAAAATGACATCCGATCCATCAGTTACTACCCAGAGTCGGCTTCTTTTGACCTCCGCTACTACCCTTACTACGGCAAACTGACTCACGTAAGCTGTATCCCCTTTAGTCATTGCTGTCAGAAAGGGCTCAGTGACAAAGGAAGAGCTGGCTGGGATCTATGAGAATTAGGGAGCAGGAGATAGTAGAGGGGTAAATAGCTGCTGGCCATAACCAGGAGCTCCCTCTACCAATTCTTATCACAACCACACTCCTTTCCATATCCGAAAGAATCTCATATATGGCCTAGTTTAACCTTTTAAGTTTACAAATGGGAAAATTGGGGTTCAAAGAGAAAAAGTGACTTGCCCAAGACCATACAGCTAGATAGTGGCAGAGTCAGGAAAGATAAATTACTACCAATGTGCCTAAACCTGCATTAATAATCACGCTTCTGTTTCTCCCATTTGAAGCGCTGGGGTCAGTCCCCAACAAAGGGACTCAATAGACACTAGTTTTGGTTTAATTCATGGTCTGATCTCCAGAAAAATCATATCATGCTGAGTCAGAATTGGTTTTTCCCAGAGGACAATCAGATATTTGACAGTGACTTATCAGAGAAATGTATGATTTTCCCACACTTTCCCAGCGCAAGGAGAGTATGTCAGTTGCTTTGGCCATTTGAGAATTGGCATCATGGGATTTGCTCAGTTCTCTTTGTGAGGGGCATCACCCTGCAGTGATTATCTGATCACTTCCCTCCTACCACCTCCCCACACTTAGAATTTATTGTTCTTCTACCTACAGGTTAACTACACATCCCCCTTGGTGGCAATGCACTTTACAGACGTGGTGAAGAACCAAGCAGTGCCTGTGCAGTGCCAACTGAAGGGCAAAGGCATCATAAATGATGTCATCAATGATCGTTTTGTGGGCAGGGTAATCTTTACCTTGAACATAGAAACCTAAGAACTTCAGGGGACCATTCTTACCAGTTCTGTTTCTGTTTTATCTCATGGTATCTCTGGTAGCACTTGAATTCTTTTTCTTCAGTTAGGACACAGCCAGATGGACATCTAAGACAGCAGATCATCTTTCCTTGCCTATGACATGTGTATAAAATGACATTGTGGAAGCTGTTTGATTTTTTTAAAGGTAGTCTCTCCTGATGACAAACAGAGTTTATTAATTTCCTTTCCCTCCACTTAAAACTAAAACCTGTTCTTGCTGCTGGTAGTCTCCCTGTAGCACAAACACAGTATCTGATAAAATTTACAATAGCCGTGCAATAGCCATCAAGGAGAATTTCTATTATGATTATAAATTCATCATGTTTTCTAAAATTCTGTTGGTTTTAGAGGTCAGATTCCTCCCAACCAGGCTAATAATCTAACATATTTTTTAAAAATCTGCCTAAGCCGGGTATGGTGGCATGCATCTGCTGTCCCACCTATTCGGGAGATTAAGGCAGGAGGATCACTTGAGCCCAAGAGGTCAAGGCTGCAGTGAGCTGCATTGCACTCCAGCCTGGGTGACAGAGTGAGAACCTGTCTCTGAAGAAAATAAAACCTGCCTGGCAAGGTCTTTCCCTGGGAATCACCACTCAGACCAACCTAGACAACCTAGACCATTATACCTAAAGACCTCTATATCCAGAGGTGCTTAGGAAGCTTCTGCCTCCCACAGACAACTAAATGCTTATTCAAAGACTAGGTTATTTTCAACTGGGAAAAAAGCAGTCCTAACAGGATATTGTCCTGGGATAGAGATGAAGACTGTCCCTGTGACTTTTTAAAGAGGTGGGGCTCACTGCAACTGGGGAGAACACTTAGCATATGGATATGATTGGTGTTTGATTCCTTGCTCTCTGGTGTAATCGTCTAAAGGCAAATATTCCTGCAAACAGGTTTTTCTCAGCTTCAGGCAGAGGAGACAACATGGAAGAAGATTCCCACCAGCTAGTTCTTCTTGGGCTATTTGTTTGACTATAGCATGGTGTTTTTTGAGACCATCAGGGGTGGTTACATTGACCTTCTGCTACAGCTCTGGAAATTGAAATCAGAGTCTGTCAATGAATACATGACAAGACAGAACGTTCCTGCCAGGCCAGGCAAAAGCCGAGACCCATTAGCAAGTTTAGCATTTACTTTAAAAATGACATGAGGCAGATGCGTATCCAGGATGTGGATCAGCCAGGTCACTTTGTCTTATCTTTGGTCACCTGATCACTCCACCGCTTCTTAACACCTCCACCAGGGGGAGGGCTGGCACAAGAAGAAGGAAAAAAAAAGCAAGCATCAGGGAATAGTATAGTGTATCAGGGTCCGAAGCAAGTTCAAATGCCACATAGGAGCATCCAAAGTCTGAATCTCCTCTACGATGTTTCCTTTCTCCCAAAGCAGGGAACCGGCAGTCTGGTAGTGAAGACAAGCAAGTGGAGAAGTTATAAAATATAGTTTAATGAGAGTTAAAAACTAGTATGTGGAAAGCTATGGGAACATGAGGGAAAATACCTTGAGCTGAGAAAGTAGCAGAGGAAATTTCGCATGCAAAGCCACAGTCATGAAGAGACCATGGTGTGTCTGGGTAACTGTGAGCAGTTTATGTAACTGGAATGAAAAGGGTTCAGAGGAATGGCAGGGAGTGGCAAGAGATCGAGCTAGAGAAGTATTCAGGGACGGAAAGAGGACTTTGAGTTTTATCCAATAGGTGAAAATGAGTAATTAAAGCATTTTAATCAGGGAGGCTCTGTGATCACATTTGGATTTTATTTTATTTTACTTTATTTATTTATTTATTTATTTTTGAGATGGAGTTTCGCTGTTGTCGCCCAGGCTGGAGTGCAGTGGTGCCATCTCGGCTCACTGCAACCTCCACCTCCCGGGTTCAAGTGATTCTCCAGCCTCAGCCTCCTAAGTAGCTGGGATTATAGGCACACACCACCATGCCCAGCTAATTTTTGTATTTTTGGTGGAGACAGGGTTTCACCATGTTGGCCAGGCTGGTCTCGAACTCCTGACCTCAAGTGATCTGCCTGCCTCAGTCTCCCAAAGTGTTGGGATTATAGACGTGAGCCACCGCACCCAGCTTGTATTTTAGAAAGAGCACTTGGCAACCACTATGTGAAGGGTGATTGGAGAAGGACAAGACTGTGGAATGGGGAATAAGGAAGGAGGAGTTTGGAGAATGACTCCAAAGGTTTGAGCTTGGCTAGAACCGGTAAGATGGTGACATTGTTGATCAAGACTGGGAATACAAGAGAGAAGCAGGTTTGGGGAGATGAATTTTGAACATTTTAGATGTGATTTTCTATTGGTCAGACATTGGTGTGGAGATGTAAACACATGTAGGGTTGGGGAGAAGGAAACATGAGAACGAAAGCAACATTGGGTTAAGGGAACTTGCTTAAGAAATTTTAAGCTATTTAATCTTGGGAATTGAAGCCAGTCATGTAAACATACCACACCAATCTAGTCCCTAACAGTGTTTTTTCTCTTGGCATTGTGGCGGAAAGAATTGCTGTTCCTCTTTGGAATCTCCTTCCCAGACACCTTCAAAATCTTATTGACAGAGTAGAGGGAGGCCAACCACTACTAATAAGTAATAGAAGATATAGGATCTTCTACAGTAGGTTAATGGGAAATACAAAAACAAACAAACATACAATGAAACTGCCTCCTCTCAACCCATTTTCTTAACAAATTCAATTTTCAAAACTAACCTTTAAAAATAAAAGGATCAAAATGAAAAAGACAACAACTTTTAAACCACTTGAAAATTACCTCAAACAATCAAACTCTCAAGATTCAGTAGTAAAAGATAATAGAACGTTAGATCTGGAAAGGATATTAGAGAGTGTTTAGAAAAAACAACTTGCATTGCATCTGACTCCAGGTCCAGTGCTCTTTCTACTCTGAGCTGCTGCTTACCAGAAAGTACCATCTTCTTAAAAATCAATGAATGATATCCCAAACATTTTGAAACATATGTAAATTTTGAGTTAAAATAGTTAACATTTCACAGGAATTCAACTACTGGTGCTATATTTTATACATAATACATGATCCTGTTAAATGCATTGACTATTAGACAAGGAATTATGAATCATTTGTCAAACAATATTTCTCTTTCAATGGAATCCATTGTGTCCACAATTGCAAAGCAATATTGAAGGGCACTAAGATAGTTTGTGTTGTCAGCTAAGACATGAAAAATATAGCTTTACTATACAGAACTGGATATGATAATATATTCATTAAAGTTATATTTTAACTGTTCAATAAACTTCTAGTAGATTAATTTAAATAGTTCCCCATACTGTGCTGCATCAGGATTTGATTTGTATGCCATCTGTTGCAATGCACTTGGTTTTACTTGCTTGTCAATGAGAAATACTATTTCCAAATGTTTTCACGGTTTTGTCCATGCTGGACTTTGGTTATGATTTTTCACCTTCTACGCCCCTGAAATCATTATCCTAAAGTAACCTTTCTTAGGCACCTATTTTCTGGGGATCAACATGTAAAAAAACATTTATATTGTCTTGAGGAGTTGTCAACAACAATAAATTGAAATAAAAAAGAAATGTACGATTTTCTCTTTCTAGACCATATCACTGATTTTCCCAGAGGAATATTGGGCAGCCATGTGGGTGGAAAACTTGACAATTGACAACCTGTTAGTTAAATATTGTTTTTCTTCTCTCTCCCCTCTTTTTGACTCTTGGGGTTTAGTCATACGAGGATAAAACTAAAAGTTGTTTCATTTCTGGGCATTTTTTCTTTTGTAGTCTCTGTGCTCTGGTTTCTCATTAGACTGCTTTGTGAGAGCAGCCTTTTTTTTTTTTTTTTTTTTTTTTTTTTTTTTAAATCAAGGTTGAGTCCTGGTATAAACTGTTATGTTTGTTTGTGTAGGAGAGGAGGAACACTAAGAGAAACTTTCAGGGGGAGGGAGGGACAGAATCAAAATTCAAAGAGAAACTTTGAAAATGTTTGATGAAAGTCTGGCTAAATGGCTTTAAGGCACATCTAGCCACAAACTGTCTCCCAGAGCAAATCTCTAATGGCAATTGCAGTTAAAGACATAAATGTTTCCAATCCCTTATTCAACTCAGGGGCTAGGCTGTAGCAGGAAACTTTCCTTCTTTCCTTGGAAGCTGCCTCAGTCTAAAGTCTGCTAGGCAACAGATCCCTGATCCCAACATATTTCTAATTCTTCATTAGAGTCATTTTCTTTACTGCCTCCCTCTTAAAATAGTCATACATAATAAAGTAATTTAACCAAACCATACAGAAGTGTGATTTACACTGTGCTTTTATCCAGGCAGAAAATGGAGATTTGGGTATTTATATGCATATGTTGGGAGGCAGGAGAGTAGATACAATGTATGGAGGCAAAGGGCAAGGGAAAATAAATGGAAACACTACTTCACAAAGTTCTTTAGTTGCAATCTAGAAGGGAAGAAGGGTTGATACTGGGATCCAAAAGTTTTAAGCAGAATATAGTAGGCTTTCAGTCTGACAGCTTACTCTGCAGAATGTACTTCCATGCAGACCCCTATATGACCATAACTCAACAAGAAATAGATAGCACACTTGACAAAAAAAAGGATAATTGGAAGAAGATTTATTTACAAAGGGATTACTTACGGAAGCATAGATATAGGGAACCACCAATAACACAGTAACCCAGCCTAGTGAGAGCTGAACTCTTACCATCTCTTGACCCTAAGGTATAGGAGCAGGAAATGGTTACTAGAACTCAGAAGGAATGAGTTGTGTACAATTGGCTGCCTTGAGAGGAGTGGTGACTTTGTTGAAGGACTGAGCTAACCCAAGGTGATCTTTTAGGGAGAATAAATACTGCAACTTAATGTTTCTCATTGGCCAAACCCAACCAAAAGCTGGGGGTGGGGGGGGGGGACAACAAAACAAACAAACAAACAAAAAACGATTGATGCAGACCATATAGGTCAGACTCCTAAAAAAGAAAGCAGGGTGGAGAAAGGTGGAGATTGCATCTGGAGGGGCAAACTGGCGATATCTAGCACAGTTACTGAGTGGAGGTTCTGTGAGCAGACTCCTTGGAGCCTGGTATAGTGTTGGAATCATCTACTGAACCAACCCTAGGGACTGGGGCAATTTTATTTTCATACATACTTTGCTTCATGGCTGTGGGGTCAAAGGCATTAGGCTTTTCCATTATAGAACTTTTTTTCTCTATTCTTTAGTATTTATTCCCTTTTCAAATTTTCTCATTCATACTTTCTAATCTGGTGTCCTTTGGTATATTATTTAGAACTCTTTTGCTTGCATGTGACAAAACAAGCAAATGAACAAAAAAATTCAAATTGACTTAAGGATAAAGGGGAATTTACCAAATCAAAAAACTGAAAAGTCCAGCTGTAGTTTGGGTTCAGGCATAGCCAGGTCCAGGAACTCAAAGGTGTGATTAGGAAGTAGTCTCTCTCCACCTCTCTATTCTGCTCTCTATTAAATCAAGATAGGCAAGAGGGCTGCCTGCCTTGCCAGGCCTACATCCTCAAAGGTTAATGTCCAATTGAAAAGAAAGCTTCTCTTCCCTGAAAATTCAAATAAAAAATAAAAGATTCTTAAGCGAGGCTTCAAGTGGCTGACTAGTGGCATTTCATATTTGCCTCCTCTACTAATAAGAACTAAAATAGCGAGTAGATAATCATGCTTAGAATAGACCATCCAAGGAAGAACACTGGAATTCAACAGAAACGTGGTAAGAAACACCTAAAGCAAAGAAGGAGAGGGAAGCAAAGCAGCCTAATCAGCTGGAATCAACTGGGAGCCTGGAGAGACTCCCCAGTGCTGAGAAAGGGTAAATGAGAGGCCCCTATGGGATCCACATTCCCACCACGAATCCCTGCCATTCTAGCCAGGGGAGAGCCCCTAGATTCTTGCAGACCCTGAAACTAACCTAGAGAGCTACCTGGAAACTGCACAATGACACTGCTCCAGGGAGAGAGTCTGTGCTGGGCCCCACACTCCCTCCCATTCCTAAGCAGCTACATACAGCAAAGGGCCATTTTGAGAGCCCAGCCCACAATTGACTGCACATTGTCCTGGGGCCCAGCAGCACCCTGGCTGAGGTGCCACCCAATTGCAGTTTGCCACAGGGCTGAGGCACAAGCACGATGCAGCCTGGCACAACCAAACTTGGGATACAAGAAGAACATGCACTCCCCACCTGCTGGAATAGGCTGCTGCCACTGAAGGCAACTTGCAGTCCCCAGTGGCAGGGCTGCAGCATGGCTGCTGCATTCCACTTGAGCATTCCACTGGGACCTAGGGATTGCCTCACCTTTGCCTACTATGGCAAGTGTCTGCACACACTGTCGAGGGAACTGCCCACCCCGGCATTGCCCCACACTCCATGCCAGAGCACACAGTCAAAGGGTCTGGGAACTGCCCAACCCAGTTCCACCTTTAACACCTAAGTACTCCTCCTGGTGGCTGAGATTGGGCCTACCGGCCTTGCTGATACCACCCAGCTGGCACCTACCTGAACAAGCCACCTGCAGACCTGGAGACTGGCCCACCCAGACCATCGCAGCCACCACCAATGCCAGTGTGCTCCACTCAGGACCTAGAGGGTTCTCTTGCCACTGCTACTGCCATTGCCCACACCACATTGGCTGCCCAAGGGCCCTGCCCACCTGCCCAGCCCACCACTGCCACTACCAGCATCTGAGCAAGCCACTTGGAGGCCCAAAGATCAGTACCCCTGGACCCACTGACGTTAGTGCCAGTATATACTGCCCTGGGGCCCAAGGACAGACACAGCCCATAGCTGCTGCCACTGGGGCCCAAAGACTGGCCCACCTGGTATCTCAGTCCCCAGCAAAATGTCATTAATAAACATACCTTAAGCCATCCAGGAAATTACAGATACCAGATGTTGCTTACAGCCAAAGAAATCACACAGAGGCCCGGTGTGGTGGCTCACATCTGTAATCCCAACACTTTGGGAGAGCAAGGTGGGAGGATTGCTTGAGGCCAGTGGTTGAAGACCAGCCTGGGCAACATGTTGAGACTCTGTCTCCACTAATAATGATAATGATAATAATAATAATAATAATAATAATAGTAAACAAAGAAATCATACAGAGACTATGCTACTGCATGCACTCAGAATCAGAGCCAAAGTGCCCTATCCAACCAACACCATAAACACATCATCATGAAAAAGTCCTCCTCTACAAGAACAAATTTAAAAAATCGGAGGGAGCAACTGCTACACCAGATGCACAAATATTAACACCAGGACACAGGAAACATGAAAAAGCAAGGAAATATGACACCTCCAAAGGAACATAATAATTCTTCAGAACAGATCCCAATTGAAAAGAAATTTATTAAATCCCAGAAATGGAATTAAAAATACTGATTTTAGAGAAGCTCGGTGATTCCAAATAGCCGAAGCAATTGCAAGCAAAAAGAGCAAAGCTGGAAGCATCACATTACCTGACTTCAAATTATACTACAAGGCTATAGTAACCAAAACAGCATGGTACTGGTATAAAAATAGATGCATAGATCAATGGAATAGAATAGAGAACCCATAAATGAATCCACATATTTATAGCCAACTGATCTTTGACAAAGTTAATGAGAACATACACTGGGGAAAGGGCACTCTATTTAATAAACGGTGATGGGAAAGTTGAATAGCCATATGCAGAAGAATGAAACTGGACCCCTGTTTCTTACCATATACAAAAATCAAATCAAAATGGTTTTAAAAAAAGCGAGAATCCAAATTGGAAAAGAGGAAGTCAAATTTTTCCTCTTTGCAAATGATATTGAAATTTTTATATCTAGAAAAACCTAGAACGTTTACTGAAAAACTCTTAGATCTGGTAAATAAATTCAGTAAAATTGCAGGATACAAAATCAACATACAAAGATCAGTAGTATTTCTATACACCTAATGAATTAGCTGAGAAAGATCAAGAAGGTAATCTCATTTATAATAGCTACAAAAAAGAACAAAATACCTAGGAATAATCGTAACCAAGGAGATGAAAAACCTCTACAAGGAAAACTACTAAATGCTAATGAAAGAAATTAAAGAGGACATAAACAAATGGAAAGACATTCCATACTCATGGATTGGAAGAATTAATATCATTAAAATGGCCATATGCCCAAAGTAACCTACAGATTCAATGTAGTTCCTATCAAATATCAATGTCATTTTTTCACAGACTTAAAAAAATCCTAATATTTGTATGGAACCAAAAAAGAACCTCAATAGCCAAAGCAATCCTGAGCAAAAAGAAGAAACCTGGAGGCATCACATTACCTGACTTCAAAATATATTGCAAGGATATAGTAAACCAGAATAGCATGGCATTCATATAAAAACAGATACATAGACCAATGGAACAGAACAGAGAGTCCAAAAATTAATCCACATATTTACAGCCAACTGATTATTGACAAAGATGCCAAGACCACACATTGGGGAAAGGGCAATCTGTTCAATAAATGGTGCTGGAAAAATTGAATATACATATGCAGATGAATGAAACTGGACCCCTCTCTCTCACCATATACAAAAATCAACTCAGGATGGATTAAAGACTTAAACATAAGATCCCAAAATATAAAACTACTAGAAGAAAACATAGGACATTGGTCTAGGAAAAGATTTTACGACTAAAACCTCAAAATCTGACAACAAAAACAAAAATAGACAAATGGGACTATATCAAACTTAAAAAAATCATAACAGGAATCTCTGAAAAAGAAAAAATAAAATAAAATAAAAAGCTTCTGCACAGTAAAAGAAACAATCAATAGAATGAAAAGACTACCTGTTGAATGAGAAAATATATTTGCAACCAATTCATCTGACAAGGGACTAATATCAAGAATATACAAGGAACTCAAACAACTAAACAATGAAAAAAATAATCCCGTTAAAAAGTGGGTGCAGGACATAAATAGACATTTCTCAAAAGAAGACATACAAATGGCCCACATGTACTCAACATCACTAATCAACAGGGAAATGCAAATCAAAACCACAATGAGATATCATCTTATCCCAGTTAGGATGGCTGTTACTAAAAAGACAAAAAATAACAGACGCCAATGAGGATGTGGAGAAAAGGGAACTCTTATACACAGTTGGTGGGACGTAAATTAATACAACTACTATAGAAACAGTATAGGGATTTCTTTAAAAAAAATAAAAATAGTACTACCATATGATCCAACAATCCCATTACTTGGTATTCATCCAAAGGAAAAGAAATTAGTATATCAAAGGAATACCTGCACCCCCATGTATATCCCAGTACTATTCATAATAGCAAAGATATGGAATCAACCTAAATGTTTATCAAAGAATTAATGGATCAAGAAAATGTAATATGTTTGTGTGTATATATACACACACAACGTGTGTTGCAGCAACGTGGATGGAACTGGAGGCCATTATGTTAAGTGAAATAAGCCGGGCACAAAAAGGCAAGTATTGGATTTTCTCAGTCATGTGGGAGTTAAATACTTGATCTCATGGAGATAGAGATTAGAATGATAGATACCAGAAGCTGGGAAGGGTGTGTGAGTGGGAGAGGAGGAAAGAAGAGAGGTTGGTTAATGAGTGTACAGTTAAATAGAAGAAATATTCTAATATTTGATAGCAGAGTAGGGTGACTACAGTTAGCAATAGTGTATTGCATATTTCACAGTAGCTAGAAGAGAAGATATGAAATGTTCCCAACACATAGAAATGCAAATACTCAAGAGGATGGATGCTCCAACTTGATAATAATACACTCTAAGCATGTAACACTTACATATACCCCATAAATATGTAACATAGTATCAACAGAAGAATATTTTTACAAAAAAATAAAAATTCTGAGTCTCCCACTGGCTTGAATTTGATCCTGTGCCAATCCCTGAACCAATCTCTGTGGTCACTGGAAGAAACACCTCTGATTGGCCAGGCTTCGGTCACATGCCCACCCTTGGAGCTAAGAGGGATATCAACATGACTCAAACTGCCTGAGTTGACTGTTAGGGAAAGGTAATCCCCTGAGGAAAATTGAGGCGATGTGACCAAAGAGGAGTGAATGACCATGAAGTGGCAGATAGAATAGGTGTTCACTACATTTTGTCAAACAGTGTCCTATCAAATTCTACAACTACTTATGGTTATACCTGAACTTTTAGATTAAAATATTTTCAAAATTTTAACATGAAGATCTTCAAAGAACAGTTTTTTAAATCCCACCCTAGCATTTTTCCCCATTTGCTCAAAAGAAAGAAGTGGTAGGAAGAGAGAAAGAAAGAGAAAGAAACCTCCTTGACTTACTGTGCTTTGCCTTTGCCAAAGAAAATTCTGTAATTAAATTCTTCATTAGAAATCTAGTTTGTGGCCAGGCACAGTGGCTCATGCCTGTAATCCTAACACCTTGGGAGGCCAAGACAGGAGGATTGTTTGAGGCCAAGAGGTCGAGACCAGCCTGGGCAACATAGCGAGACCCCATCTCTATAGCATAAAAGAATAGCATAAAAAGAAATAGGAAAACAGTGAGATCCTGTCTCTATGAAATAAATAAATAAATAAAATAGTATGAAAAGAATAAAATAGGACAACATTAACAAAAGAAGTCTAAGACTTATACTCTGAAATCTGCATACTATTATTGAAATAAATTAAAGAACTAAATAAAGGAAAAGACATTGTGCTCATGGATTAGAAGGTTAATATTGTTAAAATGACACTGCTCACCAAATTGATCTACAAATTCAATTCTTTCAAAATTCCCACTACCTTTTTTTTTTTTCCCAGAAATTGACAAGGTGATCCAAAAATTCATATGGAAATGGAAGGGACACAGAATAGCCAAAACAATCTTTTAAAAGAAGAACAAAACTGAAAGACTTACAATTTTAAATTTTACTGTAGACACCAGGTGTACTGGCTCATGCCTGTAATCCCAGTGCTTTGGGAGGCCAAGGTGGGAGGATCATTTGAGCCCAGGAGTTCAAAGACTCCTGGACTGCGCTCCAGCCTGGGAAACAGAGTGAGACCTTGTCCCTGTAAAAATAAAAATAAAATTTATAAATGATAAAACTCTTAGAAGAAAACATAAACCCTCATGACCTTTGATTAAACGATGGTTTCTTAAACATAACACCAAAAGCACAAGTGACAAAAATATAGATAAATTGGACTTTATTAAAATTAAAGTCTTTGTGCTTTAAAGGATACTATCAAGAAAGTGAGAATACCACCCACAGAATAAGAGAAAATATTTGCAAATTATGTATCTGTTAAGGTTCTAGTATCCAGGATATGTAAAGAACTCTTACACTTAAACAATAAAAAGGCAAATAACCCAACTGAAGATGTATAAAGAATCCAAATAGATATTTCTTCAGAGAAGATATGCAAATGGTCAATAAACACATGAAAAGATGCTCAACACCATTACTCTTTAGAGAAATGCCAATTAAAACCACAATAAGGTCTTATGTTTACGTCTTTGATCCATTTTGAACTGATTTTTGTGAATGGTGTAAAATAAGAGTCCAATTTTATTTTTTTGAATATGCATATCCAGTTTTCCCAACACCATTTATTAAAGAGACTATTGTTTCCCCATTATATATTTTTGGCACCTTGTTGAAGATTAGATGATCATATATGTGTGGGTTTATGTCTGGGCTCTCCATTCTGTTCCATCCGTCTATGTGTCTGCTTTTATGACAGTACCATATTTTGATTACTATAGCTTGGTACTATAGTTTGAAATCAGGATATATGATGCCTGCAGCTTTGTTCTTACTGCTCAAAATTGTTTTAGCTATGTGGATTCTGTTGTGGTTTTATATGCATTTTAGAATTTTTTTTCTATAAAAAAATAACAAATGTTGGTAAGGATGTGGAGAAAAGGAAACCCTTTGACTGCTGTACACTGTTGGGAGGGAATGTAAATTGGTACAAACATTATGGAAATCAGTACAGAGGTTCCTCAAAAAATTAAAAATAGAATTACCACAGGGTCTAGCAACCCACTTCTGGGTATATATCCAAAAGAAATAAAATCACTGTCTCAAAGACATATCTGCGTTTTCATATTCACTGCAGCATTATTCAAAGTAGCCAAGATAGAAAAACAATCTAAGTGCCCATTAGCAAATGAATGAATGCACACAATGTGTGTATACACACACACACACACACACACACACACACACATATACATATATTCATCCTTTAAAAAGAAGGAAATCCTGCCATTTACAACAATGCAGATGAACCTTGAGGACATTATCTTAAGCAAACTAAACCAGACACAAAAAGTCAAATATTGCATGACCTCAGTTATATGCAGAATCTGAAAACAAAAGTTGAACTCATAGTAACAGAGAATAGAAGGGTGGTTATCAGGGGTTAGGGCATGGGGGGAAAGGAGAGATATTGGTCAAAGGGTACCAACCTTCAGTTGTAAGATGAGTGAATACTGGAGACCAAATGTAAAGCATGGTGACTATAGTTAGTTATAATATATTTTACACTTGAAATTTGCTGAGAGTAGATCTCAAGTGTTCTCATCACGCACACACAGACAAAGGTAACTATGTGAGGTGATAGATATATTAATTAGCTTAATTGTGTTAATCATTTCACAATGTATATATGTATATCAAAGCATCACATTGTACACCCTAAATATATACAATTTTTATTTGTCAATAATACTTCAGTAAAGTTGGGGAAAAAGATACATTTCACACCCTCTATGATGGCTATAATTTTCATAAAATGCAAAATAGACCAGTGGTTACCCGAGGTTGGAGGGAGGAGGAATAGAGACTTCTAATGGGGATGACTATACATGTATATGGAGGTGGGCTTTAAGAGGTGATTAAGCTATGAGGGCTGCACCCTTGTTAATGGGGTTAAGGCCTTTATAAAAGATGCTTCACAGCATTTGGTTAGCTTGTTCTCATGTCTTCTGCCATGTAAGGACACAGCAAGAAAATCCTCATCAGACCAAATGCCGATGCCTTGATCTTGAATTTCTCAGCCTCCAGAACTGTGAGAAATAAATTTCTATCTATCTATCTATCTATCTATCTATCTATCTATCTATTTATTTTTGAGACAGAGTTTCACTCTTGTTGCCCAGGCTGGAGTGCAATGGCATGCTCTCAGCTCACTGCAACCTCTGTCTCCCAGGTTCAAGAGATTCTTCTGCCTCAGCCTCCTGAGTAGCTGGAATTTCAGGCATGCACCGCCACGCCCAGCTAATTTTATATTTTTAGCAGAGATAGGATTTCTCCATGTTGGTCAGGCTGGTCTCAAACTCCTGACCTCAGGTGATCCGCCCGCCTCAGCCTCCCAAAGTGATGGGATTACAGGCATGAGCCACTGTGCCTGGCCTCTAAATTTCTATTTTTTTAAATAAATTACCCAGCCTGTGGTATCATGTTATAGCGGCACAAATAGACTAAGACAGAACAAAATGTGGGAAGGAAGAAGGAGAAATTTCTCATATGGCAGCTTTATGTTTTAACTTTTTGAGGAGCTGTCAAACTGTATTCCAAAGTACCTGCATCATTTTACATTTCCACTAGCAATATATGAGGGTTCCAATTTCTCCACATACTTGCCAGCAGTTGTTATTGTCCAATTTTTTTATTATCCCACTGGGTGTGGAGTGACATCTCATTGTGATTTGGATTTCCATTTCCCTAATGAGTAATGATACTGAGCAGTTTTTCATGTGCACATTGGCCATTTGTATGTCTTCTTTGGGGAAATTATTTAAATCCTCTGCTCATTTAAAAATTGGATTATTTGTCTTTTTATTAATTTGTTAGAATTATTTATATATTTTGGATACCAGACCCTTATCAAATAAAAGATTTGCAAAATTTTTCTACCATTTTGTGGGTTGTCTTTTCAATTTCTTGACAGTATCTTTTGAAGCACAAAAGTCTTACATTTTGATTAAGTCTAATTTATCTTTTTTCTTTTGTTGCTTGTGCTTTTGGTGTCATATCTAAGAAACCATTTCCTAATACAAGGTCACAATAGATTTACTCTTATGTTTTCTTCTAAGTGTTTTGTAGCTTTAGTTCTTACATTTAGATCTACAACTATTTTGAGTTACCACACTTAATTACTGTACTTTTCTGTAAGTTGTGCAATCAGGAAATAGTCTTTAAGATTATTTTAACAACCACTTGTTCAACAGATGGCTTTTCTGCATCCCTTGAATTTCCATGTGAATTTTTGGATCTGCTTGTCAATTTCTGTAAGAAAAGTTCTATCTCAATGTTGCTTTAGGATTTATAGTAGGTTTTCTCAACCCTCATTGGCATTTGGGGCCTCATAATTTTTTATTTTGGCTTTCCTGTACATTTTAGAATAGTTAACAGGATCCCTGGCCTCTATCCAATAGCTACCTCTAGTACCTTGTGTAAAACAAAAGCCAAACTCAGCCAGGCATGGTGGCTCACACGTGTAATCACAACGTTTTGGGAGTCCAAGGTGGGAGGTTCACTTGAGGTCAGGAGTTCGACCAGCCTGAGCAACATAGTGAGATCCTGTCTCTACAGAAAATTTAAAAATTAGCTGGACGTGGTGACGCATGTCTGCAGTCCTAGCTACTTGGGAGGCTGAGGAGGGAGGATCGTTTGAGCCCAGGAATTTGAGGTCACAGTGAGTTATGATCACACCACCGCACTCCAGCCTGGGTGACAGAGCAAGACACTTTCTCTAAAAAATAGAAAGAAAAGAAAGAAAGAAGAAACAAACTCAATTTCTACTGTACACTCACATCATGCTTCTGCTATCAGATATATGGGGATTTCTCCCCATCAACAAGCAAGCAATCAGTTCTTCAACAGACATCACCAGTTGGGCATCCTCTAATTAATTCAATTCTGACAGTATCTACCTGGAGATAGCATCAGATCACACAGGTTGAAGAATCAGTCCTACAGGACTAAGCCCCACTTACAATGCTGATTGCAAGACCCAGATTATTTTATCTGTGATTCTGACCAATTGGCTATAAATCAAAGTTATCACAACCCCCTCCTTGGGTTCTATTAATTTTCTTGAGGAGTTCGCAGAACTCAGGGAAACACTTAACTTATGTGTACTGGTCTATTACAAAAGATATTTTAAAGGATATAGATGAAGAGATACGTAAGGCAAGGAGTGTGGGAAGGGCACAGAGCTTCCACTTCCTCTCCAGGCGTGGCACCCTCCAGGGACCTCTATGTGTTCAGCTATCCAGAAGCTCTCTGAACCCAGTCCTTTTGGGTTTTTAGGGAAGCTTCATTAAGTAGGCATGATTGATTACATAACTGGCAATTTGTGATCAACCTTCAGTGCTGTTCCCTCCCTAGAGGCTCGGAGTGGGGTTAAAAGTCCCAACCCTTTAATTCTACCTTAGTGCTTCCATCCTAGGGGCTGCCAGCCATTAGCCTACCCATTAGCATACAAGTGTTACGGAGAATGGTGTGAGAAAAAAATTTTAACGAAAACAAAACATACAAAAAGACACACCATTTTGAAGATCCCAAGGATTTCAGGAGTTGTATGCTAAGAAACTGGGATGAAGACCAAATATATATTTCACAATATCACATAATCCCTTCAGTTCTGGAAACCAAAAAGGTCTTCAGACATTGCTGAATGTTCCCGAGGAGTCAAAATCACCCCGATTGACAACCACTGGTTTATAGTTTATGTCTTTAACATCACAATCTACCTTCAAGTTATTTATACTATTTCATGTATTGTATACAAACCTTACAATAGAATACTTCTATTTCTCTCCTCGGTAACTTTATGCTAATGTTATCATACATTTCACGTATGCATATGTTATAAGCCCCACAACATATTGTTAATACTTTTGTTTAAACAATTATCTTTTATCTTTGTTTAAACAATTTAAATTATAAGGTAAAAATCTTATATATCTAATCACATAGTTACCATTTCCAGTTTTATTTATTCTTTTGTGTAGATCCAGGTTTTCAACTAGTGTCATTTTCATTCTGCCTGGAGAATGTCCTTTAACATTTTTTTGTGGTGCAGAACTGCTGATGGTGGTTTCTTTCAGCTTTTATATGCCTGTAAAGTTTACTTTGTCTTTGTTTTTGAACAATATTTTGAGGAGTATAGAATTCTAGATTGAGAGTGTTTTCCTTCACTTCTTTAAAGATGTTGTTTCACTGTCTTCTAGTTGATTCCTTCAAGAAATCTGATGTCAGCCTTACCCTTGTGCCTTTTCTTCCTCCTTGCTGCTTCTAAGAGTTTCTCTTTATCACTATTTCTAAGCAACTTGATATGATGTACTTGGCATAATTTTTATGTTCCTTGTGCTGGGAGTTTATAGATCTCCTTGGATCTGTAGGTTTATGGTTTTCATTAAGTTTGGGGAAAAAACTCAGCCATTATTTCTTGACATTTTTTTCTGCCACCACTCCAACACCATCCTCTCCTTCAGGGGCTCCAAATACACATTTATTGGGTCGCTTGAAATTCTCTCACAACTCACTGATACTCTAATTATTTTTAGTCTTTTTCTGTGTTTCATTTTGAATATTTTCTATTGCTGTGTCTTCAAGTTCACCAACCTTTTTCTCTGCAGTTGCTACTCTGTCATTCATCTAATACAGTATATATTTCATCTCAGATATTGAAGCTTTCATTTCTACAAGTTTGATTTGGATTTGTTTTATATCTTCCATGTCTTTACTTATAATGTTCAATCTCTCCTCTAGTTTATCAAGCACATAAAATACATGTATAAAGGTTAGACAATGTACAGATTTGTGGACAGTGGTACACAACTTCACTGAAAGGATCTAAATGAAAAGAAAAAGACTGGAAGTGTAGGGGCCAAGGGTCTTGGCCCTCTGAAGTGTCACCTAAAACATAAACTCACAAAAGTCAGACTAGTTGGAGAAAAGGCATACGAATTTATTTAACACGTACGCAACATGTGCACAGAAAAAAAAAATCATTGAGTGGTTACCCACCCCCAGTGTGGTTCAGAAGCTTATATACCATCCTGGCAAAACAGACTGTGGGACAGGGGAGAAGTAGAATTTTGTTGAGGGGCTTACTAGGGAGAATGAATGGATCAGGGAACAGTGACTAATTTGTACATTATCTTGTGAAAGGGCCTATTCAGGAATGGTTACATTCTTGGTCTTACATTTCCCCTCCCCGACCCAAGGAGGGGAAGAAAAAACAATTGTTCCTTTTGGTGGGTCTGGATCTTAGATAAAGGAACTTCAACTTCTTTGGGAGAGATGATTGGGAGAGGTCAGAGACACCTTGAGGCTTCTTTTGTTCACCATGTCAACATCCCCTATTTTGAGGTATTGGCTTCTGAGCACAAACAGAAGATTGCAGACAGAGTCTGGAATGTCTATCAACATATGGCAGTGGTTACGAAGTGTGAAGGTCTTTGTGTCACATGTTAATGCTCACTGGAGAGTGTCTACCATGGAAGAAGTACAGAAAAACCAAGTATACAAAATGACTTGGTCAGTTAACATCAGCCAGCCACTTCAATGCTGGCATATTGGACATGGACAGGGTAGCCTTAGTGGCGGAGGTGGAGACTAAACAGGAGACCAACAGCATGAACTCATACTTAACAAGACTGGTCTAACTGCTGCCACCTCTAATCTGCAACCTGACACCATGTAGCCTCTGGTATGGCACCACCACTTCAGGTATCCAACTGACCATTTGGTAACAATTTGACTACAGTAGATCACTTCTATCCTGGATGTACCAGCAGTTTGTTTTCACAGCAGTGAATATATATTCCTGGTATGGGTTTACCTTTCTTAACCACAGGGTCCCAGTCAACACTGATATCTGAAATCTTAGAGTATTTCATCAATTGCTGTGTGATATCATATAACATCACATTAGGCCAGGGGATTCATTTTCAGCAAAAAAGATACAGAAGTGGACCTGTGAAGATGAGATCTACTAGTTCCCTACTGTATGATACCACCCAGAAAACTGATATTTTGACAGAGTAGTGGAATTGCCTGCTGAAGAACAGCTGAAGCGCCAACTCAAAATCAATATTCTGTGAGGTTAGGGTCCTATTCTCCAGAATGCAGTATATTCATTGAATCAAATAATTTTATATGGTGTATGTCTTCAGTAAGAATACATGGGTTCAGACTGGGTGTAGTGGCTCATGGCTATAATCCCGGCACTTTAGGAAGCCAAGGCAAGAAGATTACTTGAGGCCGGGAGTTCAAGACCAGCTTGGGCAACGTAGTGAGTTACCCATCTCTATAATATTAAAAAACATAATAATACATGGGTTCAGAAACAAAGGAGTGGAAGCAAGAGTACCCACACTTACCGTCACTTCTAATGACACATTCAGGGACTTTGCTTTTGCCATACCTGCAATTCAGAACTTTCTAGGGTTAGAGGTCCCGGCCCTGAAGAGAGCTCACTCTAACTCAAACTATCTCAATTTTGTCACTATTGTCATTTTGGGCTGGATAATTCTTTGTAGTGGGAGCTGTCCTGTGCATTATGAAATATTTCACAGCATCCCTCGCTTCTACCCACTAGAAGCCAGTAGTACATTTTCCCCAACTGTGATGAAAGTATCTCCAAACACTGCCAAATGTTCCCTGGGGAGCCAAATTGCCCCAAGTTGAGAACCACTGCTCTAGCCAATGGAGAAGACAAGATTCATATTGAACTACAACTTGTGGCTGCCACCTAGGCATTTGGACCAGCAGGCAAGAAAAGTCACCATCTTAACTTGGTCAGTCAAACCTGATTTTCAGGAGGAGGTAGGGGTACTGGTATACAGTGGGAACAGGGAGGAACTGTCCAGCAGTGTCTGAACAGAAGCAGCTGCTGGTTAGCTGCTATTCTTGCTACCAGATTTGGCTGGTAAGGTGACAAACCCAAATGAACACACATAGTTTATTACTTACATAGACAGCATAAGCAAAATCAACACAATGTCAGCTCCCCACATCCTTAATCCCACAGGACAACACTGAACCATAGGAGTCAAGTGACAGATGACATGACTGGTAGGTCACTCTGTCATTGAAGAATCAATTCTAAACTGCAGCTTTATATTAAGGAGACAAAGGTGGATAGTGCCACACCTCATGAGACCAGGGAGGTAGATGAGAACCTGATTCATGGCATCCTCCCACAACATAGAGAAGCTGATGAGAAATAACCTTGTAATAGCTCCTTACAAGACTATTTTCTTGCCATGTTCCTGGAAGTATCATAGAATATTCTGTCAAGACTTAGGTCAGACAGATTGAGCATTGTCTATGTTGCCCACGTGAATATCTTCAACGTTGCCAGAGTGCCATGGTTGAACTATTTCCCTACAGAAATATGTGTAGAACCCAGATGATCCACTTGAATATTTCTAGGTACTACCTACCTTTCCCAGTTATGACAGGGGAAATACTGTATGTGAACAGGTATGGCAATTCTGAACTGAGAAGGACATGATGATGAAGAATCAGGCCCCTCAAGGAGGAAAGGTCATACCACTAGCTAAGCCACTGAGGCAATGGAGGCTGTACATTGAGGGTGAGAAGAAGTTAGAATGGATAGTCAAAGAAGAAGATTGTAATTATCATTTGTGAACCCGAGACCAACTACTACAGTATTGGTTTTAGTTTGTAACACTAACCTCCCTCTTCTGAGTTTTCCCTCAGGAGGAAAGGCCAGCTCCAGTCCTATAGAAGCTGCTCCCCAGCTTTATAGAGAGAAATGTATCCAAGTGGCAAAAGTGATATATTGTTGCAGAAACAGAGACACAGTACCCAGATCCCTCTTTAGGAAGAACTTACTGCTCAGCTCTGGAGAGAGCAGTCAGCAGGCAGGATATAGCTGTCAGCTTCTTTAGGGTGTGACTCAGCTGCAGAATCTCTTTGCTCCAGTTACACCCTTCCTGGGGCAGCCTACGATTAGTAACTGAGTGAGCTTGACATGGGATCATTCTGATTAGCAATATTCATTCTAGAGCTCTTTGCTGGGCATGCCAAGGTTTCGTTTGGCCTACATCATATTTCAGCTTCTCCATTCGCTCAGTCCTTCTTCATCCTCTTTTTGTACCCTCAACTCCATTTCAGGATCTATTTCTGGAGAACCCAAACTGCAACACAAACCATGATGTTCAGATCCTGTCTTAGTCTATTTGTGCTGGTATTTAAAAAGACCACAGACTGGGTAATTTATAAACAATAGAAATTTATACAGCTAGGGATAGGAAGTCCAAGATCAAGGTGCCAGCATTCGGTGTTTGGTAAGGGCTTGCTGCATCCTCACATGGCAGAAGACAGAAGGGCAAAAGCACCTAGCTAGTTCCCTCAAGCCCTGTTTTAAGGGTAGACCCCTCATGACTTAATCAACTCCCAAAGGCCCCACCTCTGACTACTATTACACTGGGTCTTAGGTAACAACATATGAATTTGGGGGAGACATATACATTCAAGTCATAGCAGACAAAGATTTAGAGAAAAGAGTTTATCTTAGTATGTCTCTAGGTCAGCAGTCCTTAACTTTTTTGGCACCAGGGACTGGTTTTGTGGAAGACAATTTTTCCATGGAATGAGGTCGGGGCATGGTTTTAGGATGGAACTGTTCCACCTCAGATCATCAAGCATTATATTGTCATAAGAAGCATGCAACCTACATCCCTCACATGCGCAGTTCACAATAGGGTTCGTGCTCCTGTGAGAATCTAATGTCACCACCGACCTGACAGGAGGTGGAGCTCAGAGAGTAATGCTTGCTTTCCCACCACTCACCTCCTGCTGTGCAGCCCGGTTCCTAACAGGCCATGGACTGGTATCAGTCTGTGGCCTGGAGGTTGGGGATCCCTGCTCTATACTGTCACTTTTAGTGACATGAAGTTGTTCATCATATCCCCCCTATAATCCTCATAATGCCAGGACGAATCTGTAGTGATGTCTTTTCTCTCATTCCTTATATTGGTAATCTGTGTCTTTTCTCTTCTTTTCCTAATGGGTTGGGCTAGGTATTTATCAATTTCATTGATTTCTTGAAATAACCAGGGGTCTTGCTTTTTTTTTTTTTTTTTATCCTGACAATCTCTAACTTACAGTATTTTCCTTGTACTATATAATCTCTGGTTTTATTCTATTCTGAATAGAAAAAATATTTTGTCTTTTCACTCTGCTGATCATGTTTGTGCACAGAAGTTCTTAATTTTGATGTAGTCCAATTTATCTATTTTTTCTTTTATTGACTATGCTTTTGGTCTCATATCCAAGAAATCATTGCCAAATCCATCCTTCTACTTTTTTTTTTTTTTTTTTTTTTTTTTTTTTGAGACAGAGTCTCGCTCTGTCGCCCAGGCTGGAGCGCAGTGGCCAGATCTCAGCTCACTGCAAGCTCCACCTCCCGGGTTCACGCCATTCTCCGGCCTCAGCCTCCCGAGTAGCTGGGACTACAGGCGCCCGCCACCTCGCCCGGCTAGTTTTTTGTATTTTTTTAGTAGAGACGGGGTTTCACCGTGTTAGCCAGGATGGTCTCGATCTCCTGACCTCGTGATCCACCCGTCTCGGCCTCCCAAAGTGCTGGGATTACAGGCTTGAGCCACCGTGCCCGGCCTCCTTCTACTTTTAAATTATTTGTGTCTTTATGTTTAAGTTGTGTTTCTTTGAGGCAACATATAGTTAGGTCTTGCTTTTAAATCTACTCTCTGGGCCAGGTGAGGTGGGTCACAGCTGTAATCCCAGCACTTTGGGAGGCTGAGGAGGGAAGATCACTTGAGCCCAGGAGTTCCAGACTACCCTGGGCAACATGGTGAGCCCTCATCTCTATAAAGAATTAAAAAATTAGCCAGGCATGGTGATATGCACCTGTAGTTCCAGCTACTTAGGAGGCTGGGATAGGAGGATTGCTTGAGCCCAAGAAACAGAGGTTGTAGTGATATGAGATCGCACCATTGCACTCTAGCCTGAGTGATAGAGTGAGACCTTGACTCAAAATAAACAAATACGTACATACATACATCTACTCTCTGATAATCTCTTACTTAACTGGGGGAAAACCATTGATATTAAATGTGATTATTCATATGGTTAGTTAGTTTAAATCTATCATCTTGCTATGTGTTTTCTCTTTGTCTCATCTATTCTTTGTTTCACTTTCCTTCTTTTTTTACCTTATTTTGGATTAATTATATGTTGTTTATGATTAAAATTTTTTAACCTTTGTTGGTTTATTAGCATTAGCTCTCTGTTTTGTTGTTTTAGGGTCACTTTAGAGTTTATAGTATACATTTTTAAGTTATCACAGTCTACCTTAATGTGATATTAAACCATTTAGAAATTTACTACAATAGTAGTCAATTTCTATTTCTCCTCTCCTAGCCTTTGAGCTATTATTGTCATGCATTTTACGTTTACATATATTATCAACCCTATGCTATATTGTTATTATTGTTTTAGCACTCAATTATATTTCAGAGATTTAAATAATAGGAAAACCTTTATTTAAAAGGAAGATATTTGTATACACACACACACACACACATAATATATATTCTTGTCTCAAACATTTCCAGTGCTCTTTGTTCCTTTATGTAAGTCTGTATTTCCACCTATCATTTCTCTTCTGCCTGAAGGAATTTCTTTAACATTTCTTGCAGTATGGATTTGCTAATAATGCATTCAGTTTTTATATGTCTGAATAAGTTTTTATTTCACCTTCTTTCTTGATATTTTCACTGGGTATAAAATTCTAGGTTAAAAATTATTTTTCTTTAAATAATTTAAAAATTTGCTCCTCTGTCATCTCACATTATATCTGACATTAAATCTATTGTCACCCTTTTATGTAACATACTTTTTATTCTGGTTGCTTTAAGATCGTCTCTGGCACTCAGGTGAGTAATTTAATCATGATATGCCCTGGTGCAGTATTCAGTTTTTTGTGTGTTTGAGATTTATTGAGCTTCTTGGATCTGTGAGTTTATAGTTTTCATAAAATTTGGAAAAATTTTTATCTATTTGTTCTTCAAATATTTTCTGTACTCCCCTTTTGGGAATATATATTTGTTTTTTGAGAAAACAAATCATTTTCTCTCAGTTAACTGATGTTTTGCTCATTGCTTTAGATGTCTTTTCTTCTGGATATCCCATTTTGGAAAGTTTCTAATGCGATATTTTCAAGTTTACTATTTTTTTCTGCAATGTCCAATTTGCAGTTAATCCCATCTAGTATAGTTTATCTCATCTCTAGAAACTTTATTTTTGCCTTCTTACATTATCTGTCTTTACTTAATTTTTTGAACATATGGAATATAGATATAACTGTTTTAATGTCCTTTTCTGCTAATTCCAACGTCTATGTCACTTTGGGGTTAGTTTGGATTGTTGGATATTTTGCCTTATTGTGTGTCATGTTTTTCTGTTTCTTTCCATGCTCGGTAATTTTTAACTGAATGCTCAATGTTGTTGAATTTTAACTTTGGGATATTTGTTGTGTTTGTATTCTTATAAATATTCTTGAGCTTTGTTCTCAGACACAGTTAGATACACAGGAACAGTTTGATCCTTTAGGGTCTTGCTTTTTTGGTGTTTTAGATAGATCAAGAGCACTGTTCACTCTGAGTCCAACTATTCTCCACTATTAATGCAAGAGTCTTTTTAGTACTCTACCCAATGTTCCATGAATTATGAGGTTTCACTAGCCTGGCTAAAGAGAACAGGCACTATTTCCAGCTCTGTGTGTGCCAGTTCTTTTGTGTGGTTAATTCCTTAGCCTTAGGTAGTTTCCTCACATGTGTCCATCAGTTCTTCTTTTTTTTTTAATTTGACATCCTTGAGCCATGAGTCCATCGGTTCTTCAGGGGACCATTACTACTCAAAAGAACCCTCTGCAGGTTTCTGGAGTCCTCTCTATCTATATTTCCCCTCTCTGGTACTCTGTCTAACAATCCCTAGCCACTCTGGTCTCCCCGATTCTCCCCCCTTCCTCTTTAACTCATGGAGTTTTCCAGACTCCACCTGAGTTCCTCTTCCCTGTGTCATGGCCTGCAAACTCTCTCCAGACAGTATGCTGAGTAAACATGGGTCTCACCTCATTTCTTTCCCATTTTTCAGGGATCACTGTCCTTCATTACTTAATGCTCAGTGACTGAAAAGCCGCCATTTCATATCTTTTGTCCACTTTCAAAGTTTTTTATTTCTAGTGGGAGAGTAAATTCAGTCTATATTATACCAATTTGGCCAGTAGTGGAAATACGCTTCCTTTTTTGTGAAATTTTATTTCCAAGTGTGTCAGTCAGGCTTCAATCAGAGTAGCAGAACTACTGTAAGGTGGAATCCACAAGCACAAGCTGGCACCCTCAAGGATGGACTAAAACCCGTATCAGTTCTTGTTTCCTCTGACCTTAACGGTATGGGTATCCTGTAAAAGCCAAGACACTTTGTCACAAAGCCAAACTCACACACCTGGCCCAGGAATTGGAGAAGCTAAAGGAGAATCCAGAGGAAGGTGGAGGAGTTCCAAACCCAGCTAATGTCTTGTGCCAGTGTGGTGAGCTAGCGGAAAGGAGGTAACGTATTCGAGCTCCAAAGTGGCTACTGCATCACTTCTGTCCTCCAAGTCTCCCACAATAATCTCTCTTGTGACTAACCCTAATTACAAACCTAAAGGAAAGAAAATTCTGAGAAATGTAGCTGAACCTAAAGAAGTTTGCCCATTACAAACCTACAACATAATGTATTTTATAATTTAAACCATTTTGGTGAATAAAATATTTCCCCATTTCTATTTATCCCCACTTATTCCTACTTTAGGATAATTTTTTTTATGTACACCCTGTGTCCAGCAATCTTGACAACTGTATTAACTGGTATTTATTAATATCTATTGCATTTTCTGGGCATACACTCACACCAGAAAAAGTTATATCTTTTTCAGTAGTTATTATGCGATATCATTCTCTTCCTTTATTGCATTTATTGGAACCTCACAGAATATGTGAAATAATTGTAATAGCATTCCTGTGTAATTTCTGATTATCTTAAAAACCCTGAATAGACCAATAGCAGGCTTTGAAACTGAGGCAATAATTAATAGTCTACCAACCAAAAAACGTCCAGGACCAGACGGATTCACAGCCGAATTCTACCAGAGGTACAAGGAGGAGCTGGTACCATTCCTTCTGAAACTATTCCAATCAATAGAAAAAGAGGGAATCCTCCCTAACTCATTTTATGAGGCCAACGTCATCCTGATACCAAAGCCTGGCAGAGACACAACAAAAAAAGAGAATTTTAGACCAATATCCTTGATGAACATTGATGCAAAAATCCTCAATAAAATACTGGCAAACCGAATCCAGCAGCACATCAAAAAGCTTATCCACCATGATCAAGTGGGCTTCATCCCTGGGATGCAAGGCTGGTTCAACATACGCAAATCAATAAACATAATCCAGCATATAAACAGAACCAAAGACAAAAACCACATGATTATCTCAATAGATGCAGAAAAGGCTTTTGACAAAATTCAACAGCCCTTCATGCTAAAAACTCTCAATAAATTCGGTATTGATGGAACGTATCTCAAAATCATAAGAGCTATTTATGACAAACCCACAGCCAATATCATACTGAATGGGCAAAAACTGGAAGCATTCCCTTTGAAAACTGGCACAAGACAGGGATGCCCTCTCTCACCACTCCTATTCAACATAGTGTTGGAAGTTCTGGCTAAGGCAATCAGGCAAGAGAAAGAAATAAAGGGAATTCAATTAGGAAGAGAAGAAGTTAAATTGTCCCTGTTTGCAGATAACATGATTGTATATTTAGAAAACCCTATTGTCTCAGCCCAAAATCTCCTTAAGCTGTTAAGCAACTTCAGCAAAGTCTCAGGATACAAAATCAATGTGCAAAAATCACAAGCATTCTTATACACCAATAACAGACAAACAGCCAAATCATGAATGAACTCCCATTCACAATTGCTTCAAAGAGAATAAAATACCTAGGAATCCAACTTACAAGGGATGTGAAGGAACTCTTCAAGGAGAACTATAAACCACTGCTCAGTGAAATAAAAGAGGACACAAACAAATGGAAGAACATACCATGCTCATGGAAAGGAAGAATCAGTATCTTGAAAATGGCCATACTGCCCAAGGTAATTTATAGATTCAATGCCATCCCCATTAAGCTACCAATGACTTTCTTCACAGAATTGGAAAAAACTACTTTAAAGTTCATATGGAACCAAAAAAGACCCCGCATTGCCAAGACAATCCTAAGCCAAAAGAACAAAGCTGGAGGCATCACGCTACCTGACTTCAAACTATACTACAAGGCCACAGTAACCAAAACAGCATGGTACTGGTACCAAAACAGAGATATAGACCAATGGAACAGAACAGAGTCCTCAGAAATAATACCACACATCTACAGCCATCTGATCTTTGACAAACCTGAGAAAAACAAGAAATGGGGAAAGGATTCCCTATTTAATAAATGGTGCTGGGAAAATTGGCTAGCCATAAGTAGAAAGCTCAAACTGGATCCTTTCCTTACTCCTTATACGAAAATTAATTCAAGATGGATTAGAGACTTAAATGTTAGACCTAATACCATAAAAACCCTAGAAGAAAACCTAGGTAGTACCATTCAGGACATAGGCATGGGCAAGGACTTCATGTCTAAAACACCAAAAGCAATGGCAACAAAAGCCAAAATTGACAAATGGGATCTAATTAAACTAAAGAGCTTCTGCACAGCAAAAGAAACTACCATCAGAGCGAACAAGCAACCTACAGAATGGGAGAAAATTTTTGCAATCTACTTATCTGACAAAGGGCTAATATCCAGAACCTACAAAGAACTCAAACAAATTTACAAGAAAAAAACAAACAACCCCATCAAAAAGTGGGCAAAGGATAGGAACAGACATTTCTCAAAAGAAGACATTTATACAGACAAAAGACACATGAAAAAATGCTCATCATCACTCGCCATCAGAGAAATGCAAATTGAAACCACAATGAGATACCATCCCACACCAGTTAGAATGGCAATCATTCAAAAGTCAGGAAACAACAGGTGCTGGAGAGGATGTGGAGAAATAGGAACATTTTTACACTGTTGGTGGGACTGTAAACTAGTTCAACCATTGTGGAAGACAGTGTGGCAATTCCTCAAGGATCTAGAACTAGAAATATCATTTGACCCAGCCATCCCATTACTGGGTATATACACAAAGGATTATAAATCATGCTGCTATAAAGACACATGCACAAATATGCTTATTGCGGCACCATTCACAATAGCAAAGACTTGGAATCAACCCAAATGTCCATCAGTGACAGACTGGATTAAGAAAATGTGGCACATATACACCATGGAATACTATGCAGCCATAAAAAAGGATGAGTTCGTGTCCTTCGTAGGGACATGGATGCAGCTGGAAGCCATCATTCTCAGCAAACTATTGCAAGAACAGAAAACCAAATACCGCACATTCTCACTCATAGGTGGGAATTGAACAATGAGATCACTTGGTCACAGGAAGGGGAGCATCACACAGGGGCCTATTGTGGGGAGGGGGAAGCGGGGAGGGATAGCATTAGGAGATATACCTAATGTAAATGATGAGTTAATGGGTGCAGCACACCAACATGGCACATGTATACATATGTAACAAACCTGCACGTTGTGCACATGTACCCTGGAACTTAAAGTATAATAAAAAAAGAGAGAAAATAAATAAATTTAAAAAAACATTATTATTGTTTCACTCTTTAGATTGATTGATATTTGTTGTTAGTTTTAGTAAGGAGTTTTTAGGTAGGTGCTTTCTTCTTCTCTTTACTTTGTGTTTTTATTAAGGATAGTTACTGGATTTTATGAAAGCTTTTTAAGTATGTTATTAATATGACCCTATGATATTCTCCTTTAATTTATTTTTGTTATGAATTACATTGATGAATTTATTATATTGTCTTTGTATTCCCTGAATATATTCAACATGGTAGTAATTGATTATATCTTCAACATTGTATCATCCAGAGTTCTTTTGACTGCAAGTAACAGACAGTCTAGCTAAAAGTATCCTCAACCATAAAGACATTGAATTATTAAGCAGCCCTAGAAGTCTGAAGTAGGTGGTTCAAAGGTCATTTTAGAGGTTGAATAACATGATCAAGGACCCTAAGGACCCTCGTTCTATCACTTTTCCATACTGTCATCAGAAGTATGTTGTAATCAAGAGTCTGATTCCATTTTTCAAAGCTTAAATTCTGATAGCTTTTAAAGCTCATTTCCCCCTCTTCTTCTTGTGCCTCACATCTTGGCAAGGTGATAAGAAAGCCTTGGGTCTCTCTCCTTTTGTACTGGTCATAGATTCAAGCTATGCAGGCCCCATCCCATGCACAGGAATATTCAATTCAGCCTCCTCCTTCACCACCATAGAAATCACAGTCCAGTCTCCTTTCCTTGCATTATCAAGCCACATACAGATAATCCTGTGATGACTGCTCTGGTAGACCCAGAAAGTCTCATTATGTAAGTAATAAACCTTTTATATCCCTTGATGTGTTGATGACATCATTAGTCTTGACATTAAAACCAAATTTTTGGTGGCAATCCATCCTGTTTCTGTCAATAATTGGTACTGTTAGCAGGAGGTTGAGACAATGACCACCACCACCAGATATCCTTCTTCTCTTGCTTTGATTTGCTAACTGACTCCACTGCCTGGTGATAAACATGCACTCCAAGCTACTGCCTGCTGGCTAGCTTGCACTGTGAGTTATGCTGCTTTGTGCTGAATTTGCTGAGTTCTACTGAATCTCTGTTATAGATGTAACTGACCTAAGTCAGAAGTTTCAATAATCAACTGACATTTAGAAACAGGAGCATGGGACTGGGGCCCTCCTTAAAGTTACTCTGGCTTGTGTGTCTTGGCCCAGACCTGTCTGTGTGTCTTAGAATAAATCATCTGTCTTGATTCCAGCATCAACTGTGACTGATGTTAGGCTTAGGGGTAAGAGTCTTATCCTAAGACTGTTTGATCATGGGTTTCAACCAAGCATTGGCCACTATTCTATAGAGTGCTCATGGGAAAGATTATACCTGGTGCAGTATACAGGTCCATTGGGTGGTTGTGTGGAGGAAGAGCTGTCGCTATTTGAAGAGCAGTTACTATTTGAAGATTTTAATTATTGAGTCTACACAACTGTATTAGTCTGTTCTCACACTGCTATAAAGAACTGCCCAAGACTGGGTAATTTTTAAAGAAAAGAGGTTTAATTGACTCACAGTTCCACATGGCTAGGGAAGCCTCAGGAAACTTGCAATGATGGCAGAAGGGGAAGAGGCATGTCTTACATGGCAGCAGGTGAGAGACAGCGAGTGTGTGACAGAGAAACTGTCAGATACTTATAAAACCATCAGTTCTCATGAGAACTCACTCACTATCATGAGAACAGCATGAAGGACACTGCCCCTGTGATCCAATCACCTCCCTCCAAGTCTCTCCCTCGACACATGGGGATTATGGGGATTACAATTCAAGATGAGATTTGGGTGGGACACAAACCCTAACCATATCATTCCACCCCTGACCCCTGCTAAATCTCATGTCCTCACATTTCAAAACCAATCATGCCTTCCCAACAGTCCCCCAAAGTCTTAACTCATTTCACCGTTAACTGCAAAGTCCAAGTCCAAAGTCTCATCTGGGACAAGGCAAGTCCTTTCCACCTAGGAGCCTATAAAAACAAAAGCAAGTTAGTTACTTCAGAGATACAATGGAGGTACAGGCATTGGATAAATGCTCCCATTCCAAATTGGAGACATTGGCAAAAACAAAGAGGGTACAGGCCCCATGCAAGTCCGAAATCCAGTGGGGAAGTCATTAAATCTTAAAGCTCCAAAATGATCCCTTTGACTCCATGTCTCACATCCGGGGCATGCTGATGCAAGAGGTGGGTTCCCATGGTCTTGGGTAGCTCTGCCCCTATGGCTTTGCAGGGTACAGCCTCCCTCCCAGCTGCTTTCACAGGCTGGTGTTGAGTGTCTGTGGCTTCTCCAGGCACACTGTGCAAGCTGTCAGTGGATCTACCATTCTGGGGTCTGGAGGATGGTGGCCCTCTTCTCACAGCTCCACTAGGTAGTGCCCCAGTGGGGACTCTGTGTGGGGGCTCCAACCCCACATTTTCCTTCCACGTTGCCCTGACAGAGGTTCTCCATGAGGGATCCACCCCTGCAGCCAACTTCTGCTTGTACATCCAGACATTTCCATAGGTCCTCTGAAATCTAGGTGGAGGTTCCCAAACCTCAATTCTTGACTTCTGTATACCCGTAGGCCCAACATGAAGTGGAAGCCATCAAGGATAGGGACTTGCACCCTCCAAAGCAACGGCCTAAGCAGTACCTTGGCCCCTTTTAGCCACTACTGGAGCTGAAGTGACTGGGACGCAGGGCACCATGTCCTGAGGCTGCACAGACCAGGGGGTGCCTGAACCTGGCCCACAAAACAATTTTTCCCTCCTAGGCCTCCAGGGCTGTGATAGGAGGGGCTGCTGTAAAGATCTCTGTCATGCCCTGGAGACATTTTCTCATTTTCTTGGTGGTTAACATTTGGCTCCTCTTTACTCATGCAAATTTCTGCAGTCAGCTTGAATTTCTCCCTAGAAAATGGGTTTTTCTGTTCTATCACATCATCAGGCTGCAAATTTTCCAAACTTAGGCTCTGCTTCCCTTTTAAACATAAGTTCCAATTTCAGATAATCTCTCTCAATTTCAATGTTCCACAGATCTTTAGGTTAGGGGCAAAATGCTGCCAGTGTCTTTGCTGGGAGAACCTCCCCAAAGTGTATTCAGTAATCACATACACACACACACACACACACACAAACACACACACACACACACACAAAGAAAAGACAGAAAGACAGGCAGAAAGATGGAAGGAAGGAAGGAATCTGGATACAAGGGAGGGAACATAATACTGAAACAGAAGTCTACAATTTGACCCAACTAGAAGTTCAAAATTTACTTAAAGAATTTATGAAACAGAAAGATAAATGTGCACTGAATTTCTTTTGCACCTCTACAACATAGCTTATGAATTAACTTCAGTATCTGCTAAAACGCACCAATTGGCAAACCTTCATGGCTTCAATCAATACTTGGGTTCAAATTACACTAATACCTGGGGATCCTTCTAAATTTGAACAACACACCCCCTATAATGTTCAGGGAGTTACTGAACATAAAAGTAGAGGACAAACAGTTATGCCCCACTTTAACTATCAAAACAATTGCCTTGCCTAAATTCCCCATGATTATTGTACCCATTGCCCTAAAATATCCCATAGTGGACATGGATGCTCTGATCCAGTGGATAATAAATTAAAACTAAGTTTTTGGCACTTACAAATTGGCTTTAAAATGGGACCACATGGACTTTTCCATCTCTCCCCACCCCCACTAAAGTATTTAATAAGGTCCAATGTAAACTAAAATAGGGTCTTCAAGGATTGAAACACATTATGGAAGGCTTATTGAGAAAAGGAGTGGTTGATGCCACTGCTCCTGCTAATCACAATCTGATTTAGCTTGTTCTTCTTTCTTTTTTTCTTTTTTCTTTCTTTCTTTTTTTTTTTTTACTTAAGTTACTGGGCTTCAATAGCCTGCTGTTAAACTTGGAAAAAATGAATGGTGCCTCACAGTAGATTAGTGCAACTTCAATGCTGTGGCCTCATCCATTAAGGGCCTATACCCCAAATCATTTAAGTTATTGACTACATCTAATCAGAAACTGATAAATATTTTGCTATAATAGATATGGCTAATATATTCTGTTCAATGCCTATTTTAACAACCTGTCAACTCCAGTTTGTGCTCACCTCCTAAGGGACACAATATATCCATGGGGTACTTCAACAGCCTTGCCATTACACACAATCTTTGCAGATACAATTTTATCTGCACCCAACTTTTTTCATGGGCACAGATATGACATTATATTCATGATATCCTCTTCTGATAATATTCATTTCACACACTAAGAACATACAGTTACTCATAAAGGAGTTCAAAAGAATGAACAGGCCGTTGACTTACACAATACAAGGCTCCACCAGATCTGTAAATTCCTGAAAATTATTTGGCAAACCAAGGGCTACTCTGTACCTGACACTGTCAAGAAATAGCTATAGACCCTCTCAGTCCCTGCAGTGTTAAAATAAGCCACAAGCCTAACATCTTTTAGGTTTTTTGAGTTCAGAAGGCAACATATTCTTCCCTTACGAATTTTACTTAAGCCCATCTATGTGGTTATTTGCAAATCAACCCACCTTGAACGGACACGCCTCCAACAAAAGGCTCTAGATTCTGTCCAAATTGCAATACAACAGCCCCTCCTGTTAATGCTCCTCCATCAGATTCTTTTCATGGTATAGGTGTTAGTAACCTCCTTTTGTGCCTCCTGGAGTCTCTGGACCACCCATACTGTCCATATGTTACCTATGGGCCAAAAAAACTGCCCTCCTCAGCCCTGTGCTGTGGGCAATTGCTAGCTGCATACTGGACTTTTCCAGAAATAGAGGGCCCGCATGCCTTGAGCCCATGGCCCTCCATACCTAGATGTCCACTATGTATTGAGTCATGGAAGTAGCACCCCAGAAGCTTGCGATGGCCACCAAGTACTCCTTATTCCTGGATGGAACCAAACCTAAACCTGGTGGCATATCCCACCTTCAGGAGAGCGTGGCCTCCCTTGTACTCAGTTCCTTACCAGCTGTCATGGTGGTAGAGGAGGTCAACCTTCTACAAGACCTCTTAGCCACCTGAGGCGCCCCCTAGGATCAACTAAATCAATGGCAATGGGAGTTTGTATACTTTACAGATGACATTGTTAACATTACATGTGATTGGTATTAACTGAAGCTACTGTTTTTCATCCCTTTAGCAGGACATCCCTGATAAAAGATGAGACTCAAGGCTAATACAATTGGCAAACTTCAGTCAGGCATCTTAGTGCTGTTTTCTATGGCCAAAAATCAGCCCCATCTGCACCATTTTACACACTTTCAGGCCATTGTCAATGGTCTCGCTATTTGGTCTAGCCAATGACAGTAATAACAATTTCTTATCCAAGGATTCCCTCTTTGAGGTAAAGAACTGTGGTAATCTACTGCCTCATAGATATCCGAAATATAAATCAGGTAGCACATACCTGTACATATACTGAAGCAATACAAAACTTCATCAGGACAATCCTTACCCTCTTTGTAGTTCCAGACATTACTGATAGTTACCAAGGCACTTATTTCACTTCTCAGAATACACAACACTGGGCTCTGAAACAAGGCATTCAATGAAAATTTCACCTTCCTTATAGGTTACAGGCTTCAGGCTTCATAGAGTCCCACAACGGCTTATTTAAACAAGTTCACATTCAATTAAATGAAGCATGTTATATTTTTGTCATCACTCAAACATCAGGGGTAAATTATAATGAAGAGCCTGACTCCATTTTTTGATGTTTGACTGCTAACAGCTTTTAGGCCTCACCCTTCACTCTCCCCTTATGCCTTACATCTGGGCAAGTTGATAAGAAAGCTTTAGTGCTCCCTCCTTTAGTGCCAGCAGGTGTTTCAAACCATACAAGCCCCTGCCCACACACAGAAACCTTTACCCGAGTCCCATCCCTAACCATAATTAAAATTCTAAGCCAGTCTCCTTTCTTTGTTCTCTCAAGCAATTTTTGAATCAACTTGGGAGGCTCACCTGCTTTCTCCAGAAAGCTGCATTAGGTAAGTAACAAACATTTTTGTACTCTCTTAGTGCATGTGTGGTACCATCAGTCTTGACCTCTGAACCAAATTTGGGTGACGGTTCAGAGGTCAAGACTGCATGATGGTCACAACATATGTCTGTCATGTCTGTCCTCATGGTCTCAAGGTAACTCCTACAGCTCCAAACAACATGCCCTTATATACTTGCATCACAAACATAAAGGATTGGGACTCATGGTGAGTGGATTTCACTTTATTGGTCCTCTATCTAATCGCAAAGAAAAATATTTCCCTGAAACCCACCCAGAAAATTTCCTGATATATCTTATTGACCATCACAGGGTTACATGTCTACCCCTAAACCGGTCACTGACAAAGAATAACATTGCCTGAAACCAATCATGAGGTGCTACCCAGGGCTTGCCACTCACTGAGCAATGTGTAGGCTGTGTTAGCAAAAGAGTGGACTTTGTTGTTGGTTATTAACCAACAATATCTGCCACAGGAATGTTGATACAGTAACTTTACAGATATTTTATGTATAATTTTTGCAGATGTGTCAGTATAATTTGTACAGAATTATTTTATACACTATTTTTCCTGATTGACTGTTAAAATTGTGTTGGCTTCACAAAATGAGCCTGGAAGTTGTCCCTCTTTTTCTATGGTATGGAATATACATCTTTAACTTATAATGTACATCTTTAACTTATCATAATATACCTTCAAAAGTTGTACTACTTCATGTATAATGCAAGAATCTCACAAGGAATTGCTCTTGGATATTAAACGAAAATAACGTAGACATGTCAGTGCCATCTCTTTGCAACTATACTTACAAATAAGATAGGCCAATAGCATTCTTTTTGATAATATATTTTTCTCACTGGGTGTGATTATAGATACACAAAATTATCTGGGGAGTTTTTCATATTTTTCATTGGCTGAAATAACATACATCACCATAATTATCTGAATTTAAAGGTTCAATCCAAATTAACATGGAATCATCTTTGCACTTTCAATGACTGACTGTAACTATGATTCTAACATTTGGAGTGCCCCAGGACTCAGTCCACTGTTTTCTACTCATCTCTATATGACTCTCTTCTCCCTAGGGGGTCTCATTCAGGTCCATGGTTGTTAAATACCATCAATAGATTTCCAAATTTATATTTCCAACACAATTTCTTCCCTGTGCTCCAGACCTTTGAATCCCAGAAGACCTACT
This sequence comes from Macaca thibetana thibetana, assembly GCF_024542745.1. Lineage (NCBI taxonomy): Eukaryota > Metazoa > Chordata > Mammalia > Primates > Cercopithecidae > Macaca > Macaca thibetana. The sequence goes on from NC_065598.1 coordinate 115,462,776, forward strand.
TGATATCTCTATCCTGGTTGCTAAGAGACATCACAAACCAAATCTCTGAAACAGTACTCCTGGGCTGGGCACGGTGGCTTATGCCCATAATATCAGCACTTTGGAAGACCGAGGTAGGAGGACTGCTTAAGCCAAGGAGTTTGAGACCAGCCTGGGCAACATAGTGAGACCCTGTCTCAAAAAAATAAAAATAGAAATAAAAGTAAATTTAAAACTAAAAAATATATATAAACAGTACTCTTGCTTTTTCCTTTCTTTTCCCAATCTTCTCCATCTCAGAAATGGTACCACTATTCAGCCACTTGGCTCAAACTTAAAAACTGTAGGTCACCCTTATCTCCTTTCTTTCTCATAATCTTTACACCCCCCCTAGCCAAACAATCTATAATGCCTGTCAAGTTTACTTTCAAAATATATTCTCAGCCTCTCCCCAGATGAACCCCATTCCACATATTACTGGAGTTGGTGTTCGTCTCCAATAACAACACTTTAGACTAAACCAAATCTTGATCATTACTTGCTTTGTCAGTTGCAACAACTTCCACACTATTATCCCTATTTATATTCTTAATCTCTATATATTCTCTATTCCACGCCACATTCAGAGTAAAACGTTTAAGATCTGATGACGCTATCACTAAAAAAATAAAAATAAAAATAAAAAAACAGAACAACAACAAAAAAAACACTACAATGTCACCTACTCACACCTAGAATAAAATTCAATCTTCTTACTATTGCTTCTGAGGCCATGCAAGATAACATCTTTGTTTATGTATGTTCTCAACATCATCTCATTCCACTTTCTTCCAAACTTATCATGCTCTGGTCACACAAATATCTTTCTTTCTCTCTCTCTTCTTTCGTTCCTTCTTTCCTTCCTTCCTTCTTTCTTTCTTTCTTTCTTTCTTTCTTTCTTTCTTTCTTTCTTTCTTTCTTTTCTTTCTTTCTTTCTCTTTCTTTCTTCTTTCTTTCTTTCTCTTTCTTTCTTTCTTTCTCTTTCTTTCTTCCTTCCTTTCTTTCTTTCTTTCTTTCTTTCTTTCTTTCTTTCTTTCTTTCTTTCTTTCTTTCTTTCTTCCTTTCTTCTTTCCTTCCTTCCTTCCTTCTTTCTTTTCCCCTTCCTTCCCTCCCTCCTCCCTCCCTCCCTCCCTCCCTCCTCCCTTCCCTCCCTCCCTCCCTCCCTCCTTCCTTCCTTCCTTCCTTCCTTCCTTCCTTCCTTCCTTCCTTCCTTCCTTCCTTCCTTCCATCCTTCCTTCCTTCCTCCCTTCCTCCCTTCCTCCCTTTCCTTCTTTCTTCTTCTTCTTTTTCCTTTTTTTTGAAACACCGTCCCACTCTGTCACTCAGGCTGGAGTGCAGTGGCATGTTCTCAGCTCACTGCAACCCCGCCTCCCTGGGCTCAAACCATCCTCCTCCCACCCCAGGCTCCCAAGCAGCTGAGACCGCAGGTGTGTACCACCACGCCCAGCTAAATTTTTTTTTGTATTTTTTAGTAGAGATGGCTTCTCTCCATGTTGTCCAGGCTGGCCCTGAATTCCTGAGCTCAAGAGATCTGCCTGCCTCGGCCTCCTAAAGTTACACCTGTAATCCCAGCCGCACCAGGCCAAGATCTTTTCTATTCCTTGGAGATTTGAAGCTTTTTCTACACAAGACTTTTGTTATTGGAATTCTAGATCTCAGCTCAAATGTCATCTCAAAGAGACCTTCCCTAAACACCTTTTATACAGGGGACAATCTCAGCTCCCTGTAGAATCCCTGTCTCTCATATAAACTTATATTATCTTGATAGCACATATTACTATGTACTTATTTATTGAGACAGGGTCTCACTCTGTCGACCAGGCTGGAGTGCAGTGGTGTTATCATGGCCCACTACAGACTCAATCTCTTGGGCTCAGGTAATCCTCCCATCTCAGCCCCCTTTGTAGCTGGGACCACAGGTGCACACCACCATGCCTGGCTAGTTTTTGCATTTTTTTTTTCAATTAAAGACAGGGTTTTGCCATGTTGCCCAGTCTGGTCTTGAAGTCCTGGACTCAAGTGATCTGCCCACCTTGACCTCCCAAAGTGCTGGGATTACAGGTGTGAGCCACTGCTCCCAGCCGAGTATTGTTTTCAAGAAAGATGAGATTCTATTGAATATGTCCATCTTTAAAAGGAAAATTTGCCCAATTGCATTTTTTACAGGTGGTGGACTCTAGGTGACTGCTACTAATTAGTTGACACCCTGAAGCTGATGTTATGGAGCGTTCTGTTTTTCTCCTTCTGCATTTTCCTTAACCTCCTCTCTCCTCAACACTAGGCTTTTGGCTGGGAATAGCCATGCTTTTAGAACATAAGACACATCGTCTTCTAGAACATTGCTTTTTCCTTGAGATTGCTATTGTCATATTATAAACTATAGCAGTGTTCATATTTGTTTGATTTATTCCTATAACATTCATAGGTGAGGGCCTGTTTTTTGTGTCTCTAAACTCCAGGAATCTTGCATGAAACTGAAAATGATCCAGCTCTCAGCATGTGAAACCTCACAAAATAACCCTTCTGGCTCTCAGCATCCTTCACCTCAGTGAGACCTCAACTGGCTGCTGCTGAAAATAATGCAAAGGAATCAGGAAGGAGATGTTCTGCATGTATTTTGGAACAATGGAGAACAGACAGATTTTGTTAGAACTTAATCCTGCTGGAGAAAAGGGATTGATATAGCTGAGTTCAAAGGGGGTTGGGAAAATAGCATTAATAATATTTTAGAGATTATAGCAAGTTTGTTTAATTTCATTCATTAATTTATTGACCAAATAGTCATTGATGGCCTAGTGTGTGTTAGAAACTATAATTATATGTTGTCATCTGGTGCACACATTATAATCCAATTGGGTGAGTTTGGTTAGATAAGAGAGCCTAATTTGTTTTTTTCTGTTTGTTTTTGGTTTTTTGTTTGTTTGTTTGTTTTGAGACGGAGTTTCACTCTTATTGCCCAGGCTGGAGTGCAATGGCACAATTTCAGCTCACTGTAACCTCGGCCTCCTGGGTTCAATCGATTCTCCTGCCACAGCCTCCCGAGTAGCTGGGATTACAGTCGCCTGCCACAACGCCTGGCTAATTTTTTGTATTTTTAGTAGAGTATTTTTAGTAGAGACGGGGTTTCACCATGTTGGCCAGGCTGGTCTCGAGCTCCTGACCTCAGGTGATCCACCAGCCTCGGCCTCCCAGAGTGCTGGGATTATAGGCATGAGCCACCACGCCCAGCCAAGAAAGCCTAATTTGAAATACAGTGTAGATCAGGGATGTCTCTGTACCCTTGCACATAGTGTGCCCTTTGGATAAACCCAATTGAAATAACATCAAGATCTATTCTTGTAATTCTTGGGGAAGTGTCAAACAGACTTTCATGAAAGGCCTTGAGTGACTGAACTGCTCATCACATTAGTCCCAGTGGAAATGAATGGGCAGTGGCAAATATTAGGAAAGTGCAGGCAGGGCTTTTCTGATTGCCTACTGATTTCCTCCCTTGAGAGGGACAGGCATTTTCTTTTCTTTCTTTCTTTTCTTTTTCTTTCCTTCTTTCTTTCTTTCTTTCTTTTTTTTTTTTATTTGTTTTCGAGACAGAGTCTCGCTCTGTCGCCCAGGCTGGAGTGCAGTGGCGCGATCTCGGCTCACTGCAAGCTCTGCCTCCTGGGTTCGCACCATTCTCCTACCTCAGCCTCCCGAGTAGCCGGGAATACAGGCGCCCTCCACCACGCCCGGCTAATTTTTTTGTATTTTTAGTAGATACGGGGTTTCACCGTGTTAGCCAGGACGGTCTCGAGCTCCTGACCTGATGATCCGCCCGCCTCGGCCTCCCAAAGTGCTGGGATTACAGGCATGAGCCACCGCACTGGGACAGGCATTTTCTTGGTTGCCCACCAGCCTGACTGAAAGACCACTGGGGTATCTTGAAGAAAGACAGTGATTGAGGGCAGGGGGTGCTGGCTACACACTCTAGCCCTCAGCCTGGGGCTGCCCCCATCCCAAGTCCCTTTCCAGTCAACAGTGGATGAAGAACAAAATGGATTCCAAGTACAGACCTCAGGGGCACCAAGCTCTGGATGGTGCTTCTCTTGGGAGGAATATGTGGGTTAAAAATAGAACTGGACTGAGCGAGTACTCTTGAGAATGCCTCTGGGCCCCTTCTCTCCCTCTTGGTGTGTTCACTGCAGGCTGTCTGCTCCCCAAGGCAGCTGCTACAAGGCAGGAAGGGAGCCAGGAATGGTTAATCAGATCTACCTCCAATCTGAGCTAAAGATGTCTGCTGGTTACCCCATGAGATCCCGCCCAGCTCACCAAGATCAATCTTTGTCAAGGGTTTTCTGATCCTAACTAGTAATAAAGAGTGTGCACTTCACTGCTGTGTCTTCTGTGTCATGTGTATGTCAGGGCAGTTTGCTCAGAGGTGGCAGCTTAAATCTGTATCTTCCCTCCATCCCACTGCGTTCAATCTCATTCACTACTGGAGGGCCCTTCCTCTTCCAACAAGTTACCCAAGGATTAGGGGCACCTCTGTGGGACCTTCAGTACATCGTGATTTTCCCTGCTACCCTCACTGTCCACATGGTCCCTTGAAGATGGGACTGCTCTAGGGCAGGCTGCTCCAGGGCTGGTGGGGCATGAGAGGTCAGGTGAGGAAGATGCTTCTTCTACCTAGGCTTGGCGCTCTGATGCCTGGGATCCAGCCTCCTGTATACCACTAAGCCATTTCCCTGAGATCCTGTCTCCCCGAGGTCCCCTGATGTCCCATGTGCAGAAACTTCCCTCATGTATTTCTGCCTGCCAAGTCACTGTCCCCTCTCTCCTATGCATAATCCTATCAAGGTGTTTAGAATTCTGGAAAACAGCCAGGCTGTAGCCTGTCTGCTCACAAGACAAATGTTCCCTGAGGTGAAGGGGAGGGGAGGCCGGCTACCTGCTTGGTATGGGCACAGGAATGGGGACAGAGAACAAAAGTGCCCCTGCCCCACCAGCATTCTCATTTCCCTGACAGTCACGATTACCAGGAAGGCCTTGGTTACTTACTTTGGAGTGCTGGAGGGGAAAGGGTCCATCAGAGACATCAAACCCAAAGCTAGGGTTTCTGGATTGGCAGCTAAGGTTTTGTGATACTCGTATGCTGATAGCTCCTTGGAATTTTTGGAAGATAGGACACAGATGGGACTTGGAAGTGTTATAGTACATTTTAATGTGGTTCTCAATGTGTGGTTTCTGGACCAGAAGCATCAGGATCACCTGGGAACTTGCTACAAATGCAAATGATCAGGCCCCACTCAGACTTCCTGATCCCGGAAGTTCAGGAAGTGGGGCCCAGTAGGTGTTTCTGATGCACACTGAAGTTTGAGAACTTTTGTTTTCATCCACAGTGTAATGTGAACGAATAACCCTAGTTCTCATTATAGTTGGTTCGTTTAGGGCGTCACAATGTACTCTGATGTCTACTGGAATGTATGAAGTTCTGTGCATAGCTTTTTATATAGCTCAGTGTGATTACCCCACATATCAGGGCTTTTTTCACAGTAACCTGCCTGAATCTGTGAAGGTTGGCCAGAATCACTGAAGTTGGCTGTCAATTCTCCCTTCGTTCTGGGAGTTGGACATGTAGGTAAAAGCAGTAAGTGAGGTGTTTGTGGGAAAAGCCTGAGCTTTGGCACCAGAGAGAACTGGGTTCAAATACCTGCTCTGCTATTCACTAGGTGTGCAACCTTGAACAAGTTTCTGAATTTCTTCAGTCCGCAAAAAGTGTTGATTCCCTTCCCCTACCCTCGCGGTTCTGCTTTGTGATGCTGGGGTAATGAGTATAAGGGATGCCTCTTGATTGCCTACTCATAACATTGAGTGCCTTCTATGTGAGACTTTATGGCCATTATCCTATTAGTAACCATCACATCTCTGTAAAGTTATAGGTATAATAGCTACCCCCCCCCTTTAACTGTTCTTCAAGGAGGATATTCTACCCTATTTTACAGATGGAGCAACTCAATCACCTACCCAAAGTCATTCAGCTGGGAGTTGGTAAAGCCTGGGTTCAAACTCCAATTTGCCTGGCACCAAACTCCATGCTTTTTCTACTATAACACAGTGCCTTAACTTTTTACCCTTACCAATTAATAGCAGTTAATAGGGTATGCCAATACATTGACCCATAGAATTGATAATAATGAAGGAAATTTGAGTCATAGAGACAGTATGGTAGAAAGGGAAGTGGGTTGACGTGCCAAAAGAGTCAGGCTTCGTTGCTATGGATAGTATTGGTGCTAGGAAAGGAAATGGCAGGAGAGGGTTGGGGACATGGCTCCTAGGAGTGTTGGCCTGGCAAAACCTGCAGAGACAGAGATGCAGGAGATGGACAGCATGTGATGTTTGGCATGTCCCCCATCCCCACTCCCACCAAGGCTCTTGCCATCAAAACTTCCACTCTCATTCAGCTGCAAGTAGTGGCTCCAACTCAGACCCTTACTATGGAAACCTCTGCAGATAACATGCAGGGCTAGAGGGAAGCACCTGTCAGGCGTCACAGGAGAGAACAATAGACTGATGGATAAGTGTGCTTCTGTATTCCTGTGGGGGCAGGAGAGCGGCGCGTGATCAAGGCTAAGTGACTGGACTGATGAACAATGTAAAATAAAGGAATTTTTCTTGATAAAAACATGTTTCAAATGAGGAGAGTGCCCTGATATCTGGTAGAAGTGGAGGCTTTGTCCTCTCATGGGACCAGCTCTCACTTACATGCAGAACGCAAGAAAGAACCAGGCCAACACCCCTAGGAGCCATGTCCCCAATCCTCTCCTTCCGCTAACTTCTTTTCGAGCACCAACACTAGAAACCAAGACACACAGGAAAGAATCAAGGAGATTTAAATCCACTCTCTTGGGAAGTCATTTTCCCGAGACCCTTCTGATTATCAAAATAGACTGCATTTATCAAAAAAGAACTATGAAAAACAATTCACACCACCCATAATCCCAAAACCTGAAGGTGACTGCTGTTTATACTTTGATGTATTTACTTTATATACACACACATATTTACAGATATACGTACATATATACCAAGACAGGACACAGTACACATTCTGTTGTGGCCTCAACTGTAGAAGTAATGGCTCCAATCTGGAGCCTCCTGTAGTGGACTCTGTACCAATCACGTGGTAAGGTATAAGGACAGGCAGAAACACTTTTTGGGTAGTAGACCAGTAGTTAGATGTAGATATGTAGAGAGAAAGAGAGATAGAGCTAGAGAGATTTATTTACCAAAACAGAATGGTACATATTTCTTTCTGATGTTCATTTCTCACTTAACAGTAAGACACAAGCACAGTCTCATATTCTTAACTTTTGATATTGTGATATTAAATGGCTTTGTAACATTTTGCCATGTCAACATTTCACAATATGCTTACTTAGTTCTATCTTACTGGGTACTTAGATTGTTTCCAAATTTTTATTTTCACTCCCAACATTGTTAGGTGCAGTCTTCTGTATCATGGCCAAGAGTGAATATTATCACTAAAAATATCTTAGCCAGTTTGAAAGATACATTGTTTTAATTTATACAGGCTGAACATCTGTAATCCAAAAATCCAGAACCTGAAATGCTCCAAAACCCAAAACTTTTCGAGTACCACCATGACGCTCAAAGGAAATGCTCATCGGAGCAGTTCAGATTTTCAGATTAGGGATGTTCAACTGGCAAACATAAGGTAAATATTCCAAAATCTAAAAAAAAAAAAATCTAAAATCCAAAACACTTCTGGTCCCAAGCATTTCAGATATGGGATACTCGACCTGTATTTCTTTGTTTACTAGGGAGATGGAACATTTTTTCAAGTTGCTTATCCATCAGCAATTCTAGCATGACTTTGCTATTCATGTCCTTATTCCAGCTTATTCAGGGAATATTCATCTTATCTTGTTTGTATTTATTTGATTGTAAAAATATCACCTTAACTCTTTGTTATACTTAAGATTGCAAATACTTTCCTTTGTTTGTAGTTTACCTGTAAATTTGTGTCTGGTAGCATTTTAGTGGTCAGATATATTAAATGTTTTTATACGGAAATCTTTTTTTCCACTGCCATTTCTTCTTTTTCTTCTATTCTTAGGAAGGTCTTTATTTTGAGATAAAATAAACAGCCATTATATTTGATTCTATACCTTTCATAGTTTTTTTTTTTTTTAAAAAACTTAACTCTATCCTTGAATTTTTTTGGTATTGTGAGTAGGTGACTAAGTGTATTTTCCCCCAAATAGCTAACCTAGTATCTTAGTATCTCAGCATCATATTTCTTTTAATTTATTTTTTTGAGACAGGGTCTCCCTCTGTTGCCCAGGCTAGAGTGCGGTGGTATAATCATGGCTCACTGCAACCTCAAACTCCTGGACTCAAACAATCCTGCCACCTCAGCCTCCTGGGTATCTGGGAATATAGGCATGTGCCACCACATCCAGCTAATTTTTATTTTTTGTGGAGACAGGGTCTTGCTATTTTGCCCAGGGTGGTCTCAAACTCCTGGCCTCAAGTGATCCACCTGCGTTGGCCTCCCAAAGTGCTGGGATTACAGGCATGAGCCACCATGCCTGGCCCTCAGCATCATTTGTAAACGTTCCATTCTTTCCCCACTCATCTGAAAACAATATCCTTATCAAATACCAAATATATATATATATATATACACACACACACACACACACACACACACACGCATACTGTATATACATACATAATGTATATACACATACACATAAATACATACTGCTGTATATATTTGTGTGTATACTGTGTCTTGTCCTTTGAACTGTTGGTCTATTCTTATACCCACCTAACATCTGATTCTAGCTTTCTAATACATTTTAACAAATGCAGTGAAAGTTATTACTCATTATTCATTTTGTCCTAACCTTTCTTGGTAGTCATCACCCCTGTATTCTCTCAGTTGAAGCTTTAAAATCTAATTCTGTATTCCTTTGAGTCCAAGATGTACTTCTTTCAATTGGATTCTGTGAGACTTACCCCATAGCTTCACAATTCGATCTTTTCTTTTTTTCTCTTTTTTTTTTTTCTTTTTTTTTTTTTGAGGCGGATCTCGCTCTGTCGCCCTGACTGGAGTGCAGTGGCGCTAGCTCACTGTAAGCTCCGCCTCCTGGGTTCACGCCATTCTCCTGCCTCAGCCTCCCGAGTAGCTGGGACTACAGGCACCTGCCACCACGCCCGGCTAATTTTTTGTATTTTTAGTAGAGACAGGGTTTCACTGTGTTAGCCAGGATGGTCTCGCTCTCCTGACCTCATGATCCGCCCGCCTCGGCCTCCCAAAGTGCTGGGATTACAGGAGTGAGCCACTGCGCCCGGCCTCTTTTTTTCTTTTTAACCCAGTCTAAGTAGATTTCTGTTCCTTAAGGTTTTACCTCAGCCTTATTTTCTCTCTCCACTTCCTCTTTCTATGATCTCATCTAAACAGCTGACATCTGTCATCTTTAGGAAGAAGTCTAGATTGATATAAATAAAAAGCTAACATTGGCCAGGTATGGTGGCTCACGCCTATACTCCCAGCACTTTGGGAGGCTGAGGCGGGCAGATCACTTGAGGTCAGGAGTTCAAGAGCAGCCTGGCCAACATGGTGAAATCTTGTCTCTACTAAAGATACAAAAATAAACAAAAATTAGCCAGGTGTAGCAAGGGGGTCAATATGGCTGACCTGAATACAGGAAAGTAGTAGATGAGGAGGGAGGGGCATGGGGCTGCCCCAGATTATGGCTGGAAACTGCAGGTAAAGGTTTCTTGAAATCAGCTGTGCAAATAGTGGCTCACGCCTGTAATCCCAGCACTTTGGGAGGCCAAGGCAGGTGGATCACCTGAGGTCGGGAGTTCGAGGCCAGCCTGGCCAACACGGTGAAACCGTCTCTACTAAAAATACAAAAATTAGCTGGGCGTGGTGGCTATCCCAGCTACTTGGGAGCTACTCGGGGGTCTGAGGTATGACAGTCGCTTGAACCCAGGAGGCAGAGGTTGCAGTGAGCCGAGATCGTGCCCCTGCACTCCAGCCTGTTCAACAGAGTGAGACTCTGTCTCAAAAAAATATATATAATAATAAAATAAAATAAAAATTGTTGAAACCCTTCCCAAAAGGCCTTAGATTTGGGAATAGGAACTGTGTATTAATAGGGTTCAGAACCACCTGGCAAAGATAGTTGAGTGTCATGGCTACACTGCACTTAAAGCTGAGGGACGAGGGGAAGGGGTATGAATGCTATTAAGGAAAGTGAGAAGAGAGAGACAGTTCCATTTAGTTTCTTAAAGACACTAACGCACAGTCAAAATGATTCATGATGCACAAGAGTTTGAGGGCAGAATGACAATGATATGTGATCAGAATAACTAGATGAGGCTACCCTGAAAAAAAGTGACATTCAGGGCTTAATATTACTGATGAGGTACAGTGCAAACTGGGCTTGGTTTTGATCTTCCAAAAGGCATGCTGCCACAACATCCATCTGCCCCACAAGTGGGCTGGATAAAATTCAAGTTATTTTAAGAATATTGAAGAATATTTATAAGGCAACTACATACAAGATAGAAGAGTACAGAAGTCAGATTTCTGTAATCACTTAATGTAAGGCATGTGCTTTAAAAAATCTATTGTTTCTGCAAAAGGCAGGATGTATAGTGGTTAACTGCATGTTCTTTGGGGGGCAAACAGAACTGGGCTCAAATATCCATTTTGCCACTTAATCCTGTGTGACTTTGGTTAAGCAACCAACTCGAGCCTCAGTTATCTCATCTGTAAACTGGAAATGATACCCCCAACCTCAGACAGTTGGTATATTAAATGAAACAACGTGTTTAAAGTGCACAGCACTGTAACTGCTCAATAAAATTATGGCTTTTTCCTACTAAAGATGCATTGTATGTCAAGATTTCTCACATTCATTATGCATACCTCTTGAAATTAAAGGGACCCAAACTTACACTGCTATCAAAATACATGCAGACAGCAAAAACAAAGGAAACACATTTCATCAGAATTCTAAAGGCAGTTCTGGCATTCAAAAAGTAAACGCATTGAACCTAAAAAGATGACCCTCCAAATTGACTTTCTAGATACATTGTAACCCTCACAGCAACATATATGGAACCATTCTTCCTGATGATCAGTCAACTTAAAGTGCTTCTTTCAGAGGCCTCGTGAGGTGGCAGTTATGAAAGCCATTTCTTTGACTTAATTACAAGCTATTAAACGTCTTTCAGAAAATGAAACCCTATTATTCTGGAACTATGGAGGGAGCCAATGTCTAATTCCTTCTCCCACCAAAAATACCTCTTATGTAAAAATGAGTATGTTTATGTATGTGTTGTCGTTTTATCCAATTATATAAAAATTGAGCATTAGATTGGATTGTAAGGAATTTAAAGGAAATTCAGAAAATGGATAGCTCCTCCCCTTGCCCCGCCACATCCCTGAGGTATATGTCACTCAGAATGAAATGAACTTCAACAATGAGTACAGTTCATCAATGCAGACAGACATACGCTGAAAGTACATTTGTTAAGATGTTCTTACATTTGTTAGATTTCCGTATTTTGTTTTTGATGTTTTCTTGCAATTTCCATGACTATGTAGGTCCCCCTATTTGAGGTGTCTGTACTAAAGGTTCTGTACTAGTGCCTTCCTAATGACAGGACTTGGTTAAGTTGCAGATCCATGAGATCCTATGATTCCTGTTGACAATCCAAGAGACTAGAATTTAAGGAACTTAGGTTATACAATTAACTCTAAGCTCTTAAGGCTGAGCATATAGAATAAAAATGAGGTTATCCATAGTGGCATGAAATGTATGATCTTTATTAATTTTTAATCCATCAATCTAAAATCACACATACTAGATCAAACAGAAGTACCACAGTATGCTTTATTTTGCAGGTAGTAATTGGTTCTCTAAATTGATACATCCAAAACTTTAGTTAGCAGCAAGCATCAGTTCTTCCAAAGCAGCTTAGGTGAAAAACAATTCTTTACATTCACCAGTTCAAAGTCGTACTGTCTGATCCACTGTTGTTTTGACATAAAAATGAACCCAGTAGGCAAAGCTAATTAAACACTCAGCTCATAGATTTTCAGCTTCCTTTATCTTATTGGAGTTGAAGCAGTTTTTAACCCTCTGTTCATATTCTGTATTTTAATTCTCAAAGAATTAAACACACATATTTTCTAATTAATTAAGATAGAGCCACGATAACTATTGAGGAATTAGTGATATTAGTCTCATACCCAAAAGGTAGAACACTTTTAAATGAACCCATAATTTTGAATGTATCTGAATTTCCAATTTATATGCTTAGCAAGGTCACAAGCTGGATTTAATTAATCTGGCTTCTAGACAATCATCTCAAAAATATGTATTGAAATGAAGTCACTGTTTTTTATGATGCCATCAATTTAACCAAATGCTTTTACAACAAATGAGCAGTTGTTCTCAAAAGAGAACACTTTAAAAGAAAACATTCTTTACATACTTAGCAAATACAGGAGAGTGTGATCAGAGCTATAGAGTTCTAGAGGAGTTGTAATTGAGCAATCTAACTTTCTACTCCAGTTTTTGAGATGTACATGTTTTTGAGATGTACATATAGAGAAGGCAGTAAAGAAAGATCTTGATAAATTTTCTTTAACAAAATTTTGTAATTCCAGTTATTGGCAAAGGGTTCTGGCATGAGTTAATGGCAGCAATACAGTGGTGAGCTTCTGCATTGTGCTGAGAGGTAGATTGGGACTTAATCCTTGGATTGAATAACCAACTCACTTTATTTAAGGTTTAGGCTTAATTTTTTTAATCCAAAAAATATTTTCTGAAGTGAAGGCAGATCTTTGGGAACTTTTGTTTTTAGTTAAATATAGAGATAAAATAGCTTGATAAAATAAACGTCTGCCTTACACTAATGACAGGTGTACAAAGCAGCCATTTGAACCCCAGACAACTTCAACACTGTGCTTCCCAAAAAAAGGGCAATTGAACAGCTGAACCAATCAAGCAGACACGGGGATGAGCGGTCTCTAGTACCTTACTCCAGAAGCCAGAGCCATTAGCGGTCCCTACAGGGATATAAGTCTACATCAAGATCAACAAATGTACAGAATAATCTTGGTCCAGCTTTGGCTAGGCAGGCATCTGACTGATGACATATCAGGGCCCACTAACCTCTAGAGTAAGCACTTGTTGCTGTGAGAAAAAAGAAATCAATATATTAAAAATATCAACTAGAGCATATTCATGTAGGGAATGGGAGAGTGCAGGAGGCACACAAACAAAGTATATAGAGTTTTTGTTTTCAGTGCAGGATAAATGAACCTTCTTAACAAGTTAAGGCTCTGAGGGAAAAAACTTTCTAAACCACAACCTTAATAAACCATAACCCATACAGGTGTTCCAAATCAACACCTTTTAAAAAAAGCTGAAGGTCTTACTTCATCCTTCAGTATAAATGTCAAGTCTGAGATAATCAGTATATTCCAAACTCCAGAAAAAAAAAAGAAATTTCCTTGTTAAAATATAGTAGCTATTAACAGTGATGAAGAAAACAGCCAAACTTTTGCTATTAAATACGATATCATGAAGCCATTTCTTTCTTAACCAAAAAAATACAGATTTAAATAATGCTGATCAGGAGGTGGGGAAAGGAAGTCTTATCATGAACCAAATTTCGTTTCTGCCACTAATGAAAATGAATCCATTATGTTCTTGAATTTATTTCCTGAAGCAAGTTAAATTCTTTAACACCTTTGATTTTGCAAATAACATAAAAGTAGTAAAATATAAGTAACTGTAACATATAAAATTACACATCAGTAAAAATGCTTTCATAATTGGATCCAGGGGCTTAAAATCATTACTTACTTAAAAAATTCTAAGCCACAATTTTTCTTTTAATTATACTTTAACAAAGGAAGAAAAAAAACAAAAAAATTGGTCCTAATATATTTTGTCTTAAATAAGTGTACTCATGCCCAAGTTAGCTAGCAACTCACTTAAGTTTGTCTGCATATCTTAAACAATCTATTGCACAGCATGTCCTGGCTTTTAGCCAATGGAAACGTAACTTCTAACTGAAAACAAAACAAAACAAAAAAACCCCCACTAGATTTAATTGATTACACAGACTGATAACCAGTACGACTTTTCCTTCTTCCAATCATATAAGAGATAAAGACAACAATTATAAGGAAGCCCAAGGCCACACCCACTGCAACAGGAATAAGAAAGTTGAGGTCAGAGTCAGCAGAACATTCTTCAGCTGTTAGAAAAGAACAGACAGCAAGGAAATTAGTAAAGAATGCAATTAAGCAGTAAAAAGCATGCGAGAAACAAGCATTTTTAAAGTGTACATAGCTTAGTCTTTTATAGCATTACCTCTATTTTATTTGCTCAATATCTCATTATCGCTTTATTTAAAAGCACACGAAATTCCTCAGTACAAAAAGCAGAAGGTAAGGGAAGAATAGGAAGGGCCCAAAATAGAGAATTGTGCTTGCCTAATATGGGAAGACTTTAGGTTTGATTATCTAATGACACTGGGTTAAGGAGCCATCATCTTCACTTAAAACCACTGCCTGTGTATTTCCCTACTCTCTTTCTCCTTTGTTATACCTATAACTAAAGTATAAATAAGAATTCTGTATAAGCAATAAAATATAAGTTAAAAAAGACTTAGGATCAAGAATGCAGTATATACTTTTTTTTTGCATAGGCATTAGGTAGCTATTAGGTTATACACAATTACTTTTAGCTGAGCAGTGGCCTGGAAGAATAACAGCAGTATTTAATTCATTGCAGTCCATTCCACCGAACCACCAGGAAAGCAACATGTGCAATGTAGATTTTGAGTTCTGGATTCAGACAGAACTGAGTTTAAATCTTGACTCCTTCCAGTACTAGCCAAAGGACCTTGGGCAAGTTATTCAAACTGGGCCTCACTTTCCTCATCTGTAAGAGGGGGATAATACCCATAAGGAAATTGAGGATTAAATACAATTTTATTTCTAAAGCACCTGATACACATCAGGAGGTCAACAAGTGTTCCTTCTCGTCTCTTTTCCTCTTATGCTCATGGTCCCATCTGAGAAGGATTAGGTTTTGAAGTAGCAAACAGAGATTAAAATAGGAGTGTTTTGGTATATTACTATTGAAAAAGTCCATATTAGTATAAAAAAAAATTAAGCAAAACATAGTATGGAAGCCCAAAGTGCCCAATTCTGATCTCATAATTTCAAGTGTAAACCAGCTGTTGTTTTACTGTTGAGTGACTAGATTTCATTAGGGTCAATTTTTATCAAAATGCTAACAATAGTTTTGTTGTCCACTTGATATGGAACCTCAATGAATTTCACTCCCCTTTCTGTAAATAATCGTTAAGGTCATTTCCAGTAATAGCTAATGAAATTAACAAAATGTGTTATCTGATGTGATTTATGATTAAGCAATGACTTGTACTTTTCTTCTAATTTTAACTTTTCCTCCTCTTGTACTTTTGCCATTCATAAAAATGTTGCTACAGTTCTGAGTACATAACATAACACTCATTTCAGTAACCACACATTAGCCTATGTTGAAAGAACTTACTATATTTTACTGAAAGCTCTCAAAGACTGAGAGCTGGGTAACAAGATACACTGTATAGAAGTTATAGAAACTCTGATCATGCCCATATATACATACAATGGGTTAATAATACTTCAACGCGAAAGTCTTCTAGTCTATTAATCTTCCTTCTTTATCTATGTTTCATATCTGTGCTACTCTTATACCACGGAATATGCTTCAACAAGGGCTGATTATCTAGTTCATTTTAATGCCAACAGCTTCTCTTTACAACCCTATCTATGCACTGTCCCACAGGGGCCATCTTGAAGAAACAAGAGCCTAGTTGCTATTGCTTCACTGCCTCCCTTCTGAGATTGCTGTTAGCTTACATTTCATAAGTACCACTCTGATGACAACACTAAATAGATTTTAATGCTCCAGAGATCAACAAGATGAGGTAGAGAAACACAACACAATCTGTCCTAATTAGTTCATAGAATATTTCTATCTTTCAATACGAATCAGGCATCCAAAGAAGAACAAAACAAGAAACAAAAAAGCAAGTGGTTAAATATGCTTGAATCTTTTCAGTCTATATTGCTGAAAAACAAACAATTCTCTTAAAAACTCTAATTATGAAGCCAGTTTAAGTTCTGTTGTAGCCTCTTGGGTCTGTATCATCCCTAGGGAAAAAATCACAAGCCTGAGGTACTAACTTCATGCTTAACTTAAACTCAGAGAAATCAGCAGAAGTCACATAACCTTTAAAATGCTGATGGTCCTGAGGACATTCTCTACTTTATTCAACTGAAAACCAAGTTTAAGCACATCTGATGGGCATTTATACCACATCAACATTTATTTAATGAACTTTACACAAAGGCACATTGATGAGTTTAAATCACTATAGTCCTTATACACTGAAATAGAATACCAGTCGTGAAATGATATTTATTAATTCCATTAAGACACAACTATATATTTTATTCTTATAATGGCCATGTTAATAAGTTCAATGCATACTTCAAAGTTAGGATCAAAATTTGGCCAAGGCTTCTTAAGATAGACTTTAAAACATTGCACATCGATGTTCCTTTGAACAAGTTTGTCTCCAGGACCAGTAAATATGACACTTTGGATTGTAAGCTGATTAAAGAGAACAGGTTTTATTAATAAAGACTAATATCAAAATGCTGGGATTGATAAAATAATTAAAGTTTCAACATATCAATTTTAAGAAGTAAAGTGTTTCAACAACTGAGAGGTAAGAAAACCTTGTTATTTGCATGTATTTTTATATAATCAATCAGGTTGCAGATTCTAAAATTGCTCATATCCAGCATGATGGCGCTTGAGACCAATAAAATAAGCCAGCAACACTAGAATAAGTACTCCTGCCAAGGCTGCTCCCACTGCTATGGGCACAAGGAAGTTGTCGTCATCTGCACTGCAGTCTTGAGCTAGATGTGGAGAAAGGACAATTGAGAACAGAAACAGTGACAAACTTTCAAATCTGTGTATTTTGGGTAAAATGACAGTACTTCCTAACACACATATTTTGTTTTTTTTTATACCAAGGTAACAAGTCATTGGCATTCATTATCAGCAAATGAGATGTTCCACAAAACTGATTTCCCAAATAACCAAATAATACACTTTTAAGTACCAAGTAAAAATGCACTCATTTTGGATGAAAAATGTACAACATGGTCACATACTTCCCAGATTTCTTAAACAGAACATAATGAACAAATATAATTAGCCTTGCCTTGATGACCAGGCCGTGAGCTTTCAGAGGCAAACTGTTATGATGTCGAAGAAGCACAGTGCTTCAAATATTGCAGATTGTTAAATATTAACTCACTGAATGAACAACTATACAAAGCAGACATAAGAACTCAATACATTACAATCTGGGGTCATTTACTAATGGGAAAAGAGATATAAGCGGGCCCTGATGACATAACTGTTTGCCTCAAGATGCTCAGTCCTAGTGTGAGAATCAGACAAGAAAAATCAGTGGTTGTAATTTCAAAATGTGTTGTGGTAGGAGCAGGCAACACAAAGTGCCATGGAAAAATTTCAGAGGCACACTCAAGCTCAGCCTTATTACATAAGACACTTTGAAAAGGTGACACTTCAGCTGAGATTTTAAGGATGAATAGGAATTAACGATGCAAGTAATGGGGGAAGGGCATTCCAGGTATAAGAAATAGCACAGACAAAAATATGGAGAGTAAAAAGACACAGCACTTCAAGGGAAACGCAAGCCAGGTTGGCATAGCTAGAACAATGGATCAAAGGTATTTTGGCTGGACAGAAGGCAGAAAAAGTGTACAGGGACCCAGGTCACAAAGGTCCTATATGCTCTTAGGTAGTTTGGCCTTATCCTGATGAAAAAAAAAAAAAATTTCAGCAGCAGGATATTAAGCAGGATTTCATTTCAGAAGTTATGGCAGATGGAGGTAGTAAGGTAGGGGGCATGTCTATCACTAGAGTCCAGGTAACCAATAATATTGTCCTGAGCTGGATGAATGAAGTGCAGAAGAAAAGCAGAAGGTACAGACTGGAGATCAAATTAGAAGGCAAAATTGGCCAAATGGATGTAGGGGATGTAGGAGGAGGAGATAATAGAATGGTTTCCAATTCCACACTTGACTGATTATGTAGATGCTGGTGCTAGTCTATAAAAGAGGAAGAATATATGCATTTCAGTTTTTTGTAGTTATATGGAACAGGGGGCGAAAAGGATACGTGGAAGAGAGAGATGCTCAGTTTTGGATATGTGAGTTTAAGATACCCGTGTCCTTAGCTGAGCACGGTGGCTTACACCTACAGTCCTAGCTACTTGGGAAGCTGAGATGGGAGAATTGTTTGAGCCCAGGAGTTTAAGACCAGCCTGGGCAACATATCGAGAACCCATCTCAAAAAAAAAAAAAAAAAAAAAAAAAGACTATGTCGTAACCAAGTGGCTATATCAACCTAAGTGGTAGTTAAAACACGGGGCAAGAACATTTCTCAGTAAGGGGAAGTAGAATAAAAAGAGGACCAGAGACAAAAACCCTTGGGAACACCAATACCTGTGGAATAGACAATGGGGTAGGAAAAAGATGTAAAAGGGCAGGTAGAAAATGGCACCAGAGAAGCCAAGGATGGAAAGTTTCAATTAGGGTGGAAAGACAGCAAATAATATTAGAGAGCTTTGAAACATGTCCATTGCCTCTAGCAATATGAAGGGTAGGAGATATGAGTAGAATTGCTGCAGGTTTAAGAGGGAATGGGAAGGGATTGGTTAGGACATCAAGAACTTGGGCAGGGTAACGAATACAATGCTCATTTTGAGAAGTTTAGAATGATTAAGACAGGACAAAAGGGAGGTAATTAGAAGGGGGACATAGGGATAAGAAAGGATAGCTTCAGGTTAGAAGAACTTAAATAGGATGAGGGAAAGAGCCACTAGCAATCGACAGAAGATGCTTTGGTACAAGTTCTCCTACAAGGCAAGAGAAATGAGATTCCAAAAGCATAAGACATAAGAACTCAATACATAACAATCTGGGGTCACTCAGTAATGGGAAAAGAGATATAAATGGGCCTTGATGACATAACTGTTTGCCTCAGTTTAACCAGGAAAAGAAAACCTACTCTGAGACTGGAGAGGAGGAAGGAATGATACAGATGGATACACTTGCAGGAAGGATGTTAACTGCTACTTCTATTTCCCATTTCCTGTGTCTTGTTGCCCTAGTTCTCTGCCTAGCTTGTAGTCTATTAGGGACTGATAAATCAGATAACTAAGCTTATTAGAATTGTATCAAAGATAGGACAAATAGGCTGCATGGCAATTCTGATTGTGCTTGCATTCAAGAAATGTGCCAAGCTTTCCATCCACCCCTTACTAGCCTCTGGGGCAATAACTAGGAACAAAATGCAACCCTGGAGTTTATGAACTTTTCTGACATTGACTTTGGCTGCCAGTTCAATTATTTTTTTTACTTGCTTCTTGGTTCTGTTAAGAATCCAGATAGCTGAGGTTGCTAGATGTGACCTGTGAATAGATGGTGTTAAGAGTCCCCAGTTAGCACCTCCCCTACAATTTCCCAAATTACCACCCAGCCCATAAACTATTAGGTGACATGTACCATAAAGTATTATGCCGTGGGTTTAATATAACTTGGTTTTTAAAAGATTCATTAGTAGATTAATTTCTTATTCTGGCAACAGACTCATAGTTCTCTCTTTCCCAAATTGGGTATTTGACCTAGTACTGAAACGACTTTCATAAATACTGCCAATAAGGCTTTCATGTAAGACAAATATTCCCAGAGTAGCTCAAAAAGGCAATTCCGCTAATACAAAGATCTTTCTAGATACTGTCACTTACTTAAAATGCTCTCAATTAGTATGTGAAATATTAATTTATAATAACTATTGATTGTATGAATTCAACCTTTAAAAATTCTTTAGTTAATGGAAAAAATTTTGGTAAAACAGTAACTTTAATGGGATCACATTCTGAAGAAAAGAAAATCTCATCCTATAAGTCATTTTGACCTGATCTACTTGCCTAATGTATACTTAACACTATATTGAAAATGCTTCTGGGGAAAAGAAAAGTGTATTTGCAGAAGAATTTAATAGCCACAGAAGCAATACAGATTTTTAAAGTTTAAAAAGTTCCATGGCCACTAAAATTTCAATAAGAAGTTTCATGTAGATTAAAAATGCTGTTAATCTTCAATTTTCTACCAGTTCAGACATTTTTCAAATACAATTTTCAACACAAGAACTGGAAAGCTGAGGTATACAACAAAAACTAATACAATTTCTCTTAAAAACCAATTGAGGCCAGGCACAGTGGCTCACGCCTATAATCCCAGCACTTCAGGAGGCCGAGGCAGGCGGATCACTTGAGGTCAGGAATTCGAGACCAGCCTAGCCAACATGGCAAAACCCCATCTCTACTAAAAAAATACAAAAGGTAGCCAGGTATGGTGGCACTTGTCTGTAATCCCAGCTATTTGGGAGGCTGAGGCACAAGAATTGCTTGAACCTGGGAGGCGGAGGTTGCAGTGAGCTAAGATCGCACCACTACACACACTCCAGCCAGGGCAATAGAGCGAGACTCCATCTCAAACAAAACAAAACAAAACAAACAAAAAAACAATTGAATCAAAACTTCTTTTTGGAAGAATCAACATTAAGAAGCACATTCTTAGGTGACAACTTATTTGTTATGTACATTTTATATCTATAATCAAACTGTGTTAAGTAAATCACATGCATCTGAAAAGATTCGTGAAGCTACTCAGTATCATTCATGAAAATGTATACCAGTTTCAAGGACAAGAAATGGTAATTATTAACGCAGAAAGTTAGCTACCAGGGTAAAAGAAAAGGAGATGGGTGGAAGATGAGCCCCAAGACAAGTTAACATTATCTATCTAAATAAACAGATGAAATACTATAATCTTAAAAATGTCCGAGTCTTATAAGAATTCCTACTGAAAGACTGCAGGAAACTTAAGCGGTACATTTTACACGGAACTTATAGTATGTTCTTGATACGTAACAAGTAGCTTCCTATCAGATTCCTTCTAAAATACTAAGATGTATGAAATACTAAGATGCATTCCTCTGAAATTCAAATTATCATTCAAAGAAATGAGTAGCAGGATTTTAAAGTCCCCACCCACTGGATGAAGAAATTGAGACACTAGAAGTTAAACAACTTGGCCAAAGACAATGGTAGTTAACTGCAGAGTTTGCAGCCGTGATGACTAACTGCCGTTCACATGGCTTAACTGGGTAATTCAGAGAAAAGTTACCACCTATATTGCTAAGTTTTCTTATGTGATATAGTAAGGTGACTAGGAAACTATTCTTATATGGAAACTGGAAGGCTCAAGTATTTTAGGGTGATCTAAGTAAGAGAGAGACTGGACACAATCCTACGTTGGTTCAGATCAATAGCTTAATATGTATGGCTGCAATGTAAAGCTACTATGTAGAGATATTAAATATCAACCTCAACTTAGGAATTGAAAAAAATGTACAGAGAGATACTCTGAAGCTTTTATGATGAAATAACTATTCTAGATCACTGGTTCCCTAACTGACTATGCATCAGGTTCAGCAGGGGAGCTTACACACACACACGCACACGCGCGCGCACACACACACACACACTCTCTCTCTCTCTCTCTCCCCTCATTAGACCTACTACGTTAAATCCTCTAGGGATGGAGCCTGGAATCTATTTTTATATTTTATAAAACGCTTCCCAAGTGAATTTTATTCTGTAGCCTGCCTACCATCAGTCGAGGCTTATGTATGGGACCATTCATCCAGATAGTAATATACAGACAGAACATCAGAACATTTTGCAAATAATTTAGTTCTACTTCTAAACATTTCCAAAGTTTTTCCATTTGAAAGAAATTGCCATTATGTAGCATACAAAATCTTGACTTTAACCAACGGGAAAAAATGTGAGCAAATTGCCTTAAGAAATAAAAGAATCTTTATTGTTTTAGAAGCAACTTTGAGTAAACAGACAGGCAAATATCTAAAGATACCATACATCAACTAGTGGTTTAAACATCTGAGGAAGAAAACATGGAAAGTATTTACATGGACCAGTTTCTTTACACAAATGCTAAAACATGAAAAACACCCAAAACCAAATAGAGGGTTACCATCAAGGTATGAATCCAGTAATACAAATAAAACTACAAAAGGTACAAAGAACACGTAGCTATAGGAAATAATAGTGTAAATAGCAGTGTATAAACTGGCCCGTGTAAAATACAAAAATATTCACTGAAGTCAGGTTTTCTATAAAACAGTGTTTATTAGAGGTATTTTACTATGAATCAGGCATATAATCTGAATGTAGAAACTTTTAGAAATATTAACAGCATTCAGTCAGTGCCACACACTTGTGCTTCCAACTATTTTTTTAAAGCTGCTTTGTTTTGACTCATGTGAAATAGTTAAGGCCTACATTCTTATACGCATTATCCATCTTATGAGGTTAACAATTTTACACTAAAACGCAGTTTAAATAAAATATGATTTTGAAAAATCACATCTATATTTAATCTTTAAGAAGTGTTTTAAGCTGGTAATGCAGCTCGCTGTAGCTCTAAGACAGGGGTTAGTCAGGAATCTGATCTTGAGCCACAAAGGTTTTCAGGCTAAATAAAGGGCAAATTTAAGTGACAGAAAATATTTGTAATTCCAATATAACTCAGTTATATTGTTATAAAAATACACATGCTAGCATGCAACTGCCTATATATGTGTGCATATATATATATATAATATATATATATATATATATATATATATATATATATATATATATATATATATATATATATGTCTGTGTGTGTGTATTGATCCATTCAATATCAATACTTTGGAACCCAAACATTTTCTCATTTTCTAGTGAATGGGAGGCACATAATTTCCCGACCAAAAAAAAAACAAAAAACAAAAAACCAAAAGAACCTTCCATATATGGCTGCATATTAACAATTTTAATATTTGCTCTGCCATTCCAACACACACCAAAGAAGTTCTCCCAGAAGCAGCAAGAAATATTTGATGTGTTAATTATCAAGCTGATGTATTTTGCTTTCTCCTATAAACATTAGGTGGTGCACGGTAATTTGACAATTGGTGCATCTCTCAGAGCACAAAACTGAACACAAAGCACATGAATTAATAATGATTCTACCATAACGAATAATAACAATGAAAGTTTTGATTAGCACAGAACCATTTAAATGTGAAAGCCAAATTAGTACTGTTGTAGCAATCAATGCAAGCTGGAAACAAAGAACAACTTTTTAATGGATTAAGAGAAGACCAAGACTTTTGGGTTAGATGCAAGTTTTTTTTTGTTTGTTTGTTTTTGTTTTTTCGCCTTTTTTTTTGAGACGGAGTTTTGCTTTTGTTGCCCAGGCTGAAGCGCAATGGTGCGATCTCAGCTCACCGCAACCTCTGCCTCCCGGGTTCAAGCAATTCTC
This sequence comes from Macaca thibetana thibetana, assembly GCF_024542745.1. NCBI lineage: Eukaryota > Metazoa > Chordata > Mammalia > Primates > Cercopithecidae > Macaca > Macaca thibetana. The sequence continues at coordinate 115,486,408 of NC_065598.1, forward strand.
CTGCCTCAGCCTTCCGAGTAGCTGGGATTACAGGCACCTGCCACAACGCCCAGCTAATTTTTTGTATTTTTAACAGAGACGAGGTTTCACCATGTTGGCCAGGCTGGTCTCAAACTCCTAGCCTCAAGTGATCCACCCGCCTCGGCCTCCCAAAGTGCTGGGATTACAGGCATGAGCTGCCACGCCCAGCCTAGATGCAAGTTATTTTATAAGTGTAAGTGCACTTCGTTATCTAGGTTCTAGGACACACTGGCATTTCTTAAGAAAAAGAAAATAATAAAATACATCACTACCAACAAGAAATATTGGAAGGCTAAAGAGAAATCTGCATTAATTTTAGTACTGCATACAGAGGCCAATTTATGAGCACAAAGTACTAATGCCCTCAATTGGCACTGGCAAGCAATTATCTCTAAAGCACCTAAAAAATGGATTGAAATGCCCTGTTGGAATAGTCTTGTATCTTGCAATTTAAAAGATTGAAATATCCAGTTTTTTTAAAAAAGGATTAAACAATAAGATTAATACCTACTCTAAATTTTAAAAAGCTTTTGTATCTTTTGTCATTGCAGCCACATAAATACAAATATATTCAAAAAGCATTAGAAAAGCATTTATTGCTAAGAACATCATAATACCAGCCCCTGTTCAAATCTACCAGTATATCTCTCATAGGTCAAATATGCAGCAATGCCAAAGTAGCTAAGTTAACCTGCAAACAAAAATCACAAAAAAAAGAGCAAAAGGAGCAAGTACAAATCCACTGTAGAACATGTTGTTCCAACTCAACTACATGCAGGGAAAAAAAAAATCTCTTTTTCAAAAATTGTTTTTTCTAAACTGTGTATTTTTAGTCTAAATGTCTAAAATGAAAACACTGAAATACTAATTCAAGACAGTAAAACAGAACCTATAATTCAGTGATTTTGCACATCTTTTGCTGTAAAAATAAGTTTTAAATTGCTTGGTTGGAGAAACCAAAGTCAGGCAACTAATTTGTAGTTGATAGTTTTTTGTTTAAGTTTGACCACCCATTCTAAAGAGCCGGACTGCAACTAAATATACCTTAAATTGACCAGTATTGCATGTTGGAACTTGTACTTGCTTTTTTCTTTTGTAACAGAGATCACGTATTGATTAGTGTTACAGAGTCTGATATCCAGCATAACTTTTTCTTCTGCCAATTACGTAAGCAATCACTATAACGATAATCAAGCCTGAAAGACCAGCACCAACTATAATTGGGATTAGAATGGTGTCATCATCCAGCGAACACTCTTGGGCTGTAGGTGAGAAAAAGTGTGTAACAAATAATGAGTATAATCACAAAAGAATGTCCTAAAGTAAAAGATGTTGATTTAAAAGTCAGAAATGTTCTTACAAGATCAACTTCAAGTAACTAAGACAGGTATATTTTTATGATAAAGCTATAGAAAATGGAGAACTGTTCTAGAATTAAAATTCTAAGACTTTGTTCTTTCATTTGTTTACGTGTATATATGTAGATATTCATATATATGAATACATGCATATTCATTTACATCTATAAACACAGCTCATATCATAATATATATATCATGATATATATAATGCACACATTACACATGATATATAATGAACACATTATATACATGATATATATAATGCACACATTATATACATGATATATAATGCACACATTATATATATGATATATATGTTTGCATATACATATATACATACACGTATATGTTTGTTTATATTCCAAGTCCTTTCCAAAATAGGAGTATTACTTTATCACAAATTAAGGGAGCTAATCTAGCCCACTTTTACATAGCCAGATTAGCCGCTCAGTGGTAGCATGAATGTCTTTTGGGAAAGTAGAAACAGGATCAGGAAGGTATCATGTGATGAGAATAGCCAGGCTGGCTCTGGAGTCCTTTTAGAGTCAGGAGTCAGCAAGCTGTAGCCCATGGGCCAAATCTGGTCCAAGAGCTAAAAAGGGCTTTTACATTTTTAAACGGTTGAAAAAAATATTTTGTGACTCATGAGAGCATATAAAATTCAAATTCCAGTATCCATAAATAAGGTTTTATTGGAACCCAGCCCATCATCTGTTTATGTGTTGCTGTTTTCATACTACAATAGCAGAGTTGAATAGTTGTGACAGAGACCATATGGCCCCAAAGCCTAAAACACTTACTGTTTGGAACTTTAAAGTTTGCAGATCATGACTTAGAACATACAATTTTAGTGGCTGCAAAGTCAAGAAACTGGGACCTCTTACTAATTTGAGTGTGCTTACTGCATTTCTTATCTGGTCAGGGTTGGCAGCCTAAAGGGGCTATTTTTTTCTATTTCTAGAAAGTGGTCTGATCCAGTAAAATCCAATCAACACTCTTCTGCCTTATTGCAATTCTATTTCTTTCCCTTACAGTCAAATATTACCTATGTGTTGTATTTATAGGTACCCACAGCCAAGAACCTAGTTCCACGAATAGATTATACATTCAATATCAGTATTAAATGTTGTATATCTCTTTGGGTGATATTTTTAATTCTACGTACATAAAAACCAAAGTTTCAAAGTGAGAGAAAGAGCATAGCTCATCTCTATTACAGTTGACTAGATAAACCATCTTGAAGTGATGATACTAATACTGCAAATGATTTTAAACTGTAAACACAAATCTGATCTTAAAATTAGGGGAGTAATGAAGGGGAGCCAAATAAAAAGTCCAAAAATAAAGCTAGTAAAGGATCAAAATAATTGAAGTGCATAAGCAAAACAGGCAAAAGGGAAAATGAATACTTGAAAATATTTTTAAAGTGTAACTAACGTCTTTAACCACAAGAATGGTAGGGTGGAAAGCCCAATTTATTGTGGCCTAACCAAGTCAGACTAGGTATTCAACACCACTGCAAAGGCAGTCGACTGGCTCACAGTATATTCGCTTCTAAACACAGCTTCCACATTTCCTTCCAAACCATAGAATTAATGGTTGAAAAGTATGTGGATGACTGGAATAGCTCTGCTCAACAGAGTTGTGATCCACAAACCCCCAATTTTAGGTAATGGGCTTAAAAGGACAAGTCAATTAAGGAATTTTACGTGCTTTTTTTCTTCATGCAAATTTTAATCTTATAATGCCAAATATGTCTTTCATATTCGTATGAACACATTATAATGAACCCATCAAACAAGGGTTTCATTAAAAATCTAATAAATACTACCATTAGCCCTGAGTGATCTTCAAAAAGCCTCATTCACACTGGCACATGCTTTGAAAACTCTCCAGATCGTTTTGGCTTGTAAAAACATAGTTCATGATATTTGAGGTTTTGCTACCACTCTTTTATCTTTTGTCTTAACAAAATCAGACCAAACTGCTTTCATTCAGGTATGAAAATGTTTCCAGTGAGAAGACGGCCTCAGGAAGCAGATGCAACATGCTCAAAGCTGCCGCTCCCAAGTGCCATCTTCTCTACAAACTAAAACCCATACCTCAAATAAAGCTCACTTAAAGCTTCTATCAGTTTTTAGCTTTAAGAACTTTTTTGCCAATGATTTTAAGATCACAAAAACATCTCGGTTGAGCAAAATGATGAGCCAAATATAGAGGTGTACAATTTGCTCAAGGCTATGAGACCTCTGGTGAATTCATATTCCTCTATTTCAACGTTTAAATGTCTGTGATTCAAAGGAAAAGCCACTATCAGTCAACATAAGAACATAAATTATTAATGAAGTTTGCTTGATTCTTACCTGTAGAATACTTTCCTTGTGTCACATTGAAAGGCTGAACCCTTAGATCAAAGGTATTTATCTGAAATGCTCCAGACACTGAAACAGTCTGCTCTTTGTTGCACATATAAGAACTTCCCAGGGGGGCATCCCAGTAGCTGAGATTGTTATTTGCAATGCTGAAAACTTCAAAGAAAAGAAACAGGTTAGTAACTTCTTATCCTATCAACATCAAAAATGGGAAAGTTGGCCAGGCACAGTGGCTCACGCCTGTAATTCCAGCACTTTGGGAAGCCAAGGTGGCAGATCACGTGAGTCCAGGAGATCAAGACCAGCCTGGGAAACATGGCGAAACCCTGTCTCTACAAAAAATACAAAAAACCAAAAAAAAAAAAAAAAAAGAAAAAAAATTAACTGGGCATGATGGTACACAGCTGTAGTCCCAGCTACTTGGGAGGCTAAGGTGGGTGGTTGGCTTGAACCTGGGATTGAGCTGTGGTCACGCCCCTGCAGTCTAGCCTGGGCACAGAGTGAGACCCTGTCTCAAAAAAAAGAAAAAAAAAAAAAAAAGGAACAGTCCTCAGGGTTTTTCAGTGAAGCATGGGAGCCTGGGGGACAAGATCAACCCACAAAAAGCAATTCTTACAATCACTAGGTTCCCTTACCTTTCTATAGATGTTTCTATAGTCTAAAAATCAGTTACATCCTTAATTATTATCTACCATACTTTGAAAAGATGGGATACAGAAAAAGACAGAACATCATAGTTCTAAGTTACTGATTTTAAGGTATGATCAAGGCACACTTTTTACATAGCATCTTCTGTTTCATTAAATAAGGCGCAATTTGGTAATAAGACCACTGTAATTTCTAATCCTTCAGGGTAACCCACAGTCTTTTTCCCCAGGCCAATGCTTCGCTTACCGGAGCCATTAACCAAATACATGCTGACGTTCACTTCCTTCAGATAAAATCGGTTTTCATTTTTCTGTTTGAAAAAGAGCTTCCAGTTAATCAACATATCACAGCTGTCTACAGATAACAGATACAGCTAATATCCACAGAAGAAAAGCAATCTAACACTATTACACAGAAGAAGAAACCATGCTGTAGAACAAACTGTAAGTAAGTAAAAGAGAACTCATAATCTGACAGAAACCCCTTTCCTCTGTATATTCTTTCCAACTTTTGGAGCACAGGTGTAGTCATGTGACACTTGTAGTCTTCAGACACTTGAAGATTTATGGCCTCAATTTTATTCCTCCCGTCACTTGCTGAGACCTCACCACCTCCAGCCTGGATCATAGCAGCCTCTTAAGTGGGCTCCCTGCCTTTCAGCCCCTCCAGCCCTAATCTTTCCTTTTTACTGTTATTATCTTTCTGAAGTACTCATCTGATCAGCCAGTCATTCTAATAATTTCAGAGTGCGAGTACGGCAGGAGCTACCAAAATGAACCACACTTCGATCCCGTCTTCACCCTGTTAGCAATATGCCAGGGAAGGCAAGGTAAAGACATAAATAACCATATTACAAAAAAGAAAGTAAGAAGTCATGAAAATAGGAGAGAAATCACTTCCAACTAAGGGAGGAGAAAAAGTAATGCCAGCTTAGTGATGGGGCATTTTGAACCGGGCAGGATTCTCTTAGGAAACAAGCAGGAAAAGGGGTATTCGAGAGAGCAACAGCATAAATAACGGTAGTTAGAAAATAAGCATAATCTCAAATTTTTATGCTAGCATTTGAGCACTTACTAAGTGCCCAGCACTGTTCTTAAAACTTTACATATGATGCTTCCCTGAGTAATTACAACACTCCTATGCAATAGGTGCTGTTATCATCCCCATTTTGGGAATAATCGAAGCACAGACATGTTAGGTAACTTCCGCCAAACCTACATGGTTAGTAGTCAGTGAGTTGGGATTTAAATTCAAAAAGTATGGCTGCAGAGTCTATGTAATTATTATTACTATGTTCTCTTACCTCACAAGAAGTGCATAGAGGACAGGGTGAGGGAAGCACCCTGAAGGAACTGAAGGAAACATAAGGTTCATAAAGAGGGAGTGAAGGCTGAAAATGCAGGCTGCATTGCATGGGAGAAAAGAGGGCTTGAACTACCCAGCCATGGACTTTAGATGTTACTTTGTTGGCAAAAGAGAAACACTGTGAGGTGGGCAGATCACAAGGTCAGGAGATCGAGACCATCCTGGCTAACATGGTGAAACCCCATCTCTATTAAAAATACAAAAAAATCAGCCAGGCGTGGTGGCAGGTGCCTGTAGTCCCAGCTATTCGGGAAGCTGAGGCAGGACAATCACTTGAATCCAGGAGGCGGAGGTTGCAGTGAGCCAAGATCTTGCCACTGCATTCCAGCCTGGGCAACAGAGCGAGAGTCCGGGGAGGGGAGGGGAGGGGAGGGGAAGAAAGAGAGAAACATTGATGGAGAGATGTACTTTAGGAAGGTTACGTTGATGTAGAACATTAGAGAAGGTGAGGAAGAGGAGCAATCAGGCAGGAGCTGTTTGAATGGTCCAGGCAAGAGGTAATGTGGACTGGACCCAGAGCAAAGGCAATGGGGATTAAAAGCTAGGGGACAGACTTGAGAGAAATTTCAGGAGGAAGCATACAGGAGGACTTCACACCTTCATCACATCCCTCCTCAACTTAGGCTACATCTTGGCTTGGCATTCAAGACTCCACAATTTGTCCCAACGACTTTTCCATACTTTCACTAAACATATAACACTCCTCATTCTCCCAGCTGGTCTTGATTATGCCCTTTATCCAGGGATAACCTGTACTTTCCCACTTACTCTCCTTATCTCCCTATATACAAATCTGACCCATCCTCAAAGGCCCAGCTCAAATGCCATCTCTGCCATTAAACCTTCCTGACTCTCCTCCATCCAGAATTAACCTCTCCCTCCTCCATTCTCCTGCAGCACTTTGTACTATTCTCTGGTCTGGCACTCATCCCATTTCATATACACCTTCCACAGTACTCTACTGCCCACAGAATCGAGTTCAAAAGCCTTGTCATGGCATGTAGGCCTTTCACAAAAATGGTAATTATTTGTAGATTTCTCCCATTACGACTAAACTATGGGCACTTTAAGAATACTGGCTTTCTTCCTCATAACCCACCAAAGCAGCCTGCACATAACGCACTCAAGTTCTATAAATTCTCCTAAGGAGCATCTATCATGACAGGGTTGAAGGCAATAATGGGTCCCACTGAACTCTGGGGACATTGCAGGTATCTCTGATTTTTCAGAGTGCCTGTAGCATGATTAAAATGTCACTATTTTGGATTACATTTTAAAATAGCCTGCTGGGTAACTTAAATATTGTAGTTCTTAAATACTAAACATTGCCATATAAGAGTCAAGAGAAATCACGTTCCTTTTAGCAGTCTACCACAGCTAGAAAGATCAAACTCAATCACTTGAAAGGGAATAAACCCAAAATACTACTTTCCTCGTTCTTATTGACCACAGCCCCTATGAGGTAACTTTAAAAGAGAATGTGCCTGAGGCTTGCTTTTACCATAATGGAGAGGACAAGTTTAATTAGACATTTTCAATAGTAATTCACCGGTCACATGGTACTTAACAGAGGAATTATTTGAATGCTGGAAAAAGGAAGATTTTCGTAAACCTTTCCAAAATGTAAGCATTTAATGTAATCCTCAATTACTCGGCATATATTCTAAAGAGAAAAATGTGCTTTAGATTCAAAATACCAAGTTCACATATGAAATAACAACATACCTACTTTTTATATATCAGATGTTGAGATTATTTCCCCATCCCCAAACACAGTAATCTGATTTAAAAGCAGAATTGGTTTTTATCTAATTATATAATATTTTTAGTTTGAGAATAGTTGGTGGTTCAACATTTTCCCTCACTTATAGCTATCTTCTATTCCACCAGTCTCATTTGCCACAACATGTTCACACATACATCCCCTCAAAGAAATTATGGGAATAATAATTGCTTCTGAGAAGGTGGAAATAAAGGTCCCCAATGATTAATTTATGCTAGCAAGAAGTAGAACAGGTATGCTTAACCCAAAACCTTCTGTTTAGGTTTCAGCTCTTGATCAACAACAAAAACCTGAATGCTGCCATTATAAATTGTCCTGATTTAATGAATTCATATACACACTTACAAAGAGCTTTGTACATAGTACTCAATAGATGTTACCTATTTTTATTACTGACACTATTACAAATAATATAGCCTCCAAATGGCTTAAAATAGTATCATAGAAAAACATGAGCATCACCTAACTAATAACAGAGAAAAAATTATCATGGAAATTACTTATATATGGATAGATTAGACAATTGTGTTTTTTTGATGTGGGTTAATTCTTGCTCCTACCCTAGAGTCTGTATAATGGCAAAATGGCCACTCTTGGTGAACATTAATGCAAGAGTCCAGTCCACAGATCATTGCACAGACTCTGAGGGATGAATGGACTACACTTTATAATTGAGTACTGTAGAACTGGAAAATAAAGCTAAATATCCCCCTCTGCCCATGCAATTATTTAGACTTCCAGATGTGTTTCTAAGAGAATGAACCTAACTTTAGAAAAATCTGTTACTCACCACAGCAAAGACAAAGTCAAGATACTTAATGGTGCTGCTATTCAGCCTAAGTAGAGCAGTGTGAGAACGGCAGCTGCCTGTGGAGTGAGTTGTATTGGGGTTGATGTTAATAACTGAAGCAACCTTCAAGAGAAGAAAAAAGGGAAAAGGTACAGGTTAGCTATAAAAGTGGCCAGCAAAGCCTTATATGCTACCAAAACCAACTGCAGCGTAGAACAAAAAATCTTTTGTCTGGATACTTAAATTCATGGTGTCTTAACTTTCAAACAAAGTTGGCGTGGGTCCTCAAGCTATGACTCAGATGACTTAAAAAAAAAAAAAACAAGAGGAAAGCTTCTACAATAATGAGCCAAAAGAAAACACACATTTTTATGGAGCACAAGAGCCATCTGTCTCGCTTGTTTAAGTCACAGGATCCTGGAAATCGGATTTGTTCCTTGGCACTCCCTCCCTCTATAGCCTCAGTGGAACATTGCAACTAGAAGTGCCATCATGTACTTGAGCACATCTACACTATCCGAGTCATCAAATAGCTGGAGAGACAGATAGCTGTGCCATTCCTGTACGCCAACCTACACTGCATTTCAGATCAAAGTGTGAAGAAGTTATATTTTAAACTGACCGAAATAAAGGCCAATTGTTTGTACTCTGATCCACTGATGGCAAATAGAATCTAAACCCCAAAGAGTACTTTAAACTGCTAGGTTTTCTGCTGGCCAACACAACACCTGAAAGTGATATTAACACTTCATGGCTATAGTAACTCCTAACTAATCAAAGTTCAACAAGCCAACATAAAATCTCCATTTAAAACTTAATCAGGCCAGGTGTGGTAGCTCATGCCTGTAATTCCAGCACTTTGGGAGGCCGAGGCGGGTGGATCACTTAAGGTCAAGAGTTCAAGACCAGCCTGGCCAGCATGGTAAAACCCCATCTCTACTAAAAATACAAAAAAATTAGTTTTGCGTGGCAGTGCACGCCTGTAATCCCAGCTACTCAGGAGGCTGAGACAGGAGAATCGCTTAAACCCTGGAGGTGGAGGTTGCAGTGAGCCAAGATCATGCCACTGCACTCCAGCCTGGGCGACAGGGCGAGACTCTGTCTCAAAAAAACAAAACAAACCAAAACAAAAAACTGAACCATTCTACTACCTTTGGGCTGAAGGTAGGATATGGAATATTTGAAATGAAATACAAAAAGGATGTATTAATAAAAATAGACACCTATACCTTATCCTGAGTGATGTTCAGCTGCAGCCCCATGGTAGCCAGCAGACAAGTTTCATTGCCATTATTAACGGAATAGGTTCCAGCTTCTGGCTTTTCCTTTGGAGTAGGTGTTGTAGTAGGAGATGGCACAGTGGTGTGTATGGTGGGTGCCACTGTTGAAGTTTTGTCTTCATCACACAGGAACTCTAAAACAAGCAAAAAGGGACAAAAGAAACCAAAGTGGACATTTTCTTAATTCATAAGGCCAGGGAAAACCAAAAAAATTTCTCATAATAGAAGTCCAAAAGGGTTATATTAGGGGAAGAGAATATCTTGTTAGTATATGTGAAACTAAATTAGGCAGAGGTTCTTAAACTGCTGCTTCATACACAGACTATCTATATGAGTTATGACACAGCAGACAAACTCAGGACACATCCATATGCTTTATCAGCTCACACATGGCCACATACTCATCTTTTTCAGACCCTTAAATCTTTTTATTCCCAAAGAATTTTGCCTGCCTGATATGAAATTCAGAGATTTAAGTCTTAAATTTTTTGGTTCTTTATTCCCACATACAACCACCATAAGGAAGGATACTGTTTACCAGAAAAAAGCTTAGAAATCATCAAAGGACTTAAATGCAAATGAACCATTTATTTGCATTAGCCCTATGGTAAATCATAGGCATTTCAACCTCTTCTTAGGAAGTGTCAGTAGTTTTCCAGCACTGGTGAATGAGAAATTATTACCTTTCCATAAAGCTATATAAAAATTACAAAATCAACTTTAAAAATTCAAGATTAGAACATGCATCTGATTTCTAAGCTTTGGTCTTGGAACTGCTAAAAAAAAAAAAAAAAAAAGCTGATAATCAAGCTATCCGAGGAGCTGTTCAAAAAATGATTAGGTTTTATCAGCTGAGAACAGTATAGCTAGTGTCTTTTTAAAGACTATTCCACAACTTGTACATCAAAAACTTTAAATTGTAAGTTCCACAATAATACGAATTGCTATTATTTACAAAAACTTTATAGCCTAGTAGAAGCTATGAATAAACCTTAATACATAAATGCTTTCAGATAATGACTTCAATGAAGGCTACCTGGTATACTCTACTCTTAAATTAGGATCCAAGTAGAGAAATATATACTTTAAGTACTCACCATTTGTGCTCACTGTGCCATTTTGGACAAAAGCTTGTACAAGAACATCCCAATAGTTCTGGACAACATCATTCTTTTCCAAAGTTGATAAACTATTGCATCTAAAAAGGTCATTCAATGGAATTTTGATGGCCAAAAGTTCATCAACAGTAATAATTCCTATAAAACAAGATTAACAATGGCTATTTCCAAGAAGGTAGGAGAAAAATGATAATGTAAATATATTTGTATAGGCTTTCTTCTTCTCTCTGCCTGCCCTACCCCAGGCCTAAAGTGACAAAGGGTATAGCATGCTCAAGGGCATGACCAGTTCACTGTGGATAAGGAGTAAGGGGGAAGAAGAAATGGGGGTTAGGGGCTGGGCACGGTGGGCATGGTGAAACCTTGTCTCTACTAAAAAGACAATAATTAGCTGGGCGTGGTGGCAGGCACCTGTAATCCCAGTTACTTGGGAGGCTAAGGCAGGAGAATCACTTGAACCCAGGAGGTGGAGGTTGCAGTGAGCCGAGATCGCCCATTGCACTACAGCCTGGATGACAAGAGCAGAACTCTGTCTCAAGACAAAAAAGAAAAAAAAAAAAAAAGAAAAAAAAGAAAAAAAAGAAAAATAAATGGGGGTTGAGAAGGAAAGACAAGTTGCAAGTAATGATACTTTGAAGCATCTTCTATGACCTAAGGCCAGTTTGGGCTTTTCTTTTTAGCAGTGGAGGGCTAGCTTCCGTTTTTAAAGCAGGAAATGACACATACATAATTTATTTTAAGGAAGATAGCAAATTTGTAGGGGATAGGCATGGGGGAAAACTTTTCAGGGAAGCCACTTAAGAGGGAAACCAGAGGGTGATGGTCTGGTTAAGGTGAAGGGTAAGATGGTGTGGGGCAGCAGAAAGAGAGCAAAGAAGCCAAACTGAAAACACTTATCTATGGTAGAACCAACAGGACTTAGTGACTATAACTAAGGAAGCAAGAGAGATGGATTAATCATGGATTTGTATAGTAAATCCTTATTTTCGTTTTACTAGTCCCAAGTAAGTTATATTAACTCCAATGAGCTTATAGAACCTCTTCCTGGATTAAATTTAAAGATGATTCAATTTCAGGGAATCTTCAGAATATGAAAGCAGTAAGTTACAGCCATTTCGTATAGTTTTTATTAGCCTGCATATAGTGAAACTTCAAAAGATGATGGTCACCTAAGTGGTTTGGCTTCTTTTGGAGAAGTAGCAAGAAAGGAAAAGTATCCAAGGTCCTTTTTTTTTTTTTTTTTTTTTTTTGAGACGGAGTCTTGCTCTGTCGCCCAGGCTGGGGTGCAGTGGCCGGATCTCAGCTCACTGCAAGCTCCGCCTCCCAGGTTTACGCCATTCTCCTACCTCAGCCTCCCGAGTAGCTGGGACTACAGGCGCCCGCCAACCCGCCCGGCTAGTTTTTTTGCATTTTTTAGTAGAGACGGGGTTTCACCATGTTAGCGAGGATGGTCTCGATATCCTGACCTTGTGATCCGCCCGTCTCGGCCTCCCAAAGTGCTGGGATTACAGGCTTGAGCCACCGCGCCCGGCCTCCAAGGTCCTTAATATATGCCACCTTCTGTGCCTCTCCATCATGTAGCAAGCAGCCATATAATGCTGCCTTGGCACCCCCTAATGGCCATAGGAATTAAAAAAAAACAAAAACAACAACAAACAAACAAAAAACAATGAACTAGAACATTTTTCCCAGAATTGCTTCTCACCATTAACAAAAATGAATAGATACGTGAACTGGCTGTATATAGACCGACTTCAAAAACAAATGAGTGAAAAGACAACTTGCAGACATATTGGAGTTATACTATGAATAGCTTTTTTAAATTATGTATTGTTTATGAACATGTACTTATGTAGTGAAAAACAAACATAAAGACAGGAAGATTATACCCCAAATTCGTGAAAGTGTTTGCCTCTTAGCAGGCAAGGAGGAAAATGGGTCTGGGGAGTGAAGACAAAGGAAATATAAACTGTATCGTCAACGTTTTATCTTTTTAATCAAACAGTGACACAGACATTAAAAAAACAGCATTTATGAATTCTGGATAATGGGTACATATGGGTCTGCTATATTATTCTCTGTATACATATATAATCTTTATATATATAGAATATTTGTGTATATATATGTAGGGCCTTTTAAGAAACCCTTATTATATATGTAACTTATATATATAATTTTTTTTTTGAGATGGAGTCTTGCTCTGTTGCCCAGGCCGGAGTGCAGTGGCATGATCTGAGCTCACTGCAACCTCCACCTCCTAGGTTCAACCGATGCCTCAACCTCCCAAGTAGCTGGAATTACAGGCACACGCCACCATGCCCAGCTAATTTTCGTATTTTTAGTAGAGATGTGGTTTCGCCATGTTGGTCTCGAACTTCTGACCTCAGGTGATCTGCCTGCCTCGGCCTCCCAAAGTGCTGGGATTACAGGCATGAGCCAGCAACACACCTGGCAAGTACATTTCTATATTTTAATCATGAAAAAATTTTTAAAAAGAATAAAGCGACTTCAATGTTACTTCAATTATCAGATGCCTAAAAATAAATTAGTGGTTTTTTATTGTTATTTTTTGAGACAGAGTGTCACTATGTTGCCCAGGCTGGTCTCACACTCCTGAGCTCAAGCGATCTGCCTGGCCTTCCTAAGTGTTGGGATTACAGGCATGAGTCACTGCACCTGGCCTAAATTAGTATTTTTGGGGGGAGGAGTAGGGGACAGGGTCTCCCTCTATCGCCTAGGCTGGAGTGCAGTAGCACAATCTTGGCTCACCACAACCTCCGCCTCCTGGGTTCGAGCAATTCTCCTGCCTTAGCTTCCCAAGTAGCTGGGATTACAGGCACGCGCCACTATCACCTGGCTAATTTTTGTATTTTTAGTAGAGACAGGGTTTCACCATGTTGGCCAGGCTGGTCTCGATCTCCTGACCTCAAATGACCCACAAGCCTCAGCCTGCTAAAATGCTAGGATTATAGGTGTGAGCCACCACGCCCGGCCATAATTTAGTATTCTTGAAACACTGAACTATATCAAAAACAATTATCAGTAGTCCATTTCAGGAAGCCATTTAGCATTCCCAATAGTTTCAAATATTATTACACAGAAGGTAGTAATTTAAAAAGTAATCCTCCCTTTGTTTTAAATAAAGGGGGAAAGAGAGAAGTGTTAACATTTCAGGGTCCATAGTTTTTCTATCCAAATATGTCAGATTAAACACCTCCTCCTAATAACTGCTAACAACTGCTGCCCCCATAGTCCAGGCATTTATTACATCAGCCCTTGATTACTATAACAGCTTCTTAAGCCGGAATCTCTGCCTGCAGTCTCCTCACTTCTCAACCAATCCTGCAGAATATTCTTTATAAGCTACTGTCTCTGCTTTTGTTATATCATTTTCCTGCTTTAAAAACCTAAAATGATTCCCCAGTGCCTACCCCCTGAAGCTAAATGTCTTTCCTTGGCTTCCAAGGTCCCTATAATTTAGGCCCACTGCGTTTAACCAACTTTATTTTCCTTCTGCTACACACAGCCTCTGATTTAATCAGGCAGCTCTCCAATTACTGCCGCATATGCTATGCTTCCCCCTGCTGGAAACATCCTGCTCAAAATCCTCCACTTATTCAAATTCTACCATCAGCTGAGTTTCAGCTCAGGTCCTACTTCTCTACCAAGCTTTCTCACTACTCTAACACACACTAAGCCTTCCTTTATCACTCCTCCTAATCAGGACCACTTGTGGGAACACTTTTAAATCAGCCAGTCTTTTTTTTTTTTTTTTTGTAGAGACGAAGTCTTACTATGTTGCCCAGGCTGGTCTTGAACTCCCTGGCTCAAGTGAACAGTCTGCCTCGGCCTCCCAAAGTACTGGGATTACAGGCATGAGCCACCATGCTCGACCTAAATCAGGCACTCTTAACCACAGGGATCTACATATGGGTTCAGGGACTATGTTCCATATGCAAAGTTTACTGTGTACTTTTTCTTTTTTCAGAGGGAGTCTAAAGTTTTCCTCACACTGTCAGAAGAGATTTATGAACCCTCTACTCCCTCAAACAAAAACGCAAACAACAACAACAACAAAATCAGACTGAGCTCAATGTTTTCCAATTTTTCCATGTCACTCAGGAATAGCATTTAGCTTTGTCTCCCCAGCTCATTCTTAGGCTACTTGAAAGTGAGGGGCAAATCTTATACTAGCTCTGAAAGGTAAAACAGGGTACAAAGATAAACTAATAAGATAGGCAATAACCATTTGCTTTAGTTATACTCTCAAACTAAGAGATTAGTGAAAAGAACACTAGGATTTGATCTCCAAGTCTCATTCTGCAATACCTCCCAAGTTTTACATGAGCTTATTTACTTTGGTTCTTTCAAATATGATCTTTTGATATCCATAAGTCCAAATGAGTTATTAATCCCCAGGTCTAGGCAACTAAAGCCCATCTACCTGTGTTTCTGGGGTCAAAATGAAACACTATCTGTGTGAAGAGCTAAGCTACTACAAATACCACATTAACTCAGTCTCAATGGGCAGGGGGAGAAAGAAGAGAATTACATCCCTAACAAAATTAAAATCTCGACCAGGTACAGTGGCTCACGCCTGTAATCCCAGCACTTTGGGAGGCTGAGGTGGGTGGATCATGAGGTCAGGATTTCGAGACCATCCTGGCCAATATGGCAAAACCCCCTTTCTACTAAAAAAGATTAGCCGGGTGTGGTGGCACACACCTGTAATCCCAGTTACTCAGGAGGCTGAGGCAGGAAAATTGCTTGAGGCAGAGGTTGCAGTGGGCTGAGATCAGACCACTGCACTCCAGCCTGGGTGACAGAGTGAGATTCCAGCTCAAAAAAATAAAATAAAATAAAACCTCTACACTCTATATCTTCAAAATATTTTAACATGCATTTCAGTTCTGGGAATTACTAGAATGGCCTAATTGCCGATGCCTTCCCAAGTTCATTTTGACCTGAAATTGTCTTAAAATAACAGCAAATGTTGACTTTAGTCTCCCCTTATCCAGTTTTTGCTTTCCCTGGTTTCAGTTACCCATGGTCAATTGAGCTCTGAAAATATTCAGTGGAGAATTCCAAAAGTAATCAATTCATGTTTTAAAATGTACGCCGTTCTGAGTAGCATGATGAAATCTCTTGCTGTCCCACTCTGCCCAACCAGGAACATGAATCATGCCTTTATCCAGTATATCAACATTGTCTACACTATCCATCCATTTAGTCACTTAGTAGCCATCTTGGTTATCAGATCAAAAAAACATAGCATTTCCTGTATAGGGTTCCGTACTAACTGCAGTTTTAGGAATCTACTGGAGGTCTTAGAATGATACCCCCTGAGTGTAATGAGGGACTACTATACCTTTAACTAATCATCATTTGCTTTTCAATCAAAATCCAACCTAAAGGATAAAAAGATTTGAACAAGAGGCATTTCTCCTAATCTCAAGTTACTTAACTTGTACACATTTAAAATAGCTATTAGTAGCCAGGTGCAGTGGTGCATGCCTGTAGTCCCAGCTATTCAGGAGGCTGTGAGGCATGAGGATCGTTTGAACCCAGGAGTTCGAAACCAGCCTAGGCAACATAGTGAGACTCCCCATCTTGAAAATAAAGTAGCTATTAGTAAAGCATTTTCTCATTCATCAAACCTTTGTTTCGTGCCCACTACTGAATGAAATCAATAAGAGTTAAGTATACAACTTCTGCAGGTCAACAGGCTGCTTCAAGCACCAGCTCACCCACTTACTAGATTGTGAGATGTTTGGAAGTCATTTAATCTTATCAAGTCTCATTTCCTTTACCTGTAAAAATGAAACAACATCTACTTCCCAAGGTTGCTGTTAAGAATTAAGTGAGATGCTGCAGGTGACACACTTAGGGTAATACCTGGTATACAGTAAGTCACTCAAGCAATGACAGCAAATATCATCAGTGTGTTGGATGGCGGCATATGTGCTACGCATGGGGTCGGTGGGAGGGGTATAAAGACATGAAGTTTCCATGCTAGTTAGGAAGACAGACATTCATAACAATTTTTAAATTGTTTACATTATCATTAATAAAAAGCAAGAGAACATAACACACATCCATTCTTAAGGTTACCTTTATCTTCAGCATCAGGAAATGTTGTGTTATCACCAGTGTTGTAGGAAAATGAGATGCTGTCAATTGAATAAGTAGATGCCGCCTTGCTAAAATTCGCAATCCAGGAAAAGCCAGGTCCAAACTGCACTGCTATTTTGGGACCATTCTGATCATCCCCACAAATGCTTCCATTATATGTCACAGTGCCACGGTCTGAAATGGTTACAGTTTTCTAAAAGAAATAGAAATTTGGGGGTGAGAAACAAACAGGGAGCAAGTAGCACCAACCATTTATGCAGGGCATGCCACTTCAGCCTAAATCATACATTCTCCGTGGCCAGGTTGCCCTTTGCCTGGTTTGCTGTGTAAACCAGTCCCTGATTCTTCAGCTACATACCACTCCTCTGGATAAATTCATGTATGTCTAAAAAGAAAAGGAAAACTGGCTTGAGCTGCTGTTCTTAAACTGATTTTTAAAAAAATTAGGTTGTAACTAGTCATGACCTTAACAAAAAGAAAATAAGAAGGCAAAGGGATTAAGAGGAGACACCAAAAAGGGGGAGATTTTAGTGTTAGGTTGGTGCAAAAGTAATTGCAGTTTGTGCCAAAAAGAATCGCTTACTTAGGTTGGTGCAAAAGTAATTGTGGTTTGTTCCTTTAATGGCAATTACTTTTGTACCAACCTAAGTAAGCATTTTTTTTTTTTTGAGCTAGAGTCTCGCTCTGTTGCCCAGGCTGGAGTGCAGTAGCACAACCATCGCTCACTGCAGACTCAACTTCCTGGGCTCAAGCGATCTTCCCCCCTCGACCTGGCAAGTGGCTGGAGCTACATGTATATGCCACCATGCCTGGCTAATTTTTAAAATTTTTTCTAGGTAGAGATGAGGTCTCACTATGTTGCCAAGGCTGGGCTCAAGCAATCCTCCTGCTTTGGCCTTCCAAAATGCTGGGATCACAGGCATGAGACACCACGCCCAGAAGGGAAGCTATTTTTTAAAAGGGCAAGCTTTGGTGCTAGTACATTTTAAACACTTTACAGAAATAGTTAGACCTGAACACCATATAGTCATCTTCAGATCATTTGCCCTTAATCAAGTCCTGCAAAAACTCCCAAGAACCAATGAATCAGAAGAAATATTCATTCTAACACTAAACAGAATAACTTCCGAGTGTATATGCTTAAAAAAACTCCCAGAGTTTAAGCATTAAGTCAGTCAATGTGGAATTTCATTTGTATACATGTATCTAAAGGATTAAAAAAGTCAAATTCCTACTATAAAACTCAAAGAAAAATTAAAATATATACTTACATAAGTTTTATTTGTAGTTTCATAGCGTACTGTGAAATTCATCTGCCATTTTGCATAAAGGCAAGTAGCTTTTCCTGAATCTGTCAAATTAAGTTCCAATGCGTAAGACTGCACAGCTCCTGGATTTATTTTAAAAAATAAGATTTTAAAATTGTACTACAAAAATACATATAAATTAAAAACAAGCTCTATCCACCACTGAAGTTCAACCAGCTCTAAAATGAAACAAAAGTATATCTCTGTATACACATACATATATGTCAGCAGTCAGCAGGATACTATATATATACACATACATATATACACACATATATATACATGCAGTCAGCAGGATACTATATATATACACATACATATATATGTATACACATACATATGTATATATATGTATGTGTATATATATATAGTATCCTGCTGACTGTTTTTCTTTGTATTTTTAACAGAATCCTATTGATAAAAAGTTGGCATTATCCCTTACCAAAAGAATGGTTACTAGACCTAGGATGCTTAGGTAATGGCTCAGACTGGTGACATTTATTTGCCTTTTGCCTTCAAATAATCATTTCCACATGCATTTATACCTTACTAGTTTTGTTTTAGGCTATTACAGTTTGCCTGTTAGGACTTGTGATTTTTGAGGTAAATGAGGTAAGAGAAAGCCTGGTAGGGGTGTAAAACTCCTCTCAAACCAGCTGGTGAAACATTCTCTGCAAAAATAATGATAGATTCTATCATCTTGTTGCTTTAAATCCTGTTGCAAGCTACATAACCTATGACACATGGATGTCTTCTCAAACGATTTTATTCTGATGTGATCAGATATTCTTTCCGAGTATCATGTAACCAAGGAAGCAGAGTTGCAAAGGGCTGTTAAATCCGTAAGAAAAACATGAATTCTTATAAATGCAAAGTTTATCACTTTGTTTCACTTTAAAATCTAATTGATTAGAAAGGCTGATGAATTTTTTGACACAGAGTTACTTCCTAAATTTTCAACCTGCTACCTCTTTAGGCAGAGAAATATTACAGAGACAGAAAAGCCTTGGGACTTTTCAGCTAACATGATTGATCTTCTACACTTAAACACAGAAACATTACCTATTAAACTGAAGAGCCCAAGGACTCAAAATACGAATTCAGAGGTGAAAAAATATTCCAGCACACATGCCAGCAGCAAAAATATTGAGCAACCATTTAAGGGATTTTCTTCACTGTATCACACATTACCCAAAGAGTAAGCTGTTTCCTGTTAAGATACTTGCATACTCTTTAATAATATCTGAGCAATCCACTGTCATCTACAGGTACGGACATGCTATAGACTAGAGAAAAGTGCTAAGATGAATATCAAGAAGGTATGCCTCGGCAACAGCATTCAAGTCGTATACAAGAGCCTATCGTCATGCTCTGGAGACCTGGCTGCTTTGCAAGCCAGAATATTATACTAAAGCTTGTGGTTACTGACAGTGACTAAATGCATTGGCTAAGGCTCAAAAAGACCTTGTGAGGCCTAAGTAGGTTTTATGATCATTTTTTTCTAAGTACAATACGGAAGGGAGCTGTCACACTTACTGATCCAAGGCTCCCTGCCGTGGAGCCAAGAGCTCCAACTTACAATTTTAATGAACTGGAGGTTTGCTTTTTATATTCAGTCTTTCTTGGTCTTGTTTAAGGTCTCTAGCTTTAGTATATTATTCTCCTTGTATTCAAAGCATTCAAAAGTATTGAAAATAACCAAGAAAAGCCTCAAATGTATTAATCGTTTTCTTTCCAAAGATATTAGAATAACAGGAAGAAGACCATGTATAATAGGGATAGCATCAATGTGTCTTGGGGTGTGAGAACTGACGTTTTATGAAACAGAAGGTAGAGGTTGTGGTTCAAATGTATCACTTGAAATCAAATTCAAGATAGTATACCTGGTGGCCTGTAAACAAGAGCTCAGAAACACCCCGAGGGTTCTGGCACACTCTGTTCCATTCCCTTCACAGCCTTTATACCTGGGAGTACAATTCTTTCCACTTCTTGGTCCCCAACTCTAACTACACAGGGACCACTTTTACTCAGTATCTCTCACCTCAAACTCAGCAATTCTCAAACTAAAGTTCATTCTTCTACTTCCCCCAAACTGGGTCCCTCTCAGCCTCGCTAGCTCTAAATGAAGAGTGGGATCAGTCACTCAAGCTCAGTTTCAGAAATAGCCTCTACTTCTTTCTCTTCAAGAAGTCTTGTTGATTTTTTTTCCTTCAAATCTTCTCTTAAATCCAATCTTTGCCTTTTATTTCTACTCCCAATCTATCACCCCATACCTAAATTATGACAAACAATGCCTAGATACCCCTAGAAGTGCTGCCAGATTAACAATCCTTAAGCACCATTTCCTTTTACGACACTTTCTTGTTCAAAAACTTTTACTGGTTCCAAAATTCCCATATGAAATTTAAATTCCTCTGCCTGACTTTCAAAGTAATCTTTAATCTTGTCCCATCCTATTGCTTCAACTTTTCTCAAACTATTTTCCCAGAGCACACCCTGTAATCCAGTTAAACTTGTTTCCACCGGGCTCAAATGCCATACTCTATTCAACCTCTACCCTGGGCTTCTATTGTTCCTAACACCTGAAGTCTGTTTTCTTCTACTGGCCTAAATGCTCACCTCAAAGATGGATTTTCCTCTCTTTTTGGCTGTCCCAAATCTGAAATACCCCTTGTCCCCTTGTTACAATTTCTGGCAGAAATCACCACCCACTATAAAAGCTGAAAACACTGGATACTTGCTTTCACAGACTCCCTTGCAGTAAGGAGGACCACTTGTGCTAGGCTCTGCCTAACAAAGGTATCCACCCCACACGTTGAAAGGAGGGCTGCAAATGGAGCCAGGAATGGAACAGGTTGGGAGGCAGGTGTGGAGTAGCAGAAGCAGGATCAAGCTCCCAGGCAACAAGGCCAGCAGAGCAAGCTGCAATTTCACACTTGGCAGTGGAGTGCAGTTCAGTGGCATGATCTGGGTTGTTGAATCCTGAATTGGGATTTGGTATATATAGCCAGGAGCACCAGAAATTCTGAGTTACCCAATATACCCCTTTAATAAACATTTCATATGTAACATATGTACAGAAACAGGCACAGTATAACAGATGTAAGGGAAAAGTGCACATAATATTAAGTCTACAGCTCAAATAATTTTCACAAACCAAACCCACTTGTATCAAGAAACAGAACATTACCAGAACAGGTGCTGACCCACTGCACAGTTGAAAATCTGCATATTATTTTTGACTCCCCCAAAACTTAACTACTAATATCCTACTGTTAACTGGAAGCATTACCAACAACATAAACAGTTAATTAACACATATTTTGTATGTTATATATGTATTATATACTGTGTTTTGAAAATAAAGCTAGAGAAAAGAAAATGTTAAGAAAATCATAAGGAGGGCTGGGCACAGTGGCTCACACCTGTAATCCCACCACTTTGGGAGGCCAAGGTGGGCGGATCACTTGAGGTCAGGAGTTCGAGACCAGCCTGGCCAACATGGTGAAACCCCATCTCCACTAAAAATTTGCTGGGCTTGGTGGTGGGCACCTGTAATCCCAGCTACTCAGGAGGCTGAGGCAGGAGAATCGCTTGAGCCTTATACCCATGTATAAGTAGATCCACACAGTTCAAACTTGTGTTGTTCAAGGGTCAACTACACCTCCAAAGCCCTCCTTATTTCCCCTTCCAGTTACTATTCCCTTCACAAGGGTAACCATTATCCTCATTTCTAACACTCTAGATTAATTTTATCCATTTTTCAACTTGATATAAATAAAATCATTCACTATGCTCTCTTTTGTGTCTGGTTTCTTTCACTCAATTTTAGGTTTTGTGAGATTCACCCATGCTGTGCATAATTGCAGTCTGTGCTCACTGCTGTATAACCTTCTATGATCAGGTGAATACAGGCCAGGTGTGGTGGCTCCGGCCTGTAATCCCAGCACTTCGGGAGGCCGAGGAGCACGGATCACTTGAGGTCAGGAGTTTGAGACCAGCCTGGCCACCATGGCCAAATCCCGCCTCTACTGAAAATGTAAAAATTAGCTGGGCATGGTGGCGCATGCCTGTAATCTCAGCTACTCAGGAGGCTGACACAGGAGAATCACTTGAACCTGAGAGGCAGAGGTTGCAGTGAGCCAAGATTGCACCAATGCACTCCACCAGCTTGGGCAATAAGAATGAAATTCTGTCTCAAAAAAAGAAAAAAAAGAAAAAGAAAAAGAAACTACTTATCTATGCTACCTTTAATGGACATTTAGATAGTTCTGGTTTGATTCTATTACAAACACTGTTGCAAACATTCTTGCATATATTGGTAAACACATGTATGTGTGTGTGTTGGCTGTATATCTAGGAATGAAACTGTGGCGCCAAAGGATATGAATTACATCCCAGTATCCTTTTAATAAATTCTTTTCTGCTTAAAATCAATCAGATTGTATTTCTCTTCCTTACAATTAAGAACCTGGGCTGATACGCTATCTGTTTTTTCAGTAGCCATTTTCTCCACAAAGCTTTCCTTGACTATAAAAGCCCTCAAGGAGCAGTAATAATGCATATCCCATTTCAGTATATTTTATATTATCCTGAATTATTCAGTTATTTTATAGCAGTAAATCCTGTCCCTCCTACTGTCATAAGCTCCAACACAGCAGTTTTCAACTGTCACTTCATAACAGACTGGTGTGCCATGGTAAATTATAATATACAGCAAGTAATTTGTTACTAATAAAAAAAGTACCAAGTCTGTGAATGAATGATATATATGGATAGATTCAAGATTCCCTTTAGATAACACTTCTGTCACTTATTTGAATTCCAGTATGCTCCCTTGACCAGATGATCTGATTTATGCCACAACCCCTAGCAGTGTGTCTTTTATATGAATGCCACCTATCATGTGTGTCATGGTAGGTGACACCATGTGTATTACTTTTCCTCTATCTCCTATCATTTCAAGTAGTGTTGAATGCATATTAGATTTTCAATAAATACTGATTGATTATATCAAGGTGAAAACACACTGCAATAGGGATCCAAAATGTAGCTTAATCTAATTACAGAGAGGCCAGTCCTTTAGCTCTTCCAAGTCTTGAACCTATAAGTCTTCTGATATTCCCTCAAGCCCCATGTTGGGTTTTACCTCAATAAATTTTGGCATGGATTTCAAGCTAGGAACAGAGCTTTTCCCACAAAGTAAGTTTACAGTTGAAATATTTACACTTTGTTAAAAAGTCTCTAGCAAGCAATTTCCATCCTTATTGCTGTGTTTGATTTTACAATACCCAATTGTTAAAAGGCTTTATGACATTAAAAAACCATAGATGAATATATTCTAGAGTGTATAATTTTAGAGCTGAGAGTTTGTACTCTAAACAAACGAAAAAGGTATGCCTCAAAATCAACGTTCTCAAAGTCAAATATCCTCTCAATCCTGTTTTCCAAAAAGGCCATTTGTAAATTCTTTTAGAACCCAGACCTTGGTTGGGCAGTGGCTCATACCTGTAATCCTAGTACTTTGGGAGGCCAAGGGGAGGGGGGCAGATCACTTGAGCTCAAGAGTTCAAGACCAGCCTGGGCAACATGGCGAGACCCCATCTGTACTAAAAATACACAAAAATAGCCGGGCGTGATTGTGCATGCCTGTGGTCTCAGCTACTCGGGAGGCTGACGTGGGAGCATTGCTTGAGCCCAGGAGGCAGAGGCTGCCATGAGCCAAGATCACTCCACTGCACTCCAGCCTGGGGGAATGGAACAAGACTTGGTCAAAAAACAAAAAACAAAAACAAAACAAACAAAAAATTACCTCTCACAGAGAACACAGACCTTACTTCCCCAAGCGTATGACACTGCAAAAAGTGGCTAGGTTTTTGCAAGTCTATCTCACCCAAAACGTAGCTGAAAAAATATAAACACACAAAATTAGGGGTGGGGGAAGAACATAATGCTAGCAATAAAACAAGACCAATAAAAAGAAATGGAACAATGATCTAAGATATAATGGATTGATCATAAAATGAAGTGATTAAGAGTCCCCATTCCTGGAGTTGAAGAGCTAGAATTCAAATCTGGCAGTCCAACTTCCTAGCTGTGAGACTTTGGGCAGGTTACCCTTGTTTAGAATTATAGTGCATATTTCTCCAATAGGTTCTTTGAAAGCATATAAACCCTTCAGAGCTAAAAGAAATTTGCCAAACAAGTTAGATACCAATTTACAAGTCTCCTTTTTAGTAAACACAGCACCTAAAGGGAACCTTCCCAAGTTTTAGCTTTATGTTTACTTTCATCATATTAAATTCTGGACTCATCCTCAAACTCATGAATTTAGAATGATGTTGAGCAAAAGGTCTTCTTAAAATACAGGACACAGAGGCATACAGTACCTATTTGTCTTTGTTTTCTATTCAGAGTGATGGTTTTCCTACAGGTTTAAGTCAGATTAACCGCTTCTCCTTTATAATTCCTAATAATAGGTACACTCATTGCATTCAGTTACCTTATACCCTTGCTTTTTGGTAAGTTTCTTAAAAGAGAAAAGTAATATGATTTTAAAGTAAGAATGTTGAACACATGAAAAAGAGCATTAGAAGTTAATAAAAATATGTTTTTAAGCTATAAAATGACTTAATTTTTTAAGGTCAGAGAGTGGGTAGGAAACAAGATTCAATACTACTCAACTAATGGAAAGTGCTTATTGTTGAGCAGTGTTTGGCACACCTCCAGAAATCTTTCACAATGCATAGCAGGATACCAACAAGTACTTACAAAGTATACTTTTGGGTCTGAGGGGATCTCTGATCACTTTAATAAAAAATTATGATCAGAATGCTTTTGCACTACAGAAAGAAGAGCAGCCTTCCTGCATCAAGGGTCATTTAAATCAGTTCCAGTGCTACGAAATAATCCTTGGTTATAGACAAAATCTACCCAAAGATATAGGGGAACAAAGCTGTCCTTTTGGGACATATTTGAGTATCTATAACCCTATCAGATGTGATAATCTGATATTTGCAACATATTTGAATATCTATAACCCTATCAGATATGATAATCAATGACTAACAAACTAATCTGGTATTTGGGACATATTTGAATATCTATAACTCTATCAGATGTGATAATCAATGACTAACAAACCAATGCAAGCCTGTCCTTTCCAATATCTCTATAACTAGAATAATTTGGTAGAACCTCAAAATCAAAGTTATCAGTTAAATGAAATGTTTTAAGTCTACAGAAAAATCTTAGTGCTTGTTTTCTCTCAGAGAAAACCTAACTTTGTGAAAACCTAACTCTCCTCACCAAGGACTTCCTAATTCTCCATATCATCCCCTTCAAGACTATGGAGGTATATCTGAAGGAGTACAGGTAAGCATTATTATATGGGATTATACTTTAGTAAATTACTGTATAATTATCTGTACTGCTTAGCACTGATCTTGAAGTTTTCAATCCAAAAGTACTTCTTGCAAAACATCATTTAAAATTCATGGAAGAAAAAGGAGATTAAATGAGTCTAGTTTACCATCATATCCCTAGTGCCCACCAATGAATATCTTCAACAAAAATTTACTAAGGGTTAACCATGTACCAGACCCTATGCTAAGTAGGAAATGGGAGATAACAGTACATAAAGTAGTCTCTGCTCTTAGAGACTGCTACCATAGGAGAGACTTGATTAAAACTAGGAGGAAACAAAAGAGAGTGGAAAATAGGCTAGTAACCTAAGATTTTGCAAATGATAAGGTTTATTCCTATTTCCCCAGATGGTCAAATGGCTGGCCTCCTGCCAACACCCAGGTCTCTGCCCAAATGTCACCCAATAATGGAAGGCCCTCTGACCACATAATATAAAGAAGGAACATCCACCATCACCCATTCCTATCATCTACTCATTCTCCTTTCTCATTACCTGTGTAATCTTCTTCATAGGGTTTTGTTTTGTTTTGAGACAGAGTTTTGCTTTTGTTCCCCAGGCTGGAATGCAGTGGCATGATCTCGGCTCACTGCAACTTCTGTCTCCTGGATTCAAGCAATTCTCCTGCCTCAGCCTCCCGAGTAGCTGGGACTACAGGTGCCGGCCAACATGCCCAGCTAATTTTTGTATTTTTAGTAGAGATGGGGTTTCACCATGTTGGCTAGGCTTGTCTCAAATTCCTAACCTCAGGTGATTTGCCTGCCTTGACCTCCCAAAATGCTGGGATTACAGGTGTGAGCCACCACACCCAACCTCTTCATAGTGTTTATCACTATCTGACATTATGTTATTTATCTGTTGAGCTTTCTTCTCCCACTAAAATGTAAGCTCCATGAGAGCAGGAAACTCATCTGTCTTATCCATTCCTCTGTCACTTTCACCTAATATAGTGGCTGGGACACAATAGGCATTCTGTAAACATGTGTGGAAGGGAGAGGCTCCTACCAGTGACGGACACTAAGAATATTTCTGTGAGGTTTTTCCCACCCAGAAAAGACTCAAATCTAAAAAAGAAAAATCTGAACCCAAAACCAAAAAACAACAACAACAAACACAAAGAAACCAAAAAACAGAAGTCAAGCTAGTTATAAGAATCAATAACCACAGAAGAATCCTGAAATCTATGATGTCACAAAAGGACCATAATTAGGCAATTATATAAAGAAAGGATTTTCACTATCCACTTTATAACACCTCTAAATCATATAGCTTCTCTTCGGAAAGTTATCTGGCCAGTTACAATTCATCCAAATAAACACCAGCATAATTTAATCTCTATGAAAAAGACCAATATATAGCCTCTAAGAATCCTTTTCTGTACTTACTCTAAAGCTGCTGTTTTTAAAAGGTTACGGGTGAAGCTGGGATAGAGTTATAAAGTTACAAAGTCAAACTGGCACAGCTAGAGCACTAATGCTAATAAGACTATAAATTTAGGACAGGTCCTTCTTCATTGGCACCCTGTACAGTACCCAGGCACAGTTCTAGCTACATAGTAGATACTTCACAAATATTTATTGATCTAGCTACATAGTAGGTACTTTACAAATATTTACTGAGTTTTCAAAAACCTATTCTTGGTATCCATTTTGATACAGAAAAGTAACTTGCGCAAAACCCACCAAGCAACTGCTAAATTCTTGAGAGAAAAAGCCATATGGGAGGACTTTGGGCTCCACACTGAACCAGTAGCCATCAGAAAATGCAGCTGTATAGAAGAATGGTTTCTATTTCATCCTGGAACCTCTTAAAAATCCGATCTAGGTACATTATTAATATTTACTTTTCCAAATCCTGCTCTGAACTTGGAGGTGGAGGGGATCAATCTTGGAAATTTTCCAAGAGGATGAATCTAGTTAGTCCCGATCAATAAATGGCAAACTAGCAGATGAGCTGATGGGTTCTTTTATGTGCTTCTTTTTGCATGTTTATTTTCTGCAATGAGTAAGCACTGCTTTTGTAAAAACAAAACAAAAAAGCTTTCATTAAAAAACAAAAAAAATTTAATGACATGAAAGCCAACAAGTAGGACAACTATTATTTTTTTCACTTTCCCCAAACAATAGCAGTGTTGTATTTGTGCACAGATTCAACTGGCAGGGAACTACTGATTAACAGATGCCTTGGTCAGATGTGTTCTAGTCACTGATAAGGTACTTTCCATTGTAAACAATCCTTTCTTAGGGTCAGTTGGCCCTCAGTAAGTGCTCCAAGGGACAGTTAAGGCTTCGAATTAAGTATTCAAGCAAAGCCTGCCTCAAGGCCACCTTTCAGAAGTGCTACAGAAGAGTTTCCTGCACCCTATGAACAGTTGGACTACCAAACGTTTTGGTGTCAGGACCCCTTTACTTTCTTATCCACTGAGGACTTCACAGAGGTTTATGTGAGTCATATGTATTGGTATTTAGAGTATTAGAAATTAAAACTGAGAAATGAATAAAATATAAGAACATCAGAGTGGTGAGGTCATCACATGTTATGTAGCCACTGGTAAACTCCGCTGTACACTGGTGAGAGGATAAGCGTGAAAAGGACAAAGAACAAATATTTTCTTTTTTTTTGAGATGGAGTTTCGCTCTTGTTGCCCAGGCTAGAGTGCAGTGGCGCAATTTTGGCTCACCACAACCTCCACCTCCCGGGTTCAAGCGATTTTCCTGCCTTGGCCTCCCAGGTAGCTGGGATTACAGACATGTGCCACGACACTCGGCTAATTTTTGTATTTTTAGTAGAGACTGGGTTTCACCACGTTGGTCAGACTGGTCTTGAACTCCTGATCTCAGGTGATCCACCCGCCTCAGCCTCCCAGCGTGCTGGGATTGCAGGCGTGAGCCACTGTGCCCAGCCGAAAAGGACAAAAACCTTCTTAACATTATTCCAAAGGTTTGATTTCATAGACCCATGAAAAGGTCCTTGAGAGTCACTGAATTAGATAATCAAGAACCCTTCCAATACTATGGTTTTTGAGCAGGGTTTATCAATGACATTTTCAGGAAGATAATTGTTTGTTGTGAGGGGCTGCCCTGTGCTTAGTTAGGATGTTTAGCAGCATCCTTGGCCTCTACCCACTAGATGCTAAAAGCAATCCCCCAGTTGTGACAACCAAAAATGTCTCCAAAAGTTGCCAAATGTCCCCTGGTGGAGAATGACTATTCCAGGGTGTTGATTTTATTCTACTGAAATGTGAATTACAAAATGTATACCTCTCACTGCTTTCTCAGACCCCTAATAAGTCTATTTCTTCCCCACTTCCATCTGGGTCTGTTCTTTATGTTATTTTATTAAGTCACAAATAGCAAGAGCAGGTGGGTAGCAACAAGCACAGCATGAATCAAGTCAGGAAGAGACACTAGTCAAAGTTCATCTTCAGGCATTAAAGCTGTTAGGGACCCACTGCCTATTAGGGCACAACACAATCAGCGAACATTCACCCAGCCATTTATTTATTTATTTAGAGACACAGTTTCACTCTTGTCACCCAGGCTGGAGTGTAATGGCACGATCTCGGCTCACTGCAACCTCCGCCTCCTGGGTTCAAGCGATTCTCCTGCCTCAGCCTCCCAAGTAGCTGGGAGTACAGGCATGTGCCACGACGCCTGGCTAATTTTTGTATTTTTAGTAGAGACGGGGTTTCACCATGTTGGCCAGGCCGGTCTCGAATTCCTGACCTCAGGTGAGGCCACCCGCCTCGGCCTCCTAAAGTGCTGGGATTACAGACGTGAGCCACCGCGCCCGGCCCCATCCAGCCATTCTAATGAGGCCCTGGTAACAACCCAATCCTTAGCAAGTTGTCTACCTGCTCCCTGCACCCCCCCAAAAAATGAGGTAATAGGCTAGTGTGATGGGGAAAAAAGAAAACAAGAGACTCTGAAGGCAAAGAGGTAGTCTACCAAACTCAGTCTATCAAAACCTCTCATCTGGGAGGCCCTCCTAACTGAAACGTCTGGGGATTTTTTTGTCAGCGTCTGGCTGGGAGGAAGTAGCAAAACTGGGAGAAAATCGACATCCTTAATACCTCCAAGTCAGATGTGCACTCCCCATCAAAGTTCCCACCGAACCCCTTAGTCTCCAGAGGCTGGGTCCAAGTTTTCTTTCCTGGAAATTGCCCCAGCTACCTTAGGCTCCTTCGCCCTTAAAACTATGACTACCAAACTCAAACCCAGCATCACTCCTAATCTCTTGAATCACCCCTTCTTCACAGCCTCAAATTCCAACCTTCAAAATGCCCAACCTTCAAAATGCCCAACCCTGTCCCTGCCCCTGCCCCTCAGGCTCTACTGTCCTATCTGTTCCATCTGTCCCCCACCCACACTCTTCCCCCAAGCTACTCCAGGCAGGCATGGTCTCCTCTCTTAATTTCCTATCTCACCCCATAGTTTTTCCACCATCTTCAAAACTCTTCCCTGATCTCAGCAAACCAGGACTCTCCTAATTGTCTCTGGCGCCCAAAATCTGCATGTACCACCCTCCTACGCTCACTCCTCAGTGTTTTCCCCAAGTTACTCTTTCCACCCTGACCCTCTCCACGCTTCACTCCTCCCAGCCTACTCCCTCGGCGTCCACCCCCCGTTACCGGCCCCTTCTTACTCTCCTGGGCCCTTCTTCCCCGCCATCCCTCTGTCAGGCCTTCTCTAGGTCACCGCTCGCCTCCTCGGGCCAATCGCCGCCGCCCAGTGTCAGTTGCTGAGCCTCTCACCCCCCGCCCCCTCGGACCAGTCTTTCAGGTTGTAGCTTTGAACTGGCGCCCCGGGCCCAGGCGGACAGACTAATCGGGAGGGCCCGACAACTCACCCAGGACGAGGCAGACCAGAACTAGCCCTGAGCCCGGAACCGGGAAGAGGCGGAAGCACACCATGACCCCGCAGAGCAGGCGACGGCGGCAGCGACGGCGGTGGTACAACAACAGCTGCAACACCAGGGAAAAGGCTCGCTGGACCTGGGTCAAGAGCACGGGTGACCACCGACCACAGCCTTGCAAAAGCCAGGAATCGGCGCTTCAGCGCGAGTCATAAGACTAGGGGCGGGGCTCTTTCTTGCTTACAGCCAATCTCCGCGCTTGAAAGCGGCGAGAGGGGTGGTGATGTAAGGCCGGTGGGCGGGGCAACCACGCCCTGGCTTTTTGGTTCACAACCCTTCCTATGCGCCTAAGAGATATGCGCGGACGGCATTTTCTTTTTCTTTTTCTGTCTTTTTTTTTTTTTTTTAAATTTTACTTTAAGTTCTGGGATACATGTGCAGAATGTGCAGCTTTGTTACATAGGTATACATGTGCCATGGTGGTTTGCTGCACCTATCAACCCTTCATCTAGGTTTTAAGCCCCACATGCATTAGGTATTTCTCCTAATGCTCTCCCTCCCCTTGGCCCCCACCCCCTGACATGCCCCCGTGTGTGTTGTTGCCCTCCCTGTGTCCATGTGTTCTCATTGTTCAACTCCCACTTATGAGTAAGAACATGCAGTGTTTGGTTTTCTGTTCCTGTGTTAGTTTGCTGAGGATGATGGCTTCCAGCTTCATCCATGTCCCTGCAAAGGACACGATCTCATTTTTTTTTTTTATGGCAGCATAGTATTCCATGTGTGCCACGTTTTCTTTATCCAGTCTATCACTGATGGGCATTTGGGTTGGTTCCAAGTCTTTGCTGTTGTAAATAGTGCTGCAATAAACATACGTGTGCACACGTCAAACGGTATTTCTGGTTCTAGATTTTTGAGGAATCGCCCCACTGTCTTCCACAACAGCTGAACTAATTTACATTCCCACCAACAGCGTAAAAGCATTCCTATTTTTCCTCAGCCTCGCCAGCATCTATTGTTTCCTGACTTTTTAATAATCGCCATTCTGACTGGCGTGAAATGGTATCTCATTGTGGTTTTGATTTGCATTTCTCTAATGACCAGTGATGATGAGCTTTTTTTCATGTTGTTGGCCACATAAATGTCTTTTTTGGGAAGTGTCTGTTCATATCCTTTACCCACTTTTTTGATGGGGTTGTTTTTTCTTGTAAATTTGTTTAAGTTCCTTGTAGATTCTGGATATTAGACCTTTGTTAGATGGGTAGATTGCAAAAATTTTCTCCCATTCTGCAGGTTGCCTGTTCACTCTAATGCTAGTTTCTTTTGATGTGCAGAAGCTCTTTTAATTCGATCCCATTTGTCAATTTTGACTTTTGTTGCAATTGCTCTTGGTGTTTTAGTCATGAAGTCTTTGCCCATGCCTATGGCGGACGGTATTTTCTAAGGCTAAGGAGAGAGGAGGAACTTTTGAGGGCCGTAGATAGTAGACTATTTCCGTTTTGGCTCCTTGACAAAGAAGAGAAAAATTTTGCTGGCACAAAAACGGTTGCTAGGCATCTCAAACGTAATACATACAAAAATAATACATGCTTATTCTCCAAACACTGTTGTTACCTATGCAGTTCATGCTGTGAGATGGACGAGGGAACCTAGAGGATAGTATGGAGTCACGGACCATTGGAACAAGACATGATCTTGAAGTTCACCTAGTTACAGCACCCTGTTCTCAGATGGGGGAATTGAGCTCAGAAACGAGAAGCATATTTTTTAAAACACAGGAAGAAAAAAAATGAGAGAAATAAAACAGAAGAATAAAGGGGGAAAAATAGAGATCTGTATTCCCACTATTAACACTATTATATATATTTACACATATATATACACACACCCACATCTACACTTCCAGGTGTTTTTCCTATGTACATACACACAAATATTCTGTAATGAGTTAATACTAAGCATACTGTTTGCTATACTTGATAGATGAACAGACAAAACCTAAAATATTCAACAGATGAAAGCATTTAAAAATGTCGAGTTGGAATAAAGCACTGATTCTCAAGTGTTCGTTTCCAAAAGAACCATCTGGTTTTTTTTTGTTTGTTTGTTTGTTTTAACATACGGATTCCTGTACCTCATTCCCCAGAGATTCTGAAACAGTAGGTCTGTGGCAGTCTTATGAATCTCTTCTTTAACAAACACCCCAAGTGATTCTGATTCTGTGGTCCATGGACCACACTTTGAGAAACACTAAAAGAGAGCTTCAAAATAATCTAGTCCAGGAGATTTTAATCTGGAGTCTATGTATGAGTTTAGGCAGGATGGGAGGGGTGTCAGTGAATCCTCAGAAATTACATGCAACATTTATGTATGTGTATTTTTGTGGGGAAGTTTGTAGTTTTCACTAGTTCTCCAATGGGACCTGTGACTCCCTGCCCTAACCAATATTAAGGTTAATAAACCACCCTAATTCAAACATTAAGAACCACTGATCTGTCCCACTATTGTTTGCTTTAATGTAATTAATTCCTGAAAGTGAGAACATTTGTCAGTGAATGTTTACTATCATTGGTGAAACTAATTTGTGAACAAGTGACCGAACACAAGACTAATGAACACTGCATACAGTGTTAGTCATTGCCTTTAGCAAAATGTCATTCGACTGCCATCAATGAGACTTGGCAGGAGCTATGTCCTGGGCATAGTAGTCTTCAGAGAACCCACAATTGCGTTGAGCCCTCTGGAGATGCCCCACCAATACTTACTGGACCCTAGCTCTTCTCTCTCAATTGTAAATTGTATAACTTTAATGTTCAGTAAAACCCTAAGTTCTTTCTATAAGAAGAAACAAAAAAAGAACATAGTGGAAAGAACATTGGGTTGGCAGTCAGAGGAGCTGGTTGTGAGACACCACTTACCGGCAGTGTGACCTTAGGCAGGTCACTTCATCTGTCTGAACTTCTAGATCTTTATTGGTAAAATGAAATAGTGAGACTGGAGCTGTTTCTTGATCCTGGCTGCATGTTGGAATCACCTGTGGAGCTTTAAAAGTGGAAATGCCCCTTGGTCCCATCCCTTGAGCTTCTGGTTCAGTTTGTCTGGAGTCAGGCCTGGGCATGGTGTTTTTCTCAAAACTCCCCAAAACAATATTGGTGGGCCTCAGATGATCTCTAAGGTGGCACCAGCTTTGTAATTCAAGGGTTCTATGTGAGTAAATGCTCATTTATTTAAAATTGGCCAGGCGCAGTGGCTCACACCTGTAATCCCAACACTTTGGGAAGCCAAGGCAGGCAGATTGCCTGAGCTCAGGAGTTTGAGACTAGCCTGGCCAACATGGTGAAACCCCATCTTCTCTACAAAAAATGAATAATTAGCTGGGCTTGGTGGTGTGCACCTGTAGTCCCAGCTACTTGGGGACTGAGGCAAGAGGATTGTTCAAGTCCAGGAAGTGGAGGCTGCAGTGAGCCATGTTTGCACCACTGCACTCCAACCTGGGTGACAGAGCAAGACCCTGTCTCTGAAAATACATATATATGTGCGTGTGTGTGTATATATATGTAAATACACATATAACTATATAAATATATAAATTATATATTTATATGTGTAAATATGTATATATAAATATGTATTTATATATGTACATATATTTATATATAAATATGTATTTATATATGTACATATATTTATATATAAATATATATTTATATATGTATACATTTATATATAAATATGTATTTATATATGTACATATATTTATATATGTATATATAAATATGTATTTATATATGTACATATATTTATATATAAATATGTATTTATATATGTACATATATTTATATATAAATATATATTTATATATGTACATTTATATATACATATTTATGTGTACATATATAAATATATGTTTATGTGTATATATTTATATATAAATATATTTATATGTGTATATATGTATATATATTTTATATATGTACATATATTTATATATACATATATAGATATTTATATATACATACATATATGTATGTATACATATACATATATACATATATACACATATACTATATTTATATTTATATATAAGGACAGCCAGCCATGGTGGTGCACACCTGTAGTCCCAGATACCAGGGAGGCTGAGATGAGAGGATTGCTTGAGCCCAGGAGGTTGAGGCTGCAGTGCTCTATCATGGCACCACTGCACTCCAGCCTGTGCAATTGAGTGAGACCCTGTCTCTAACAATTAAAATAAAATACTGTCCCAATTTGTCAAATATCTGGTGTAACAAATTGTCGCCATTTATCTCTTGAAGGTGTCATCAAATTAAAAAAACAAAGAAACACAGTGAAATACGAGCAGCCTTACAAGCGAAATCCACCCTCGCCCCCATCACAACCTTTTCCTCAGGCAAATACAAATGTTGGCTCCTTGACTGGGACAGGCATCGTCGTGAGACACAACAATGTTTTGAAAGTTGATGTTTGACCACTTTTGGTTTACTTATAGAAGTGTGTGTGTATGTATATGTGTGTGTGTGTGCACATGCATGTGTGCATGCATTCTAAATTACAATGTAGAAATTATTTCAACTGTGATAATAAAAAAAGTTTGAAAAAAAAAAGTTGTAGATACATGCTGGGTATTTTGTCAGAATAAATAGTCTAAAAATTCTCAAATCTTTGTTTGCGCTGAACTCCCATACTCAGAATTGTTTAATGTTTTCCCCAAAAAACACTGTGAGAAAGATCCCTTTTTGTATACAGTCTCCCATTACCCTGCCCCAGATTGAAGGAGCTTTTCCTTGGCTTTCGGTGCTAGATGCAGATGTATACGTGAGACTGGGGTTAGTGTTTGAGGAAATCTGTGAGATCCCCTCCGATCTAGCTTCACATAGGTTGACTTGATTGTTGATACTGCTTGTACCTAGGGTGCTTTTATTTGCTCTCCTGAATATACCTCATACCACCCCAGTGCACAAACTCCTCAGCAGTCCCCCCACACTGTCCCCTACCATCATAGGGAGATTAAGATTCTTTTCAGCACCTTTGAGAGTGCATTACTTTTTGGCCAAAGAGCAGGGAATCACTGGCAAACATTTCCCTACATGTCAACATACTGAATTATGTAAGAAATGGTGACCCTATCATATTTGGTAAATGATAGACAATGAAATGTGGGGATAAGCCGAGGAAATGAACTTAAAGGTGCAGAGGTTTAGAATGGAAGAATAATAAACAGTTATTAAATAAATGGGCTGGGCGCGGTGGCTCACGCCTGTAATGCCAGCACTTTGGGAGGCCGAAAGGGGTGGATCACTTGAGATCAGGAGTTCAAGACCAGCCTGGCCAAGACGGTGAAACCCCATCTCTACCAAAAATACAAAAATTAGCTGGGTGTGGTGGCACATGCCCGTAAACCCAGCTACTCAGGAGGCTGAGGTTCAAGAATTGCTTGAACAGGGGAGGCAAAGGTTGCAGTGAGCCAAGATCGCGCCACTGCCCTCCAGCCTCGGTGACAAAGTGAGACCCTGTCTCAAAATAATAATAATAATAATAAATAATAAAAATAAATAAATGAGTGGCCCTGAGGTATTGGTGTCATCTATTTGCCACCATAGAATCTTTACTTTTTTTATTTGCATTATCTTTTTCTCTGCCCCATTTTTCCTTTCCCTACTCATCCTTTTTTAAGTTTCTCCTACCCTCTCTCTTTTTCCTTTCTCCTTCTGGCATTTCCCTTTTTTCTGGATAATACCTATAATATCCACTGTCTGGATGACAGTATAGTCGTCGCTCAACCCCACAGTGAGGTCACAGTGGGCTCAAGGGGCTGCCAACTCTTCAGCCAGAGTTCTCTGGAGAAATGGAAACGTGTCATTTTGAGTTGTTTGTTCTCACGGCCAGTAGTATTCTCAACCTCCCCTGCCAAAAGATCTGATCCAATCTGCTAAAACAAAATGATTTATGCATTACAACCACTGCAGGGCTTATTAAAACACAGATTACTGGGCCCCACTGTGAAGTTCAACAGGTCTGGGGTAGGACACAAGAATCTGCATTTCTAGCAACTTCCCTAGTGATCTGATGCTGCTGGTCTGGAGACCACATTCTGAGTGATGAGATCTCAAACTCTCAGCAGGGGCTCTCTGTCTTCTGGGGAGTCGGATTAAGAGATGAAGGAGGGCTGGGCATGGTGGCTCACGCCTGTAATCCCAGCACTCTGGGAGGCCAAGGAGGGTGGATCACCTGAGGTCAGGAGTTCGAGACCAGGCTGGCCAACATGGCGAAACTCTGTCTCTACTAAAAAAACAAAACAAAACAAACAAACAAACAAAAAACAAAAATTAGCGGGGCATGGTGGCAGGTGCCTGTAATCCCAGCTACTCAGGAGGCTGAGGCAGGTGATCCGAGACTGTGCCATTGCACTCCAGTCTGGGAGACAGAGCAAGACTCTGTCTCAAAAAAAAAAAAAAAAAAAGAGAGAGAGATGAAGGAGAAGAGATTTTTATTAACTTCTGCAGTAAAGTTGTACAACGAATGGATTTTTTTGTAATAATGAGTTTTAAATTAATGTAAATTATTAAAAATCAAATCATTTAAAATGTTATGAGCCGGGCGCGGTGGCTTATGCCTGTAATCCCAGCACTTTCGGAGGCTGAGTCTGGCGGATCACCTGAGGTCAGGAGTTCGAGACCAGCCTGACCAACATGGTGCAACCCCGTCTCTACTAATAATACAAAAATTAGCCAGGCATGATGGCGCGTGCCTGTCTGTAATCCCAGCTACTCGGGAGGCTGAGGTAGAAGAATTGTTGAACTGCCCCCCCGCCAAAAAAAAAGTTATCCAAAAAGTCACCCTCTCCCCTCTTTTGGACCCCAGTCCCATTGCCCAAGGTAACAACTGTTATTGGTCTTTTTTTTTTAATTCTGCGGAGAAAAATCATATATGTACCAGCATATATATTTACATTCTTTAAAAAAAAATAGACAAATATGAGCGTGTTCTTTATATTGTTCAGTGACTTACTTTTCTCACTTAGTGGTATCTTTTGAAGATTGTTCTTACAAATCTGTAGCTTTACCTCATTCTTTTAAAAGCCTGCATAATCTTTGTGTAACTGTACCATAATTTACAAACAAAAAATATTCTTAAACACCAAATCTGTACATCTGTCTGCAGCATCACCATGTGGTTAGTATAGGGATTGCATCATAGAACAACACCACTTTATTTTATAGAGAATTTTAATAAACCATTTAGACTTATGTCACTGTTTTGAAAATTGGAAACGTGCCACAAGATAAGCATTGCTCATCTGGCCAGCAGTTGTGATGCTGAACTAGATTTTTGGAACTCACTCAGCCATCAGATTATTATTTATTATTTATTTTTTATTTTTCGAGATGGAATTTTGCTCTTGTCACCCAGGCTGGAGTGCAGCGACGCGATCTCAGCTTACTGCAACCTCTGCCTCCCAGGTTCAAGCGATTCTTCTGCCTCAGCCTACCGAGTAGCTGGGATTACAGGTGTGCACCACCATGCCTGGCTAATTTTTTCTGTATTTTTAGTAGAGATGGGGTTTCCCCGTGTTGGCCAGGCTGGTCTTGAACTCCTGAGCTCAGTTGATCCGTCTGTCTCAGCCTCCCCAAGTGCTGGGATTATAGGCAGGGACAGCGCCCAGTCAGCCATCAGATTATTATGTGACATTAGGAAAGTCACTTCATCCCCTTCCTGCATCTGATCTCCCTCTCCACATACAAATTAAGACACACATCTGTCCCCCTCCCCCCAATTTGGAGGAAATAGGGACATAGACAACGGTAGGAAGTTGCTTCTTAGAAATTAAAACACTAGTTGGGGCCAGGTACGGTGGCTCACACCTGTAATCCCAGCACTTTGGGAGGCTGAGGCGGGTGGATCACCTGAGGTCAGGAGTTCAAGACCAGTCTGGCCGACATGGTGAAACCCCATCCCCACTAAAAGTACAAAAATTAGCCAGGCAGGGTAGCGCATGCCTGTAATTCCAGCTACTTGGGAGGCTGAAGCAGGAGAATGACTTGAACCCAGGAGGTGGAGGCTGTAGTGAGCCGAGATCGTACCACTGCACTCCAGCCTGGGCGACAGAGTGAGACTCTGTCTCCAAAAATAGAAAAGAAAAATTAAGTAACTTGCCCATGGTCACATGTCTAGTAAATGGTGCAGCCAAGCCAGATTTCAAATTCTGGCAGTCCAGCCCCAGCATCCCTGCTCCTAACCATGACGCTATTGTGCAAAGGTCTCTAGCACCAAGTGCTATTTCTAATCCCTGAAAAGCCTATCTGCCCATTGAACACATCGACTCAGATTGCTCACTGACACCTCCAATTTAATATATCCTAAACCAAACTCAGCATTTCTCTTTTTCTCCAAGCCAGGCGTCCCTCCCAATTTTTTTGTTCCCACCATTCTCCCAGTCACCCAGTTTAGAAATCTTGACATTACTTTTAATCCAGCTCCTCAATACTCCAAACTAGCCACACATCAACTTCTGTTGATTTTCCTTTTATTATTTTTCTTCACTCTATCCTTAGCACTCTATTTCCACCTTAGGCAAGGTCTCTATTAGCTAGCTGGTCTCCTTGATTCCAATCTATTTACACACCAATGTCACAGTGATCTTCCTCAAATATTGCTTTTACTGCATCCTCCTCCTATTTAAAATCTTTTGATAGCTCTCTCTCTCTCTCTCTCTCTCTCCTATTATATTAACTCTAGATTCTTCTGCTTGGCTTTTAAGGGCTTCACAGTCTGGTTCCTCCCTACCGAGCCAAACTTTTCACATTACACATTCTCTACTCTAATTTGGCTGGCCTCCTTACTGCTGCATAAGTTCTCATTCATATTACATCTGTGGCAGACATGGCTTGTTGCCTACCAGTTATTCCCCCTCCTTCCTTAGTAACAGAACCTTGATTATGTTACAGGTGACCGTGTGTTCCCCAAGAGGTAAATCACAATTGTTTTAAGCTGGTCATGCAAATTTTTGCTAGTGAAGGATATAGGGGTGACTAGGTGACTTAGTTCTGGCTAACGAGACATAAGGAGAACTCTGAGGGAGTTTCTGGGAAAGATTTTTCCTCTCCGAAAAAGAGATGATCATGGAAAAGAGCTCCATCAATCTCTTGCTTAAGTTACCAGAGTTAGGATGCTTGACTCTGTGGCAGTCATCTTGGAGCCATGAGGGGAGACATTGCCATTGCACTGAGGATGTCAAAACAAAAAGATAAAAATACTGATATTGTTGAGTTGCTACACAAACTCTGGGACTGCCCAGCTTCTGATATCTTGTGAAGTGGTGCTATGGACTGAATGTTATTTCCCAAAATTCTTATGTTGAAGTCCTAATCTTCAATGTAATGGTATTTGGAGGTGGGACCTTTGGGAGGTAATTAGGTTTAGACGAGGTCCTGAGGGTGGGCTCCCATGATGGGATTAGTGTCCTTATCAGAAGAGGAAGAGACCATAGCCCTCTTTCTTTTTAACATGTGAGGGTAAAGCCAAGAAAGCAGCCATCTACAAACCAAGAAGAGTGCCCTCACCACACACTAGATGTGCTGGCACCTTGATCTTGGACTTCCAGCCTCGAGAGTGCGAAAAATAAATGTTTGTTGTTTAAACCACCCATTCTATGGTATTTTGTTATAGGAGCCTGAGCAGACTAAGACAAGTGGACTAGTAATTATCTGTAAAAGTTTAAGCCATTGATAATTCAGGGATTTTGTTACTTGCATTTGAAGTCATCTGAACTAATACCATAATCTTCATCTAGGAAGCTGTCCATTCATTCCACCATCAATTTAAATACTGAAATGTTTTCAAGAAGCAGCTCAAACCCCACCTGCTGGCAAATTATCCCCTGACCACTGCAGACTTCATTGATCTCTTCTGCTGAACTTCTGAACTAATATTTAACAGGTGTCCTGCAGCTTGGTACTTTATTACATTAAGCTTTTGCATAACGTTTCACTCTGGTTTCTTCCAGGTTTGCCTCTTCAACTGGGCTAAGTTTCTTGAGAACCATGCCTTCTACTACTGTAGTTTGCCTCCAGTACTGCCAGCAGTGCCTAGCACTGTGCCACACAACTAGTGTCTCTCAACCTTCTTTGTCTGAAGAATAATGGTGGCAGTTGCTTTTGGAATTTTGAGTGCCAAACAAGAGGCACCTCATGTCTTTTCTCACAATAAGTAACTTTTAACTCTAGGACATGTAATTCAAAGTCCAAAGTAAACAGATGACATTTTATGAGCTGAAAGGGTTTTATGAGATTTGACAAATTGTTCAGTAGTATTAAATCCTCAATTCTATACTGTGGATCATATAAATCAGTGCTTCTCAATAATGGTTGCACATTAGAATCACCTGGGTAACGCTTTTAAACATACAGATGCCAGGGTCTCACCTCCAGAGATTCTGACTTAATTAACCAATTAATTAATTTTATTTTATTTTTGAGGTAGAGTTTTGCTCTGTTGCCCAGGCTGGAGTGCAATGGTGTGATCTTGACTCACTGCAACCTCCACCTTCCCGGTTCAAGTGATCCTCCTGCCTCAGCCTCCCGAGTAGCTGGGAACACAGGCGCCCGCCACCACGCCTGGCTAATGACTTAGTTAATACAAGGTGTGTCCTGAATGTCAGCAGTTTTAAGAGGGCTCCAGATGATTCTAATGTACAGCCAGAGTTGAGACCCAGTGCTGTAGATCACTGTGTTGAAGTTCTAGGGCAGGGTTCTGAAACTCCAACGTCCATAGTATCACCTGTGTTTTACACAAAAATGACGATTTCTGAGCCCCACTACCAGAGTCTAAAGGCCTGAGTGGGACCCAGGGGACTGCATTTTAAGAAAAATAGTCAGGTGATACAGATATATGTGGTATGTGGGCCAAGCTTTGAGAAACTGTTCTAAATGCACTTATACTTAGAAAATGTTATAATCTATCTTTTACTTGCTTAAGCAATTATGGTTGTCTGCCCTACAGAAAGGAAAAAAGCAAGATACGTTTAGATTAAACTGATGATTCAAACTGAAGGACAATGCTAATTTCCAATGTGCTAGAAGTGAGTATAAGTATGGAAAAGAAAAGAAAAAAATACATTTTAAATGACAGAAACATTTTCATGAAAATTAAGCGAGCATAAATTTTGCAAATGATCCAAATTTAGGAGGGAAGCTAGTCCACCGATTCAGATTCAAATGCATGAAGATTTTGAATTATCTGGAACAGAAACAGAGGGCCTAAACCTATGAGATGAAAGTGAACAGGGATAAACATAAAATCTAGTATTAGGAGC
This sequence comes from Macaca thibetana thibetana, assembly GCF_024542745.1. Taxonomy (NCBI): domain Eukaryota; kingdom Metazoa; phylum Chordata; class Mammalia; order Primates; family Cercopithecidae; genus Macaca; species Macaca thibetana. The sequence goes on from NC_065598.1 coordinate 115,528,191, forward strand.
TTTAGAAAAAAAAAGTCTATCTCAAAAACACAAGATGGAAGAGACCATATTAGCAAAAACTCATAGGAAAAAGATCTGCAGGATTATATTACTGACAAATTATGAATCAATAGTGTGACTTTTTTTTTTCTTAAAAATGAAAGTAAACTGGGCATGGTGGCTTACGTCCATAGTCCCCAAATGAAAGTGAGCCGGGCATGGTGGCTCCCGTCTATAGTCCCCAGCACTTTGGGAGGCTGAGGTGGGTGGATAGCTTGAGGCCAGGAGTTCAAGACCAGCTTGTCCAATATGGCAAATCCCCAACTTTACTAAAAATACAAAAATTATCCAGGCATGGTGGTGCACACCTGTAATCCCAGCCACTCCGGTGGCTGAGACATGAGAATACCTTGAACACAGGGGGCAGAGGTTGCAGTGAGCCGGGATTGTGCTACTGTACTCCATCCTGGGCAACAGAGTGAGACTCTATCTCAAAAATAAAAAAAGTGGAAAGTACAAGCTTGGGCCACTTAGGTAGAAAGCTCAAGCAAGCAAGTCAAGGGAGGTAATATCCTAATGGACTCTACCATGGAGTTATATATCCAGTTCTGGGTTCCACAGTTACAGAAGGACATTAACATACCAGAGAGTCTCCAGGATAGAGAGACCAGAACTGGGGAGGCTCTGGAAAATCTTCCCATGGGGACATGCTCAAGCTGGAGAACAGAATCTGTCTTAGCAGGGTAGCTAAGGTAGGTCTTCAAACCTTTCTTCTTCAAACCGTCTTCCTTCTGCCCTGTGTACAATGAACACAGGGCAGAGTGAAGAAGATATTTCCTAGAGCTCTGGAGAGCAAAGTAAAAAGAATAGTTTGTCATTAAAAGGAGCCAGGGTTCAGTTTAGCAGGAAGGGAGAGTTTTTAACAACAAAACCTTAAAAAGTAGTAACTCATAATTATTCGTTCTGAGACACCGGAAGTGTTGTTTAAAGAGAAGCTGAATTGAGCATTTGTCCAGAAAATATGAGTCTCAGTATCAGAAGACAAGTTAGAATTGATGGCCTCTAAACACTCTACCAACTTGAATGCCACAGCTTTCTGAAAGTGCCTCAGTAGTAGTTAGAGAAGAAAGTTTACAGTAAATTAAAATACATGGCTGGGCGCTGTGGCTCATGCCTCTAATCCTAGCACTTTGGGAGGCCGAGGCGGGAGGATCACCTGAGGCCAGGAGTTCGAAACTAGCCTGGCCAACATGGTGAAACCCCGTCTCTACTAAAAGTGCAAAAATTAGCCAGGTGTGGTGGCACACGCCTGTAATCCTAGCTACTCAGGAAGCTGAGGCAGGAGAATCACTTGAACCAGGGAGACAGAGGCTGCAGTGAGCCAAGATCACACCATTGCACTCCAGCCTGGACAACAAGAACAAAATTCCATCTCAAAAAAAAAAAAAAAAAAAAAGCCCAGGTGTGGTAGCTCACGCCTGTAATCCCAGCACTTTGGGAGGCCGAGGTGGGCGGATCACGAGGTCAGGAGATCGAGACCATCCTGGCTAACACGGTGAAACCCCATCTCTACTAAAACTACAAAAATTAGCTGGGCGTGGTGGCGGGTGCCTGTAGTCCCAGCTACTCGGGCGACTGAGGAGGGAGAAAGATGTGAACCCGGGAGGCGGAGGTTGCAGTGAGCTGAGATAGCGCCACTGCACTCCAGCGTGGGTGACAGAGTGAGACTCCATCTCAAAAAAAAAAAAAAAAAAAAAAAGGCATTCAACAGTGATATTATGAAATGAAAGGCACGTTCAATGCCATCAAACTTTCTTTCACAAATACTTCAGAAGAAAGCCTTTGACTTTTTGCTCATTACAAAACAGCTAGTGGAGAGAGACCCCTTACCCCCATTCCGGAGTTACTTGATCTGATAGGCAGAACAATGTGCCCCTGACAAAGGGGTCCATATCCTAATCCTCAGAAAAATGGGGAATTGGGGTGTCAAATGGAATTAAGGTTGCTATCATCTGACTTTAAAGTAGGGAGCTTATACAAGGCTATCCAGTGGGCCCAATGTAGTCACAAGAGTGCTTATAAGTGAAAGACGGAGGCAGCAGAGTCAGTCAAAGACAGAGATGTGACAATGGAAGCAGAGGTCACAGTGATACCAAGTGAGAAAGACTCAACCAGCCATTGTTCCCTTTGAGGATGGAGGAAGGCCATGAGACAAGGAATTTAGGCAGCCTACATAAAGTAGAAAAGGCAAGGAAACAGATTCTCCCCTAGAGCCTCTGGAAACCTGTAAGTCTGGACAATGATTGTGGGGCAGTTTGAGACTCTGGCTCCATTTTATATCCCGTCTGCATCCTCCCCTCCCTTTTACAACTCAAGTTTCAGGGAGCATACCTAGAACCGTCTTCATCCGATAACTTCCTTCCAACTCAGCAGTTGCTCAAGTACTCAGACCTTTATTTATTTATTTTTATTTTTATTTATTTATTTTATTTTTTGAGACAGAGTTTCACTCTGTCACCCAGGCTGGAGTCCAGTGGTGTGATCTTGGCTCACTGCAACCTCCACCTCCTGGGTTCAAGTGATTCTCCTGCCTCAGCCTCCTGAGTAGCTGGGCTTACAGGTGCACGCCATCGCGCCCAGCTAATTTGCATATTTTTAGTAGAGACAGGGTTTCACCATGTTGGCCAGGCTAGTCTCGAGCCCTGAATTTCAAGTGATCTGCCCACCTCGGCCTTCCAATATTGTTGGGATTACAGCCATGAGCCACCACGCCCAGCCCTCATCCCTTTAATGTATGGTATGGGTAGGATTTTTTTCATACTTCTAACATTTTGCTTTGTGATCACATGTCTAGCCATTTCTTCATTTAATCTATTAGCTTGGCTCCTCTCCATCCACATTGGCTTTCTGGCTGTTCTTCGGGTACACTCCCACTTCCAGGGCCTTGACACTGGCTGCTCTGCCTGGAACTTTCTTCTCTCAGGTATCCTGATGGGTAACTCTCTCATTTCCTTCAAGTCTTTGCTTAACTGTCACTTTCTCAATGAAGCCTATCCTGACTACACTATTTAACACTGAGACCCCCCTCCCACTCATGTCACCCCCACAACACACTTTCAAACTCCCTTTTCCTGTCCATTTTTTCATAGCACTTATCTCTAACACAAAATATAATTGAATTACTAATGTCGTGCTCTTACTATCTGTCTTCTCCCATTAAAATGTGAATGCCACAAAGTGAGGGGATTGGTGTGTTTTATGTTCATTGATATATCCCTAAGCACCAAGAACAGTGCCTGATACATAGTAGATACTCAGTAAATACTACTGTCAAATTAATGAATTTATTATCTTCTTGGTGCCTATTACTAGGCCAGATCCTGGAGTAGGGCTATAAGAGAATAAGACATTGTGTGACTTAGAATCTGCCTCTCCAAATATTACACACCGGTTTGATTTCATTTTGACTGGCTAGGCTGCAAACATTTGGAGGCAGGTATACTACCTTTGACTTGCCTCAACTCCCCTGATACTCACTCAGTCCCTTTCCTCCCCACACCGCGCCCGGTGCCCCAACCCTAATTGCTATTCTACTGGCACCCATTCTCTCCAAGTTTCTCTTCTCTCTTCAGTGGGGAGGAATAAGTAAGAAGGGGGTAAAATCACTCTTTTCACTAAATCTAGGTATTTACCAATATATATGATGTTGGAACGCTTCAGAAAAACACAAATGATTCTTAGGACAATAATTTGGGATTTTTTAAAAAAAACATAAATATGTAGGAAAACCTCAAACAACTCCAAAACTTAAAAAAAGAAAAAAAAAAAAGTTCAGGTGTGTTTTTACCTTAAACAAATTCCAGTAAATGAGAATTCAAACTTATAAAAATAGACTGGATCTGGGAGTGGCTTTTCACATTTCAAAGGATGCCTCACTTCATATAAGAATTTACTACCTGGTTTTGTTGTTGTTGTTGTTGTTTTGTTTTTTTTTTTTGAGACAGAGTCTCGATCTGCAACCCAGGCTGGAGTGCAGTGGCACCATCTCAGCTTACTGCAACTTCCGTCTCCCGAGTTCAAGCGATTCTCCTGCCTCAGTCTCCCGAGTAGCTTGGGACTACAGGCATGCGCCACCACGTCCAGCTAATTTTTTTTTGTACTTTTAGTAGAGATGGGGTTTCACCATGTTGGTTAGGCTGGTTTCGAACTCCTGACCTCAAATGATCCACCCGCCTTGGCCTCCCAAAGTGCTGGGATTACAGGCGTGAGCCACTGCGCCCGGCCAGTTATTTTAAATAGTTTGTTCAATCGAATAAAAAATTGAACCCATATGTCCTACAATGGAGAAACTGAGATTAAATGATCAACATTCAATTCATACAATGGACTACTAAACAGTCATTAAAAGTTATGTTCTTAATAAAATAGGAAAATGCTAATATTGTAATGGGAGAAAAAGGTGAAAACAAAATTGTATGATTACAATTATTTTTAAAAATCCATAATATTATATACCAATTTAAGGGCTATATATAAAAAAAAAAGAAAAACAAACAAAATCCATAATAAGAAGACTGGAAGGAAAGACACCAAATTATTAACAGATTGTTTCTGAGTATAAAGATTGTATATAATTTCCTTTTATTCTTTTGAATTGTCTACATTTTCTATAATGGGTGTGTATTATTTTTATTGTAAAGATTAAAATATGGCCAGGCCTGGTAGCTCATGCCTGTAATCCCAGCACTTTGGGAGGCCAAGGTGGGGAAGATCATTTGAGGTCAGGAGTTGGAGACTAGCCTGGCCAACATGGCGAAAACCCATCTCTACTAAAAATAACCAGGTGTGGTGGTACGCCTGTAGTCCCAGCTACTCCGGAGGCTGAGGCAGGAGAATTGCTTGAACTCGGGAGGCGGAAGTTGCAGTGAGCTGACACGGTGCCACTGCACTCCAGCCTGGGTTGCAGATCAAGACTCTGTCTGTCTCAAAAAAACAAAACAACAACAACAACAACAACAAAAAAACCGAGTGAGACTCTGTCTCAAAACAAAATAATAAAATTAAATTTAAAAAAAGATTAAAATAAACTTTAAAAACAAAATCCAGGTTTGATTTTTTTAAATTTGATTTGCACAAAACTTTCCAGAATTGTCACTATTGAGGTGACTATTGAGTTGTCACTATTGAGGGAAGAAAAAATTCCAGGACAACTGTTTATCAAATTTTTAATCTAATCACTCATTTGCTTAAGAACAAATCTGTAAGATCTATTATACAACATGGTAACTATAGTTCATAACAATATATTGTGGATTGAAAATTGCTAAGTAGCCAGGCGTGGTGGCTCACGCCTGTAAGCCCAGCACTTTGGGAGGCCAAGGCAGTAGGATTGCATGAACCCAGGAGTTCAAGACCAGTGTGGGAAACATAGCAAAACCCCGTCTCTACAAAAAAATGCACAAAATAGCTGGAGTTGGTGGTGCATAGCTCTGGTCCCACTGCTCGGGAGGCTGAGGTGGGAGAAAGGCGTGAGCCTGGGAAATGGAGGTTACAGTGAGTTGAGATCACACCACTGCACTCCAGTCTGGGCGACGGAGCGAGACCCAGTCTCAAAAAAAGAGAAGAAAAGAAAATTGCTAAGTTGATTTTAAGTGCTTGAACCATAAAAAAAAAAAAAGTATGGGAGGTAGTGGATATGTTAATTAGCTTTATTTAGCCATGCCACAATGTATACATGTATCAAATGTGTAAATGTATCAAAATATCATTGTTAATATATCCAACTTTTATTTATCAGTGGAAGAAGAGATGGAAGGACAGAAGGAAGGAAGGAAGGAAGGAAGGGAGGGAGGAAGGGAGGTAGGAAGGGACAGAGGGAGGGAGGGAAGGAAAGGAAGGAAGGGAAGAAGAGTCTATAATAATCCAGAACCAAGGTAGAAGAGTGAGAAAAACTGATGGTCCTTTTAAGAAAATGTGTGGCAGTTGCTTCTGTGGGAAATGAGGGAGGAGCTCGTGTCAAGTGATTATTTAAAACCCATATCTTGTCTTTTGTGGGCTTGAAATGAATTTGGCTAAATCAATTGACTTAATTGAATTTTTAGAAATCAAATCTTGATCTTCATTTTTAAAGGTTTAAAATGTATTTGTTCTTTGTATCGAATGGAGGAATTCCGTTTAAATGTTCAAAACTGGTAGGTAGGACTGTACAAGAAAAGATGAAGGCGGTGATGACAAACCAATAAATTAAAAGAGGCCATTTGGAGAAATCGCTGAGTCAAGAGTCGGGCAATCACGTGAAGATTTTAATAAAAACGAAACTAATCAGACGTGTTTAGCCTTCCCTTTCCACCCATTTTTGGCGTTGTTAAAGGGAAGAGGAGCGTCGGTTTTAATCAATCCTTTGGTTTCTCTACTGGGCGGAGCATTGAGAAGGTGGCGGAAGGTGGGGCAACCGGCCGGGCTGGCGCGCCTTTAGGCACGTGGGTCTGGGTTGCTGACCAGGAACACAGCGATCTGGGCGAAACATTGGCCTTTTGTGTCTCTTGCGTTTGGTACCTTTTGGGGGCCGGCTGCAGCTGTGAGAGGCCGCGCTCGCTGCCAGCCGTCAAGGCGACCTTGCTCAGCAAAGCCACTATTGTACTTTGAGCTAGTGACTCCCGCGGCTTGGCAGCTTTCTAGGCATTCCTCCAGGACCTTTCTCCCCCTGGAGGCCTCAGCTTTAAATGCAGTTTGTTTTTACAGTTGGGTACTGCTCTATTCTTGGCTTTGGCGCCAGGAGTAGCCTGCAATCCTTACCAGTTAATTGTGGTCTCTGTGCGAAAAGAACGATGAAGTGCTGCCCTTTATGTCTAAAGGTGGCGCTTAGGACGTCGCTAGGGGTAGTGCTTTGAAGTCTTTCTTCAGTGAACCTACTCACCCGGTGGCCTTTATGCGAGCATGAACCTGCACCAAAGCCACTAGGCTTAGTACCTGTCCTGGATTGGCATGTCTGTGGGTGCCGCTGTAGCTATAAATGACTTTGGTTGGCATAAAGAAACACAATTTTTTCACATATGCACTTGTCAAAATTTAATTAATTGTGCACTTTATTCCTGCTAGCGAAGTTTCCTAAAAATAAATAAATAGTACACTTTAAATATATGTAGCTTATTATATGTCACTTATACCTCAATAAGGTTGTTTAAAAGAAGCACATTCAGAAGATCAATACATGGTAACTAAGATTAAGTAACTGATAAAAATACAAAAATGTGTTTCTTTTATCTACATCACCAAGTAAAGAAAAAAAAAATCACATCTATTGCCCAATTTTGTAATTTAACTTCCATTTATTTTAAAGACTTTAATTTCTGTAAATATAGGCACGTGGTTTTACTTGCAAAGGTTTTCCTGAGGATATTTAATTAATATTTTATTTACTATTGCCCTGACACCTAAGAAAACACAAAGTCACTATTCTTCAAAAAAGAAAAGAAAAAAAGAAAGAAAACAAAAGATCACAGCCTCGTAGGAGATAGCCCGGCACAGGGGTCAGGAACCCTGGTTAAGGGATCAGGCCAACATCGGTCTGAACAAAAACAATCATTTGCCAACTGTGTGAGCTAAGTTGAATTCCTCATTTTCTCTGAGCCTCGGCTTTCTCACAGAGTTCCTGAGTGAATCAGGGTCAGCAAGGGAGGAGTAGAAGGAGGGTAATTTGGGGGGAACCTCAACTCTATGTGGGCCTCAAATATGAGCTGCTGTCTCATAATAAAATTTGTGTGGAATTGCTGGGAGAATGACTCTCACAAAAGTTGATCCTAAGTGAAATCCATCAGCCCTGCTACTAGAAAGTAAGAGAATAGGAGGTCGGTGAGTGTCAAAATCTGAAAGTTTCAGCTGGGCGTGGTGGCTCACGCCTGTAATCTCAGCACTTTGGGAGGCCGAGGCAGGTGGATCACCTGAGGTCAGGAGTTCGAGACCAGCCTGGCCAACATGGTGAAACCTCGTCTCTACTAATAATACACAAAATAGTCGGGTGTGGTGGTGCATGCCTATAATCCCAGCTACTCAGAAGGCTGAGGCAGGAGAATCACTTGACCCTGGGAGGCAGAGGTTGCAGTGAGCTGAGATCACACCATTGCACTCCAGCCTTGGCAACAAGAGTGAAACTCCGTCTCAAAAACAAAAACAAAAACAAACAAACAAAAAACAACTGAAAGTTTCCCAGGCCTGGAGGATTTTAATGATTAAATGAGATAATAATGAATGTGAAGGCCCAGAACGCTATCTGATACATACTACTGTGTAATCAATGGTACTTATTTCTATTTTGTCATTATCATCAGTGGTGTAATCACCACCAATGGCACTTATTTTTTTTTATTCTCATTGGTGATCGAACCACCTACCTGATAGTATTATTGTGAGCAAAGCATTAATGAACAAAAGCAAGTAGAGTTCCTAGCAGAGATCCTGAGACATAAGGCTTGGTCGGTATTCGTTTTCTTCCCCCTTCCCTCTCCCTTACTTTGAAGCATTCAGCTCAAATTCAGCCTACATCATGAAGTTTTCCCTGCTTCACATTTCCCAAGTCAACACATGTGGCCTTTCCTGTGGCTACAGGGTTGGATGGGAGAAGCGTCATTGCCAAGTGCAGGCTAGTGTGGGAGACCTGGGTTGGCTCAGCTGGCACTGAGCTGCAGGGAGGCATCTAAGCTTGCACCGATGTGTTGCCCTGGACTTTGTGCACTTCAGTTGTAGTTGCTATAAGGAAGGAAGTGGGGTGTCACAGGTTGGGTTTTGCCAAAATATGCTGAGGTAGAATTTGCTGTGAAAGATGTTTATTTAGAAATCAATACCTGTGAAAGGATGGGGTGGGAGGCACGATGCATCCCAACAACAGTGATGCCAGCCCAACACAGCCTTGGTCAACCCCACAGCAATGTCCGGAGTGACTATTGCCATCAGTGTCCCACAGTGGGCTGATAAGGCTGGGCCTTCATACCCCTCTCTCATCACTGGACGCAGGCTGCCCCGGAGAAAGCATGACCTCATGACCTGAAGTGGAGGCAGACCCTGCAGTAGCTGACAGCTAATTCTTTTTTATTTTCGTGTTTTTTTTTTTTTTAATTTTTTTTTTATTTGAGACGGAGTCTCGCTCTGTCGCCCAGGCTGGAGTGCAGTGGCAAGATCTCAGCTCACTACAAGCTCCGCCTCCCGGGTTTACGCCATTCTCCTGCCTCAGCCTCCCGAGTAGCTGGGACTACAGGCACATGCCGCCATGCTTGGTCAATTGTTGTATTTTTAGTAGAGACAGGGGTTCGCCATATTGGCCACACTGGTCTCGGACTCCTGACCTCGTGATCCTCCCACCTTGGCCTCCCAAAGTGCTGGGATTACAGGCGTGAGCCACCACGCCCGGCCTAATTCTGAGCATACTCTTCACAGCTGAGCAGCAAGTCCTTTTTTGCAGGGGGATCAGAATGGCATATTCCCTGTGTCCACCACACTGGGGGCAAATCAACAGTATAGTAACACATGGCAAACCGTTGAATGTTCCGAACAGTGAATCACAACTATATCTCAACATATAAGGAGGAGGACTGGCAGCCATCTCTTGACACAGGATAGTAGGAAAAGTGAGATGAAATGTCTGTGCACCAGACAACTGTACATGTGCGGTAAGAGCAGCTGCCACAGAGAAAAGAGTGAGTGCAGGAAGAGAAGGGAGGCAGGCCCAGGACCCAAGCCCTGAGGCACTCCTAACAGTTAGACTTGGGTAGAGGAGGAGGAACATCAGATTAAGGATGAAACCCCCTCAGAAGCAAAAAGAGGGAAGAACATTTTCAGGAGGATATGTAATCAACTGGGTCAAAAGTTGATCATCCACATCATCATCATCATGATATTACTATTCTAGGATGTTGGTTAAGACCACATGGGGTTATTAAATGGGACCCAGTTTAAGAAATAATAGGCTGGGCCTGGTGGCTCACATCTGTAATCTCAGTACTTTGGGAGGCCGAGGTGGGAGGATCACTTGGGCCCAGGAGTTCGAGACCAGCCTGGACAATACAATGAGACCCCATCTCTAGAAAAAAATAAAAAATAAAAACTAGCCAGGCATGGTAGCCTGTGCCTATAGTCCCGGCTTCTGGGGAGGCTGAGGTGGGAGGATGGTTTGAGCCTGGGAAGTTGAGGTTGCAGTGAGCCGTGGTCGCACCACTGCATTCAAGCCAGGGTGACAGAGTACGACCTTTTCTCAAACAAACAAAAAAAGAAATGATAATCTAGTGAGAAGTAGTATAACCAGGATGACTCTACATTCTCATTTTGCCTAAGACAGTTTCTGTTTATATCCATTGTCCCACATCTCATCCAATTCAGCATTTGTCTCACATGTTTTTCATTTTTGAACTAAATATTACTCTCAATAGTTCCACTAAAATAATTTGGTTTGAGTTTAGTAGATCTCCACTTCGAACTTCCAGTTTCTACAGAGTTCTCATTTTGGCTCCACCTGATTAAATCTGAAAGACAACCACTGATAATCTCTCTTTTCCTAACCCTTTCCAGAAATAACATAACTAACCTCCCCATCAAGGAAAGCAGGCAGAGGAACTCACTGATAAAAGGAAATATGCCCAGACATCAGCAGTTAGGGACTGCTAACAACCTCAGATCTCGTGTAGTGGTGGAGGAAGTATCTGACACTGTTCAGCTGCCTGCCACTTGGAGTACTGGCCAGTGGTTCTTTGGCCTGTGAGTTCCATGTGTGTTTCAGAAGCCATCACGTCAGACTTGGAACCAACCCAAATGCCCATCAATGATAGACTGGATAAAGAAAATGTGGCACATATACACCATGGAATACTGTGCAGCCATAAACAAGAATAAGATCATGTCCTTTGCAGGGACATGGATGAAGCTTGAAGCCATCATCCTCAGCAAACTAACACAGGAACAGAAAACCAAGCACCGCATGTTCTCATTCATAAGTGGGAGTTGAACAATGAGAATACATGGACACAGGGAGGGGAACATCACACACCGAGGCCTGTTGGGGAGTGGGGGGAAAGGGGAGGGAGAGCATTAGAACAAATACCTAATGCATGCGGGGCTTAAAACCTAGATGATGGGTTGATAGGTGCAACAAACCACCATGGCACATGTATACCTATGTAACAAAGCTGCGCGTTCAGCACATGTATCCCAGAACTTAAAGTAAAATTAAAAAAAAAAAAAAGAAGAAGAAGAAGCCATCAGGTTGCCAGTTAGCAGGGTCAACGGGAAATGTGGGCAATTATAGGTAAGGTGTACCTGTATAGACATAGGAAATAGAGACTGAGCAGACCAGCCACAGAAGATATAGAGAGCAGTCTGAAAATTCTTACAACAGTGGTTATGTAATTTATGCATGGTGTAAATATACAACTATGTATTGATTGATAATGCTTTTTTATTTCATTATAAACCTTCTTAGAAGTAATAAGCTCAAATAAATGAAAATACACGTTTACTGAAAATTTAGGTACTGGCTGGGCATGGTGGCTCATGCCTGTAATCCCAGCGCTTTGGGAAGCTGAAGCTGGAGGTTCACTTGCACCCAGGAGTTTGAGGCTGCAGTGAGCTATGACTGTACCACTGCACTCCAGCCTGGGCAACAGAGCAAGACCCCATCTCTTAAAAAAAAAGGTACTAAATTTGGTGATGTACATGTAACACGCACAAAACGTCTATTGATGTTTACCACTGTGAGGGCCACAGTGATATAACTGACCACACAAAACCCAGAAGGCAATGGTCTGTTGAGGAAGCAACAGCATCTACCTCATAAGGCAGTAGTTATTTTAAGAATGTGCTTAAGGACCACAGGTTTACATATAACTTTATTCAACATGATTCTCATGTAGATCCAATGACTGCTCTTCTAAATTCATTTTGCTAAATTTTTATTCCAACTTTCCTTGTGCACATACAAAAAGTGAAGTTGTAGCTATCAAGGTGTTGGTTGCATTAGCCAAACAGTGTAATGATGCCAACCTTATATCAGTGTCCTCAGATGCTTCAAAGAGAAGTTAAATTAATAATGATACATTTATTTCATCCAATGCATGAAATCAAAATAACAATTTTGGAACTGAATTCTGATGAAGACAAAACATCTGACAGCATCATAAATGCTGTTGTAATATAAACTTAAGATAAAATCCTAAGCCCCCTGCCAAATGAACAGATCCCTTCTTGGCCAAGAGGACCCCAGAAAAACCTTAAAACTGAGTCCCTGGCCATGACGGGATGAGAGGTCAGACATGTCTTGTTATACCCTCTCCCTTTTATGGTTTAGACGCAACTGACCAACACTAATGTTAAAATAGAGACTGTAAGACTGACAGAATAGACTCTTTGTGGCAATAAGACATGAAATTATAAACAGGACCTAAGGCCATGTCAAGTAAGGGTTAAGGAGGATGGGTTGGGGTGGGAGCTTTATGCTAAAGAGGTTGGCTAAGTATGTGTATGCAACAGGTTACAGGAGGCGCTATGAATATTCATGAAGGTGGTCTTGACGTATGCATATTGAACAAACATGCATATATGACTATGCTGTAACTGTCTCAAGGTTTTTCTTTTTCTCTAGCAGCTAAACAAGCACTGGTCTTAAGATAATATTAAAACAACTACAGCTCATCTAGCTCACAGACCCTGACTAACTGTTCCCCCAGTCATAACTACAGCTTTAATTGGACAACAGACTGATTTTAGCATGTTTCTCCTGATAAGATCACCCACCATGGACTGGTTCTGCCTGGTTTACAGAGGTTGTGCACTTGCATGCTTACGTGTCCTGAAAAAATCTTTTGTGTATAGGACCTAATTGTAATACATTTAAATGTTAAGTCTCAGCCTGGCGTGGTGGCTCACTCCTGTAATCCCAGCACTTTGGGAGGCCAAGGCATGCAGATTACTTGAGGTCAGGAGTTCAAGACCAGCCTGGCCAACATGGTGAAACTCTGTTTCTACTAAAAATACAAAACTTAACCAGGCATGGTGACAGATATCTGTAAACCCAGCTGAGAGGGGAGAATCACTTGAACCCAGGAGGCGGAGGTTGCAGTGAGCTGAGATTGCGCCATTGAACTCCAGCCTGGGCAATGGAGCAAGACTCTGTCTCAAAATAAAATAAAATAAATGTTAAGTATCCACCCCAAAGTGAACATGGGTCATATATGCATGTTTTTCAATATGCATGCATCAAGACCGCCTTCATGAATATTCACAGCTCCTCCTGTAACCTGTTGAATACATATACTTTGCCAACCTCTTTAGCATAAAGCTCCTACCCAACCCTTTCTCCTTCCAAGTACTACCTATCTCTGGTCTTGGCTGGAGGCTGTGTTTTCCAGCCTGAGGGATGGCCATTTTGCAGGCCGTAACTTTTTATAAGAAATAACGTCTCCTCTCCTTCTCTAAATTTATAAATTGTGTGTTTTCTAAAGATAACAGTAAGTTCAGTAACTAAGTTTAATGCTGAACATAAAATGACTTGGGTTTTTTTCCAGGGATAATAGGAACACAAATTCTAGCAGAGAAAGAATGTGTTAAAAATAATGTTCTTAATTAAGAAACTTATGGAGCAAAAATATCCTTGGGATTGGTTATAGTGCACATGTAATTGATAATTGCATCCATGCATCCAAACAAGTTGTAACACTATATCTATCAAATATATAGATATTCTGTTTGCTATGCTCATGCATGCAATCCCAGCAGTTTGGGAGGCTGAGACAGGAGGATTGCTTGAGCCTAAGAGTTCGAGACCAGGCTGAACATATAGCGAGACCCCCATCACTACAGAAAATTAAAAAATCAGCTGAGCATAGTGGCATGTGCCTGTTGTCCCAGATGCTCATGAGTCTGAGATAGCAGGATTGCTCGAGCCCGGGAGGTTGAGGCTGCAAGAATTTGTCATTGTGCCACTGTACTCTGGTCTGGAAGACAGAGTAAGACTCTACCTTAATTTTTAAATTTATTATTATTTTTTTTTTTTGCTGGGCTCAGTGGCTCACACTTGTAATACCAGCACTTTGGGAGGCTGAGGCGGGTGGATCACCTGAGCTCGGGAGTTCGAGACAAGCCTGGCCAACTTGGTGGAGCCCCATCTCTACTAAAAATATAAAAATTAGTCAGGTGTGGTGGCGTGTGCCTGTAGTCCCAAGTACTCGAAGCTGGGAGGCGGAGGTTGCAGTGAGCCGAGATGGCTCCACTGCACCTCAGTCTGGGCGACAGAGCAAGACTCCATCTCAAAAAAAAAAAAAAATTTAAACAGTTTTTGAAGGGCTCCTTTGATAGTGCACCTAAGTGTCCTAAAATTGGTACTGACCTTTTTTTTTTTTTTTTTTTTTTTACAAACATTGGGTTATTTTGTTGAACATCAGTAGGTAATATTTAATCAAAATATTCAACAAATAGAGCGCCTAAAAAAACTTCGGCTTTTGAAGCTTTTAGCAAATTGCAGTTATTGAAAACAAAGCCTGAAAAACAGAGAGGCATCAAAATGTATCCCTAAATAAAGGACTGAAACAAACTAGAGCTGTAATGGTGAACAACGAGCAAACAGGATTTAATTGTGAAATTCTATAATTGTGCTTTGGAATATGTTAACTTGAGAGAAAGCATTTGACATGTTGATAGTGCTCTTATTTTTTTTTTTTTAGTTGGATACATTTAATTTGATAATATTTCAATTAGACAGATTTATATTCTGTACCTGAATGGAATGAAATTGAGAAAGCCTATGATTTTCAGCATCCACATTTGGCAACATTTTCAAAAGAAACATAGAGACAACTTTTTAAATGAATTCTGTCATGTGAAAATATTCGTTGAAGAATGACGTTTTGAATAGAGAGTTTCTGTAAGAATATTTGAGATGAAATAATTACCCATTTTAATTTTTTTAAAGTGTAATTGTGAGTCTGGGGGAGGTAGCTCACACCTGTAATCCCAGCACTTTGACAGACAAAGGTGTGAGGATCAATTGAGGCCAGGAATTTGAGACCAGCCTGGGCAACATAAAGAAACCCTGTCTCTACAGCAACAACAACAACATATTATAAAACAAAATTAGGCAGGTATGGTGGCACACACCTGTAGTTCTAGCTACTCAGGAGGCTGAAGCATGAAGATTGCTTGAGCATAGGAGTTTGAGGTTGCTATGAGCTGTGATTACACCACTGCACTTTGGCCTTGGTGACAGAACAAGACTCCCATCTCAAAAAAAAAAAAAAAGTAATTATGACTAAGTATGCTATAGTTAAGATGTATACCTTTTATTGAACTTGAGGTACAGGGTACTCACCTCAATACTATCTCAGCACCTGCAGACACAATATTTTCTAAATTAAAAATAGTATGGTTTACAGATACAAGATAATTGAAGTTATTAATAATTTCAAATTTCTTAACCATAAAATAAAAATTTTTCTTTTTTTTAAAGACAAGTTTTCACTATGTTGTTCAGACTGGTCTCAAACTCCTGGGCTCAAGTGATTAGCCCTCCTGGGCCTCCCCAAGTGTTGGGATTACAGGCATGAGCCACCTCACTCAGCCTAAAATGCAAGCTTAAAAATGATTGCAGACCATTTTATTTTAGAGTTTAAAAATAACAAAATCAGCCGAGCATGGTGGCTCATACCTGTAATCCCAGCACTTTGGGAGGTGGAGACAGGCGGATCAGTTGAGGCCAGGAGTTCGAGGCCAGCTTGGCCAACATGGTGAAACCCCATCTCTATTAAAAATACAAAAATTAGCTGGGCGTGGTGGCAGGCACCTGTAATCCCAGCTACTCGGAAGGCTGAGGAAGGAGAACTGCTCGAACAGGGGAGGCAGAGGTTGCTGTGAGCGGAGATCGCACTAATGCACTTTAGCCTGGGCGACAGAGCGAGATTCTGTTTCAAAAAATACAATAAAATAAAAATAACAAAATCATATTGAAACAATACCTTCTTCACAAAAATACCAGTGATGCATTATAAGACAGGACTAAGAAACTGATCAGACTATGTGAATATGTACCAATAATAATTGCTCCTGCTATTTGAAAATTTTTAGTAATCAGTATAAATAACATTTTGCTTTAATATATACAGATGGATGTTATCTTTGTTTTTTAAATAAAGCATTTTACTTTTGACAATGGTTTTTGCACACTAATAAAATCAATTTTTGGTACAAAATAAATATTTCAGAAAAGTTATATAGTTGGTTTCAGAGCTCTCTTCACTCAAAAGTGTATCAGCTTGGACAAGAAGTTATGTGGTCTCCTTAACTATAGCATAGTTAGCATATTAGCTTTTGCAGCAGACAGCCTGGATTTCAATCCCAGTTCTAACACATAGTAGTTTTGTGACTTTAAGTAAGCTATTCAATCACTCTCATACTGAGTTTCCTCATCCTTTTTTTTTTTTTTTTTTTTTTTTTTTTTTTTTGAGACAGAGTCTCGCTCTGTCGCCCAGGTTGGAGTGCAATGGGGCAATCTCTGCTCACTGCAACCTCCGCCTCCTGGGTTCAAGCAATTCTGCCTCAGCCTCCCAAGTAGCTGGGACTAAAGGTGTGCACTAGCACCACCGTGTCCAGCTAATTTTTGTTTGTTTGTTTTGTTTTTGAGACGGAGTCTCGCTCTGTTGCCCAGGCTGGAGTGCAGTGGTGTGATCTCGGCTCACTGCAACCTGCACCTCCCGGGTTCAAGCAATTCTGCCTCAGCCTCCAAAATAGCTGGGATTATGGGCGTGTGCCACCACACCCAGTTAATTTTTTTTTTTTTTTAGTAGACACAGCGTTTCACCATATTGGCCAAGCTGATTTTGAACTCTTAACCTCAAGTGATCCGCTTGCCTCAGCCTCCCAAAGTGCTAGGATTAAAGGACTGAGCCACTGCACCTGGTCATAATTTTTGTATTTTTAATAGAGACGGGGTTTCACCATGTTGGCCAGGCTGGTCTCCAACTCCTGACCTCAGGTGATCGGCCTGCCTCGGCCTCAAGTTTCCTCATCTTTAAAATGGTAATGGTAATAACATAAATTCTCTCAGTGGTTTGTTGCAAGGATGAAATGAAATAATGTGTATAAGGCACTTGGTACAGTGCCTTGGAATGTTGCACTCTCAGTAAACATGAACTATTATCATTGCTGTTGTTATTACAATTAAGAGGCTATATTCATGATTATTGTTAGATTTTCCTTACCATTGACTTGGCGTCCTAACAGCAGATTGGTTGCCTGGACTTGTCCTTTTCTAGCAAAGGGATCCAGTGATCAGGAAGATTTGCCAAATTAAATGGTGGCATAGACCAGCATTGTCTTGTCTTGTCTTTTTTCTTTCTTTCTTTTTTTTTTTTTTTTGAGACAGAGTCTTGCTCTGTCACCCAGGCTGGAGTGCAGTGGCACAATCTCAGCTCACTGCAACCTCCGCCTCCCAGGTTCAAGCAATTCTCCCATCTCAGCCCCCTGAGTAGCTGGGACTACAGGTGTGCACCACCACGTCTGGCTAATTTTTGTCTTTTTAGTAGAGACGGGGTTTTGCCATGTTGGCCAGACTTAGACCAGCATTTTCAAAATTATTTTTTCTCAGAATACTGCAAGAATACTACAACATTGAAAGAATACTGTATTATTGCAGAATCCTGCAAGGTGCTCTGTCAGCAAAAGGTTCTGTTGTCAACTGGTGTTGGGAAGCTATAGACATGTGTTGTAAATTCGTAATACGTATTTAGCACTGTAAAATCTCTCCAAAGTCCTGCAATAAACACTTATATTTTGCTTAACCCTCATTTTCCAAATTTATTTGATAATGTAGCCTCTCCTTCCCTCTCTCTTTTGTATGTATGTGATGCCTTCAACATAATAGAGAGTATTCTACAAAACATTTTGCGAAACATGAATCTAATATAACATTTTCATTTTAAAAATGAGAGGCTCAACTGAGAGAAGGACTTTCCCAAGGCCACACAGTAATAGTGGATATGTAGACCTAGATGCCAGGGCTCCAAATCCTTGTGCTTTTTCTTTTAGGGAAGTCTCTTTGCATGTAATAATCTTTGTGCATGGATACATGAATGTGGGCTGTATATTGATAAGTAGGTGTGTGATACCTCCGACATTTCAAGGACAAGGACATTTTATAACAGCCAGAGGGTTTTTTTTGTTTTTTGTTTTTTGTTTTTGAGCGGAGTCTGGCTCTGTCACCCAGGCTGGAGTGCAGTGGCGCGATCTCGGCTCACTGCAACCTCCGCCTCCCGGGTTCAAGCGATTCTCCTGCCTCAGTCTCCTGATTAGCTGGGATTACAGGCGTGCACTACCACGCCCCGCTAATTTTTGTATTTTTAGTAGAGGCGGGGTTTCACCATGTTGCCCAGGCTGGTCTCGAATTCCTAACCTCAGGTGATCCCCCACATCGGCCTCCCAAAGTGCTGGGACTACAGGCGTGAGCCACCGCGCCCGGCCGGTTTTTTTTTTTTTTTTTTTTTTTTTTTTTCAATTATGAAACCTACCGTTTTAACAACCTCCACGCTCTCTGGGACTGAAAGTTTCCGCTCATAGGCAATAGGCAGCCACCACAGACCACAGTAATGGAAAATGGTCTCTTGAACTGACACCAGATGAATGCCAGAGGGCGCTCTTTCCTAAACGGTACCAATTTAGAGTCCCTAAGCAGGAAGGCACAAAACCAACAAGTTTCAAGGAGACGGAGGAGGTGAGAAAACACTGTGTCTGGAGGAAGTATAGTAATGTTTAAGATATAAAGCCATGGACGAGAAGTTAGAAAAGAAAGGGAGACTGAATAGCACTGTATCAATATATAAAACAGTTTTATAATCAACAAAACTAAGATTATAGGCCAGGCACGGTGGCTCAGTTCTGTAATCCCAGCATTTTGGGAGGCCGAGGCGGGAGGATCACTTGAAGCTAGGATTTCTAGATCAGCCTGGGCAACATGGCAAAACACTGTCTCTATCAAAAATACAAAAATTAGCCGGGCGTGGTGGCGCACGCCTGTAATTCCAGCTACTTGGGAGGTTGAGGCAGGAGAATTGCTAGAACCCAGAAGGCGGAGATTGCAGTAAGCCGAGATTGCGCCACTGCACTCCAACCTGGGCGACAGAGCAAGACCCTGTCACAAAAACAAACAAACAAGCAAAAAAAAAACCTAAGATTATAAACAAAAAAAGTAAATGCAAAAAAGTTTTTAATGCATAGGAATGATAAAAAGCCAACATGAAATTATATATATAATTGCATATTATAAATAATTATAATTAAATAAGTATGTAATTGATTTTATATTATAATTATATGATATATGCACACATACATATAATCTGTCTATGAAATCTATGAAACCACCAAGTCTCCAACAGCCAAAATGTCAAGTTCATATTTAGAGGAAATAATATAGAAATAATTGCTAAGGACCCCATCTCTAAAAAATAAAAAAGAACAGAAATTCCTGATATTATTGAGCACATACTATGTATTTGGTACCTTATGTCCACTTTTAACACTTAAGTTTATGAGGTAGTTATTATTAGAATACCGTCCTCATTTTTCTGGTTTTTTTTTCAACAGGGTCTTTGTCGCCCAGACTGGAGTGCAGTGGCATGATCATGGTTCATTGCAATCTCGAACTCCTGAGCTCAAGCAATCCTCTTGCCTCAGTCTCCTGAGTAGCTCGGACTAGAGGCATGTGCCGCTATACCTGGCTAATTTAAAAAAAGAAATTTTAGAGGTGGGGTCTTGCTATGTTGCCCAGACTGGTCTGAAACCCCTGGCCTCAAGTAATCTCCCCATCTCAGCCTCCCAAAGTGCTGGGATTATAGGTGTGAGCCACCGTGCCTGGCCTTGTCTTCATTTTACACATGAGGAAACTGAGGCTTAAAGGCTTAACTAACTTGTCCAAGTTCAGAGTGCTAAGTGAAAGAGATAGCTGAGACTTCAAGGTCTTCCTCCAGAGGACCCAACTATTCCCTGCTTCTTTCCCATGCCTTATAAAGCCCTTTGTGGCCTGGTTTCCACTTACCTCTCCAGCCTTCCTCATCACTCAGCTCTCTGAAAAGACCATGTTCCCTGCCTAGGACCCACTTCCCTCCATCTTTGCCTGACTCAATGTTACCCGTCCTACTGGCTTAGCTTAGACATCACTTCCTTCAGGAAGTCTTCTCTGTTCTCCAAGCCTGGATTAGGTGACCTTTCTTTGTGGGTGTTCGGCTCTCCATCATCTCACCACACTGCATGGCAACTGTCCACTTCCTGATCTGTGTCCTCTGTTAGACTGGGAGTTTGGGGAGAGCAGAGACTAGATTTGGCTTGCTCCCAACTGCGTTTCCCAATCCTGGCACAATGCCTGCCACATAGTAAGTTCTCTATACACAGAGACTCCTCTGCTTAAAACATTTCTTAGAGAACCACATGTGAAGAGAAAATGTCATCAACTCTGCCACCAGCAGATGGTTATTGGCTGTCATTTTGGTCTCTGGCATTGGTGGTTCATCAGGCATGTTTGCTGTGATTTTGCTTATGTTTGAGTAGTTTAATGAATGTTATTAATGTATTATATACCTGATACAAATAAAGAGTGTTGAAAGTCCCAGTAAGAAGTGACATAGGGTTACAATAGAAATGAAATTAGAGCCGGGTACAAAGGCTCAGGCCTGTAATCCCAGCAGGTTGGGAAGCCGAGGTGGGAGGATTGCTTAAACCCAGGAGTTTGAGACCAGCCTGAGCAACATAATGAGACCCCATCTCTATGAAACATTTTTTTAAAAATTAGCTGGGCATGGGCCGGGTGCAGGGCCTCACACCTATAATCCCAGCACTTTGGGAGGCTGAGGTGGGTGGATCATGAGGTCAGGAGTTTGAGACCAGCCTGGCCAACATAATGAAACCCCATCTCTACTAAAATTACAAAAATTAGCCAGGCATGGTGGCACGCGCCTGTAGTCCCAGCTACTCAGGAGGCTGAGGCAGGAGAATTGCTTGAAACCGGGAGGTGGACGTTGCAGTGAGCCGAGATCATGCCACTACACTCCAGCCTGGGAGACAGAGAGAAACTCCGTCTCAAAAAAAAAAAAAAAAAAAAAAAAAAAAAAAAAAAAAATTAGCTGGGCATGATGGCATATGCCTGTTGTCCCAGCTACTTGAGAGGCTGAAGTGGGAGGCTCACTTGAGCCCAGGAGGTTGAGGCTGCAGTGAGTCATGTTTACAACACTGCACTCCAGCCTGGGTGACAAGGTGAGGCCCTGTCTCTAAGAAAGAGAGAGAGAGAGAGAGAGAAAGAGAGAGAGAGAGAGAAAGAAAGAAAGAAAGAAAGAAAGAAAGAAAGAAAGAAAGAAAGAAAGAAAGAAAAGAAAGAGAGAGAGAGAGAGAAAGAAAGAGAGAAAGAAAGAGAAAGAGAAAGAAAGAAAGGAGGGAGGGAAGGAAGGAAGGAAGGAAGGAAAGAAAATTAGAAATAAATAAATATGAAAATTATCAGGATTGTACAAAATATATATGAATAGTTAATAGTAGTAAACATTCTGATGGACAAACAATAAATCATGCAGTGTGTGAAGAAAGCTGCGTCAATGAAGGTCAAAAAACATCTATAAGAACCGTATATTTTGACCGGGGAAATGCGTGTCTTAGGCTAATTCCCAGAGCACTCGTTTTTGGCTGGTCAAGGTGGAGTTAGAGGTCTCTGTCCACTTTTCAAAAGTATTGTTTTAATCCTTTATGACACAGGACGGCCTTGAGTTTCTCTGAAATCTATTATTGTGACATCTTGAATTTAAAGATGTTATGGCAAAGAGCTAAAATAATCAATGTTTATGAAGGAGGGTCACATCCTAAAAAATAAAACAAAAAACAACACAGAGAATTCCTCCTACTGTGTATCCCCTAACCCCATTTCTATAGGATTTTAGAAGGTATTATCTAGATTTCACAATGTATTACCATCTCCTGAATGCCTATTACAGGTCAGGCACTTTTTTTTTTTTTTTTTTTTTTTTTGAGACGAAGTTTCGCTCTGTCACCCAGGCTGCAGTGCAGTGGCATGATCTTGGCTCACTGCAACCTCCCCGCCTTTGGGTTCAAGCCATTCTCTTGCCTCAGCCTCCCGAGTAGCTGAGATAACAGGCAAGCACCACCATGTCTGGCTAATTTTTGTATTTTTAGTAGAGACAGGGTTTCGCCATGTTGACCAGACTGGTCTCGAACTCCTGGCCTCAGGTGATCCACCCGCCTCGCCTCTGAAAGTGCTGGGATTACAGGTGTGAGCCACCGTGCCTGGCCTAGGTCGGGCACTTCTAAACATTTTTTTTTTTCAGTTCATTCACACATCCCTGTGAGACAGATACTATCTCATTCTACAGATTGGGAAACTAGGGCCCTGAAAAGTTAAGTCACTTTCCCAAGGAAACTAGGGAAGTGTTTATGTTGGAATTGGAAGGATCCAATATGCTCCTTACAGTCCACCAGCCTTCCTCTATTATCTAATTTCATTCTCACAACAATCACGTGAATGAAGTTAAGAAAATTATTCCCCCACCTCTCAGATGAAAACAGTGAAACCCAGGAATGTTCACAGTTTCACTATGCAGTGAGTAGAAATAGACGTGAACTCACATTTTGTGTCTCTAGGTCCAGTGCTCTCTCCAGGTCACCATAACTTTATTTCTTCATTGGTTGGTTAAAGGCTAGTGGTTGGAGCTTTCCCAGGGATTAGTCCTTCTTAGTGGCTGTGGAGTATGTGCCTGAGGTAGGGGGGGACTGGCCTGCTCTGTTGTTGGGATAAGGGAAGGAACAGCAGATACCCCACTAGAAGAAATGTTAGAGGATGTCCTTCATGATAACAGATTAAAATCTGGATCTACACGAAGAAATGAAGAGCACTGGATATGGTAACTACATGGGTAAAATGCACAAGATATTTTTTTCTTATAATTTAAATCTCTTTATAAGATATTTGGCTTAAAAATAATAACATTGTATTGTGCAGTTTATAACATGTAGAAAAAATGCATGGCAACAATAGTGGTATGGTTTGAATGTGCTTCATTAAAAATTCATGGTGAAATTTAATCTCCACTGTGGTGGTATTAAGAGGTGGGGTTTTGGGGGAAATGATTAAGTCACGAGGGCTTTGGCCTCATGAATGGATTAGTGCCATATAAAAGGTCTGGGATGGGAGAGGTGGCTCACACCTGTAATCCCAGCACTTTGAGAGCCAAGGCTGGTGAATCACTTGACTCCAGGAATTTGAGACCAGCCTGGCCAACATGGCGAAATCCCATCTCTACAAAAAATAGAAAAATTAGCCGGGCATGGTGGCGTGCACCTGTGGTCCCAGTTACTCAGGAAGCTGCAGCAGGAGGATCTCTGGAGCCTGGGAGGTTGAGGCTGCAGGGAGCCGTGATAGTGCCACTGCACTCTAGCCTCAGTGACAGAGTGAGACCCTGCTTCCAAAACTAAAAAACAAAAAGAAGGTGGACTGTAACAGGTTAAAGATGTATTACTATAAAACCTAAAGCAACCACTAAAATAACAAAACAAAAAGTTATATTTAATAAGCCAACAAAGGCAATAAAATATAATCGTTAAAATGCTCAATTCATATTAATTTATTACTTTTTCCTTTTTTTCTTTTCCTTTTTTTGTGGAGGCTTTCTGGAAAACCAGAAAACCTGCTAGACAAATTCTAAAAGAGCTGTAACACTGACTTTTTCCTTTTTTGAATCATGCTTTTGCCCTAAACCCCATAGATTTTCTCCTATATTTTTTCTAAAAGTGTTACAATTTTACATTTTATATCTAAGTCTGTGGCCCACTTTGAGTTATTTTTTGTATATGGTGTGAGATTTAGATTGAAGTTCATTTTGTTTTGCTTACGGTTGTCCAATTGTGCCAACACCATTTGTTAAAAAGGCTATCGTTCCTCCATTGATTTGCTTTTGTATGTTTGTCAAAAATCAGTTGGAATAGCAAACTATATGTTACATGTACTTTGCCATAATAAGAAGAAAAAAACAAACAGATGGGTTCTTTCTTCTGTTGCATTGATCTGTATGTCTATATTTCCACCAATATCACACGGTCTTTATTACTGTAACTATATATTAGGGCTTAATATCAAATACAGTAATTCCTCCCACTTTATTCTTCTTTTTCAAGAATAAGCTTGTCTATTTCTACAAAAAGCCTTGCTGGGATTTTGATAGGAATTGCATTGCATCTATAGATCAGTTTGGGAATATACTATGTTGTGTATTCTAATCCATAAGTATGCTATGGCACTCCGTTTCAGTCTTCTTTGATCTCTTTCATTAGTATTTTGTAATTTTCACCATACAGATCCTGTATGTGGTTTGTTAAGTTTATATCTAAGTATGTACTGTTCTTCAGAACAATTATAACTGGTATAGCGTCTTTCATTTTGGTTTCCACATGCTCTCTGTTAATATATAGAAATGCATTTGGCCTTTGCACGTTAATCTTGAATCCTGCAACCTTTCAAGCTCACCTATTAGTTGTAGAGGATTTTTTGTTGTTTATTTGCTTGGTAGATTTATTAGGCTTTTCTGTGTAGAAAAGCATGCCATCTTCAGGTAAGGACAGATTTATTCTTCCTTTCTAATCGGTTTTCCTTTTATTTTTTTCTTGTCTTATTGTGTTGTGTTTCCAGTACTATGCTGAATGAGTACTGAGAGTGAGTATCCATGCCTGGTTTCGAAACAGGTGGAATCCAGTTACTCTTTCACCATGAACTGTGATGTTAGTTGTACGGGTTTTGTAGATGCCTTTTATCAAGTTAAGGTAGTTCCCCTATCATGCTAACTTGCTGATTTTTTTTTTTAATATAAATGGGTGTTGGATTTTGTTAAATGTTTTCTCTGTGTCAATGAATATGATAATATTATTTTCTTTCTTGAGCCTATTGATATGGTGAATTACATAGGTTTTTGAGTATTGAACCACCCTTGAATACAGGCATACCTTGTTTTACTGTGCTTTGCAGATATTATGTTTTTTACAAATTGAAGGTTTGTAGCAACCCTTGAGCAAGTCTATCAGTACCATTTTTCCAACAGCATGTGGTCACTTTGTGTCTCTGTGATAGCATGTTTTAACAATAAAATATTTTTTAAAGTATGTACATTGTTTTTTAGACATAATGCTATTGCACATTTAATAGACTACAGTATGGTATAAACATAAGCATTTTATATGCACTCTTTTTCCTTTTTTGTGAAGGTTTTCCAGAAAACCTGCTAGACAAATTCTAAAAGCTGTAACACTGACTTTTTCTTTTTGTGACTCGCTTTATTGCAATATTTGCTTTATTGTGATGGTCTGGAACTGAACCTGCATCATCTCACAGGTATGCCTGTACTGTGGTGGCTAATTTTGTGTGTCAACTTGACTGGCCATGGGTGCTCAGATTAAACATTATTTCTGGATCTGTGAGGATGTTTCCAGGTGAGGTTATCATTTCAATCAGTGAACTCAATATGTAGATTGCCTGCCCTGATGTGGGTGAGCATGATCCAATCCATTGAGGGCCTGAAGAGAACAAGAGGTGGAAAGAGAAGAAAACTGCCCTTTTTGCTTCTTGTTTGCTTGCCTGAATTGAGACATCTCATCTCCAACCCTTCGGCTGGGATTTACACCACTGGCTCCCTGGTTCTCAAACTTTCAATCTCAGACTAAGTTACACTAACAGTTTTCCTGGGTTTCCAGCTTACAGATGACAGATCATGGGACTTCTCAGCCTCCATAATTCCGTGAGCCAATTCCTCAATTCCTTGTGTGTGTCTCTCTCCCTCTTTTTCATCTCCTACTGGTTCTGTTTCTCTAGAGAACCCTGACAAGTACAAATACCTGGAATAAATCCTACTTGATCATGGTGTATAGTTGTTTTTATAAAATATTATATTTGCTAATATTTTGTAGAGTAGTTTTTGTGCCTATGTTCATAACAGATGCTGGTCTGTAGCTCCTTCTTTCCTTCCTTCCTTCCTTCCTTCCTTCCTTCCTTCCTTCCTTCCTTCCTTCCTTCCTTCCTCCCTCCCTCCCTCCCTCCCTCTCTCCCTCCCTCCCTCCCTCCTTTCTCCCTTCCTTCCTCCCTCCCCTCCCTTCTCCTCCCTCCTTCCCTTCCCTTTCCCTCCTTTTCTTCCTTCCTTCCTTCCTTTCTCCCTCCCCCTTCCGTTCTCCCCCCTCCCCTCCCCTCCCCTCCCCTTCCCTTCCCTTCTCTTCCCTTCCCTTCTGATACTGTCTTAGAATTTTTTATGAGGTTAATAATCATCTTATAAAATGACTTGGGAAGTGTTTCCTTCTCTTATTTTCTGGAAGAGATTGTGTAAAATCTTTTTCAAATGTTTGGTAGAATTCTCAGTAAAACTACATGGGTCTGGACATTTATTTTTTTGAGAGCTTTATAGTTATAAACCCAATTTATTTAATGGTTATAGGACTATTCCGATTATTTTATATTGGTTCAGTTTTGATCATTTGTGATTTTGTGGTTTGTGGCCTATGGTTTGAAGAATTGGTTCATTTCTTCTATGTTGTTGAATTTATGAGCATAAAGTTGTTTACAGTATTCCTTTTATTCTTTTTTTAAACATTTGTGGGTACACAGTAGGTATATATATTTATGGGTACATGAGATGTTTTGATACAGGCATGCAATGTGAAATAAGCACACCATGGATAATGAGGTATCCATCCCCTCAAGCATGTTTCCACTGAGTTATAAACAATCCAGTTACACTCTGAGTTATTTTAAAATGTACAATTATTAGTGACTATAGTCATCCTATTGTGCTATCAAATAGTAGGTTTTATTCATTCTTTTTTTTTTTTTTTTTTGACCCATTTACCATTCCCACCTCCCCACCAGGCCCCCACTTCACTTTCCAGCCTCTGGTGATCATCCTTCTACTCTTTATGTCCATGAGTTCAATTGTTTTGATTTTTAGACCCCAAAAATAACTGAGAACATGTGATGTTAGTTTTTCAGGGCCTGGGTTATTTCACTTAACATAATGACCTCCAGTTCCATCCATGTGATTGCAAATGATAGGATCTCATTCTTTTTATGGCTGAATAGTATTCCATTGTGTATATGTACCACATTTTCTTTATCCAGTCATCTGTTGATGGACGCTTAGGTTACTTCCAAATCTTAGCTGCTGAAAACACTGCTGTGAGAAACACAAGAGTGCCGCTATCTCTTCAATATGCTGATTTCCTTTCTTTGGGGTATATATACCCAGCAGTGGAATTGCTGGATCATATAGTAGCTCAATTTTTAGCTATCTGAGAAATCTCCAAACTGTTCTCCATAGTGATTGTACTAATTTACATTCCCACCAACAGTGTACAAGGGTTCCCTTTTGTCCACATCTTAACCAGCATTTGTTATTGCCTGTCTTTTGGATATAAGCTATTTTAACTGTGGTGAGATGATATCCCATTGTCGTTTTGATTTGCATTTCTCTGATGACCAGTGATGTTGGGCACCTTTTCACACGCCTGTTTGCAATTTATGTCTTCTTGTTAGAAATGTCTATTCAAATCTTTTGCCCATTTTTAAAAAATAGATTATATTTATTCTTAGAGTTGTTTGAGCTCCTTATATACTCTGGTTATTAATCCCTGGTCACATGGGCAGTTTGCAAATGTTTTCTCCCATTCTGTGGGTTGTCTCTTCACTTTGTTGATATTACGTAAAGCAAATCGTCTCATATATATATATGTGTCCTCAAATATTATAAACATTTTTAAATTTTAAAAAAGTAATTTAAATAGTTTTAAATTTTTAAAAATTTAAATAAATGGTATCACAGTGGATGTATTTTCCTGTGCTTTTTTGCACACCATTGTTTTAGACATTTATCTGTGTTGATACATATAGTACTAATTCATTCAACTGTTATATAACACTGTATTTTATAAATGTAACACCATTCATCCATTCTGTTGAACACACATAGCTTGTTTCCATTTTTTTTTTTACTCATTACAGACAAAACAGAAATAAACTTTCTTGTAGATTTCTCTTCAAACATAGTGTGAGTTGTATATCCTAAGATTAGAATTACTCAGTCATAAGATGTGGGCAGCTTTGATCTTACTAAATATTACTATTGCTTTTCAAAGTAGTTGTGCCAATTTATATTCCTACCATAAATGAGATTACATTGCCCATCACCACCATCATCTAATGCTGTAAGGCTTTTCCATTTTTGGTAATCTGATGCATGTGAAGTACGATACCTTACAGTTTTATTCTGCATTCCTCTGATCATAATGAGATTGATCTTATGAATGTATTGGTCATTCAGGTTTCCTTTTCTGTGAATCCCCTATTCATATTTGCTCGTTTTTGAACTTACCTGTTTTTCTTATTGACTTATGAAACCTATTTATATTTTCTGAATATTAATCCTGTGTTTGTTATATGCACTATGAGTATCTTCTCCCAGACTGTAAGTTGTCTTTCTGATTTGTATGGGGCCTTTTGATTAGTTATATTGGAACTATATCTACCATATTATTTTTGTGCTTTGTATTAACTTTGCTTTTTCTAAGCTTCTTTCGTTCTTTCCCTGTTTCAATGATCATGTTTCCCCCTTCTACTGGTTTGGATGTTACACATTCTAATTCTTTTAGAGTCACCCTAAAAATATATTTTTAAATTTATATACAGTATAATTTATTTTTGTTGTACAGTTCTGACAAATGCAGAGCTGTGTAAACACTACTACAATTAAGATGCCAAAGAGTTTCATCATGCCTCAAATTCCCTCTTAATACCCCTTTATATATC
The DNA here is from genome assembly GCF_024542745.1 of Macaca thibetana thibetana. Classification (NCBI taxonomy): domain Eukaryota; kingdom Metazoa; phylum Chordata; class Mammalia; order Primates; family Cercopithecidae; genus Macaca; species Macaca thibetana. Next base: position 115,557,019 of record NC_065598.1, read on the forward strand.
CCTCCTTTCACCCCCACCCATGCTAATTACTGATCTGTTTTCCACTCTTAGTTTTGCCTTTTGCGTAATGTAATGTAGGAATTATACCGTATGTAGCCTTTTGACTTTGGTTTCTTTCACTTAGAATAATGAATTGCAGATTTGTTCATGTTGTTGAATGTATCAACAGTTCATTCCTGTATATTGCTGAGTAGTAGTATTCCATTACACAGATGTACCATTATTTACCCATTCACCAGTTGAAGGACATTTGGGTTGTTTCAGGTTTTTGGTAATTATAAATAAAACCACCATAAACATTTACATACAGACTTTTGTGTGAGAATTAGTTTTCATTCCTCTTGGAAAATACCTAGGGGTGGGATTTCTGGGTACCCTTAAATTTTAATATGCATACAGTCCAAAGTTAGTATCTTTATTCCCCTTTTGAATAAAACAAAGATCTTAATACATTTTAACTCCAAACTTTTATCTTCCGTCTTCCATGTTAGCTTGTCTAGTATTTTAGTGCTACTCTTAATTATAATCTTCCCCAACAAAATCAGTAATTTTTATTTTTAGCCAATGCTTATTTAGGTATATGAATATATTTTATCAATCACTTTGGTCATCATTGCTTCTTGCATCCCACTCCTTTCTTCTAAAAAGCACATTTTAGGCCAGGCGCAGTGGCTCATGCCTGTCATCCCAGCAGTCTTGGAGGCCGAGGTGGGCGGATCACTTGAAGTCTGGAGTTCAAGACTAGCCTGGCCAACATGGTGAAATCCCATCTCTACTAAAAATGCAAAAATTAGCCAGGTGTGGTGGCAGGCGCCTGTAAGCCCAGCTACTTGGGAGGCTGAGGCAGGAGAATTGATTGAACCAGAAGGTGGAGGTTGCAGTGAGCCGAGATCATGCCATTGCACTCTAGCCTGGGTGATAGAGCGAGGCTCTGTCATAAAATTAAAATAAAATAAAATAAAATAAAATAAAATGTACATTTTAATGATGTGCTTTAGAACAATAAATCAGAAATTAAATTAGCAGAATGTTCTAGTGTTATACTAGAGCCTGATATCCCCAAGACACTCATTCCTAGATGACAGAATCTAGTGATCTGTTTTAGGTAGGAATTATATATACTGGTCTGAAATAATCTTTTCTTGTTCCTTTTAGTTGCAAAGGAAGTGACTCTCCATTTATTAATTCCTACACGAGAGGAGGGTGAAAAGGCTAATATGGGCCTCATGCATTCAAAGAGGTTTGAGGTTTTCATACTACTCTTATCTTTGGTTAAAACATTTGACCTGTTTATATCTAATTTCCTCTTAAACAATCACATGCAAAACCATATTGATTAAGTAGGATACTTGAAATTCCTGAATGTTATATAAATTATGTTAAAAATTTAATATGTTTGAAAGATAAAGAGGAAAATGCTTATACAGTTATCTTTCTGCCTCATAATCCTTAACTCAAAGAGGAATTAGAAATAAACCTTTGAAAGATGCTAACTCCATAGTCTGAATTGCTGCTTGTGTTTTAGGACAGAAGTCTAATTCACTATGTAGGCCTGAGTCTAAGAAAATTTGTCTTTGCTTCTCACTTGTGTTATCTTTTAAAAATCCAGCAAATTCCATACTGCCCTTTTAGGTATAATGTTAACCATTATAAATAATCTTTTTTTTTTTTTTTTTTTTTTGATAAGAAGTCTCACACCGTCACCCAAGCTGGAATGCAGTGGCATGATCTCGGATCACTGCAACCTCCGCCTCCCGGGTTCAAGCGATTCTCCTGCCTCAGTCTCCCGAGTAGCTGGGACTATAGGCACATGCCACCATGCCCGGCTAATTTTTGTATTTTTAGTAGCAGGGTTTCACTATGTTGGCAAGGCTGGTCTCGAACTCCTGACCTGGTGATCCGCCCACCTTGGCCTCCCAAAGTACTGGCGTGAGCCACCGCACCTGGCCTGAAGACTCTTATGACCACTTCTAAAAATGCTTTCACAAGATATTCACACACCAATGATTTAAACAAATCAACAAAGGAAAAATGTCTTTGTACTTAATAAAAATTTCTTACTATCTGCCAAATGTTTAAAAAAATAACTTCTGATATATAGGCTGGGCGCGATGGCTCACGCCTATACTCCCAGCACTTTTGGGAGGCCGAGGTGGGCAGATCACTTGAGGTCAGTAGTTTGAGACCAGCCTGGTCAACATGGTGAAACCCTATCTCTACTAAAAATACAAAAATTAGCCAGGCGTGGTGGTGCATGCCTGTAATCCCAGCTACTCGGGTGAATGAGACAGGAGAATAGCTTGAATCCAGGAGACGGAGGTTGTGGTGAGCCAAGATCATGCCACTTCACTCCAGCCTGGGCGACAGAGTGAAACTCTGTCTCAAACAAAAACAAAAACAAAAAACCAAACTTCTGACATACAGTTAATGAAAAGAAAATGCGTTTATGCACAGAAGGGATTTTTAAATTAACACAAAACAATTGAATATCTAAAAGCAACTCACACTGATATTTATATTGCTTTCAACTTAAGAATGTCTCATTGGCTATTTCAGACTAAGAAATATGAGAAAGATTTCATCTCTAAATAGGCACACAATGTATAAAGATGTACTTTGGGACAATAACTACATAAAGGAGGAGAGGTAGAGCTGTATAGAAGCAGTTTTTATATACACTATTGAAGCTAAATTAGTATTAATTCATACTAGTTTGTTGTAAACTTAAGATGCCCATCATAATCCCCAGGGTAACCACTAAGAAAAAAAAAGATATATATGAAAAGAAGCCAGGTGAGGTGGCGTGCACCTATACTTCCAGCTACTCAGGAGGCTGAGGAGCGAGGATCACTTGAACCCAGGAGCTCTAGTCCAGCCTGGGTAACATAGTGATACTTTGCTTCTATTTTAAAAAAAAAAAAACGCATAAAAGGAAATGAGAAGAGAATCAAATCGATATACTACAAAAAAAAAAATCAAATACAACATAAGGGGAGATTTACTCATCCTTCCCTGGTTGGATGTATATATGAGGCATATAATAGTCCCCCCTTATAAGCAGTTTTGTTTTCCCTGGGTACAGTTACCTGTGGTCAACCATGGTCCAAGAATATTACATGGAAAATTCCAGAAATAAACAATTCATAAGTTTCAAATTGCATGCCATTCTGAATAGCATGATGGAATCTCATGCCATCCTGCTCCATCCCACCCAAGATGCAAATCATTCCTTTGTCCAGTACATCCATGCTGTATACACCACTCTTTAGTCACTTAACAGCAGTCTTGGTTATCAGATCAACTGTTGCAGTACTGCAGTGCTTCTGTTCAAGTAACCCTTGTTTTAATTAATAGCCCCAAAGCACAAGAGTAGTAATGCTAGCAAATTGTTACAACTGTCCTATTTTATTGTTGCTAATCTCCTACTGTGTCTAATTTATAAATGAAGTATAGGTATGTATTTATAGGAAAAACGTATATATAGGGTCTGGTACTATCTATGGTTTCAGGCATCTACCAGGGGTCTTGGAACATACTCTCATCAGATAAGGGGGGACTGCTGTACAAGCTATTAAACTGTTTTTCTCTTGTGAATCTATCTTTTGTTACAGGAGCCCATCACAACTAAAAACTATAAAGGGTAGAGAGAAAATTACCTTTCCTCCCGTAGAGTTTCTGGTGATGAGGATAGGATCTCTGGGGTACCCTGCTCACTCTGGAACCTGCCAATGGGATCCTGGGGAAACTGACAGAAGGTGGCTAAGGGTAAGAATTCTTACCAAAGGCAACTCTCCTGGATCTGTCTGTAGCACCTAGTAGAGAAGACGAGGGCAAACACTTTTCTTTGCTCCTTACTTTCTAACTTTTGATTAGCAGGAGGAAAACATCTGTACGAATTGATTTTTTTGGATTATGACTCTGGCTTGATCCGAGACAGCTTTTGCTTTCCTGTTGGTCTCATCTTGTGTCCTGAAAGCTTAGCTTGGCTTTCTACCTGTCTGGGCACACAGGTTATCAAGCCTGTGTTTGCAGGCAGCCAACTGAAAGGTTGGCAGCCCCCAGTAACATGGCCGGACAGAAATGGGGGTTGTACCCTACTTGTATCTAGGGTCCTACCAACTGTTGCCAGCTCTCAGGGGGTTCTCTGTCTTTTGGCTATCTCTGGGAGTGGCTCTGGATCTTGGGGGCAGGGGGACTGTATCTTTGCACCCTCTATGAAGACACCTCTTATACCCACAGTTAAGCCATTAAAGGCTTATTGGTGTTGGTCAAGTCACTCGATAAATATACCTCTGAAAATGTCCCCAGTGGGGTGACATGAATTGCATGCCAGGTTCTGGACAGAAATATATAGTTAAAAATTAATCAGGCTGCCCTTTGGCCCACTTTCCTCTTGCTGAAAGTCATGTAGTACTAGACATTGACTATTTGCATTCCCATTGTTCCTATAGATAGGATCTCTGACATTGGAATCATAAGGCTTTTGTTTAAAGACTGCTTAAGATATTCTTTGGATCCTGAATTCCAGTGGAAAGGCTGAAGCCAACCAGTTTCAAGACCCTTAGAGAGGAACCAAATCAGCATAAGAATATACTTTTTTCTTTTTTTTAAGATAGAGTCTTGCTCCGTCAGCCAGGCTGGAGTGAAGTGGCACAATCATAGCTCACTAAAGCCTCAAATTCCTGGGCTTAAGTGATCCTCCAGCCTCAGCCTCCTTAGTAGCTGGGGCTACAGGTAAATACCACTACACCCAGCTAATTAAAAAATTTTTTTTGTAGAGATGGGGTCTTCTTGTGTTAGCCAGGCTGGTCTCGAACTCCTGCCCTCAAGCAATCCTCCTGCCTTGGGCTCCCAAAGTGTTGGGATTATAGGCATCAACCTGGACAAGAATACAGTTTCTTCATCTCCGTGTCCTATGACTTCATCGTGCACTCTTCAACCAATCAACAATCTCCACACTTTGGCCCACTCCAAAACCCTTTAAAACCCTAAACTCGAATTCCTTGGGAAGACAGATTTGAGGTTTCCTCCAATCTCTTTAATTGTCCTACCATTAAACCTCTTTCTTGGCCGGGTGCAGTGGCTCACACTTGTAATCCTAGCACTTTGGGAGGCCGAGGCAGGCGGATCACTTTAGGTCAGGAGTTTGAGACCAGCCTGGCCAACATGGTGATACCCCGTCTCTACTGAAAATACAAAAATTAGCTGGGCGTGGTGGTATGCGCCTGTAATCCCAGCTACTCAGGAGGCTGAGGCAGGAGAATCGCTTGAACCTGGGAGGCACGGGCTGCAGTAAGCCGAGATTGTGCCACTGCACTCCAGCCTGGGCGACAGAGCAAGACTCCGTCTCAAAAACAAAAAACAAAAAACCTCTTTCTCTGCTGTAACCCAGCGTCTCAGCATATCGATTTGCTGTGTACATTGGGCAAGAAACCTACTATGGTTACACATTTGGTTTAAAAGAAAAAAAAAAAGGAGTTCAATTCTGCCAGGAATATTCTCTATTCTTTTTGATCCTGCTCCTCCCATGGAAACCTCAGTCAACTGAAATTCCTTTCTCAAAATCCTGCAAACTATATGCTCTGCCAACTCTGGCCACCTCCTTTTTGTTGACACAATTTTGTTAATAACTTGAAACTTCATTGGCTTCTTCAGAAAACTTAAGATCTCCCCAAACTGGTGCTAAGACCTCTTCCTCCCCATTGCTTCTGCTCCTCCTTCTGTCACTTTCGATCTTTAATTCAGTTCCTTTGAACCTTGATCTGTTCCCCCTCCAAGCCCCAATCTCCTCCATCCTTCTGTCCACCACTCCCAGACCTTTTACCTTCCCACTCCAGCCCCTTAGTCTCTTGAAGTGTAGAACTCGGACTCTCAAAGGACTTAGGGACCTCCAAAAGCAATTACCTGAGGCTAAAAAGAAAAGGAAGGCTAGTTAGAAATAGGCTGGATATTTCATCCACTCCGATGGGCTTTAGAGGTAGACAACCGCTAGGTGTCTCCTCAGTCACCTACATTTTAGTCCATAGCCTCCTAAGACTGACCTCTGGAAACAGGCAAATATGCTACACAACTCCTAGGAGAGAACTTTCATCCTTTCTCTGTGTCTTTGAGATGTAAAATTTCTTCTCTAGGGCCTGAGGGCTATCTCTTTTCAAATGAAAATTTCAAGGAGATGACTCTCACCTGAAGGAAAAAAAAGGAGCTGTTTGGAAACTGGGCAAATGAAGAATCTTGTCTTTTCCACAAATACTTGTAAAAATCTTTAGCCATCTGAGTAGGTAACCTTAACTTACTCTATCTGCTAGAAACACAAATTAGATACAGCTATTCTCTTACAAACTAGTGAGTTTCATGTTATTGTACCTGATACATGGCTAAATTTTCTTTTTTTTTTTCTTTTGAGACAGAGTCTCGCTCTGTCGCCCAGGCTGGAGTGCAGTAGCTGGGTCTCGGCTCACTGCCAGCTCCGCCTCCCGGGTTCACGCCATTCTCCTGCCTCAGCCTCCTGAGTAGCTGGAACTACAGGCATCTACCACCACGCCTGGCTAATTTTTTGTATTTTTTAGTAGAGACAAGGTTTCACTGTGTTAGCCAGGATGGTCTCGATCTCCTGACCTCATGATCCGCCCGCCTTGGCCTCCCAAAGTGCTGGGATTACAGGCGTGAGCCACCGTGCCCGGCCCTGATACATGGCTAAAATTTTTAAATGAAAGCTGTAAAATCTGTATCTGTATGTTTATGTATGTCTCTGTAGATATGACATTTTTCTATCCCCATGGTATTACATAGTTTGTAAACAAGGTCTACTTCACTGGCTTTAAGAAAAATAAACTTGGCTGGGTGTGGTGCTTAGGCTTGTAATCTTAGAACTTTGGGAGACCCAGGCAGGATTGCTTAAGGTCACCCTCAGCAACATAACGAGACCCTCGTCTCTACAAAAGAAAAATTTAGCTAGCCATAGTGGCTTGTGCATGTAGTCCTAGCTACTTAGGAGGCTGAGGCAGGAGAATTGCTTGAGGCCAGGAGTTCCAGCCTGCAGTGAGCTATGATCCTGCCACTGCACTCCATTATAAGCAACAGAGACCATGTCTCACAAAAAAAAAAAAAAAAAAAAAAAAAAAAAAAAAGCTGGGCGTGGTGGCTCACGCCTGTAATCCCAGCAGTTTGAGAGGCCGAGGCGGACAGATCACCTGAGCTCAGGAGTTCAAGACTAGGCTGGGCAACATGGCAAAACCCCATCTCTACAAAAACAAAAATTAGCCGGGTGCGGTGGCTCGCGCCTGTGGTCCCAGCTACTTGGGAGGCTGAGGCAGGAGAATTGCTTGAGCCTGGGAGGTGGAGGTTGCAGTGAGCCGAGACCCAGCTACTGCACTTCAGCCTGGGTGACAGAGCAAGACTCTGTCTCAGGAAAAAAAAAAAACAAGGACAGAAAGATAAACTTAGATAAATTAAGTATTCTCTCAGAAAACAGAAGAACTAACCCAAATGCTTTTCAAGTTCACTTGACTGGTAATCTTTGGTAAATAATACTGTTGGTTTAGTTTATAAAAAAAAAAAAAGACAATGCCTTCAGAGTTGTCAGCATCAGCATTAAATATAATGCAGACACACAATTTTTATTCTATCTGAGTTTACTAGTCGAATAAGCTTATGTTATTTCTACCAGATGTTTATGGTTATTATAATTCAACCATGAATAAATGTATAAGTAAAAATGCAGTATCTGTTACTTCCTATATATCAAGCACAGCAGTGAAACAAAAACCCATGAATTTAAAAAGAAACACACACAAAAGACGGCAGTAATAAAGCTATTAAGGAACAAAAATATATGACATATAGAAAACAAATAACAAAACGACAGAAGTCCTTCCTCATCATTTATTTTAGATGTAAAAAAAAGTAAACTTTCCAATTTCAAAAGTCAGAGACTGGTAGAATGGGTTTAAAACCAAGATCTAATTATAGATTGTCAACAAGAGACTCACTTTAGGTTGTAGACACAAACAAGTTGAAAGAGAAAGGATAGAAAAAGATATTGCAAGCAAACCAAAAGAGGGCTAGGGTTGCTCCACTAATGTCAGATAAAATGGACTTTTAAGTAAAAAAGTGTATTATTACAAGAGACAAAGAACAATAATATATATTGATATAGGGGTCAATCCATCAATAAGGTATTAATAATCATAAACACAGACACACCTAACAGTCCCACTATATATGAAGTAAAAACTGGTAGAATTGAAGGGAGAAATAAACAGTTCTACAATAATGGTTGAAGACTTCAATACCCCACTTTCAATAATGGATAGTACTAGACAGAAGATCAACAAGGAAATAGAAAAACTGAACAACGCTACAAACCTACTCAGCTTGGTAGACATATATAGAACATTCCACACAAAACAGTAGAATATACGTTCTTCCCAACTCCACATGAAACATTCTCCAGGACAGACCATGTAAGGCCACACAACTATCAATAAATTTAACAAGACTGAAATCATACACTATCTTCTCTGGCCACATGGAGTTAATAGACCAGGTATGGTAGCTCTTGCCTGTAATCCCAGCAATTTGGAAACCATACACTATCTTCTCTGGCCACATGGAGTAAATAGACCAGGTATAGTGGCTCTCGCCTGTAATCCTAGCAAGACCAAGATGGAAAGACTGCTTGAGGCCAGGAGTTCAAGACTAGCCTGGGCAACATAGGGAGACCCAATCTCTACAAAAAATTTTTAAAAATTAGCTGGGTGTGGTGGCATGCGTCTATAGTCCCAGCTACTCAGGAAGATTGCTTGAGCCCAGGAGTTTGAGGCTACAGTGAGCTGTGACTGTGCCACTGCACTCCAGCCTGGGCAACAGAGCAATACCCTGTTCTCAAAAAAAAAAAAAAAAAGAAGAAGAAAAAAGAAAAACATAGAATAGACTCAAGTTACTAAAATCAGAAATGAAAGTGGGATATTACTACTGATCTCGCAGAAGTAAAAAGGGTGATAAAAAATTGCCATGAGGCTGGGCACAATGGTTCATGCCTGTAATACCAGCACTTTGAGAGGCTGAGGTGAGAGGATTGCTTAAGAGTTTGAGAAAAGCCTGGGCAACACAACAAGACCCCATCTCTACAAATAATAATAATAATAAAACTAGTTAGGTGTGGTGGTGAATGCCTGTGGTCCCAGCTACCTGGGATGCTGAGGTAGAATTGCCTGAGCCTGGGAGATCTAGGCTGCAGTCAGCTATCATCGTGCCACTGCGCTCCAGCCTGGGTGACAGAGTGAGACCCTGTCTCAAAAAAAGAAAAAAGGATTGCTATCGACAACTGTATGCTAACAAATCAGATATCTAAGCTAAAATTGAGGCGGGTGGATCACAAGGTCAGGAGATCAACAACATCTTGGCCAACATGGTGAAACCCCGTCTCTACAAAAAAACCACAAAAATTAGCCGGGCATGGTGGTGTGCACCTGTAGTCCCATCTACTCTGGAGGCTGAGGACAGAGAATCGCTTGAACCTGGGAGGCGGAGGTTGCATTGAGCCGAGATTGCGCCACTGCACTCCAGCCTGGGCGAAAAGAGCGAAACTCCATCTCAAAATAATAATAATAATAATAAAGAACAAATTCCTAGAAATATACAAATGACCTAAAACTGATGCAAAAAGAAATAGAAAATCTTAACAGACCTGTAAGGTACTAAATAATCGAAAACATCCCCCAAAAGAAAAGCCTAGGACCAGACAGCTTCACTAGTGAATTTTCTTTTTTTTCCTTCATCCTCTGACTTTCACACTGGTGAATTCTGTTAAAGAAGAATGACCACCAATCCTTCTCAAAGTCTTCCAAAAAACAAGACCAAACGCTTGACAGTTCATTGTATAACACTAGCATTACCCTGATACCAAAGCTGGACAAAGATACTGCAAGAATAGTACAGATCAATATTTCTTATGAATATAGATGCAAAGATCTTCAAAAAATAATAGCAAATCAAATCCAACAACATACCAAAAGGATTATACAACATGACCAAATGGGATTTATGCCAAGAATGCAAGAGTGAGTCTACATATGAAAACAAATCAATGTACTACACCACATGAATAGAATGAAGGAAACCACATGATCATCTCAATTGATACAGAAAAAGTGTTTGACAAAGCTGAACACCCTTTAATGATAAAAACACGCAGAAAGCTAAGAATGAAAGAAAACTTCAGGCTGGGCACAGTGGCTCACTCCTATAGTCCCAGCAATTTGGGAGGCCAAGAAAGCAGATCAATTGAGGCCAGGAGTTCGAGACCAGTCTGGGCAACACAGTGAGACCCCTGTCTCTATCTTTTTAAAAAAATGTTAATTAGACAGGTGTGGTAGCAGGTGCCTGTAGTCCTAGCTACTTGCGAGGCTGAGGTGGGAGGACTGCTTGAGCCCAGGAAGTAGAGGCTGTAGTGAGCCATGACTGTGCCACAGCACTCTAGTCTGGGTGACAGAGTGAGACTCCATCTCTAAAAAACTAAATAAAAGAGAAATAAAACTTCCTCAATAAGATACAGGGCATTTATAAAACACCCACAGGTAACATCATACTCAATGATGAAAGACTGAAAGCTTTCCACCTAAGAACAGAAACAAGTCAAGGATGCTCACTTTAGCTACTTGTATTTAACCCTGTTGAAATCCCCACTCAGAGAAATTAGGCAAGAAATTGAAGGCACCCAAAATGGAAAGGAAGAAGTAAACTGTAGATGGCAAAAACGCTATAAATAGAAACTCCTTAAAAATCCATAAAAATTCATAAGAGCTAGCAAACAAATCCAGCAAAAATGCCGGATACAAGATAAACATGCAAAAATCAGTTGTATGCAGTTGTATACACTGGCAATGAATAGCATGAAAAGTAAATTCAAAGAACAATTACATTTATGATAGCACCAAAAAGAACAAAATATTTAGGAACATAATTAGGGAGATACAAGAAAAGTACACTGACATGTATAAAACTTCACTGAAAAAAAATTTAAAGATCTAAAAACAGAAAGACATCTTTTGTTCATGGATTAGAAGACTTTTGTTAAGATGACAATACTCCCCAAAGTGATATACAGATTCAATACAATCCCTATCAAAATCCCAATGGCCTTTTTTGCAGAAATGGAAAAGCTGATCCTAAAATCCATATGGAATTATATGTAAGGTACCCAAATAGTTAAAACAATCTTGAAAAAGAGGAAAGGTGAAACACTCAAACATTTTCTGATTTCAAAATTTACCAAAAAGCTACAGTAATCAAAACAGTGTAGTGCCAGTGTAAGATTGACATACAAGAAAAATGGAATAGACTTAAGAAATAAACCCATACAGCTATGGCCAATTGATCTTCAACAAGGGTTGATAAGATTATTCAATGGCAGAAAGAATAGTCTCTTTGACAAATGGTGCTGTGACAACTAGATAACCACATGCAAAATAATAAAGTTAAACATTTACTTCATATCATATACAGAAACTAACTCAAGATCAAAGACCTACACATAAGAAATAAAATTGTTAAACTCTTATAAGAAAATATAGGGGTAAAACCATGAGCAATGATTTGGCAATGGTTTCTTAAATATGACACCATGACAAATAGAGAGCTTATAAGTGAAAATAAAAAAATATATATGACACCAAAAGCACAAGCAACAGATACGAAATAAACTGGGCTTCATTAAAATTAAAAACTCATGTGCAAAGATCACCACCAAGTGAGTGAGAAGGCAATTCACAGAACCGGAGAAACTATTAGCATATAAAAATAATTCTTACACCTCAACTAAAAGACAAACAACCTATTTAAAAAACAGCCCAAAAATGTGAATAGACATTTCTCCAAAGAAAATGTACAAATGGCCAATAGCCACATAAAAAGATGGTCAACATTATTAAAGAAATGAGATTCAAAATCACAATGAACTACCACTTCACACTAAGATGATTATGATAATACCTGAAAACCAGAAAACAGCAAGTGTTGAGGATGTAGAGAAATTGGAAACCTCATCCATTGCTGGTGGGAACAGAAAATGGTGTAGCTGCTGTGGAAAAGTCTAGTGGTTCGTCCACAAGTTAAGCATAGAACTATCATATAACCCAGCAATTTCACTCCTAGGTATATTCCCAAAAGATTTTAAAACAGGGACTTGAACAGATAATTGTAAACAAATCTTCATGGCAGCATTATGCACAACAGCCAGAAGGTGGAAACCATATAAATATCCAACACCTGATGAGTGGATAAACAAGCTCTGGTATATACATGCTATTATTCAGCCATAAAAAGGAATGAAGTATCAATACATACGATGTGGAGGAACCTTGAAAACATCATGTTAAGTGAAAGAAACCAGATACAAAAAGTCACATAATGATTCCATTGACAGGAAATATCCAGAATAGGCAAATCCAGAGAGACAGAAAGCAGTGGTTTCCAGAGGCTGGGTGAAAGGGGGAATGGGAAATGACTGCTTAATGGTGCCAAGTTTCCTTTAGAGTTGACGAAAATGTTCTGCAACTACATAATAGTGGTTGCACAATATTGTGAATGTAGTAAATGTCAGAATTGTATACTTTATCATGGTTAGAATGGTAAATTTTGTGTGTAACCCACAATGAAAAACAAAAAATAAAGAAAAGTTCTGAAATTAGAGAATGAGGAGGATCTGTTGTTATAGCTGGCAAAACTATTAAGTTCTAACATGCCAATGCAGCACATTCTTATATTCTACATCAAATAGAAAGGGTTTTACAAAAGAAAGGTTAGGGTCTTTTTCACTATGCTAGAGATGACTTCTAAGGATTGTTAAACATAAAGGTACATTATGTGTCCATTCGAAAGAAGAAATACTCTTTTTTATAATAGCAAGAGGAAAAAGGAAAATAATTGAGCAAAGTGTTTGATTTGAACCAAATGTTTGCAGGTGAACAAACTTCAATATTCAAATGTAAAGCAGATTTTTTTGTAGGACACTGAAAAATATTCATTAATGAAGCATTAGCAAGATATTACTTTACAAAGCATAATTATGCAAATTCTCATCAGTGCTGCTCTTTTCTTTTTAATGAACAATTTGTCTCGGCAATTTTATGTAAATAAGAGAACAGAACATGCTCACAACACTCCTGCCATTCACAGCATCAAACAGAGTGGTCATGAAAACAAACAAAGACCAGCTCATTTAAAAAGATTTATGAATATCAAGATTAAAAAACAAACTACTCAAATCTTTAGAACCAGATGCCTAAATAAACTGGTTTTCTGAACTGTACACTCATATATACAGCAAAAATATCAAGAGTATGTATGGCTAGACATCATATTAAGACCATTCAAGCAGACTCAAGAACTGGGTTCAGCCGGGCGCGGTGGCTCAAGCCTGTAATCCCAGCACTTTGGGAGGCTGAGACGGGCGGATCACGAGGTCAGGAGATCGAGACCATCCTGGCTAACATGGTGAAACCCCATCTCTACTAAAAATACAAAAAACTAGCCGGGCGAGGTGGCGGGCGCCTGTAGTCCCAGCTACTCGGGAGGCTGAGGCAGGAGAATGGTGTGAACCCGGGAGGCAGAGCTTGCAGTGAGCTGAGATCCGGCCACTGCACTCCAGCCTGGGTGACAGAGCGAGACTCCGTCTCAAAAAAAAAAAAAAAAAAAAAAAAAAAAAAAAAGAACTGGGTTCAAAAACTTTGAGAACATCTTACGATGAGATTATTTGGCCCAGAACTCAAAAAACTATTAACAGAAAAGGCAAATCAAATGCCATAATTAAGAGTAATATTTTCTTCTCCCCTGAACTCAAACCCAGACTCATTTCATATTGACTTTATGAAACAATTTGACACTGAAGATTTGAATGAAGCAATGTTTATACTTATATCCGCATGTTTAAGAATAATTATCCACCTTGAGGATTCCTGGGAATTTTCCTCACCCTGTTAACCATGCCCTCCCCCATACTTGTATAGCATTATCACAAAATCATCACAAAAATTTTAAAAAGTTTAAAAATAACAAAATCGACAAATGTGAGTTCATTAGAAGTTGTTAGGAAGATTTTAAGTCCTGTGATTTTATAACTTTCTTACAATACTTGAATTTTAAAGATCTTCTCTAGAAACTTTTTTTAAATAAAAGTTTTATTGGAGAAAAATAGAACCACCACGTACACAGGGAAAAGAGCACAAAAATTCAACTGATACAGAACAACAACTGAAAGTCACAATTATCCAATGTAGTTTGCAATTACTTTTCAGTTTCTTAAACAGCTCCCCTCAACTTGTTTTTTTTAACAGTCTTGCTAATTTTTCAGCTGAAACAGCATCAAGTTTTCAAAGAATTAAGAGCCTCAGGGAGGGGACCCGCTTTCAAGATACCGAATGTGACATCAAGAGTCTCCTCCTAACAGGACCAACTCTATCTAAAAGTTGCTTACAAGTAACTTGAATCTTGTGTAATAGTCTACATCTCACAGACCATCAGAAATGAGTTAGAACACTGTTGTTGATGGTACGGTATGAAGAGAGGGCAAACAAAATAGCTGCATTTGCTTGTCAGCTGAGCTCATATAAAGAAATCAGTGAGGAGCTGAGAAAATACAGGCAATGGCTGCTCAATAAGAATTACAAGTTCCGAATACCACATATAGTTAGACACCAGTGTGCAAGTTGATGCAACTAGAAAGAAATAGGCAACTTTTAAAAATACCTGGCCACAGGTCTTTGAGAACTCAAGAAAACAATCAACAGTAGACACAAGAGTCAAAAATCTCCTCAGGTTGAAGATTAGGACATAGGTAATCTTCCTAACGGCTCCAACAGGCAAGGAAATATGCTGTGGCAAAAAGCATTAAGTAGTTCTGATTTTTAAAAAACAAGAACAAAATTTTCTGCTTCTCCCTTCAAAGCTTCAAGGAAATAGAAACAAGGAAGCAAAACAAAAACAAACACTGACGGTAAAGAGAAGCCTTTTGCTTGAATTATCAATTCGAAAAACAGTACTTTTGCCATTTTGTATATATAAACAATCCTGGGACATTCTCCTGAAAACTAGGTGTCCAGTGGCTAAAAGAACTCAATTTCAAGCAATTCTGAAAGGAAAACCAGCATGACACAGAATCTCAAATTCCCAAACAGGGGTTGTGTGGGAAAAATGAGGGAGGACCTTTGTATCTAGGGTTTTAGGAAGTTAAAATGAAGATGACAGGAAAGGCTTATTTATCAACAAAGAGAAGAGTTGGGATGCTTCTAAAAAAACTTTGGTAGAGAAAATAGGAATGCTAAATCCTAGGAAGCCTGTAACAATCTACAATTGGTCCAAGTTGAAGACAAAACTGTCCAAACAACATTTAAAGTCTAAAGTATGTTGAAAACTAGTTGAGAAGTTTTTGCTCCTGTAACAATTTACAAAACACGTTCATTTTGGTCTCTTTTGCAATTTTCTTATTGTATTCATTTTTAATATAAAGAAAGAGTTGGATTTTTCTCTTCTATGATGTTCCTCTAGTACAACTGATCATTAATTTTCTATTTTAGCTATTTTTATAAGTACTTGTTAATCAGCACAGTTAACTTGGGGCTAAGCCATATATACACATCCCATACTCATAAACGAAAATTTTTAGGATGTGAATATACAAGATATTATGTAAGCAACTGTCCCCCTACTTGAAAACTTGTTTCCAAATAATTTTTTTTAAAAAACATCCCTTTCAGTGTAACAGAACATTACCTAGTAAAATATCAATAGCTATGACAATTCATTTCTCTTTTCAAGGGAAATCACAAAACGGGTGAACAACCAAGTCAAGGGTGGTTTTTCTATTTGATAAATACATCCAGAACTCTGTACAGTAAATAAAGTTTGCATGCAGTTTAGGTATCTTTAAATGACATTTTAAGCAAATAAACCTTTTGCTTCATAATTAATGGTATATAAGAACCCTCCCCCATTTTTAATAGCCACAGGGATCTCTTTCCCAGTTCCAAAGAGGAATTCATGAAGACCAGGTACGTTCTTAAGTGTTTTCTGCACATCATACTAAATAACATGCAAAGAGTTCAACAACATTCTTCTTAAAGGTAAGTATTACTCTTTAAAATGGGCATGTTAACCACTGAGAAAAAGTCCACTCAACTATTTCCATTAATTACACTGCTTCATTTGGTCATTGGTAGTAAAAAAGGAGTCAAATAATATTGAATCAACAGGTTAGTTTATCCACTGGCTACTGCATATGACACCAAATGCTGCAACATTCTATGCAATATAGTTGTACTGGTTTGGATTTTCTTTATCTCTTTCCATGTAGTCCCGGTCAATTAAAGATTCTATTCTCTTCTTAAGATCAGCAGGCTGTAAGAGAAGGCAAATTTTCAATGTAAAGTTCATTATCATTGGCTCAAGCCCATTTAGTTAACACCCCATTAAAAACACAACAGTTTTGGCTCACGAATTTAATCTCCTTTTTTAAAATTTGTATTTATTTAAATCTCTTTTTTAGAGAAAAATATCATGAAAATAAACCAGGTTTAAAAATGTTTTATACACGTTGAAGATTCTTTTTTTTTTTTTTTGAGACGGAGTCTCACTCTGTCACCCAGCCTGGAGTGCAGTGCCACCACCTCGGCTCACTGCAACCTCCACCTCCTGGGTTCAAGCGATTCTTCTGCCTCAGCCTCCCAAGTAGCTGGGACTACAGACACAAGCTACCACGCCCGGCTAATTTTTGTATTTTTCGTAGAGACGGGGTGTCACCGTATTGGCCAGGTTGGTCTCAAACTCCTGACCTCAGGTGATCCACCTGCCTCGGCCTCCCAAAGTGCTGGGATTACAGGTATGAGCCACCGTGCTCAGCTATGTTGAAGATTTTTTAACACCAGAAATGTTTTCGATTTTTAATTTTCTTTTATAGTTCTTAATTTTTTTTAATACAGGGTCTTGCTATGTTGCCCAGGCTTACCTTAAACTCTTGTTCTTGAGTGATTCCCCCCAGCCTCAGCCTCCCAAAGTACTGGAATCCCAGTACTCACAGGTATGAGCTACCCTGCCTGGTCCTGATTTTTTCATTTTGGAATATTTGCATATACATAGTGAGATATCATGGGGATGGGACCCAAGTCTAAACACAAAATTCATCTATGTTTCATACATACCTTACATAGCCTGAAGATAATTTTATACCTTTTGTGCATGAAACAAAGTTTTGACTGCAACCTGTCAAATGACGTAAAGTGTGGAATTTTCCACCTGTGGCATCATGTTGGCATTCAAAAAGTTTCCAATTTTAGAGCATTTCAGATTTTGGATTTTCTCATTAAAGGTGTTCAACCTGTACTATATACTATACATACATTAAACTGTCACACCCTTGTCATATTGTTACGCAATACTTTCTATTACTTTTCTGTTTTAAAGAGGTCATGCCAGAAGCAGCTACCCTTTGCGTGGTTAAATACAAAAGACTACATTTATTGTAACTTCACATGAGGACTATATAGTTTTGTCAAGATAGTTTGTGAATTACACCTTTACTTTGGGCAAGAGTTAGTTGGCTTAATTTTTATAAATTAAGATTTAAAATGTATTGACGAAATCACTATTTAGACCAGGTGCGGTGGCTCATGCCTGTAATCCCAGCACTTTGGGAGGCTAAGACGGGTGGATCACCTGAGGTCAGGAGTTCAAGACCAGACTGGCTAACATGGCAAAACCCCATCTGTACTAAAAATACAAAAATTAGCCAGGTGCGGTGGCGGGCGCCTGTAGTCTTAGCTACTAGGGAGGCTGAGGCAGGAGAATTGCTTGAACCTGGGAGGTGGAGGTTGTAGTGAGCTGAGATTGCGCCACTGCACTCCAACCTGGGTGACAGAGCAAGAAGACTCCATCTCAAAAAAAAAAAAAAAAAAAAAATCACTATTTAAAAGAATACTGGCCAGGTGCAGTGGCTCATGCCTGTAATCCCAGCACTCTGGGAGGCTGAGGTGGGCGGATCATGAGGTCAGGAGTTTGAGACCAGTCTCGCCAATATGGTGAAACCCTGTCTCTACTGAAAATACAAAAATTAGCCAGGCGTGGTCGTGCGCACCTGTAGTCCCAGCTACTTGACAGGCTGAGGCAGAAGAATTGCTTGAACCCGGGAGGCGGAGGTTGCAGTGAGCCGAGATCACGCCACTGCAATCCAGCCTGGATGACAGAGTGAGACTCCATCTCAAAAAAAAAAAAAAAAAAAAAAAAAAAAAAAAAAAAAAACTACATGAAATGGCTTGATAAATGAAGTACCTCATAATTTAGATCTTCATACTTCTGGTTTAATGCATCTGACTTGGATTTCTGCATCCTGTGATTTAAAAGTAATCAAGAAAGCTTGTAGCTTTATCTTCATGATTGCATTCTAAGCTCCTGGATGACAAAATTCCACTATATATCTTATGTATCTAGCCTGTAAATATAATATAATCTTGTTTGCTAATAGAAAGTTTTTCAGTATAAGTAAAATGACCACTTGTTCAAGAGGGGAAAAGAGGGGAGACAGTCTGATGCAGCAGTGAAAATTTTATCCAGAAATCCCAAGGTTTGGAAATCAAATGACTTTCTCTTAATTACAGTGAAAGACCTAGAATATCAGCACAATATTAACTACAGCAATCCCCTAATTTCCCCAGCATCAGTGATCTCTCTGGCTTCAGCTGAAATGATTGTTAGGCAGAGCATGAGGGTAAGAGTGTGGTAATAAGGAGTGCAATATTAGGTTTGGAGAAAAGAAAATGCTTACCTTATTAGAACTAAGAGCTACAGAGTGCTTATTATGTACCAGATCCAGTGCTAAGATTTTTACATTCATGATCTGATTTAAACCTCACAATAATCCTACAAGGTAAGCACTATTATCTCAATTTTACAAAAGAGGAAACAAGATCAGCAAAGTGAAGTGATTTATGAAAGTCTAAAGCTCATAAGAACCCTAATAGTGGCCGGGCGCGGTGGCTCAAGCCTGTAATCCCAGCACTTTGGGAGGCCGAGACGGGCGGATCACGAGGTCAGGAGATCGAGACCATCCTGGCTAATATGGTGAAACCCCGTCTCTACTAAAAATACAAAAAACTAGCCGGGCGAGGTGGTGGGCGCCTGTAGTCCCAGCTACTCGGGAGGCTGAGGCAGGAGAATGGCGTAAACCCGGGAGGCGGAGCTTGCAGTGAGCTGAGATCCGGCCACTGCACTCCAGCCTGGGCGACAAAGCGAGACTCCGTCTCAAAAAAAAAAAAAAAAAAAAAAAAAAAAAAGAACCCTAAGAACCCTAATAGCTAGCAGTCTATTCAAACTCTATCAATGTTTATCATCCAAGGGTTTGGCTATCTACCTCCTAAAACTTGGAAAATAGGCCAGTACGACATCACATTAAGTGACTTTATTATTGGGCACTCACAGTGGAACATTTCCATTTAATGACCAATTTCAGTTTACCAGAACTATCACTACACTTTTCAAAAAGATGCTTAATGATGACTAGTTATCTGCATGGTCTTTAACAGATGATCTCTTACATAAGCTAACTAAACAGGAGATTTAACTCAATCCACAATAACCCAATCTGTCAAATACCATGGTATTTCAACAAATACCATGGTATTTCAAGAGGAAAAGAAGTAAATAAACCAACCAAGAAGTTCAAAAGAAATATAGTGAATAAACTTGAAAATTTCAAAGACTCACTTAGCAGTTAAACTTTCAGGTATCCAGGATTTTCTGTTATTTTCCCCTTTTGTCACTGCTGCCCACATATGCCAACAAAGTTTTTTTGGAAATCATATGCATCAAAATGGAAAATTAAAACTTTTCTCTCTCTAAATGGTCATGACGCTTTATGTTTGCAAGATTTGTATCTGAAAATCTAATCTACTTTCTTTTATTTATAACACGCTCAATAGGAAAACACAGAAGTACCTACCTTAACTGGAAATTTCAACTGGTTGTACACTTCTGAAACAAGGAGATTGTGGCTAAGTGTCTTTCTCATCTTCATAATTCGAACAATTGCAGCATCAATTTGATATTGTCTGTCTTGAAATACTCTTTCTGTAGTGCTTGCTTGTTCTTCAACCTAACAAAAAAGTTTTAAACCTAAGAATTATACCAGAAGCAAAACCTGACTATTTACATAAATTGTGCATTTTAGGGACATGGCATTGTTATTGCTTTAAAGGTACTGAATTTTCTAATTGGGGTCTTATATAGACGCTGACAGAGAAAAAGCCTACAAACATAACTCCTTTCTGTTCTGATTATATTGCCCTATACCAATGAAGTAATGCTAATATTAGTTAATTGAAAAACATCATCTTTGAATTGCTTTTCTAGAAGTAGAGATAGCTGATGTGGAATTTAACATTTTGTTTTTTTACTCTGTCTTTGATATCTTCTAAATATGTGTATCAGTTTCAATGGATTGTTAACCAGATTTCTCTATGACAATAGCTTGTCTATAAAGTGACGGACTCTGTCTGACCTGACTCAAGGCATGGTATTAACTGGCTAAGCAAACTAGTTAAGAGTCAAACTGTTTGAAAATTAATTTTTATTTTGTAATATATAAATCAGACATGCATGCCATTAATGCTTACAATCCTTCAAGACTTATAGACATGTAGGTATTTAGGAGGCGGTTTACCAATCTTGATGCTAAAGCAAAAATGTTCATCTTTCGTAACTAAACCAAAAAAAGTCTGGGCTTTTTGCAGCAGTTTCTTCCTGGTACAGCATAAACATTTTAAAAGTAAGGACATGGTAATCCTTTAAGAAAATATCCTTTGATGTGTATGTGAAAATGACAGGAACTTGTTTGAAGATACTGGTTGCTGTCCTACATTAAAACTTTTCTCCGCTGAGCGCAGTGGCTCACACATGTAATCCCAGCACTTTGGGAGGCCGATGTGGGTGGATCGTGAGGTCAGCAGTTCGAGACTAGCCTGGCCAATCTGGTGAAAACTCATCTTTACTTAAAATACAAAAATTAGCTGGGCGTGGTGGTGCACGCCTGTAGTCCCAGCTACTCAGGAGGCTGAGGCAGGAAAACCACTTGAACCCAGAAGGCAGAGGTTGCAGTGAGTCAAGATCGCGCCACTGACTCCAGCCTGGGTGACAGAGTGAGACTCCACATCAAAAAAAAAAAAAAAAAATTTTTTTTTTTCAAATATTGCATTAAACCTTATTGGAACTGAAACCATCAGTTTCAGGATGCTGCAGTTGGAAGTCTCTTACAAATTCAAATGGCAAAAACAAACAAAATATTCACCTTCACTGTTTTTTTTTCTTTTTTTTAGACAGAGTCTCACTCTGTCACCCAGGCTGCAGTGCAGTGGCGCAATCTCAGCTCACTGCAACCTCCACATCCTGGGTTCAGGTGATTCTCATGCCTCAGTCTCCCAAGTAGCTGGGACTACAAGCACGCACTACCACGCCCAGCTAATTTTTATATTTTTAGTAGAGACAGGGTTTCACCACGTCGGCCAAGCTGGTCTTGAACTCCTGACCTCAGGTGATCCACCCGCCTCGGCCTCCCAAGGTGCTGGCATTACAGGCGTGAACCACCGTGCCTGGCCCACCTTCACTGTTAATCAAACAAATAGTGAATAAATCATTCAGATTTTTCACCAAGCAAGTTGGAAAAAGAAAATATAATCTTTAGTGCTGGTGGACATAGTAAGACAGGCTCTCATATGCTGCTGGACAGAGTATAAACTGGTTCAGTCTTTCTGGAACACAATATGACATTATGTACTAAGACTCCTAAAATGTTCATACCCTTTAACCCAAAAAAATCTACTTCCACACATTTATCATATATCAAAGAGATTAAAATTTAGGTTCAAAGAGGTTTCTTGCAATTTTATTTATAATACTAAAAAGTCATGAATTTAATTGCCCCAAAATGAACAGTGGTTGAATAAACTGTAAGAGCCATGTAAAAATATTACACTGCCATTTGCCATTTTTTGAAGCTATTTAATGGCATGGAAAAATTCTAAAGATTGAATATTAAATAAACAAAGTAGGATATAAAACCATGTTGAGTATCAACCCAATCCTGTACAAGCACTCTCCCAAAAACCCAAAATCAAATACGGAAATGTATTTAGCTGGACATAGCAGAGAAAATGTTAATGGTATTGGCAGTATTACAGGTATAAAATCTTTATATATTTTAATTATTAACACGTATAATTCCAGTGTGTTAGGACTAGGAGAAAGTGAAAGAAATACCGTTTCTTTCATCTGGATTTGATTGATCTTTATCCTGAAAAGTTTGTGTTTGAAATCATCATTACAAATGAACTTGTCACCATCTTCAATATCTTTGCCCTTTGGATTTTTTGCCAGAACTCTAGCTTTGCCACAGGCTAATGACTGCAGTGTTCTCCTTAACTCTCCATCCTCTGAAGAAGAAAGAGAGGTTTAGTTATTTGTTACCAGCATGAACAACTACCACATTCTACCTCAATCTAGTTTCCACTCCATCCCCCTATTAAAACTGTTTCATTTTTTCCCAAAGGTCACCAACAACTCTTCTTTGTCCTAGCCAATGGCTTTTTTCCTAGTTCTCTTCTTTTTTAAAAAAAAATAGAGACGGGGTTTCACCATGTTGCCCAGGCTGGTCTCAAACTCCTGAGCTCAAGTGATCCACCCGCCTTGGCCTCCCAAAGTGCTGGGATTACAGGTGTGAGCCACCACGCCCGGCCCCTAGTCATCTTTTAAAGGTGTCAATTATCATATGATGTGCGCAACTACCAAATCTTCCAAAATGACATTTCACTTCTCTCCAGTTGCACGTTTAAATGGCAATTCCGCCTGGCTGTTTTACTATCAACTGTAGTCACGTCCAAAATTTGATTCATCATCTCTATATAACTGTGTCCTCTTTCCAACTGTCAGTGGTGATACTACTAACCTTCGCAATTGGGAAACCCTGAAATCATCTTTTAACTTTTCCTTCTCCCTCATCCTCAACATAATAGCTAGCTGTTGCTTCTGCAGAGATGAATTTTCTCCATTTTCGTGGCCTCATTCTAGTCTAAGGCCCTTCCACTTTATGCCTGAATCATCCCAACAGCGTCTAAACTGGAATCCCTTGATCCTTCCAGTTGCCCTGTACATTGATTTCAGTAAGTGGTCCAAATAATTACTTCCACCACGCCACATAGTTGAGACACTACAATGTAGGTTTGCATTTGCTAGATTTATCAGGTTCTCCACAATCAGGCACTACTCATCCTACCTAATTTTTTAACTCACTATTCTGTTACAATTAAGCTCTTCATGATTCTTCATGATTCCGTGCTACAATTAAGCTCTTCATGGGCCTATACTGTGCCCATTCCTACCTCCAATCTCATCTCAAAATATTTCCCCTTGCTGTATATGCCTTCTCCCTGACCAAAACTTGAAGGCCTAGCTCAAATGCCACTTGCTTCATGACAGCTTTCCCAATTGTGCTAGTCCACAGTGATCCCTTGCTTTGTTGAACTCCTACCACACTTAGTCAGTACCACAAGCCAGTACTTATTGGTTCTGACATTATTTCAAGTGTCATTTCCCCCTTTCCCTATGGTTATATTAAGAGTTTCGGCCAGGCGCAGTGGCTCACACCTGTAATCCCAGCACTTTGGTAGGCCGAGGCAGGCGGATCACGAGGTCAGGAGTTCGAGACCAGCCTGGCCAACATGGTAAAACCCTGTCTCTACTAAAAATACAAACATTAGCCAGGTGTGGTGGCGGGCACCTGTAATCCCAGCTACTCAGGAGGCTGAGGCAGGAGAATCACTTGAACACAGGAGGTAGTGGTTGCAGTGAGCTGAGATCACGCCGCTGCACTCCAGCCTAGGTGACACAGCAAGATTCCATCTTGACAGGGGAAAAAAAAGAGTTCTGGCTGGGTGCAGGGGCTCATGCACGTAATCGCAGTACTTAGGGAGGCTGAGGCAGGAAGATCCCTTGAGCTCAGGAGTTTGAGACCAGGCTAAGCAACATAGTGAGACCCTGTCTCTGCAAAAAAAATTTTAAAAATTAGCCAGGCATGGTGGCATGCACTTGTAGTCCCATCTGCTTGGGAGACTGAGGCAGGAGAATCACTTGATCCTGAGCCATGATTGTACCACTGGACCCCAGCCTGGGTGACAGACTGAGACCCTCGTTAAAGAAAAAAAAAAACCCTCAAAAGAGTTCTGAGGCAAGGGATTATTCCTATAAATGTCCCTCAGACCTCTTAACACAGTGGTATGCACATAGTGAACACTTAATGTTTGCTAATCAACCAATTCAACACAAACCTATTCCGGTTGCCTGCTTGATCTCTTCTAAACTGAACTCCTCTCCCTCATTAAACATTAGCAGCACCAGTGTTTGAAAAAGAGAGACCTGGAGTTCTTTTTTACCCTGTTGAAGAAATAAAAGTGTTTAGCCATCACTTTTTTAAAAACACATGAAAAATTAATCAAATCATCTCTTACAGGAAAAGCATTTTTCAATTAGTAGATTTAGAAACATGATTAGCATTATCCAGCAAAGCCACTTGACGTGGTAATACAGTATTTCAGTGTGGGGTTTAGGTATGACCCTACCTAAAACAGGGGGAAGGATTAGCTGACCTTTTAACAGTTTTTTTTAAGCCTTATAAATAGAATAAAGTAATGAAAATTAATCAGCCTTATGTGTCATTCTAGATCTTCATCACAAGCAGCAAGAAATCACTATTTCAAATGTATTTTTTATTTGTTTGGCTCAGATTAGTCATGAAAAGCTAAAGTTTTTTGAGATTAGATATTGCACACTGTTCCCCTTAACTCCCACTCTATTCGTAGCTCCCAGCAACAAAATTTCTGTCAAGAAGTGGCAGTGTTAGGCTGGGTGTAGTTGCTCATGCCTGTAATCCCAGCACTTTAGGAAGCGGAGGCAGGAAGATAGCTTGAGCCCATAAGTTTGAGGTTACAGTGAACTGTGATTGTGCCACTGTACTCCTGCCTGGGTGACAAGAGTGGGACCCTGTCTCTAAAAGTAAATAAATAAATAAAAATAGGAAGTGGCAGTGTAAAGTTTTCATCTACAGGTGAGGAAAGAGTAGGGGAAAAGTTCATTGCTTTTCGTTTTGCAGAAGGGCCAAATCAATTGTGGAAAGACCACACAGCTAAAATTACTTAAAAATACATAAAGCTATGACAAGCTCTCACTGTCGTGATGCGGATATCTAGGATACAATTATAAAACAATAGCTTAAACTGGCCAAACGCGGTGGCTCATGCCTATAATCCCAGCACTTTGGGAGGCTGAGGCAGGTGGATCACAAGGTCAAGAGATAGAGACCATCCTGGCCAACATGGTGAAACCCCGTCTCTACTAAAAATACAAAAAAATTAGCTGGGCATGGTGGCGCACGCCTGTAGTCCCAGCCACTCGGGAGGCTGAGGCAGGAGAATCACTTGAACCTGGGAGGCGGAGGTTGCGGTGAGCCAAGATAGCGCCACTGCACTCCACCCTGAGACAGAGTGAGACTCTGTCTGAAAAAAAAAAACCACAAAACAATAGCCTAACCTTTTAGTTAAGAAAGATGACCTAAATATTAAAGACAAAGATGAAAATTAAAAGTTTTGGGAACATCCACTTACCTCTTTAAATTCTGCTTTAAGCACACAGTGTCCTAGGGTTGACTGCCACTGAAGTTTCCTGCCACTATGTTTGCCTAGGTAAAATGTCTTGAAAATCTCCTGAAGTTTTACCATCTAAAGTAAATAAAATAAGGCTTTATTTAAGCTCTATACCCAATACCACATTTACCACTTTTTATACTTACCTCATGTGATATAATTTCTGGAAAATTTTAAGACTATATCCAGTAGGTCCACCAATCACTTTGATGAAAAATAATGATCTCCCAACCACCAAATCAAATGGGATTTATTAGGATTTATACCCTTTGCTCTATCTGAACCATTTAATCATCCACTCTTTTGAAACATTGACCTGCAGCAGCTTTTGTGCCTCTATACTATGCTGGTTCCTTTATCTCACTGTTGCTTCTGCACTGGTTTCCTTCACAGGTTCCTCTTTCTACCATCTGCCAAATGTGAGCCTTTTCTAAAGTTCTGCCTCTGCTGTTTTTTCTTCCTCTTTGAGACAGATCTACTCCCTGGGCCTTCATAACCATCTCCATGGAGGATTCTCAATATCTAGCTGTCTAGCCTTAATCCCTTTTATGGACTTCAGTCCTGGGCTAGACAGTTTCCCAGGAGTCAGGATAGATTTAATCAAGCACCCATCATTTAGCAATCCCACCTATGGGTGAAATATGTGCAAGAATTCTTAATAACTAGGTAGAATGAGGGGTATAATCTGTGAAGATGGAAGAAGAGCCAGGGAAATTGATCCTGAACCCAGAACTTTGGCATTATTAGCTAGGCTCTTAACTGGACTTAGAAGTACAAAAGTAAAATATTAAAGCAGTTGGTATTTGGTGTTGGTGTGTTTACTGACATTCACTTTTAAAAGTATCTATGCCAGGCCTGGTGACTCACACCTGTAATCCCAGCACTTTGGAAGGTGGAGGCAGGGGGGATCACTTGAGCCCAAGAGTTCAAGACCAGCCTGAGCAATACAGCGAGGCCCTGGGTCTCTATTTTTTTCTAAGTATCTTTTTTTAAATGACAAGCAAAATGGAAATGTTATGATTTCTATGCCTATAACTCAGGTTCTAAACAGTAACTCTTACCTCTGGTGGTAAATGAACTTCCATAGGCACATATGTTGGCCAATAGCCCATTGTCAGGATATTCACAGTTAATTCAATATTTCCCGGAACATTCTGATTCTGCATATACTGTAAGATCAAAACACACACTGAGATCTTAAAACTGCATACATTTCGTATCATAATAACCTATTTAAGAAGTTCCCCGTTATGAAATTATATGCAAACACTGACCATCCTTAAAATAAAAGGCAATTATTAAGAGGACTTTAAAAGAAGCCTACACAAAATGCATTAGGCAAGTACAGAGGTTAACATTTTGATACAAAGGCATACAAGGATCACATGACCTCATTACAGGCATTATCAACTTAAATAATTTCTCACATACAGCTGGGCTGTTACAGGATCTCTCCTCCACTCTTTTCCCCAATACCACCTGCAGTCCCCACCTTTGAATACCCCTACATGGCTTAAACATCTTGCAGCAATCCCCATTCCTCACCCCACCAGCCAGCCCAAGTCTCCAGTTTTTCGCTTGCTCCACTGCCTGTCTGCAGGGAGTGGCCTGGAGTAGGGAAGGAAAAAGAGGGGAAAAGGGCAAAGCAGATAAGCCCCATTCGGTAGCTACTATAGAATTCATAATCTTACTGACCCTGATTTTTTCTTAATTCTTTCACTTCCACTTCCCACCTTAGCAACATTGTGGGGTAAAGAAGTCACTACTAAAACCCCAAAAGAGGAAAATCTAACTTGCCATCACTATCACCTATGTTCTTAAACATTTCAAAACTACTTTCTACCTACATCTTCAAAACTGTGGATCTAGCTTTCTATCTCCAGTGTCCCCAAAGGCTTTATACAGCTACATTATCACTTCTCCTCTCTCCCCACTGCAAGCTCTGAACATGCAAATCACCAAATGATAAGACGCTGGGGAAAGCCCTGTTCCCACTATAGCTCTTCTTGTACTGACTTCAGTTCAATACGTTTTATTTTTATTTTTGTGTTACTCTGGGTGTTTGTTAAAAATAAATCCTAAAGTAGGTCAAATATACTTATATTTCACCAATGGTTTTTTTTCTACTGTGAATATCACCTCAGTTGCCATGAAGTAATTACAACAAACACGTTTCTATTTATCCTCTTCAGTACAAATCACAGCAAGCGGATAACTAAATATAACTAAGTTCGAGGAATTAAGTAAGAGTTTAACTCACTTTTACCTGTTTGAACTGAATCATGATGTCTTTAGAAAGTTCCATGTCTTTAAACATTCCTTCAAGTTTGCTGGTGAAAGCAGCTCCGCATTCTATTAAAGATGTTTGTACATGTATAATATTTTAAAGTGGTAAAAACAAAAGAGGTTTAAAAGTGGGAAACACGAAATACAAAACTTACTTTAGTATGATCTGTAACTTTCATAAGAATAAAAAGAAATCCTTACCCCAAAGTGTATGCCCCATTAATTCAGAGTCAAACTCTTTAATCCTGTAGTAACCTTATCTACTATTTAGGTATAAAATAAATGGGAAACTTTTATACAAATAATAAAACCAAGAACAATGCTTTATCTTAAAAAACACAACAGCTCTGGATATATGTACAATAAGTTGGAAACCTCAGGAGCTTGCTCAATTTATGTTTTCATCATATATACATAGACACGACTGACAAAAGAGGAAATCGATTGAAAGGGTAAGAAGCTAACATTCTCCTTCAGAAATCAAAGAAAAGGAACAGAAAGAATGAGAAACCTACCATGTTTAAGTTTGGACAGCATTGATTTTTCAGCATCTACAGACGCACTCTTCCCGACTAACAGGCGCTTGGCTAAATCTTTCTTATAGAAGGCCTCAAAAACATCCTTGCCTATGTAAAAAAAAAAAAAAAAAAAAAAAAGCAAAATTTATAATATTCCAATAAAAAGTTCTGACAAAATTGCTTCAAAGTGCTTTAATAAAGCACACCATTATTCCAAGTTATTTTACTTTATACATTTTATCCAAGTTTGTTAAATGCAAGAAGCAGTAGAGATCCATTTTTGTGCCAGATATTTCAAAGTCTTTATTGTAAAACTTTTTTGCATGGGAACTGTCTTGACTGCATTAACTTTTCTTCAGAAAAGCTTTTGTGGACTGGTAGCTTTGGTGCCAATATTGAAGAGATTAAGCCAAGTAGCAAAAATCAAGGCACTTAATACTAGAAGAGTCAAAGCATAGGACAATCAGGTAACATTCCTCATGTATCCCCCCAGTGAATTAAAAACAATTTTAAATCTGTAATTCCCAAATAAATATTCCCTCCAGGTTGAATATACTTGCTAGCTTCTCTGTTGAGTGCTATTTTTTTTTTTTTTTTTGAGATGGAGTCTTGCTCTGTTGCCCAGGCTGGAGTGCAGTGGTGTGATCTTGGCTCACTGCAAGCTCTGCCTCCTGGGTTCACACCATTCTCCTGCCTCAGCCTCCCGAGTAGCTGGGACTACAGGCACCTACCACCATGCCTGGCTAATTTTTTGTATTTTTAGTAGAGACGGGGTATCACCGTGTTAGCCACGATGGTCTCGATCTCTTGACTTCGTGATCCGCCTGCCTTGGCCTCCCAAAGTGCTGGGATTACAGGCGTGAGCCACCGCGCCTGGCGTTGAGTGCTATTTTAAAAGAAAAGTATTAAAACATTAGTAAATACTTACCATAGATAAATCTAAATATGATCATAATTTTATCCAACATTTTCTCAAGTTCTTCATCTGTAGCTTCTTTGTTGCCTGCACGAAGTTTTGAATCTACATACTTAGCTAAAATGGGGAAAAAGTTTGTTGTTTAATAACCAGGGGAATACATGAGGTACTGGGCACTATATATACCCAAAGAGGAGTATGATACACTGAGTTTTTCAATATTTCAGACATTTATATGCATTTTTTAAAGTCTCCAAAGTCAGGGAGATCAAGTGTTCAATGCCATAGAGCTAATAACATCAGGGCCTGAACATAAACCCAAGTGTTCTGACTCTAGATCAAATGCACTTTCCACTATACTGATGTTTATGAAAATAGGATCGGGATATCCCGTGGGGGAGGTCTCATGTAGCCCTGTGGGGGCATAATCAAAGCCACGGAAAGACATGGGGAATCTTCTGGAGTGTCCATTTTATAGGAATAGTGAGCAATCTTAAACATTACTTTTCTATTAAAATAAACCAGATACATCACAGAGTAGAAGGTAAAATTTGCTACATGTTTAAGGATAAATAGTAGATAGGTTGCAACAAAATTTCATCCTTTTGGCAGAGGACCCTAGACCTTCTCAGGTTATCTCCTCCTCTGACACTAAGGGTACTTGGGTGGAAAAACCTGAGAAGCACTGTAGTATATATCACATCCTTATGCTAAATGGGCCCAGATTATTAGGTTTATTTTTGCCCTGGACTTTTTCCTTTTTCACTGACAACTGTAATTTCATGCTGCCCTTTCTTGTAGTTTGAAATAACACCCTGCCTCATTTCTAAATCGCTTTAGGCTTGGAAAACAGATAAACTTATTATCAATAAAGGTAAATAGGGTCCAACATACTGTCTTTCAAAGAAAGCACATTATGTTTTGACATGTGGGCTTTCAGTATTTACATCCAGGTTTTTAGAAACACTTTTCAAACTTGATATACCAGCTAAGCAACCTCAAAGAAATGAGGAATTAGTAATACTACAACTGGGTAAAAATTTCAGATTGACATTTTATGACTCAAAGAACATCATTAAACAACTGGAAAAAGGACTGGAAAACATACCTATAAGTTCAGCCGGTTTATTTGGTCTTTTGTTAATGAACGTTTCAAATGCTTCTTTCATGGCATTGATAAATTTCTCATTCTTCAGAAAGCAGATATCAATTATATGGTCAACCTTATCTTTAAAATCCAGCAATTCTTGAACCATGGTTTTATCTTTTTCAGGATTAATTACAATAGTGCTGCCAAATGCCTAAAATGAAAAAATACACTTTTTACTGGAATCGAATTGTCTAAAATGAAAACAATCCCCAAATCATATTTAAGTGGCATATATATTTAAAGATCTTTAAAAAGTAAAATAAAGCTATTTTTAAGATGGAATCTTGCTATGCTGCCCAGGCTGGTCTCAAACTCCTGGGCTCAAAGGATCCTCCTGCCTCAGCCTCCCAAGTAGCTGGGGTTACAGGCATGCACCACTGCACCTGGCAAAATAAAGCTGATGGTGAAATGAGGACAAAAAAATAAAGTGCTAAAATATCCACACTGTTAACCACTCATCTATAATCACAAAAATAGTAAGCAATGATCACTGGGCATATGATATCATAACAGGGTATTATTAGAAGCTTCTGGGATCTTTTCCTTATTTTTAAAGATGTCAGCTTTCAATTTCCTTAAAATGGCAATCTGGCTTTAGTGTAAGATTGAAGAAAGGAAAGAAATTTGGGGTTCAAAGTCTTCTTTTTCTACATTCACTGCTTTAAGTGGTAGAGACAGAAATCATGTCAGACATAAATCAAGTTTTACAGCTGATATGCCACATAGCTACCATTCTCAGGTTGACCTTCTCAAAATTCCCATTACTTTTTAAAACAAATTTAAAATTCCCTTCAAAGAATTGGATCAAGGCCAGGTGTGGTGGCTCACACCTGTAATCCCAGCACTTTGGGAGGCTGAGGCGGGTGGACCATTTGAGTTCAGGAGTTCAAGACCAGCTTGACCAACATGCTGAAACCCCATCTCTACTAAAAGTACAAAATTAGCCGGGCATGGTGGTGCATGCCTGTAATCCTAGCTACTTGGGAGACTGAGGCAGGAGAATCGCTTGAACCTGGAAGGCAGAGGTTGCAGTGAGCCGAGATTGCGCCACTGCACTCCAGCCTGGGTGACAAGAGCAAAACTCTGTCTCAAAAAAAAAAAAAAAAATGGATCAAACAAGAAATGCTTGCCAATATGCACTCTCGATGTGTAGATAAGCTGTAAGAGGGAAAAATCACAGGTAAATCGTTAATACCTTGATATATTCGATCCACTGCTGCAAAAGAACCTGAACTCCACCTCGAACTCTACTGAAGAGCTGATACAGAAGAGACAAATCTTGAATTCGGTTTTCATCAAGGAGGTTATTTAAACCTGTATTTTAAAACATTTTGGCATTAAAATATAGTGAACAAAAAAGTGAACAAGATTATCAGACATTTTAATAAAATTTGAGTTATAATCATTATTGTGATACTGGTTTGAACTATGACTAGTCTGTATGTGAGTTCTAAGATTTCCTTTGAATTAAACCCAATCATCTTTCTGGGTAAAAACTAAATATAGAGACTTTAGTCACTATAAAAATAAAAACAGGCCAGGCACGGTGGCTCATACCTGTAATCCCAGCACTTTGGGAAGCCAAGGCAGGAGGATCGATTGAGCCCAGGAGGTCAAGACCAGCCTGGGCACAATAGTAAGACCTCCCCCCACCTGTCTATTTTAATATAAAAAGTTAAAAAAATTAAAAAGAAAAAGAAAAATGGTTAACTCCATAATGGTTTGTGCCATTCAGCATGATAGAGGCAAAAACAAACTTATAAAAACTGGTTTACATAAATATACATTATAAATACCTCATATATGTAGTAGCCATATTATGTACATAGTTATATTTCAGAATATTAGATATGGCCTGTGATATATCAAAAGCCATGCATAAATTAAGTCAAATTTAAATGAGGCTCTAATAAATATTTGATTTTCAGGATGAAATAACAGTATAACTGCCTTAAATTTCTAAATATATAAATTTTTATACCAAAGAAAATATTGTTGAAGAGAAAGGTAAAGTTTTTACCTATTTGTGGCATTCTCAAAGTAAAATGCAGGGTATACTCCAAATTCACTTTGGATTAGAAGTGCTTGGTTTGACATGCCATTAACAATAACAAAAAACCCTCACCACTTTAGTGTAAAAAGGAATACCTTTCCTTACTGAAAGCTAACATATTAAGTCAAGAATTTCCCACTTTTTTTCTTTTCTTTTATTTAAAGAGACGAGAGTCTCACTATGTTGCCCAGGCTGACCTCAAACTCCTGGGCTGAAGCAATCCTCCTGCCTCAGCCTCCCAAGTAGTTGATACTACAGGCACATATCAACCACTGTTTTTTTATTGGTATTTGTGGATCCCTCTCTTCTAGTTCCTGTATTTTCAGATAAGAAAACTGGCACCTTCAGGAAGTTTACTGTGATTAATAAGGATTGTGTCCATCCTCAGAAATGCAGCCACATGCTGTCAAACTTTTAAAAGGGCAACATCTTTAAAAATTCCCTACTAGTTTGCCACTACCATTTAAAAAGCAATCTCTTATTTACAAATTGCCAATTACCTTTCTGAAGAATTGCTGTTAAGTGTTCACCTAGAAGTTGTTTTTCTACAGTAGCAATTAATGACTTCCTACGAGGAAAAAAAGTTAGCATTATTGATGTTTGACTTCCAGAAAATGTAAAGCCTCTCCTGAAGTGGGGGGGAATCAAATAGCTCATTTTATGTTAATTTCAAGATTCCTATCCTATGTATAAATTTATTGGTGCTCAGAGTTACTATACTTTACACCTAAAAGAAAAAAACATAAAGGAATTGACAGGCAAAAATTTTTTTTTTTTTTTTTTTTTTTTTTTTTTTTGAGGCGGAGTCTCGCTCTGTAGCCCCGGCTGGAGTGCAGTGGCCGGATCTCAGCTCACTGCAAGCTCCGCCTCCCAGGTTTATGCCATTCTCCTGCCTCAGCCTCCCGAGTAGCTGGGACTACAGGCGCCCGCCACCTCGCCCGGCTAGTTTTTTGTATTTTTTAGTAAAGACGGGGTTTCACGGTGTTCGCCAGGATGGTCTCGATCTCCTGACCTCGTGATCCACCCGTCTCGGCCTCCCAAAGTGCTGGGATTACAGGCTTGAGCCACCGCGCCCGGCCTCAAAAATTTTTAAAAACCACTGCATATTTTAGAATTTGGTTTACATCATGAAATAAATATCTCCAAGACCTTGTTGTAGTTGGTTTTTTCCAAGTTTTGCTACTTTTATTAGGAAGGTAAAGAAATACTACATACAGAAGCCCCCCGACTGACAATATTAACACTTAGGAAAGCACAAAAATGGGGGGATCCACTGAATTTTAATTGGCCTGAAGAGTTTAAAGATCACATCAGCCTCTAATATTATTTCTAAATTACATTCTAAACACACACACACACACACACACACACACACACACCCACCCACCCACCCCTAATCGAATCCTTGGATGAAAACTAATTAATTAGGGAAAAGAATAACTTCAAGTTTATATTATGAAAACAACTGTTAACACTTCAAATCACACCTGAAAACAGTTACTAACATGTTTAGGATGGCTAAAGTGCTGCAAGTGATTTAACGACAGTTTAAGACTATTAAATTCAGCATGTAATACTTACTGGGTGGTCTGATCTAAGTAAGTAATAAGTCTGTCTGCTTCTTCTTCAAGACGTTTGTTAACATGATGTAGATATTCAGGAACCTACAAAGATAGTTTTTTATATTATTGTTTTCCTCCCCATAAATCACTCAGAAAATGTCAAGTCCAAAAGATCCTGGAAGCGGCCCTGTCAAATGTGACAGGGTAGAATCATATGTAAAAATTATAGGTAGAGTTTATGATCCAGAATTCTGGCCTTTAAGAAGAGAGAAAAGAAAGGAGCACCTAAGTGAGAGAAGAGCATCACAATGTTGGGAAGATAAATGCAAAGGGAAGCTTATATTCTACAAAGTAAGGTCTATTGTGAGAGACAGTGAGAATGTATTAGTCATGATTTTTAAATACCTCTCTTTCTTGCATT
This sequence comes from Macaca thibetana thibetana, assembly GCF_024542745.1. Lineage (NCBI taxonomy): Eukaryota > Metazoa > Chordata > Mammalia > Primates > Cercopithecidae > Macaca > Macaca thibetana. The sequence goes on from NC_065598.1 coordinate 115,591,655, forward strand.
AATTTTTGGCCTTCAGCTGCATAGAGCCGGTTAGTTTCTTCCAAAAATCGTTGTTCAAAAGAATCTTGATAAATCTGGGAGGGGCAACAAAATGAAGGAGATCATTTATTTAGTAAATATTTACTAAATATTCTCTATGTCTATGTAAACAGCATTATGAATTTGGTTTTTAAACATCAAGCTAGGATCCTTTTGTAGTTTAGAAGCATGATGATTGGGTTTTTATGCTCATGTATGAGATGTGCTTCCTTCAGACATTGTTATGACATCAGCACATCACCTGTCTGACATCGGGAAAAAAAAACTAGGAAAAGCAATCAGCTCTGTATAGTATGTGTCGTAGTTAACTTACTTGCAAATCAGACAGCATGCTTAAAAGGCTTCGAAGTAAACTTCTATCAATTGCTTCACCATTCCTTTCCCTCTCAATCAAGAGAAGAATGCCATCAATTGTCTTATTCTGGACTTTCTGATCACTTATAATATGAGCCCTAAATAACTCCAGTCCCATGTCCCTAAAATAAAAAACACATATAACCTAAATTAATTGACAATACCACTTCTGAAGAGGTTTGCTTTACTTCTTACCACATGTTCCCATGCTAATTAGGGCTCCAGGGCTTTGAAGCAGCAATTGTCAAATAATAAAATCCACACATTTAATTCTGAATAACATTATTACATTAAAGCACATAGGAAACTCATTTTGTCTTTACTGAGAATTGAAGCTAAATTCCTATTTTCCTCCATAACTAAGTTTTGTTGTATTATTTCTTTTTGTGGATTTCTTCCTTGCTCAAATCAAGAGACAAAATTAGTTCAAAGATATAAAACAGTTTTCACTGTACTGGTATTGAAAGCTTATTTGGTTATTTATTAACTGATTTCAATACTCAAGAATCAGTGAATTCTGATCACTGCTGTAGGCAGATGATAGGTACATGATAGGGGGAAAAGTTCATGATACTATTCTATTTTCGTGTACACATACTTTTCCATAATGTTAAATGAGTGAACTCTTGATGATCAGCAGCAAAATGAATCACAATCATAGACATTCCAGAGCAAACTTTAGTCCTCTTGGCTAACAAAAAACTTCTTCATAAATTAATATATGCCCAGGGAATGTTAGCTATCTTCAATATTAGCATAGGCAACATATTATTAGGAAGATAAAACCGTTACAAAGGAAAGTCTAGAAGCCAAATGTGAATTTTTAGAATATTCACAGTATAGCTTATACTCTTTCATTAGTGTAATTAAGATTTGAGTATGATTTGGAACAATCTTTTCATGTTTTTCTGGCATCCTTACCAAATGGAGGGTAGCATTGAATTCTGAAGAACGTAAGTTCTATCCAGAAACAAAAAAATGCTCCTGATCATGATCTGCCAATGAAAAAAAAAAAAAAAGAAATCAAACAAGTTTTGTATGTTGTGAAGCTGAAATATTTGCTTTCAATAAGAATAAAACTGAAGGGTTCGTCTGTATATATATTAGATTACTAGGATCAAACATGCAGATAAACACATCTATCTAAGAATATGCCCATATCATTTTTATTATTCAACAGTCTTAATCCTTGTTGTGTTTTCTAGAAAAGACACTTAAAATGGCCCTCTGACTTCCTTACTACTTGAGAAATAACTGAAAATAATAACGGGGAATCAAGCGGACACTCATATAATTTTTCCTGAGACACAGTGCTAGGTAATGAAGCTGCCTTACATTGCATATGTGAGGGTTTATTTTGGCAGGGGGTGGGGCTGGGGTGGGGGGTGATGGATTTTAAGATTTTAATCTGTAGAATATAAGGTATAAACCAGATTAAGAAAAATGGAAAAGGTTGTCATCTGAATAAAACACAGGACCATCAGGCACCTTCACAGGTAATCAAATAGTGGACAGGATAACCATCAAGAGAGAAAAAAAATAAGAGTGACAGACAAAATGTAGCTTTTTAATGAATGAGATAAATACATTTTTGGTAAGTGTGACAAAAATAAAGATGAACCTAAGGTACAAGTCATTCTGAAATGCAGGTTTACCTGTAACCTGTGGTTTTAAAATAGAAAACTCAACCAAAACTAGTTTCCAATTCAGAAAAGGAACAGATATTGAAGCAATCTCCCTATTGCTAAGTTTTAAAAACTAACATTCCTGTATTTGAAGAAATGTTTTTAACTATTAATACAATGTTTAGCTGTAATACAATACTTTTTCCAGCTTACCATTTGTCTGCAATGGTTTTGCCAGCATCTATCAATCTTCTTTAAAAAGAGAACACTATCCAATGAATCCCTGAAACATATGTTAAGGATATTTTAAGGCATTTGGTACAAGTCATATGTGCCATGTGACAGACAGCACATTAGTCTTAAATATGAATACTTTGTATACTAAATGAAACTAAATGGCACTTGATTATGCACCAAAGTGCTATTTCCTAATTTGTAAAAAAAAAAAAAAAAAAAAGAAAAACATAGTTTATAATAAAAAACACCTTTAAAAACAAGTCTTAGACAGAACTGAACATCATGTTTTCAGTTTACGATTTCCCTTAGGAGATTATTTTTCCTCAAGTGGAAATCTGTTAGGGCAAAAAGGGTAAAGACGTAAGGACATCTTATTTACATGAATACCACATGTAATTAAGGCTGAAAAGTCAAAATGTATTTTTTTTCTTGAGAAACACAAGGCACAAAAAAATGACAAATCTACAAAATACAGGCATTCTACTTCAAGCTGGGTTAAACAGTGAGGGGTAGGGGACAGAAAGGAAGACAAAACTATTTACGATTTTTTGTTTTAAAAAGGATATTCTCTGAATTGATGAATCTGTGCTTTGATGTGATCTTCACAGATCTGTCTCAGCTGTTTGTACAAGTTTGCAGAAATCTTGTAAGAACAGAGATTTTCTACAGCCTGCAAGGTTAAACACATATTTTCTTAAGGAGAGGATGAAGGATTTCTCAACTATTTACATCAGATTCTTATTAATTTGATATTTCTACCACACCAGCTTATTAAAAAGGGTTATTCATCCGCTTAAGACACAAGGTAAAACAACAAAATATATCAACGTGGGTGGCAAACTTTCTCATAACCAATGCACTGTATCAGAAAAGAACAAATTACAGGTTGAGCATCTTTAATCTAAAAATCTGAAACCCAAAACGCTCAAAAATCTGAAGCTTTTTGAGTGCCAACATGCCACTCAAAGAAAATCCTACTTGGGCTGGGTGCAGTGGTTCATGCCTGTAATCCCAACATTTGGGGGGCCAAGGTGAGAGGACTGCTTGATGCCAGGACTTCAAGAACAGCCTAGGCAACTATGATGGTTAATACTGAGTGTTAACTTGATTGGATTGAAGGATACAAAGTATTGATCCCGGGTGTGTCTGTGAGGGTGTTGCCAAAAGAGATTAACATTTGAGTCAGTAGGCTAGGGAAGGCAGATCCACCCTTAACCTGGTGGGCACAATCTAATCAGCTTCTAGTGAACATAGAGGCCAAAAAACGTGAAAAGGAGAGAAGGGCCTAGCCTCCCAGCCTACATCTTTCTCTCGTGCTGGGCGCTTCTTGCCCTCAAACATCGGACTCCAAGTTCTTCAGTTCTGGGAATCAAACTGGCTCTCCTTACTCCTCAGCTTGCAGACAGCCTATTGTGGGACCCTGTGATCATGTAAGTTAACACTTAATAAACTCCCCTTTATATATCTCCTACTAGTTCTGTAGTTCTGTCCCTCTAAGAAAACCCTGACTAATACAGAAACAAAGCAAGACCCCATCTCTACAAAAAATTTAAAAATTAGCTGGGCCCAGTGGTGTGCACCTGTAGTCCCGGCTATTCAGGAGGCTGAGGCAGGAGGATCACTTGAGCTCAGGAGTTCAAGGTTGCAGTGAACCATGATTATGCTACCGCACTCCAGCCTGGGGACAAAGTGAGACCTTGTCTCAAAAATAAAAAAGCTGTCTTGTTGTTTAAAATGTTAATCATTTTCACAAGCAGAGCTTCATTTTGGGTTTAAAAAAGAATTTCACCTATTGTTTATGTATCAGATGGGTCAGGCAGTCCTACTACAATTGAACTAAAATTTACTTAAACGTTCTTGGGGCCGGGCGCGGTGGCTCAAGCCTGTAATCCCAGCACTTTGGGAGGCCGAGACGGGCGGATCACGAGGTCAGGAGATCGAGACCATCCTGGCTAACATGGTGAAACCCCGTCTCTACTAAAAAATACAAAAAACTAGCCGGGCGAGGTGGCGGGCGCCTGTAGTCCCAGCTACTCGGGAAGCTGAGGCAGGAGAATGGCGTGAACCCGGGAGGCGGAGCTTGCAGTGAGCTGAGATCCGGCCACTGCACTCCAGCCTGGGCGGCAGAGCGAGACTCCGTCTCAAAAAAAAAAAAAAAAAAAAAACGTTCTTGGGTTCTCCTGAACAGAACAAAGCAGAAATTATTGCTAGCAGTATGATAATGAGTATGATATAATACCAAGGAATTTTCTCCAACATTTTAGCTTAATAATAGTTAAATATAGATTTTAAAATTTGTGGCCAGGCGCAATGGCTCACGCCTGTAACCCCAGCAGTTTGGGGGGCTGAGGCGGGCGGATCACTTGAGGTCAGGAGTTCAAAATCAGCCTGGCCAACATAGTGAAACCCCACCTCCGCTAAAAATACAAAAATTAGCCGGGCATGGTGGCGCACGCCTGTAATCCCAGCTACTCAGGAGGCTGAGGCAGGAGAATCGCTTGAACCCAGGAGGTGGAGGGTGCAGTGAGCCGAGATCGCACCACTGCACTCCAGCCTGGGCGACAGAGAGAGACTCCATCTCAAAAAGGAATAAAAAATAAAATAAATAAAATTTGTACAACTGAATTAACACCAATTACAAAAGAAATGATGGCATTTTTACTTCACTGTAATAACTGGTCTTCTTTTATACTCAGATTCCAGAAGGATGACCTTCAGATTTCAGTAAGTTTCCTGTTACGCGTATATAAAAGACTTTCAAATGTAAAACAACGGGCATGGTAAAACTCTTTGGGAAAACTCTGATATAATCTATAATTCTGAGTGGTAATGACTTAAATATAACACCAAGATTCCTTTCTCACCACAACAGAAGAAAAAAAATTCCATTAAAATGGACTCTAGGGGGGCATCCAAGTTCTGTGGGTTGGAGTGGAATTTTAAAAATACGTAGTTAGAAGTCACATTCCCAATATGCAGGTCCAGTAAATAAATTAGCAAATGAAAAGAAAGTTTGGCAGAGCGTGGTGGCTCATGCCTGTAATCCCAGCACTTTGGGAGGCTGAGGCAGGCAGATCATGAGGTCAGGAGTTCAAGACCCAGTCTGACCAACATAGAGTGATAGATACCCCAACTCTACTAAAAATACAAAAATTAGCCGGGTGTGGTGGTGTGCACCAGCTACTCGGGAGGCTGAGGCAGGAGAATCACATGAACCCGGGAGATGGAGGTTGCAGTGAGCCGAGATCATGCCATTGAATTCCAGCCCAGGTGACAGTGCGAGACTCTGTCTCAAAAAGAGAAGGGAAGAGAAGAGAAGAGAAGAGAAGAGAAGAGAACTTAAAGGAAACCTCTTACACCACAAGAGACAAGTCACCACACCTCATCAGGAAACAGCAGGTCAATTAGATTGAGCAGCTATGGAGGAATAAGAAAGCTGAGACCCTGCTGGCCTGCCCACTTTTCATGTGACCTGAGGCTAGGCCACAGATGCTTAAGGGAATTTATGTTTATTTCATGTGCCTCTCTGTTCACACAGGTCCTTTGTGGACTGTCCCCTTTTCACCTTTAGTATTCCTCTCATTGCATCTCACCGTTCCTTTTGAATGAATGACTGTTTTCTCAGCATTTCTTATCTCTCTGCTTAGATTCCGTCATAGGACTTAGTGCGTACTTCATCTTTCCACATCGCCCACTTCCAGTACTTCTCTAAGTCCTATTTATCCCATTTCCTTCTGCTATGTTCCCTTCTCACATAAAACAGTTCTCGGCACATCTACTTATCTTCTCACACAAGATACCACATTCCCTTACTACTCAATTAGGTCCCACTTCTTCCAATAAGTTCTTCTTAATTGACTCAGCTACCAGTGACTCACATGGCACTCGCACCCATCATACCACACTCACTTAGTCACTGAGTCAACACTATGCATCTCCCAACCACTGGATACTTCTTACACAAAACTACTTATCTTTTTATGTGTATATCTTGTCTCTCTGACTCCTTAATGACAGAAAGACATTGTGTGGTCATCTCTATCTATAAGTTTCTTTAATACTTTTTGAGCTTTGAACCAAGTGAATACATTAAGTATTCAAAAAAACTCTAGCAATGTGTCCTGTACATAGAAAGGGCTTCTAGTATGAGAAAAATTGCCAGAAAACATGTAATTACAATTGAGTGTGCTAGATGCTATGATGAGGATAAGCAGAGAGATGAGGCCCCCTAACCCAGCATTTAAGGGAGGGCAAGTCAGAAAAGCCTTCCTGGGAAGAGGTAAAGGGACAGAGTCCCAAAGACCTACAGGGAAACAGATAAAAAGTTAGTGGAAATAGTGAGAAATCGAAAATTAAGCTGGGCTTTACAGTACACAGTCTCACCTGTGTTTAGCTGGAGGGTGGTTTAAGAATTTTAAGGCAAGAAAGGCAGGAGCATCTAAGGTGAGTTTTGAGGTCAAGTTCGAAGGCAACATTCTGTTTTTCTAATTTAGCCTTGACTGCTTAACCTATAGACCAGATCTAGTCATTTTCCTTCCTCAACAACCTTCCATCAAGCATTTCCTGTACTGTGATGGAGCAATCCCATAATAGGTATAAACAAACAAACAAAAAAACAGAACTATGTGGTACATGGTCTGCTATCATTTATGTAAAAAAGGGACAAAATAAAAACATACACAGCCTTTTTACGTATATAAAACATCTCTGGAAAGATACCCAAAAAACTAATATCTGTCACAAAGAGAACTAACTAACTGGGGGACTGGAGGATGGGGTGAAAGCGAGACTTTTCACTACATGCTCTGCAATACTTTTGGGGCTTTGAACCAGAGAAATATATTAGGTATTCAAAAAACTTAAATACTTGCCTTCCCCAATAAAAGCCTTTCTAACTTCCCCACCACCACACTTTTTAGCATGGCGTTCAAGGCCAATCTTGCCATTTTCATCTCATGTCTGATTATAACTTTTTTTTAGATGGAGTCTTGCTCTGTTGCCCAGGTTGAAGTGCAATCTTGGGTCACTGCAACCTCTGCCTTCCGGGTTCAAGTGGTTCTCCTACTTCAGCCTCCCAAGTAGCTGGGATTACAGGCATGCGCTGCCACACTCAGCCAGGTTTTTTTGTATTTTTAGTAGAGCTGGGATTTCACCATGTTGGCCAGGCTAGTCTCGAACTCCTGACTTCAAGTGAACTGCCCACCTCATCCTCCCAAAGTGCTGGATTACATGCATGAGCCACCTTGGCCACCCCTGATTATAACCTTTCACACCCTTTGATCCAAGTACTCCACTTTTCTCACTTTTGGGCAAGATTTGGAGTGGTGTCTCTAAAATGGTGGCTTCCAAAATGTTTTGACCCAAAGCCACAGTAGGAAATCTAATGTCACAATCTATCATACATAAATTTATGTAACTAAAATAAAATCTTCACAAACCTACACATCATTACTCTATGTGACACATTCTGATATTTGCTATTTCGTTTCTTTTTAAAAAACGCTGGTCACAAACAATCTAATTTCATGAACCCATTAGAACATAAGTACCTTAGGGTAGGTACTTATGCTCTCTTGCTAGTACTAAGTGCTTTCCATAACCCCAAGGTATCAGTCCAGTTTTGGACACAGTAAGCAGTCATGGATTGAACAAGGAATGACTGTTTACTAAGTACTCTTCATCCTATTACATGCTGGGATGGAAACAGGAATAAGGAGGTGTTTGAGATAAGCTCTATTTTACTCTAGATCTTTGAAATGTACTTTTAGAAATATATTATTTTAAATATTATGTATTTATTATTTATGTATTTTTACATATTATGCATTATGTATTTATTATTTAAATATTATGTATTTATATATTTTTACATATTATGCATTACATATTTATTATTTACACTAATAAAACACTTTGGGAATCTCTAGAAGTAACAACTATTTGTAATAAACAGATTCTAGATAACTTTACAAGGTTTTTTTTTTTGTTTCTTTTTTTTTGAAACCTGACTCGCTCTGTCACCTGGGCTGCATTGCAATGGTGAGATCTCGGCTCACTGCAACCTCTGCCTCCTGGGTTCAAGTGATTCTTGTGCCTTAACCTCCCCAGTAGCTCAGATTGCAGGCACGTGCCACCACACCCGGCTGAATTTTGTATTTTTGGTAGAGACTGGGTTTCACCATGTTGGCCAGGCTGGTCTTGAACTCCTGACCTCAGGTGATCCGCCCACCTTGGCCTCCCAAAGTGTTGGGATTTCAGGCGCGAGCCACCGCACCCAGCCTTACAAGTCTTTTTAATAAAACTATCTTTTTACTTAAGCTCCCACTAATTACCAGTAAATATGCCGCCTTAAATCCTTTGAAGGTACTTAGGTATAAAATACAGACATTCTAGCAAGCTTCTAACCCTCATTCTTCCAAATCCCAGCCCTTCCCCTCCAAAATCCACAGGATACATAAAAAAATGTGTCTTTCTTCACAAGGATGAGCTAAAAAAAAAGTGTCTGAAAAAAAACACACTCCAAAAATATATATAAACATGTAGCAAATGACATATGCAAATATTTACTGAACAACAGACAATAAAAAAGATACTGAATTTCCGCCAGGGTGTTGAACTCTGGTCACTGGTCTAAGGAGTGGAGTCTTATTTTTCAAGCTATGTTTACAGATAGTAATTAAAGTACATAACAAAAATTCAACAACTGATATAGCAATAGGATCTACATTATCTCTCTTTTTATGTCAAATAAAAATGGCTAAGATACTCTAAATATTCAAAAACTAAGAATCTGTTTAAAGGAAACCAACTATACAATGAAACCTAAACTCCTTTTCTTTTTACTTCCAGTAAACAGGGCTTAAATAAGACTGAAAAATTATCAAGGACAAAGAATTTATAAGTGCACATTTTAAAATTTTTTAGTATTTAATAATCTACTGTATATTTCAAAATAACTTAAAGAGTAGAATTTTAGTTGTACATTTTAAAAAACAGCAACAATAGTACTGATTAACGATTCAGTAAAAAGAGAAATACATAATGCATAATAGAGTAAGCTTTAAGACACCAACAGGGTGACAAAAGTTACATAGAATCCAACTGCTAGTCATCAACAATGCTAAGAATCTAACTGCTTTCTTATAATCACTGACTGCTTAAGCAACCAGATTTTACAATGGATAATCTATACTATTTGATTCTAGTCCTGTGGTCATTTACTCTATAAGTGAATCATTAATAAAGGTTCATCATTTAAGGTTTATTTCACAAACAGATAACTACAGTTCCCATTAATAATAAATAAAATTATTTTCATCAGAATTGAAGTATGAACTAGGCTTGACTTTAAAAATAGCTAGAGATTTATAGGAAAGATAAACGTTATACACTCCTGTACAAACTTCCAGCATCTCCAAAAAAGGTAGCTGATCTTAAACACTGTACTAGGCCAGGCATGGTGGCTCATGCCTGTAAGCCGGGCACTTTGGGAGGCCAAAGCAGGATGACTGCTTGAGGCCAGGAGTTCGAGAACAGCCTAGGCAACATAGCAAGACCCCCATATCTCTATTTAAAACAAAACAAAACAAAACAAAACACTGCGACTACTCACACAAAAGTTGAGAACATGAGCTCATAATAGGATTATAAAAATAATCCTATTTAAAATATTACTTATTAATAGTAAAAAACTCACCAAAACCAAAATTCCAACTGTACGATACCACATGTGAAAACAGGACACATTCTTTGTAAGTGTAGAGGGACACTGTTCCTAGAGAGTTCCTGTCTTTTTCTATTATGTTTTTCAATTTCGCTAATGGTGTCTACTGAAGCACATTTGGAATGTAATCTATTTATCAGCCAGCTGCTCTGGCCCAGTGTAGATTTAGAATTTAAAATCATGTGGCTTCAGAGCTCTAAAATAAAATGTAATTTTAAAATAAAGATTTCTTTTCTAAAGACTCAAATATTTACTAGCACTGATGACACATACCAATGCATAGCCGGGACTGTGATAATTACTTTTTTGCGATATTTCATTTACGTCTAAAAAACCTTGCCATATAAGTAGCCATTAGTCTCACCATCTTATAAATGAGGAAACCAAGACTTAGAGAAGTAACTCGCCCAAAGTTATATGACAAGTGACAGATTTGTAACCTAAGGCAGGCTGAACAGCTCAAAAGTCAGTGCATTTAATCAGTCTTACTTGTAGTCAATCAAAAACAAGCCCGCAAACAAACAGAACAGTCAAATGAAAACATATAATCACTGCCTCACACCCACAGGATCTCAAGGTTGTCAAGGAAAGATAATTTTAAAACTCAGGTCCAATTCTAATTTAAAATTACTTTAAAAAGACAATGTTTGCTTACTGCAAGTGTACTTAGAACAGCATGTTCTTTTATAGAAATTAAAAACTTAGTAGGCAGTACATGCAACCCACACTAGGGACTTCCATACTTAAAGATTTAAAGCAAAATGTTTTTTCTTGCAGAAGTAAGTTCTAAGTAGATATATGCCAGTAAGTGTTTACTTCAGAGAAAGAGAGTAGGACACGGGTTTGGAGAACTTTTGTATAACTACATATTTCCACATTATTTCGATTTTAGAAGAGAAGAGTACTTTTTCTTATTTTTTTATTTCCCACTCAGGTAGATTGACAGAGTACTTCTAATTACATTTCAATGAGTTAAAATCAAACAAGCACCTGAAGTCCAGATTATATGAAATAGCTTTACCTCCTTTATCCTCCTTTTTGAACTTGAACATCTCAAAATAATCTTTCTGAGAACAATCCAAAGGAACATTTATAAAATTAAGGTCAAAAACAGTAAAAGAGCTAAAAACCAATGCTTTTGAATTCATTATAGCAAAAGCAGTAAGGTATTATGAAAAATGCAAACAGTGAAGTTATAAGACTTGTGACTAGGCTAAAAGAAATGCAACTGAACAACAGCAGGTAAAACAAAGTACAAGAAAACAAAAACAAAAGATGCAAGCTCTATGCTCTTGAAACGAAAAGATTTAACAGAATCAATATATCAGGAAAAATATTTTCAAAGCAAAAGCTCTGGAAAAATATTCAAGGTAAAGTAAATAGGGTTCATTAACAACTACAATAAACATTTGTTATAAATATGGAATATATAAAATAACACATTATTGAAATATGCTGTATACCAGCATATCCAAATAAACACCATATACTATCCAAATAAACACCACTTATGCATGCACAGATAAAAATACTACTTCAATGATAAAGAGCTTTTTCCCTAAAGTAAAACAATTTAATTGCTTCAAACACTGCACTACAGTGGTATTCAAAGTACCAGGGTATATTAGTGAGGTAGTACAGGAGTAAAAGTGCAACGAACTAGAAATCCAGCATCTCAGTTTGAGTTGCCCCTGCTCTGCCAATATGTGACTCTGGGCAGGTTATTCAACTTCTCTGAGACTCAGTCTCTTCATCAATAAACTGGGGATAGGCCGGGCGCGGTGGCTCACACCTGTAATCCCGGCACCTTGGGAGGTGGAGGCGGGTGGATCACTTGAGGTCAGGAGTTCGAGATCAGCCTGGCCAATATGGTAAAATCCTATCTCTACTAAAAATATACAAATTAGCAGGCCGTGGTGGCAGGTGCCTGTAATTCCAGCTACTTGGGAAGCTGAGGCAAGAGGATCACTTGAGCCCGGGAGGTAGAGGCTGCAGTGAGCCGAGATCATGCCACTGCACTCCAGCCTGAGTGACGTAGTAAGACTCCATCTCAAAAATAAATAAATAAATAAATATAAATAAAAAGTGGAGATAGTAACTACTACCCTACGTACTCCACAAAGGGTTTTCGTAATGCTTATATGAGATAATACAAGATGAATCCCCTTTGCAGGCTGTCACAGACACCACAAAGAAAAATATTGGACCACATGCTCTCTTAAGGCCTTTCCAAGTCAGTTTCATATTTTGACTTTTATTGTTGTACATTTTAGGAGACACACATATAATATGCCAAAAGAGCCATATGAAACGGGCTTATTCTTAAGTAACAGCTTAGTACTACAACTATTAGCTGACATTTACATAGCATTACAATGTTTATAATGTTACATGGCATTATTACTATGTGTTGTGCACTGATTTGAGTATTTTGCGTGTACTGACTAATTTTCACAGCAACAGAAACCGGTGATCTCAATTGACATATTACAAGTGAAGAAGCTATACTGTGGCTTGTAAAAAAGCATGACTCGTGATATCATCATATTTGTAAGATTATAGTGCCTGGAGGTTTTTTCCACAAATATCTTATTTGATTCTTATAAGCAACCTTGTGAGATAGGTAGGGCAAATTATTATTTCCTCTACTTTAGAGAGGAGGAAATTTAAATTGAGAGGGACGGCTGGGTTTGGTGGCTCATGCCTGTAATCTCAGCACCTTGGAAGGTTGAGGTGAGAAGACTGCTGTAGCCCTGGGGTTCAAGACCAGCCTGGGCAACATAGCAAGACCCCTATCTCTTAAAAAAACAGGAAAAAAACTGAGAGGGCTTTAGTACCTGGCCCAATATTACAAGGGTCACAGCAGTCAAAACTAGATCCCAAACCCATCTTCTGACTCCTAATCCAGGATTTGCCCATCACCATACTAGCTCTGCAACTAAAATATACAAATACTGATAAATCGAACCAACATAATTTCTTACAAGGTACTCATTAATACAAAAATTCAAGCTATTGTACTCTGAAGTACTCTGAAATATCTTTCTTGAGATGGAGTTTTGCTCTGGCTGCCCAGTCTGGAATGCAATGGCGCAATCTCGGCTCACCGCAACCTCTACCTCCTGGGTTCAAGCAATTCTCCTGCCTCAGCCTCCTGGGTAGCTGGGATTACAGGCATGCACCACCACGCCTGGCTAATTTTGTATTTTTAGTAGAGACGGGGTTTCTCCATGTTGGTCGGCTGGTCTCGAACTCCTGACCTCAGGTGATCCACCAGCCTTGGTCTCCCAAAGTGCTGGGATTACAGGTGTGAGCCACCGTGCCCGGCCTGAAGTATCTTTTAACACCAAATCCCTGACACTCTAATGAAAGTAACTTCTTGAATTGGTTGTGTGTCAAATACACAGTAGGGAAAAATTTCTCGGTAGCAAGAGATTGCCATTAGTAACTGCCCTTAACATTATATTTAAGTGTAAGGACCCATTTGCTAAGTAAAGAATCTGAACCTCAGACTAAGCTGCTGGACAACAAACTGCTGCTCATTTCTGGGCTAAGGTGCGTCTTGTAGCCCAGGTATTAGAAAAATGTAAAGAGCAAGAAAAAGGAATAGCAAAGTCTACTATTAAGAAGGAGGTAAAATAAAGGATATGAATAATATCTGCATGTCTTGAGGCCTTTCCTATGGGTAGGTAACACAACTAAGAAACAATTATCACAATAGAACGACATGTCACCAGAAATCAACTTTGGGATTCATGCTATAGGATTTCATTATAGGTAGAACTTCTATTACACCAAGGTACACCTAACTGTAATTCCTCATCAGAAGGGTCAAAGATAAGCACAATTTATACCGGTATGACTGTACCCATAGTTTATGTGAGAATACGTGGTCTAATTAAAGAGTTCATCAATTAATTGAGAAACTAAAACTAGAAGGGAACCAAAAGTCTACTTAAGAACCTATTTCAGAAAGCAAAATCAATATATATCCCACCTTAATTTATGTTAATCAAATCTGGTTATGCATATTAATACATACCTGGTACAGTTCTTCTAAATTGTACTTAATTGAAGTACTATTCTGAATAGCTTCCACTGCTTCTTTCAGTTTTTGCCAGGTTTCATCTGTGTAGTTTTCTGGTAATTTAGGCTTATCTAGATGATATGTAAAAGGTTGGTATCAGAATACCATGTCAGATACAGTAACCAAAGATCAATAAAATACAACAGCATTACTCTATTTTTAGGGTAAATTATGATCTTTATAACTATCACACCTAATCATTAAAGTAACCACTGTATTTAAGCTTAATATAAAGAATAAAATTTGAAATGTCATAATACTATTTAAGTCATTTTGACTCACCTATTAAAATTGAAGGTGAGGTTTTTCTCCTATTGATTGTATTGCTTCAAAAAAATAAAAATTCAAGAATGACCATAAAAAACAACAATCCTGATCTTACTTCATCATGTGTAAAACCTAAGTCGACATGAATTTTTAACCTGAGATTTAAAATACTGCCTATGTGCAAGGTACTTTATAAACCTCTTAATCTTCCCAACAATACCCTGAGGAATCTATTTTACAACCGAGGAAACTGAGGCTGGAACTCATTTAGTAAGCTTGCCCAAGGTCATCATAGCTAGTCAATGGCAAAGCTGGGATTCTAATCCAGGTCTGTTTGACCCCCAAATTTATGCAGCATCTATAGAAATGGAAATATCTTAACTCCATGTAGTTTTAAACTACATTTATGAGCAGAGTGAAATTTTTAAAGATTGAAACATCCAAATGACTCCAGAAATCATGTTGCATTTTCAGAATAGAAAGAAACACCTTACTCTAGGCTTTAAACTTCACTGACTAGCAATGAGTGTGGGGAAAAAAGTTTTAATTAGAACATCCAAATGCCTTAATATGCTTTTATCTTAGGAGGGAGAGAAAAAAATCTCTGAAACCAATTTGAAAATGCAACCAGGATCATAACTCATTTAAAAATATTTGGCTATAAAAATACATATATTTTTAAGTGAAATAATGAACACGTTAGTCAATTACAATTCATATTGACTTCAGAAAGCTCTACTATTAAATCATAAACTGAGAACCTGGGTATGGGAAGGTAGTGATATAAAAAAGAAAGAGTTAAAAATAGACAACACCATAGCCCTCTGCTTGAGACAAAATAGAGCACATTCCTGATTTCCACTCAATGTTAAAAACACAAGCATAGAGAACCTAATCTTCTCAATACTAATATTCAGCCACAAAGCACTTATCTCATAAATATTACTTAAGTTCATTCATTTACTTCCCTATTTAATAAACACTGTAGCACTGATTACCTGGCAGTTAAGGGTGTTGAAAAGTCAGTCAGAAAAACAGAAACACATTCAACAGATAAAAATTCAGCTCAAATACAGTTTTAAAAATTGCTTATTTTATATTTGCATCAATGCATTCATAATACTCTCCTCGCATATCTCAAACACGGTCTGAACAAATTTTCCTAAAAGCTGCAAGTCGATACTTTAAAATCCATTTTAGTGATGGAAAAAATAGATGTAGTAATTGTTCCTATCTTTAGACTAGTGGTACACAGACTTACTACTTCTGTGTATACACAATGTTTTTCACTTTCAAACCCTACCTTTGGAAAGAAATACAGAGAACATAAATTTTTCTTCTAATATTGCTTCCAAATGAGTTTCATGAATACAGTGTAAATCTAATTATAAATATTATTTGAGCACAAAAAGATCACTATTGCTACCTGCATTTCTAGGCATTGGATAATGTGGCCTACTGAAGCATAAAAATAAAAATCCCAGCAGTGCCAAGGCTCGCTATGCACCTGAAATAAATAAACCTCTTTAGAATACAAATTTCTCACCTGTAAAATCCGGATCAATCATACCGATTGTCAGTGTTATAAGGAATAACAGATTAAATACAATAGGCTGAAAAAAACCTCAAAATACTGCACAGAAACACCCGGTGTATGCTTCAGCACAAGGATCCTAACCACCCCCGGAAAATGAACCCTCCACCAAAAAAGGACCTCCCCTCCACCTCATTGATTATGCATAAAACATTAGGCCACCTCCAAACTGTTTAATATATTAACATAAATAGAGCACGTGACCCCTCGAGTGTCAAATCCTTATTAGGTGATTATGGATTTTGGCCTTGGTTACCTTTAAAGTTCTTGATCACTAACTTCTTAGCAGAGCCAGGCTTGCTGTTAGCAAAGCTAGAGACGGTGGTAGAAGATTTGGCTAGGCCGTTTGCATGATGCACCGAAGCCACAGAAGAGATTAATATACTCTTATTTTTAAGTTGCTGCTGCTGAGATGTTGCAGCAGTTGGTGAAGATGAGGAGGAGGAGGAGGAGGATTCCTCAGCCATCTTCGCATCAAACCCTACAAACTCCAGGGTGTCTTCAAAACGCAGCTTCTTCTGTATCGGTACGTGGCTGGAAGCAGCCACTGAAACCCCCAGGCAGAAGGACGAGGTTGAAGGGGATGCCGAATCCCTGGGTTGTAAAGGAGGAGTGGAAGAGGAGGAAGAGGTGGAATCAAAGTCTTCTCTCTCGTTACTACTGTTACTGCTGCTACTGCTGCTGCTGTTTAACTTTCTCTTCTTGGCAGAGGTGGGCGGAGTGGTGCTGGTATTACCATCAGTGGCAGATCTGACCTCCTGAGCAGCAGCAGCAGCTGAGGGACTGGGGGAAGAAAAACCTGTTGGAAACATGAAAATAGCGGGGTCAACAGGCAGAGGAGCATCAAAAACCTACGTTTATATGCCTGCGTGCGTGTAGGAGAGAAGGTGGCAATGCTAGAGGGGGAAGGGAAGAAAGAAGAGAGGAGAAACACAGAGGACGAGAAGGAAAGTGAAGGCGGGGGGGGCTACACCGGGGGAATGGGAGGGTTTGGGAAGGCGGATAGGCTGACACCAGGAGTGAGCAGAACGAGGGGGGAGAGCGAATGAGGAGGCAGACAGGTAAACGGCCGTGCCGTCCCCCTCCCCTGCTTTTCGATCTCTCTCCCCCCCTTTCTGCAGGAGCGACTCAGCGAGTCTGTGAGGCTGCAGCTCCTCCTCCTTTTCTCCCTCTCCCTGGGAGGGGAGAGGCTGTGGTTGGGGGAAAGGGGGAGGGGGAAAGAACCAGGGCTTGTTATTGTCAATAGCACAAGAGGCTAAAGATGGCGCCATTTCCGGTCACGCGGCACCGAGGGAGGGGCGGTGCCAACCTCAGGGATTGGGGGTGAGGGAAGCGCTGCAGCCGCCCGGGGGGCGGGTGAGCTCGCGCGTGAGGGGGCGGCTGGGAAGGGGCGGCTAAAGTGCCCCAGACGCTCGCGCTAGTTCGCTCCGGCTCCCGCTCTCCTTCGCGCTCCCCCTTCCTGGCAGCGCCTTCCTTCCCTGGCCCACCGGGGACTCCCACTCGCTCCTTAACGGTCCCGCGGGAAGCTCCGCGCCGCAGCGCCCTTACCGGAAGTGACTGGGCAGACACTTTTCATAGCGCCCAGATCCCGAAGCCCCCAGGCCCGCAGGACTTGAGTTGGGGGGGTAAGGGGGGAGGGAGAAATTGGGGGGAAGAAAAGTGGATGGGAGGAGGGGGCGGGCCTTCGAGACACCTTCGGAGCTCCTGATTGGAGCTTTCTGAAGGCGAGGGGGTGGGGGGGGTGGCGGGAGGAACGGGGAGGAGCGGGAAGGAGCCTCGGGGAGGGAAGGTAGTGACGGCGAGGGGCGGAGTGAGCTAGCTGGGAAAACGGAGGAGGAGGAAGAGGAGGAGAGAGGGAGGGACGAAATAAAATGTAAAGGTCCGGGAGAATGGAAACTTTGAAAGAGATAAAGGAATAAGGAGTGGTTGCAAGGCTAGGGGAGTAACCCTAAATAGAGGAAAACATAATCATGCTATTATGCCCGTTACTGGAGAGGAATGTCCCGATGTTAAAATAGGAAAGGAGAAGAAAACGAGCTAAGATAGGAAGAAAAGGACTTTTTGATTCGGTGCCGCTATAAATTGTTTCTCTTTTATCTCAAGGCACCACAGACCCAAGGCTGAATAAGGCCTGAGTTTTGATGCCTTTCTCTTTCATGTAGCTGTAAATCCTTTTATCTTCCTACCAGGAGCATTTTCTAAGCTGGCTGGCCAAATTAAGGGTGTATTCTAAGGCGAAGAAATAGAAAGGTAACTAACCCCTCACCCACTGAGCACTGTGCCCAGGACCGTCCTAACCCCCACTCTATCAGTCCTTAACTCAGTAATTTATAGACCAAAGCTAAGACCCACTTCCTTCTTTTGCCAAATCTCAGCTTACACGCTGTCCCAAAGGAGACATTTTAGAACAATATTGGCAAAAGTTAATGTTTTCTACCAAGGTGTTTCATGAGCCCCCGCTTTACATTTGATGACTGATTTTAAAAATCTTTAAATTTAGTTAAATTAGCAACAATCAACCTTGTAAATTCCCTGTTGGGAGTTTTTACTTAACCTTGGGGCATTCTCAGAGGGAGGTAACACAATGTCAAATAGAACTAAATTTGCCAACCTGTTGATCATTCTAACTGCAAAAGCATTCAGTGAGCATGTATGGTAAGACACTATGCAAGGTCTCTGCCCTTGAGAAGCCAGTAGGGGAAGATAGTTTCAAAACTAATTTCCATAACAATACTATGACAGATATACAAAGTGCTGTCAGAAGAGGCAAAACGAAATTTGGGGGAAATCTGGAATAGGAATAGTTTTACAGAGATTGTGTTTATGCTGTGCCTCAAAGTGGGAGTTGCCAAAAAGACAAGAGGGAACAGGATGAAAGGCATTTTGGGGAATGGAAACAAGGGCAAAGCAAGGAGTGAAAGGGCCTGGCCTGTTTATGGAAACATGGAAAGTGCAGTGAGGCTGGGAAGTAGGATGTCTAGCTGGGAGTAAGGAAGATGAGGCTCAAAAGGGCCTGGCACACCAAGCCAAGAATTTGGAGTCTACTCTGTAGGCAATCATAGATAGCAGGGAGACAATCCAGCAAGCAGAGCTTTTACAAACCAGGAGTGACAGGATTGTGAGTGGAGTAAAAGCAGCTTGTATGGTATAGCTTGTGATAGGTGAATCAGAACCCTGCAAATAAATAACTTTCTAACTTTGTTTAAACAGGCCTACTTGTTTTTGTGTCTTGAAAAGTCCCTGATTAAAATGCAAATCAACCTTTGGCATTATTAAACGATATCATTGCTATTTGATGACAGCCTGCTGAAAGCAAGGCTCTAATGGAACTTAGAACCCAAGGCCCCTGAGAAGGGAGACAGGTGCCTGAAAAGGGACAGATGGAAGCACTCCTATCTGTTTTGAATATACCACATAGGTTTTTTGGTTTGGTTTGGTTTGGTTTTGGAGACAGAATCTTGCTGTGTCGCCCAGGCTGGAGTGCAGTGGTGTAATCTTGGCTCACTGCAACCTCTGCCTCCTGGGTTCAAGCGATTCTTGTGCGTCAGCCTCCTTGAGTACCTGGGACTACAGGCGCATATCAGTATGCCTGCTAATTGTTTTGTATTTTTAGTAGAGTCAGGGTTTTGCCATGTTGGCCAGGCTGGTCTCAAACTCCTGGCCTCAAGTGATCTGCCGCCTCAGCCTCCCAAAGTGCTGGGCCTACCATACAGTTCTTGCTGCCCAAATAGAAACAGTAAACTCTTAAGGCCAGGAAAGATGCCTTAAAACATTGAGTTTTCCTTTATCGTGTCTCACATTTCACAAAACTCTGAACTACTGTAAACGCAGGGTAAATACTTATTGAATTAACTATTTCATCACATGTGAATAAAATAATGCTGTGTCTTTATAAGGGAGGATTAACTGGCTCATTTTCAGGATTTAATGAACACAGTTGTTTGTTCTAATTCATGTAGTTAAATTCTTTAGGAGGGTATATGAAGTACTAGCCATTTAAAAAATTACAAATATTAGTGCAACTGAAAGGGAATGGACGTAAACATAAGAGAAAGCTGCTTTTGCCATACAAAGATAAACTTTTCTACTAACCTAAATGAGAGCTGAGTCCTGTTAATATATAACTACATTCTAGTAATAATAGTTCCCTATCTCACATGGTTATCTAAGCCCTTCAGTCTTCTGAGTTATATCTTGGTTTTAAAAAGCACAGATCCGGCCACATGTGGTGGCTCGTGCCTGTAATCCCAGCACTTTGGGAGGCCAACGTGGGTGAATCACATGAGACCAGGAGTTCCAGACCAGCCTGGCCAATATAGTGAAATCCCGTTTCCACTAGAAATACAAAAAGGAGCCGGGCATGGTGGTGTTCGCCTGTAATCCCAGCTACTCAAATGGCTGAGGCAAAAGAATCCCTTGAACCTGAGGCAGAGGTTGCAGAGAGCCAAGATTATACCACTGCACTCCAGCCTGGGCGACAGAATGAGACCTTGTTACAAAACAAACAAACAAACAAACAAAACAAGGCTAGATGGCTCAGGCTTGTAATCCCAAAACTTTGGGAGGCTGAGGCGGGTGGATCATCTGAGGTCAGAAGTTCAAGACCAGCCTGGTCAACATGGCGAAGCCCCATCTCTACTAAAAACACAAAAATTATCCGGGCACGTTGGAGGGTACCTGTAATCCCAGCTACTCAAGAGGATAAGGCAGGAGAATCACTTGAACTCGAGAGGTAGAGGTTGCAGTTAGCTGAGATTGCACCACTGCACTCCTGCCTGGGCAACAGAGCAAGACTCTGTCTCAAAAAAAAAAAAAAAAAAAAAAACACCCAAGTTGGTTTGTAAAATATCTTTTACATCAAGAACCAACTAACTGAGGCTAGCTGAAGAACAGAAGCTTATATTCTATACACCCAAATGTTTGCCAACCAACGTTAAACACATTCTCAACATTAAAATACATTTTCAAGGTTGAACTCATGGGAGCCACACTAATCAAGATGTGTAATGTGGGACACCATACAATTATAGCCATTATCAGACTAAACCAGACTGGGCACTTAACACATATTCCATATTTAGGATCTTTCATCTTGTGAGTTCAACTCATACCTTAGAAACATTAATTAAACTTTACAATGCTGCCACATGAGGTGTAGTTATTATTGGCCACCTTTTAACCAAGCTGTTTATAAAGGTAAGTATATGCGTAAAGGAAGAAATACAAAGACAGGGGACTTGCTTTTATAATGTCAATTCCTTTATTTCTGTGGACATCTCCCTAAAAAGGCAGAGTGTAACCCATTTCCCCTTTTTGATCACAGGGATTCCCCAGTGTGCTTGGGGAATCAAGATGTGTAATGTAAAATGCCATGCAGTTATAGCCATCTGAGGTGCTTTAGGTCCTCTCCAGATATCTCATACCAGTGGCTTGCCACTAGACAGACCCTCCTAGAAGCCTTCTTATCCAATGGGTGGGATTCTCCTTAGGAATGGGAGAGACTGCTTGCCCAGGAGAATCTGAAGATCTTTCTGAGAATGCATAAAACCAAAACAAAACAAAACAGAAAAAACAGCTGGGCACAGTGGCTCACGCCTGTAATCCCAGCACTTTGGGAGGCCAGGGTGGGTGGATCACTTGAGGCCAGGAGTTTGAGACCAGCCCGGCCAACATGGCGAAACCCCGTCTCTACTAAAAATACAAAAATTAGCCAGGCATGGTGGTACACACCTGTGATCCTAGCTACTTGGGAGGCTGAAGCAGGAGAATCGTTTGAACCCAGGAGGCAGAGGTTGCAGTGAGCCAAGATTGCACCACTGCACTCCAGCCTGGGTGACAGAGTAAGACCTTGTTACCAAAAAAAAAAAAGTGTAAAAAAAAAATACTGCTAGGTAAAAGGCAGTCCATTTTCTTCATCTACTTTTCTGAAGGACCATCTTTGAAGCACGAAAATACAGAGAAGGCAAACTAAGCAATGCTGAGATGGTAAAGATTGTATCATAATAAGGGCTTTGTTATGCTGTCAACACCAATGGGCTGCTGAGGAGGCCAAAGCTCAAGCAAAAATAATCCAACTACACAACGTGAATTCATCCATTTCCCATCTTGGGATTGCTATATAAAAGCAAGGAAAGTAATAACATGTGCTGAACCTATGTGCTAAGTAAAATGTAAATAGATAACACAGATTTCGTGTGTGTGTGTGTGTGTGTGTGTGTATGTATATATATATATTTTTTGAGACGGAGTTTCGCTCTTGTTGCCCAGGCTGGAGTGCAATGGTGCTATGTCAGCTCACTGCAACCTCCGCCTCCTGGGTTCAAGCGATTCTCCTGCCTCAGCCTCCCAGGTAGCTGGGATTGCAGGCATGCAGCACCACGCCCAGCTAATTTTGTATTTTTAGTAGAGACAGGGTTTCTCCATGTTGGCCAGGCTGGTCTCGAACTCCTGACCTCAAGTGATCCGCCCACCTCAGCTTCCCAAAGTGCTGGGATTACAGGTGTGAGCTACCGCGCCCAGCCAGATTTCATATTTTTAACAAAATTGTTTATCTTACATCGCCTGAAGTTACTGACTTGGTACATCAACCATTCAAGCACTTCTTTCCTTAGCTCAGAGATTTTATCTGTCATACCTGTGAACCATCTGGAAAGCAGATTTAAGGACTAAAAGTTAGAGATAGGCTGTTTTCCCTGAGGGTCTGGGAGTGGGGAGCCAGACCAGCCACAGTTGACTTCTTCCTTGGGTGCTGCCAAGCACTTGCTTATTATGGAGTTGCTGGGCCTATATATATATTTGGCGAGCTGATGTGCCATGGCATGGGCCTATTTTTAACATTCTGTTTACTTTATCAATGTCTCTCAAAGTCCCTCCAACCCCACCCTGCTCAATGTTTGATCTAATGTCATTCAGCTTTTCTTTTTCTCACAGACAAGGCCAGTTTAGATTTTTTTTTTTTTTTTTTTTTTTTTTTTTTTTGAGACAGAGTCTGGCTCTGTCACCCAGGCTGGAGTGCAGTGGCGCAATGTCGGCTCACTGCAATCTCCATCTCCCAGGTTCAAGTGATTTTCCTGCCTCAGCCTCCCAAGTAGCTGGGATTACAGGTGTGCGCCACCACGCCCAGCTAAATTTTTTGGTATTTTTAGTAGAAATGGGGTTTCGCCATGTTGGCCAGGCTGGTCTTGAACTCCTGACCTCAGGTGATCCACGCACCTCGGCCTCCCAAAGTGGTAGGATTACAGGCGTGAGCCACTGCACCCAGTGCCAATTTAGATTTAAATCTGGGGTTCCCAACTCACCATACAATAGAATGACCTGGGAGTTGTTTTTGTTTTTTAATCTTTACCCAGGTCCAAACCTAGTCAGTCCAATTCAATCAGAATCTCTGCGAGGAGGACCTCAATTATCAGTATTTTTAAGAAGCTCTTGGCCAGGTGCAGTGGCTCATGCCTGTGCCTGTAATCCCAGCACTTTGGGAGGCCGAGGCAGGAGGATTGCTTGAAGCCAAGAGTTCAAGACCAGCCTGGTCAACAAAACGAGACCCTATCTCTATCAAAAAATAAAAACAAAAAATTAGCTGGCTGTGGTGGCACATGCCTGTAGTCCCAGCACTTTGGGATGCTGAGGTGGGAGGATTGCTTGAGCCCAGGAGTTCCAGCTGCAGTGAGCTATGATGGTGCCAATGCACTCCAGCCTGGGTGACAAAGTAAGACTCTGAAGGGGGGGGGGGGGGGGGGGCGGAAAGCAGCTCTCCAGGTAGTTCTGCATACCTCCAAGGTAGAGAAACCGTGGGGGGGGGGGGGGGGGGGGGGGGAGGGGGGGGGGGGGGGGGGGGGGGGTTGTAGGGGGGGGGGGGGGTGGGGGGGGGGGAGGAGGGGGGGGGGGGGGGGGGGGGGGGGGGGGGGGGGGGGGGGGGGGGGGGGGGGGGGGGGGAGGGGGGGGGGGGGGGGGGGGGGGGGGGGGGGGGGGTGGGGGGGGGGGGGGGGAGGGGGGGGGGGGGGGTGGGGGGGGGGGGGGGGGGAAGGGGGGGGGGGGGGGGGGGGCATGGGGCCCCCCCCCCCCCCCCCCCCCCGGGGGGGGGGGGGAGATTGTAGGTGAAGTAAGTATGCCTTGTGATTTGAATGGGGCTGATAAGCCCTTATATTCCCTTTAATGCCTGAAATGTTATGATTATTTATTCACTCATTTGGATAACACATTGCCTCCTTCTCTAGGAATCTTTTAAAGTGCAAATTAGCCAAGGAGACTTAGTTCCTAACCCTTTAAGGTGAATGCCTCTTGGAGGAAAAAGGCTAATAGGAAAGTCCTAGGAGCCTGTAGGTAAACAGAACTAGGAGAAGCCACTGCAATAGGGAGTGGTGAGAGGTGAAGTTGCCAACCAGGAAGGAAAGATTTCTGAGAGTACATTTTGCTGACCTCAGAGTATTGCCTAGGGCCAATCCTGCTTTTTGATGACTGCATATTTAAAACCTAATCAAGTTTGACAGCTTATCTAAGCCGCCAAAATCATACTAAAATAAAATTTAAATATTTTTATAAGCAAAGCAGAGAGCAGAGATTGGGTGTGTAGGTTTAGAGCTATCCCTAAATGCCCAACTTTTAAATTATCACTCACCTTAGGGAAGTTTCTATTACCAAATCATGTATTTTTCCTGCTTCTATTACTAAATGTCCTTTATTCCCACCAACAGCATTATTTCTGTCTCCAATTCCTTTGGTCATTCAACAAAAATGTATTGAGCAACTACTCTCGGCAAGGCATGGTGCTAGACGTCGTGAGAGAATACAGAATAACACAAAATTCAATTTGCAGTTGATTTCACAGTTTTCCAAAGCACTTTCACATACAATCTTATTTTATCCTCATAAACACACTATGAGATAGATCAAGTACCATCCCCACTGTACAGATAAGAAATAGGCTCAGCAAAGGAGGTTAAAATTACTTGTTAAAGTCACAAAGCACACAGGCCTAAGTTCAGTTCTTCACTGACTCCAAATACAGTACTTCCCATAGTTTACAGTTTTGTAAGGAGACTCACCATAAAAATAGTCTAAAGTAGTAGACAAGTTAGAAAAAGACGTTCAGAGCCCCACTCACAAAGAGAAAAAAAAAAAAATGAAGAATAAGAAAATAACTCCTTTATTGAGATGAGCCAAATCAAAATGCCCAAAAGGAGACCAAGCTTGCATGCAGTTCAGGCCACCATCAAGCAGATAGGACAAAACAGCAGGCAATGCACATTTAAGGAGATGGTGGCAATTTTGTTCTTGAGAATCAGTTTATTCTCTGGCTGGACCCTCAGCCAGTGGCTGATCTTCACAAGAGGTAGAAACTGGCTGCTTCTCCTGGCCAAATCCAGGAAAACAGTGAAGGAACCCTGCCCGCAGACATATTATGATCTACTCCCTTAGTATACAAAGACAACCCTTGCCCTCCATTCTCAATTGGCAATGTAGGTTTAGAGCTATCCCTAAATGCCCAACTTTTAAATTATCACTCACCTTAGGGAAATTTCTATTACCAAGTCATATATTTGGTGGGTAAGGCACACAATTACAAGACAGAGTGACAAAGGCTGCTATGAGAACGCAGAGGCAGGACACCTGGCCCAGCCTAGGAGGGTGAGGTGGGGTGCAGTGGAGGAAGGGAAGGGAGTTAAGAATAGCTTCCAGAGAAAGAAATCCAATTTAAATCCCCGAGAGTGAGTGGGAATTAGCCAGACAAAGGGAGTGAAAGGGAGCAGGGGGCATAAAGAAAGAAGATAGGAAGCACATTTAAATCCTAAAGGAAGCGAGAATAAGGCACATTCAGGACATTGCAAGGAGACTAGTTATTAGAGTGTAACTTCAGTCCTAACCAGAAACTCTGAAGAGCTAATGAAGGAAATGAAGGCAGCATCCCAATCTCAAGTCTGGTACAGCAATCTTAGGCCTCTTAGCACCAAATCTTACTCATATACCCTGCTTGCTGTTGGAGCTGTGGCTACAGATAACACTTCTTGCCTTGAGCCACACTGGTTCAGGAACTGGATTTACAGGTCAGGCTCACTCTTAGATACAGGAGGTGAGAATCACAAAGGGCGAGAATAGGGTTTGACACGTGCAAAATAAGACAAGGGCAGACTTGATAATAAGAACCACAATACTGGGCAACACTACAGAAATTCAGATGAACTACAGCAGGGTTTGGAAACTACAGCCCATGAACCAAATCCTGTCCTTTACCTGTTTTTGTAAATAAAGTTTTATTGGAACATTGCAATATTTATTTGTCTACGTGTTTTCTGTGGCTGCTCTTATGGTAAAACAACAGAGTTTAGAGTTTTGAAACAGACCATATGGTCCACAGAGCCTAAAATAGTTCCTACTAGTTCTTAACAGGAAAAAAAATTGCCAATCCTTGCATTTGAATATACTAATTGTTAAAAATAGAGACATGGCACAAAGGCGAAAGTGATTTAGGACATGCTAAGGATTTTCTATTCCTAGTCTGCATGCAGACCTCAAAGGATGGCAAGAGAATATTCTTTGATAAGAAAATGGCTAAATAAATTGTGGTATAGTCACATAATGAAATATTATACAGCATTGAACAATGAATAAATTACAGCCATGTGCATAAGTCTCAAACAATGTTATGTGAAAAACACAAATCACGAAAGAATACCTACAATTTGATAACTTTTAAAATAAAGCTCAAAAATAAGAAAAACTTACAGATATATAATATGGTAAAGGTATTAAAGTATAGAAGGAAAATAGCTGGGTGATATGGCATGCACCTGTCGTCCCAGCTACTTGGGAGGCTGAGGCAGGAGGATCACTTGAGCCCAGGAGTTCGAGACTAGCCTGAGCAACACAGGGAGATAACAACAAAAAAGCGGGGGGGGAGTAATTAATATAAGATCCAGGATAGGAGATTGCTCTAGGGGAAGTGTGGGAGGAAAATTTAGGGAAGGGGAATTTAGGTAGATTCAAAAGCATCAGTAATGTTCTAGTTCTTATGCACAGATGATGGAGTCCTGGATGTTTAATAATTATGCTCCATAAATTACACATCATACATCTTTTGTATGTATTAAAATTACACAAGTCACCATAGTGTTTGCAGAAATTTTTTAAAATTAAAAAAATTAAATAAGGCCGGGCGCGGTGGCTCAAGCCTGTAATCCCAGCACTTTGGGAGGCTGAGACGGGCGGATCACAAGGTCAGGAGATCGAGACCATCCTGGCTAACATGGTGAAACCCCGTCTCTACTAAAAATACAAAAAAAACTAGCCGGGTGAGGTGGCGGGCGCCTGTAGTCCCAGCTACTCGGGAGGCTGAGGCAGGAGAATGGCGTAAACCCGGGAGGTGGAGCTTGCAGTGAGCTGAGATCCGGCCACTGCACTCTAGCCTGGGCGACAGAGCGAGACTCCGTCTCAAAAAAAAAAAAAAAAAAAAAAATTAAATAAAAAGGCTTTTTTAAAAAAGTTTCAAGACAGGAAGTGGTGACTTGTTGAAGGCAGACCGTGGCAGTATGCAGAAAGAATAGCTGGCAGAGATAACAAATGACAACTAGGATTGATTTTTGTAACATTTAAGCATACCTTGTGGATTTTTGGAAATTACTTAAGGGCAGAGGATGCACCCTCCAACCTGGTGGAAGAATGGACTCTCTGTGGTCCACAACATGGGGGCTTAACGTTGTAATCTGTATATTAATCATACAAATCCAAACTTAAGGCCGGGCACAGTGGCTCACGCCTGTAATCCCAGCACTTTGGGAGACCGAGGTGGGCAGATCACGAGGTCAGGAGATCAAGACCATCCTGGCTAACACCGTAAAACCCCGTCTCTACTAAAAATACAAAAAGAAATTAGCTGGGCGTGGTGGTGGGCACCTGTAGTCCCAGCTACTTGGGAGGCTGAGGCAGGAGAATGGCATGAACCCAGGAGGTGGAGCTTGCAGTGAGCCAAGATTGTGCCACTGCACTCCAGCCTGGGTGACAGAGTGAGACTCTGTCTCAAAAAAAAAAAAAAAAAAAAAAAAAAATCCAAACTTAATTTGTAGTATCAGGATGGTGAGATCTAGAGATCTATGGATTACTTGAAAAGGGGAACAGTGTGTACAAAGACATGGAGGCATGAGAAAGATCATAGCCCATTTAGGCAACTGTTTAAGTACAGTTGACCCTTGAACAATTGGGGTTTAAACTGTGATGGTCCATTTATACACTTATTTTTTAAATAAATACAGTCAACCCTCTGCATGAGCTGGTTCCACATCAGCAATCAAACACGGATGGAAAATACAGGATTTGCAGGATTGGAAACCTGTAAATGGAGGGCCAACTTTTTGTATCTGTGGGTTCTGCAGAGCTGACTGTGGGAGTCGAATGTGCACAGATTTTGGTATCTGCAGCGTTCCTGGAGCCAGTTCCCTGCAGATACCTTGAAACAACCATATTACCATGCTGTGTGACTGATGTTCAGTAGGCCTGTGGAGGAATGGTGAGAGATGAAGACAGAGAGGTGGGCTGGGTTCAGATCATGGCGAATATTGTATGTCATCCTCCAGAGTTTAGATTCTATCTAGTAAGTCATGGGTAACCATTGAAGGGCATCAAATGTGGAAGGGAGTAATATAACCAGAGGTACAGTTAGAAATGTCCAGGTCTTGGCCAGGCACGGTGGCTCATGCCTGTAATCCCAGCACTTTAGGAGGCCGAGGCGAGTGGATCACTTGAAGTCAGGAGTTCAAGACCAGCCTGACCAACATGGTGAAACCCTGTCTTTATTTAAAAAAATACAAAATTAGCCGGGTGTAGTGGCTCATGCCTGTAATTCCAGTTACTTGGGAGGCTGAGGCAGGACAACTGCTTGAACCCGGGAGGCAGAGGTTGCAGGGAGCCAAAATCATGCCATATAGCACTCCAGCCTGAGCAACAAGAGCGAAACTCTGTCTCAAAAAAAAAAAAAAAAAAAAAAAAAAGAAAAGAAAAAGAAAAAGAAATGTCCAGGTCTCAACAACCTTTGACTACAAAGTAAGGTGAAATCTCCACTCAGTCCCTGTTCCCCAACTAAATCCAGCCCCCAAAGGTAATCTCAGTTAAATTTGCTGATTAAAGATCTTTTTTTATACATTTAACCAACATGCAGTTTTTGCTTTTTTTAAAAAAAAAAATCACACAGTAAAAATTTTTCTGTGACTTTATTTTTTGCTTAATATTATATCATGAACATCTTTCCTTGTCACTATACACAGATCTACTTCACTATTTTTAAGGACAACATACTATACTATATATGGATACATATTCCTATAACTTAAAAAAATCTAATTATCACACGTTATTGTT
This sequence comes from Macaca thibetana thibetana, assembly GCF_024542745.1. Classification (NCBI taxonomy): domain Eukaryota; kingdom Metazoa; phylum Chordata; class Mammalia; order Primates; family Cercopithecidae; genus Macaca; species Macaca thibetana. Next base: position 115,620,925 of record NC_065598.1, read on the forward strand.
GTTGCTTTTTTCTCTTACCTCATGTTGCTGAACAGACAATTTCCTTTGTTTCTTTTTTCAACTATTAGTGTTTTGGAAGTTCTACATACTATTTACATTCTATTAATGGTCACCTTTCAGTTCTGTTTAGTTATGCAAATAATATATAAACATTCTTTTTGTAAGAAAAAATTTAAACAATATAGAAGAATATAGGATAAAAAGTGTAAGTGTTGGTTGTCAGACAAGCATACAAAAAAGAAAAATAAATAAAATAAAATTAAAAGTGTCTCTTTTACCTGTTAAATTTGGTGCATCACCTTCCTCAGCATTTATGTACATATATACTTGTATATATACAAATAGGAAGCTTTCATATTTTTTAAATGGCATAATTACTGTACATATAGCTCTACAATTTGCTTTTTTCACTTAATATATATTAGAGATCTGTCCATGACAGTATATAGAGATCTACCTCATTCTTTTTAAGGGCTGTATACTATTTTACAGTAAAAATATACCATATTCTATTAAACTATTCCCCTATTTTTGGACATTTGGTTATTTCCAATTTTTGTGACTACAAACATGCTCCAATGAACATCCTTGTAACATAAATCTGTGCATGTATAAAAGTATTTCTGAGGATATATTTGAAAAAGTAGAATTGGGTCAAGGGGAAGGTATATTTAAAATTTCGATACACTGTTATATTTACCCTTCAGAAATGTTGTGCCAACATATGATCCCCACCTTCTGAATGACCGTTAACTGCCCCATATCCTTAGTAACACTAAAGTTTATCAGACCTTAAAGTTTTTGCCAAAATATTACATGAATTCATTCTCACTATAAAGCAACAAAAACAAAGTAAAAGCAGGAGTGCCCTCTTGACCACTATCCCCTGATCCCAATTTTCTCTGGGAAAACTTGTTTCTACCATGCTATTAATTTTTTTTTTGTTAATTGTTTCATTACTCTTGATCTTCTGGTCTTCTGAAGAATTTCCTTCTTTTTCCTTTTTTTTTTTTTTTTTTTTTTTTTTTTTGAGACGGAGTCCCGCTTTGTTGACGAGGCTGGAGTGCAATGGCACAATCTCCGCTCACTGTTCCCTAGTGGCTTGGATTACAGGCGCGTGCCACCACGCCCAGTTAATTTTTGTATTTTTAGTAGAGACGGGGTTTCACCATGTTGGCCAGGCTGCTCTCGAATTCCTGACCTCAGGTGATCCTCCCCCGCAACCCCTCCTCCCCCGTCACCACCCCCCGCCCTCGCCTGCCGGCCTCCCAAAGTGTTGAGATTACAGGTGTGAGCTACCGCACCCGGCCCTGAGGAATAATTTCATAATAATTTACTCAAGCTTCCTAGACATGCTGTTAACAATTATTTAGATTAACTCTTGAGTTTTACTAGTTCATTTACTTACCACCATTTTTAGAGGTAGTAGCCTCATCATCACTCCCATCTCCTGATCCAGATGACTGTGACATCATCTGTCCTTTGGGTCTATGATAGAAAACAGATAATTCACTTTTACAGCAGTCCTCTCCCATATCTGTACAGTGTTATGAATTCATTGACTGTGGTTTCCCAGCCAATTTTATCCTATTTGTTCGATATCAAGGAAATCATCAAAATTTTGGTCTGCTAATCACATCCTTCCTTGCTAACCTTTGCAATTTTAGTGCTATTCTTTTACTTGTTTTTTTCTTCTGTCATTTAAAGCTGATTTGGGTAGGAAAACACATTTGTTAAGACTCTCTTAAATTGGAAGCCTGACATGCCCTTTTAAATTACAACGGCTTGAACTCCTACTGGCTTGAATGTCAACAAAACAGATTCCCCTCAAAGTGTCCTCCAGCTATTTCTGGAGGTTCTTCAAAATACTATCTCACGATCTGAATCAGGTCACAGATTTTCTTCTGTTGCTGCCTCTTCATCAAGTTGCAGTGCTATGGTTGTTGAAGGCCATCTTGTGATCACCACTTTTCTGGGTAGGATCTTCACAAATAACTATGACTCTAACGAGCTTTTCCCTAAGTTATCCACATCACAGGTGAGTAAAGGCTGTAACTTTTAACATACCTCTTATAAATATTTGGGAATAACGAAACCTAGCACAACATTGAGAATAACTTAAAATTGCCTAAAAATATGGCTTTGCTTAGGTCTTGTGACCCATAACCAGGTACATAACCAGGTCCACCTTCAATAAGTTCCTAAACAAGATCCTCCCCACATTCCAAAATCTCAAAAGGGCATGTTAGCTCACCGTCAGTCACTTGAGGATCCGTTGTGTTCTAAGGTCCAATCTGTCTAAAGTCGAGGATTGGGAAGACCTTTTGAAAACACATTAGCAATGCCCGCCCTTTCAGGCTAGGTCCTGCCCACTGAGACTGGACTTCCTGTGTATTTAACACCTTCCAGGATGATAGACAGCAGATCTGACCAATCTTTGCAGGGGGAAACCCCACTAGACTAACAACAGGGGCCTCGTTGGAGCCAAAAGAAAAACAAAACGAAAATTTCAAATGATCTCAGAGTTATACAGTTCCCAAAGTCTGGGTTATTCTCTAATAATACTACCTATGGGACTTCAACAGATAAGCCAAGGTTGTTCTATACCAAGACTGGCAGTTTCTAAACTAAACTGCTGGGGAGGGATTGTGTCTTCACAATTGGGTAGTGCTGACATCACCCTCATGGGGAGGGGGAGGGGCATCAGGGTAATGCTGACATCTCCTCCAAGGGGAGAGGGAGGGGCATCAGGCTCTCCACGTGGTCTCTGCTGAGCGGGAAAAGGTGGGGGATGGGAGACGGGAACTGGAGCCTTCTAAGAGCCGAAGTCTAGGCTCCTGTTCCGCCATTGCTGGCGTGGGTAAGGGTGAGTCTGCATTTCTTTTTTTTTTTTTTTTTTTTGAGACGAGTCTCGCTCTGTCGCCCAGCCCAGGCTGGAGTGCAGTGGCGCGATCTCGGCTCACTGCAAGCTCCGCCTCCCGGGTTCACGCCATTCTCCTGCCTCAGCCTCCCGAGTAGCTGGGACTACAGGCGCCCACAACAGCGCCCGGCTAATTTTTTGTATTTTTAGTAGAGACGGGGTTTCACCGTGGTCTCGATCTCCTGACCTTGTGATCCGCCCGCCTCGGCCTCCCAAAGTGCTGGGATTACAGGCGTGAGCCACCGCGCCTGGCCGAGTCTGCATTTCTTTTTCCCCATGGCGTTTGGCTTGACGAGATTAGCTATCTACAATTTTCTCGATTGCTAGATTGCTCGTTTTTTGGTCCTTTGTCTTGAGAGAAGAGTTTTGTTAAGGCTTTAGTCTGTATCTGTTGGTGTTTCACACTGTTGTGAATGTGATATATATATATGTACACATAATGTCTAGTTCTGTTATTACTAGAATAAGGGAAAATTATTGGAATATAACAAAAGAATGTTAATTTTGAAATCTAGGTCGTGGGTGTATTGATGTTCACTGTAAAAATTCTTTAAACTTTTGTGCATGTTTGAACATTTTTATAACAAATGTTGGAAAATAAAAGGGAGCTATTTAATAATACTTTGAAAAGGAAAAAACTGGAAATGATGGGATTCTGTATATTTATTTTACATCTGGCTTATATTAGGACTCTTGTTTGCAAGTGACAGAAACTCAACTTGAATAATCTTAAGAGGAAAATTGAGTTTATTGGTTAATGTAACTGGGAAGAATAGGGCAGATCTCAGACCCAACTAGATCCAGGGACTCAAATGGGATCTAGGCCCTCACTCTGCCTCATCTTTCATCTCTGCTTCTCTCTGTGTCGCCTAATTCTCTAAGACTCTTTTACATGGTAGAGACCCAACATGGCTACCACTTGCTCTGGGGTCACATCCTTACAGTTCAAGATCCAAGGAAAAGACAAAGTTACTTCTTTACCTTTGATTTGGAAAATTCCAAGGGAGGTCTTGTATCTCTGGGCCAGGTCTCATGCCTACCACTTGGAGCTACCACTAGGTCCAATGGGGTTGGATATTATGATTATATTATGATTAGTCCATCCTGGGTTAGGTGCCCAGCCACAGGCAGGGGAGGGGACTATTGTGATTGCCTGTCCTACCAGGACTATACTGGAAGGGTAAAGTAGGAGCAGGTATCCAAAGGAAGAAGAATGCTTTTGCTAGAAGCAGAGAGGAAGGAATGCTGGGCAAAGCAAAACAGCAGATATCCACTACATAGGCTTATTAGTTTTAATGTTTTAAAGTTACGTTTCTTGGATTCTTAATGTGTATAATGATATCTACAAATAGTTATACTTTTTTCCTCTTTTCTCTTTCCTTTAGATTTACACAGCTTATTTTGTTTTCTTGTTTTGTCACATTCCAGAGCCTTCAAAACACTATAGTGGACATCTATGCTTTATTCTTGAATTTCAGGGGAAGTGACTTGGTTATGATGCTTTCTATTGGCTTTTTGATACTTTTAACTGTGTTTAGAAAGTTCTTTTCTAGCTGTGTGTGGTGGCTCATGTCTGTAATTCCAGCGCTTTGGGAGGCCGAGGTAGGTGGATTGAGCCTTGGAGTGCGACAGCAGCGTGGGCAATATGGTAAAACCAGTCTCTACAAAGAATACAAAAAATTAGCTGGGTGTGGTGGTGTGTATCTGTAGTCCCAGCTACTCCAAAGGCTGAAGTGGGAGGATCACCTGAGCCTGGGGAGGCAGAGGTTGCAGTGAGCAGAGATCATACCACTGTACTCTAACCTGGGCAACGGAGCGAGACCATGGCAAAAACAAAACAAAACAAAACACACACACACACACAAAACAAAAAAACACAGAAAGTTTTTTTTTTTTCTATTATCATTGTACTTTCTATGCTCATTGTACTCATTTATAAGGAATAGCTGCTGGTTTTTATCCAATGCCTTTTGGCCATCCATTAACAGGTAAGACTACATCAAAATTTAAAATTTTGTAAGGAGGATAGTGAAGTACAGAAATCTCCTGAAAACAAGAAAATGGAGAAACTGGAATGTAGACTTTACCTTCCATGAAACTAAGAGAGGTAAATGCTACATGAAAACACTAGTTAGAGCTGGGTGCAGTAACTCAAGCCTATAATCCCAGCAGTGACTCAAGCCTATAATCCCAGCACTTTGCGAGGCTGAGGAGGGAAGACTGCTTAGAGCCTAGGAGTTTGAGACCAGCCTGGGCAACATGGTGAAACCCTATCTCTACAAAAAATAGAAAGAGTAGCTCAATGTGGTGGGCACACACCTGTAGTCCCAGCTACTAGGGAGGCTGAGGTGGGAGGATCGCTTGAGCCTAGGAGGTCAAAGATGCAGTGAGCCGTGAGTGTGCCACTGCACTCCAGCCTCGGCCAAAGTGAGACCCTGTTTCAAAAAAAAAGAAAAAAAAGAAAGAAAGAAAAGAAAAGAATGAAAGGCAGATGGAAAGTAGATGGACAGTGCTTTACGTATGTTACTCCAGCAAAAGAGGTCTATTATTTGTAGAAATCAAACAAGAGACATCTGGATGCTCATTATGTAGCTTTTTTGGTAAAAGTTCATTGAGCAGTACACTTATGATTTGTGCATTTCTTTTCTTTTCTTTTCTTTTCTTTTCTTTTTTAAGATGGAGTTTTGCTCTTGTCGCCCGGGTTGGAGTGCAATGACGCGATCTGGGCTCACTGCAACCTCCACCTTCCGGGTTCAAGCGATTCACCTGCCTCAGCCTTCCTGAGTAGCTGGGATAATAGGCTTGTGCCACCATGCCCAGCTAATTTTGTATTATTAGTAGAGATGGGGTTTCTCCATGTTGGTCAGGCTGGTCTCAAACTCTCGATCTCAGCTGATCCGCCCGCCTCAGCCTCGCAAAGTGCTGGGATTACAGGCGTGAGCCACTGCACCCGGCCAATGATTTGTGCATTTCTGTATGTTATTTACCAACAAAACGTTTTTAAAATAGACTAAAATGCAAATAAGTGAAAATGAACCACAGAGGTTAATGATCTAATCTGATCAAAGTCATTTTCTTATGTCAACTTGCCTGAGATGAGGAGACCGGCCACGGCTCACTCAGAGAGGCAAGGAGAAAGGGCCTCTTCCAGGGAAGGCTTCTGATTACTCAGGATTTCTTCTTCTTCTTCTTCTCCTTCTTCTTCTCCTCCTCCTCCTCTTTCTTCTTCTTCTTCTTCTTCTTCTTCTTCTTCTTCTTCTTCTTCTTCTTCTTCTTCCTCCTCCTCCTCCTCCTCCTCCTTCTTCTTCTTCTTCTTCCTTTCTTTTTTAATACAATATTTATATTCTGATTACTCAGGACCTCTGATAAAGGACCATTAGGACTTAAGACCTAGAATCGGCATACCAGTGTTTTAGAGAGAGCAAAGGCTACAGCTAGCACATAAGACCCCTTCGGGGAAATTAGAAAACGGCATGACCTTCAGAGCAGAAACATTTTCTTGACCTCGTGATCCGCCCGCCGCAGTCTCCCAAAGTGCTGCGATTACAGGCATGAGCCACCGCGCCGGCCAAGAGGTGCCTTTTTCTAATTAATCTACCTCAAGGGGAGACTATTTTTTGCAATGTTTCTGCTCTGAAGGTCATGCCCTTTTCTAATTTCCCCGAAGGGATCTTATGTGCTAGCTGTAGCCTTTGCTCTCTCTAAAACACTGGTATGCCTATTCTAGGTCCTTAAGTCCTAATGGTCCTTTATCAGAGGTCCTGAGTAATCAGAATATAAATATTGTATTAAAAAAGAAAGGAAGAAGAAGAAGAAGGAGGAGGAGGAGGAGGAGGAGAAGGAGAAGGAGGAGGAAGAAGAAGAAGAAGAAGAATAAAGAGGAGGAGGAGGAGGAGGAGGAGGAGGAGAAGAAGGAGAAGAAGAAGAAGAAGAAGAAATCCTGAGTAATCAGAAGCCTTCCCTGGAAGAGGCCCTTTCTCCTTGCCTCTCTGAGTGAGCCGTGGCCGGTCTCCTCATCTCAGGCAAGTTGACATAAGAAAATGACTTTGATCAGATTAGATCAAGATGGCAGCCTACGCACCTGTAACTTTGTTCTCATTCTCCCCACTCCAAATCCCTTAAAACATTACAATGGCAAAATAAACAAGAGCAGTATAATTAAAGGAAAGTGTACGATCATCAGTTCAGAAATTGTGAAGAATCCCCTGAGGATAGAAATCAGTTAGAATTATATTGATAAGAGAGGAAGAGAAGCCTGGTCCAAAACCTGCAAGAGAAGATTACGGGAGTAAATCTAGAGAAAATCAAATTTCAGAATAAATAAATGCAAAAGCATGGGAAGAGGGAACTTCCAGTTAATTAAAGAATTGCATTCACTACAATTGGAATGGAGCAGTTAAAAAACAAAAACAAAAAACAAGAATTTTATTCAGAAAAGAACGGTCACTTCTGTGGCTGTTTCTGTCCTTCCTTCCCTCAAATATTCCAAGGTTGAAACCGAGAATTTCACACTAAAGAAAGCAAACTACTTGCTTCCAAAAGTTTGCTAATGTGAGCGTAGGATCCTAGAAAAATGAAAACAACAGAACAGACCTTGGTGTAATCTGGACTTTCAGGAAATATAGGGAAAAAAACAGAAGCAGTTCTGATCATGAGAGAAATACACTCCCAGTAATACACACCAGTGAAACTGCCTTTGCAAAATTATGACAGTAAAAGGCCTTTATGCTTTTTCCCTTTTTGGATCTTGTTTTTTGAGAAAAAGGTTTTCTTCTTCCCAATTGACTGAATTCTGTTTCTCCATTTACTTCTGTCTGCCCTCTTGCCACCCTTGATGCCCACATGAGAGGACCTAAGATGATTCCTAACAGTGTGGGACCCCTCAGGAAAAACAGAAGGCGCCACAGACTCTGTTTTGGGTGGAACCTCTGTTTTCCTCATGGAACCTCGGGAGTCGTAAGCAGACAGATTAGATATAAGGCTCTACTCTGTTTTGCATTGTAATACCTGACCTTTTTATTTTGCATGTTGAGATAGCTTTTAGCCTTGGTATGTAATAGCTAATACTTTTAGGGATGGCAAATGGCAGTTGTGGGGGAATACTCGGCTCTTTGCATGTTTGGATAATGAAATAATGCTTTTGGTCACCTGGAAGTATGGAAACATTCTCAGGCCGCACTGAGAGGTAAGGCTCTGATATGCTTTTGCTGTGTCCCTACCCAACATCTCATCTTGAATTGTAATCAAAATTGTAATCCCCACGTATTGGGGGAAGGACCTTGTGGGGGGTGAATAGATCATGGGGGTGGTTCCCTTATGCTGTTCTCATGAGAGTGAGTGAGTTATCATTAGATCTGATGGTTTTATAAAGGGCTTCTCCCCACTTTGCTCTGCACTTCTGTCTCCTGCGCTCTGTGAAGAAGGACGTGTTTGCTTCCATTTCTGCCATGATTGCAAGTTTCCTGAGGCCTTCCCAGCCATGTGGAACTGTGAGTCAATTAAACCTCTTCCCTTTATAAATTACCCAGTCTCAGGTATGTCCTTATAGCAGCGTGAGAACGAACTAATATGGGCTCCCATGGGGGATGGCCTGATTATAGAATGGGCTGATTGGCTTTGGTTTGGCCACCAGCCTCAGAGGAATGCCCTTGCAGTGGGATTCAGGTAAAAGCATTGTGTTGTGTCATCCCACAGTATTTACTTTTTCGGGGGGACCCAGACTTTGGTGTGAAAATGGGATCCTTGATTTTTGGGGATTTGTTCTGCCTTCCAGCTGTGACTGCCTGTTAGGCCCTAGAAACTGCATGCCTCCTTGACGCTGTTCCTGAAAAGGCTCCATCTTAAAGCCAGTAGTCCAAAGAAGAAACTTACATCTTTAAGGAAATGTCCACATGTAAGGATGTCTGCTTTTCCTGGATGTCTTAACTGCACTTCTACTCGCACCATTTTTTTCTTTGGTTTGAGTAAAATATGAATCCTCTATCTTGTTTCACCTAAGAATTGTCCCTTTAGAAATGCAAATTTAGAGTTGCCTAGCTGACAATTGTTCAGGGCAGGGAACAAGTAATGAAGAGACTGGTCTCAAATGGAGAAAAGAAATTTAAAAACTGGCAAATGAAGAATCTTATAACTCTACCAGATCTGCTTTTGTCTGTCTGTCTATATATTTGTATGTGTCCTGTGTGTGATGTTTCAATAACCAAAATATATGAAAGAGCTCTAATTAATTGGCTTCAATAAATATAAACACTTGAAAAAATAGAAACTTTAATGCGTTTTAGTTCATGTGGCATTAGTAATCTTTGGTAAATATAGTTTTAAGATTTTTGGTAAAATAAAATAAAGATGTCTTCAGAATTTAGATGTTTAGTCTGAATAAGGCAAGTCAGACAGTCTCTGGCAGATGTTTTAAAGTCATAAACTGCTACTATGACATTTTTAATAATTGTTTGACTTGTCTGTTTTACAGCCATTAGATTCTAGGTAAGGCCTGGGGACATATGGAGTTAACTGTGTCCCCTAGCTAGTCTGGAAAGAGTCAGACATTGTCTACAGCTGTGTCCTTGTCCTGGGCTCTGAAATGTGATACATTGTCAAAGTGGCTTACTTACTAAGTTTCTCACTAGAATAAAAGTTGCTGAGAGTTAACATTGTAACATATGTAATTGAGATTACGGGCAAAATAGTTACATGTAAGGCATATAAAGAAAGTAGAATGTGTTTTGGTAAGAGGTTATAAGAAGGCATGGAAATACTTTTTTTGTTAAAAGGAAAGTAATTTTGTCTAGTTTAGAGGTTTTTATGGATTGTCCTAAGTTAAAAGAATGATAGGACAAAACTGAAGCCTTAAGCAAGTTGTAGAAGTTTGTAAAATATTGATCTGATAAAGGAAGTTCTGTGTGTGAACAAGTTGGACACAATTTGAAGGGTATTATTTAGTTTTTCTATAAATTAAACATAAAGATAAAAAGCATGTCTGGGTCCATGTGCCAGAATAACAGGGTTTCTTTGGAGCATCGATCTGCTCTTTAATAGGAAATTGTAAAGAGTTATAAAAGGTTTACAAAAATTTTAACTTATGGTCAAACTGATTAAGATTGGATAGATTTGTGTATAAAGCTTTATTAAAATAGGTTTAACATTAATAGTATACTAATGCAAAGGCAAAATTTGGTTTTCTCTTTTGAACAAGATTTCCATGTAATACTGAAATAATAAAGATTTGTGTTTGCCTTTTGGGTAAACTGCAGGACAAAAGGAAAAAAGAAAGGAGAGAGAAGAGGCAGATTCAGTTGGTCCCATGCTGTCTTTATTGGGTCTTGTTGTTTGGAAAGCTGGGTCTCCCAATGAGTAAAGATTTTTGCCTTTTTGAAATTTTTTCAGTTATTACTTTGGCTGATTGAATGACCTGTAATCCTATTTTGTGATATCAAGTGTTTTAAATCTTTGATATTTGACAGATCTTCCAAAATACAAGTTTCAAGTTCTAAATTCAGTCCTTTTTCCTCATTAATTTTTTTTTAAGATATTGGGTCCCCTGATGTCCAAAAGAGACATATTTGGCTTATTTGGTGTGTTATAGTCATACATGGAACACTGTCATGTGTGAAATGGCATTTGGCTTTCTTTGGGATGTATTTTTATGAATGTGTTATTAATATGTGTTCTAGAATTATGTGAGACTCCTATAATTTTAAAATGACTTATGTATGTTATCAGTAATAATTATGATTATTATGTTAGATTGTTGTATGCCACAAAATAACCAAATTTCTTTGTTAATTGTGTCTTTAACCATGGGTGTTCTGATTCTCTTGTCATCTACAATTGATTTGCTTTGATCCTTTTCAAAAGGTGGTTTTATATTCAGCTATAGGACTCTGACAGGGGCTCTTGAGTGCAATTTCCTGATAACTTTAGAAATTGTCATTGGAATAGAGAAAAAAACTTCCAGGACTCTCATGGAGAGCTTATGTGTCCATAAGGATTGTTGACCCAATATCAACTAGCACAGGAGTTAATCATGTGGACTGTACTAACAGAAGACTGAAATTATCTTTTTATGACTTTCTGCTTAAAATGTTGCTGATCCTTTTTGTTTTGCTTTTCAGAGTTAAGAAAGCTTTTTCTCTTTTAAAACATTTTAAAATTCTTTTGAGACAGTCTCGCTTTGTCACCTAGGCTGGATGGAGTACAGTGGTGTGATCTTGGCTCACTGCAACCTCTACTTCCCAGTTCAAGCAGTTCTCCTGTCTCAGCCTCCCAAGTAGCTGGGATTACAGGCACTCGTGACCACGCCCAGCTAATTTTTATATTTTTAGTAGAAATGGGGTTTCATCATGTTGCCCAGGCTGGTCTGAAGCTCTTGTCCCCAAGTGGTCCACCCACCTCAGCCTCCCAAAGTGCTGGGATTACAGGCACTCGTGACCACATCCAGCTAATTTTTGTATTTTTAGTAGAAACAGGGTTTCGCCATGTTGCCCAGGCTGGTCTCGAACTCGTGTCCCCAAGTGATCCATCCACTTCAGCCTCCCAAAATGCTGGGAGTACAGGTGACAGCCACCATGGCTGGCCAACTTTTTTTTTTTTCTTTTGAGCTATTTGACAGCTTTTAACAATTGAGTAAAGTATACTCCTGTGAACAAAATTTGGAGCATATTTCTTTCTCTCTACCTGATTTCTCCAGAATTTGCAGACTATTTGTGATTATTCTTAACTTATGGCAATATAGTTATTTGTATAAGTTCAATAAGAATCTATTTTCTTTTGTAACAGAACACAGTTGGGGACACTGGTTATATTACCAAGGCTTTTACTGGAATGACATGTTTTCAGACTGTATTGGCAAATTGAGGTTTACCTATAGAGCTGATAAGAGCCCCTTGGAAAAACTGGCCTCATACTTTGTCCTTTACAGGGTTCCAAACCTGTGGCAAGTAAAGAATGTTACTTTCTGCCAGGCCCAGGAACCCCAAGTTATTTTGGTACCTTGAGAAGAGAGCAATTCACCCAATTCACACGTTATCTGCAGGTACAAATAAATCCCTGGCTGGGCTCAAGAGGCTGTTAAAAGGTCTAATCTGAGATTCCTTATGAGAAGTTCCAGCAAAGCCAGGTTTTTTGTTTTTTTTTTTAAGCCTTTATGGCAAATAATTTCTCTTGCTGCTCTTTATGCAAATAATTAAGCTAAGTGTAATAAGACTCATACTTATTTTGCAAATAAATTGGTCTTACTATGATTTATTTGTCTTTGGTAGAATTGAAAAACTGGACAGAGAAAAATTATGTTTTGGAAAAACATAGTATACCTGTTACTAGATTCCAGCTAATTGTTTTTGGATTCCAGCCCATTGTTTTTGAGTCTCTGCTGATGACCCAATATATAATTGGTTCTCAAGGTCATTCACCTAGGTCCCTCAAGGCTTCACATCATTTCTACAGCGACACCTGAAGCTAGGATTTTTACTCCTTATGTTAGGGCTTATTATTTATTTTAAGTCTGCTGTTCACTTAAGAACTGTACTAAAGCTGTAGATAAAAGTGCTAATGTTTTCTTATACAGACCTTGGGATCCTAATTAGGCACTTGTGAATACATACAAACAACTGCAAGACAGTTTCACTCTTCTTACCCTGGGGCAAATCCTACTCCAACTATGCCCCATCAGCAGGAAGAAGTTGGAATAGTCATCCGACTTTTCCTATCTCTGTAACTCACACCTCAGGATTGAAGTGTGCTGAAATCCAAAGCGGGGATTGAAACTGACTTTACAAAATTATGACAGTAAAAGAAGTCTGACATGGATAACTCCATCTTGCTCCTAACCTCTAAGCTGTCTTTGCTCACTACTGGGCACAGGCCAAGCTAACCACGGGAGGAATTTAGTTTATAGCTTAACTTAAAATTAAGGATGATAATAGTCCCTCACTAAAACTAACTCACTCCTTGCTTAGGGCCTGAAAACTGCCTTTGTAAGACTAATGAGGCCGGGCGCGGTGGCTCAAGCCTGTAATCCCAGCACTTTGGGAGGCCGAGACGGGCGGATCACGAGGTCAGGAGATCGAGACCATCCTGGCTAACAAAATGAAACCCCGTCTCCACTAAAAAAATACAAAAAAATTAGCCGGGCGTGGTGGCGGCGCCTGTAGTCCCAGCTACTCGGGAGGCTGAGGCAGGAGAATGGCGGGAACCCGGGAGGCGGAGCTTGCAGTGAGCCGAGATCGCGCCACTGCACTCCAGCCTGGGAGACAGAGCGAGACTCCGCCTCAAAAAAAAAAAAAAAAAAAAAGACTAATGAAAGGTGACAAGATTAGGATTATGGGAGGGACTTGAATACTGCAAAAATGTAGGTGTAGTTTGTATAATCCCTTACTGCTCAGGAGTCATGTGGTCAGAGGCCAAAGGATTTGTGACTGCCCCAATTGCTCCTATGAATAACATCACTATTGTAGAGCCTAAAATTGGTGTTTTGAGACTTTTTTTCAGATTTTCCGGCAACCGACTGACTCTGCCTGGACCCATAACTTATGTCTCAACTGGTCCTGTGGCCTTACCCAGAGGTGGACTCAGCCCATGAGGACCGTTTGCCACACCCCTGTGATTTCATCCCCAACCAATCAGCAGCACCCATTCCCTAGCCCGCTGTCCACCAAGTTGACCATGAAAACCCTAACCTCAGAATTCTAAAGGAGGCTGATTTGAGTTAGAACTCTGTCTCCTGTATTGCTAGCCTAGTGTCAATTGATCTCTTTCTTTACTGTAATACCTTGGTATTACAGTAAATTAATTTTGTCTGTGCAGTGTGCAGGAAGAGTCCATTGGGTGATTACACTAGAGTAAAATTATTTTGACAATTCGTAGGGAGGGAAAGGACCAACCTTTCTGTCTCCTCTGTACCCACCCACCTTAAAGTGAAGTCTGATGGGTCAAGACACTCAACACACTTATACAAAGTCCTCTACTTAAGTGTCAGGCCAGTAAGGGGACACAGACCAATGTAACTGCAGAGGAAACCCAGGTAAGCTATCTTGGTTAACTGACTTATCCCTTATTCACTGGTGTAAATAGATATCAAAGGATTATGATAAATATTTGGAGAAAAACTATAGCATAAAAGAGAAGAACCAAAATGAATAAATAGCACAATTGACCCTGCATGGAGGTGGTGGAGGGGAAATAGTGCAAGGAACAAAACTCCAATTTTCAGATTATAATGTTCACACATATTCAGAGCCTCTATTAGTTATTCAAGTATGTAGTACAGCAAAATGAAAAATGAATCCAAAAAAGAGGAACATGTGGAATATAAGAAATAGCGGTGAGCAAAGAAACAGTAAAGCTTTGAGTTTTCCAAATGCTAGCAAAAAGGAGTAATTTTTGAATTAGACAAAAATAAATTTAGAGCCAACAGTATTAAAAGAGACAAGGGGGGCCAGGCACAGTGGTTCATGCCTGTAATCCCAGCATGCTGGGAGGCTGAGACAGGAGGCCGAGGTGGGCAGATCATCTGAGGTCAGGAGTTTGAGACCAGCCTGGCCAACATGGTGAAATGCCATCTCTACTAAAAGTATAAAAACTTGGCTGGATGTGGTGGTACATGCCTGTAGTTCCAGCTACTTGGGAGGCTGAGGCAGGAGAATCACTTGAACCCAGGAGGCTGAGGTTGCATTGAGTCGAAATTTCACCACTACACTCCTGCCTGGGTGACAAAGTGAGACTCTGTCTCAAAAATTAAGAGTTGGAGTCTTGCTCTATCACCCAGGCTGGAGTGCAATCATAGCTCACTGCAGCCTTGAACTCCTGGGACCAAGTGATCCTCCCACCTCAGCCTCCTGAGTAGCTGGGACAATAGGTGCATGCCACCACACCCAGCTAATTTTTGTATTTTCTGTAGAGACGGGGGTCTCACTGTGTTGCCTAGGCTGATCTTGAACTCCTGGCCTCAAGTGATCCTCCCACCTCAGCCCCCCGAGTAGCTGGGATTACAGATATGAGCCACCATGCCTGGCAAAGGGATATTTAATATTGATAAAAGGTGCACTCCACCAAGAACACGTGACTGTCATGGACCTTTATGCACATAATGACATGAATAAGAAATATAAAGCAAACTCTGTTAGAAATACAAGGAGAATAAACATTTACAAATATTCAGTCATGGGGGGAGATCCCCCTCCCTTGCTCTCTCTTCTCTCCTTCCCTACTTCTCTCCTTATCTTTTTCTTGCTTTCTCCTCTTCCTTCCTCCAACAAATAGATATTTAGCACCTTGTATGTATTAGGCATTGTGTTAGATACTGTGGGCACAGTACCAAGCAAAACAATCTTGGCGCCTGCCACATGAAGCTGATAGTCTAGTGAGGGAGATAGACATTATTCAAATATTCATTTAAATACATGTAAAATTACAACTGTGATGAGTTCTCTATTAATTACTCAATTAATTATTCTGTAGGAGAGCCACACAGAACTATGAGGTCAGGGAGGTTTTCCTGACCAAGCAAAACTTCTTCAGAGATTTGAAGACTGCACAGGAGTTAACCAGATGAAGCAGGAAAAAAAAAAAAAAAAAAGCATTCCAAGCAAAGGGAAAAACACGTACAAAGACCCTCTGGCAGGAGGAAGCCCAGTGCATATGGAGGACAAAAGAAAGCCAGTGTAGCTGGGGCTCAGACATCAAGTGGATAATTTTATGAGGCTGAAGAGGTAGATATTGGCCATGCTATGCAGGGCCTCAGAGGCTATATTAATTATTTTGTTTTTATCCTAAGAGTAATAGGAATCATTGAAAAGTTTCCTGGGCAACATAGGGAGACCCCATGTCTACAAATAATAATAATAATAATAAATTAGCCAGGCGTGGTGGTGCACGCCTGTGGTCCCAGTTACTTGGGAGGCTGTGGTGGAAGGATCACCTGAGCCTAAGAGGTCAAGGCTGCAGTGAGCCATGATCACACCACTGCACTTCAGCCTGGGTGACAGAGTGAGGCCCTGTCTCAAAAAAAAAAAAAAAAAGTTTAAAAGTGAAAAAGACCACACTGACTGTAAAAAGTATTGGATGAGGGGCAAAAGTCAAAGCAGGATGATCAATTAAAAAGCTATTACTGAGAAAAGAAGGTATCTTAGCTAGAAGTGGTGGGAGGAGTGGTAGACATTGAGAAAGAAGCAGCAAGCTTTTTTGTTTTTGTTTTTGTTTTTGAGATGGAGTCTTGCTCTGTCACCTAGGCTGGAGTGCAGTGGAGTGATCCTGGCACACTGCAACCTGCACCTCCTGAGTAGCTGAGATTGCAGGCGTGTGCCACCATGCCCGGCTAATTTTTTTTTTTTTTTTTTTTTTTTAGGAGAAACGGCGTTTCACCATGTTGGCCACGCTGTTCATGAACTCCTGACCTCAACTGATCCGCCCGCCTCAGCCTCCCAAAGTGCTGGAATTACAGGCATGAGCCACCGCGCCTGGCCTAAGCAAGCTTTTAAGAGACATTTAGTGGGCAAGATGAGGGACAGGACACAACAAGGATGATTTCCTAGTTTCTGGCTTGTGCAAATGGATGGATGATGGTGCCATTTACTGAGTTACAGAATACTGCAAGAGGACCAAGTTCTTGTTTTGGTTTTGGTTTTGGGGAAAGGAGGAAGAAGGACTAGACCAGTTGGGGGCAAGTTGGTCACCTCTCTCTCTCCAGACATCCCTTCATGTGGCTAACTAGGGTCTCCTCACAGAATGACAGACTCAGGGTAGACAGACTTGTTACATGGAGCCTCAAGGGTCCAAGAGGGAGTGTCCCAATAAACCCAGGTGGAAGCTGCAAGGCTTCTTATGAACTAGCCTTGTAAATCCCAGAATGTCATTTCTGCTGCATTCTTTTGGTTAAGCAAGTCCCTAAGATCAGCCCAGATTTAAGAACAGAGGGATTAGGCTACACAGAAAGAGACAGTGGAAAGGCCATGTGCCTCAACTAATGAACCAATGTTGATTATTGTTAACTAAAGTCTATGTTTTATTCAGATTTCTTTAGTTTTTTACCTAATGTTCCTTTTTCTGTTCCAGGATCTCATCCAGGATACTGTATCGTATTCAGTTGTTATGTCTCCTTAGATTCTCTTGGCTGTGAAAGTATCTCAGACATTCCTTGTTTTCGATGACTTGGACAATTTTAAAAAGTCTGTTGAGGTATTTTGTAGAATTTGGGTTTGTCTGATGCTTGTTTCATAGTTAGGGGTTATGGATTTCTGGAAGGAAGATCAGGAAGGTAAAGTGCCATTATCATATTATGTCAAAGGTACATGACCTATCACTGATGATGTTAATCTTGATTGTGAATATAGAAAACTATTTCCAGGATTGCTGCTATAATGAGGAATAGGAAACTTTAATGGTAGTTAATGTGGTATTCCATTTATTTGTTCAACAAATATTTATTGAATGTGTACCCTGTGCCAGGATCTTGGATACAACAGTGAACAAAAACAGGTAAATCCTTGCCTTCATTGAGCTTACAGTCTGGTTGAGAAGAGACACAATAAATAATAATATTATAAATTTTATAGTATGTTAGAAGGTAATGCATGCTATGGAAAAATTACATCCCTGAGCAAAAGGGATGGGAGGGCAAATGACATTATTAGTGGAGTGACTAGGGCAATGCCTCATTGAGAAGGTGACATCTGAGCAAAGACTTGAAGGAGGGGAGGGATGTAGTCATTGGAGACCTAGAGTAGAGCCTTCCAGGTAGAAGGAACAGCCAGTGCAAAGACCCTAAGGTATGAACATGGCTAGTGTGTTTGAAAAATAGGAAGGAGGCTGGGCACAGTGGCTTGCGCCTGTAATCCCAGTGCTTTGGGAGGCCGAGGCGGGTGGATTACTGGAGGTCAGGAGTTCAGGACCAGCCTGGCCAACATGGTAAAACCCCATCTCTACTAAAAATACGAAAATATTAGCTGGGCATGGTGGCAGGCGCCTGTAATCCCAACTACTCAGGAGACTGAGACAGGAGAATTGCTTGAACCCAGGAGGCAGAGGCTGCAGTGAGCCAAGATCGTGCCATTGCACTCCAGCCTGGGCGACAAGAATGAAACTCCATCAAAAAAACAAACAAACAAAAACAAACAAACAAACAAAAAACAAAAAACAAACAGGAAAGAAAGAAAGACAGACAGGAAGGAAGGAAGGAAGGAAGGAAGGAAGGAAGGAAGGAAGGAAAAGGAAAGGGAAGGGAAGGGAAGGCGAGGCGAGGCGAGGGGAGGGGAGGGAAGGGGGAGGGGGGAGGGGAGGGGAGGGAGGGGAGGGGAGGGGAGGGGAGGGGAGGGAGGGGAGGGGAGGGGAGGGGAGGGGAGGGGAGGGGGGGAGGGAGGGGAGGGGAGGGGAGGGGAGGGAGGGGAGGGGAGGGGAGGGGAGGGAGGGGAGGGGAGGGGAGGGGAGGGGAGGGAAGGGAAGGGAAGGGAGGGAAGGGAAGGGAAGGGAAGGGAAGGGAAATAGCAAATAGGTTAGTGTGACTAGAGAAGAGTCAGAGAAAGTAGGGGAGAGTAGTAGGAAATGATGTTAAAGAGATAACAGAAATCCAGACAATTAAAGACCTTGTAAGCTATTGTACAGACATTGATTTTCTTCTAAATGAGATGGGGAACCATTGGAGAGGTTTGAGCAGAGGAGAGACTTTAATTTAACTTTCATTTTTAATAGGAAAATCTGACTCATGTTGAGAGTAGATTGTGGTAGGGGGCAGAGGTATAACACCAGTTAGGAGGCTATTGAAATAACCCAGGCAACAGATAATGATGACTTGAACCAGGATGGTAGCTGTGAGAGCTGTGAGAAGTGAGTGAATTATTGATATATTTTGAAGAGTTAAATAGGATTTTTTTGATTATTTGAAGATAGAATGTGAGAGAAAGAGACGAGTCAAAGAAATACCAAAGAGTTTGGATCTAAGCACAGGAAAGGATGCAATTGTCATCAACTGAAGGCTGTCAGTAATATAAGTTTTCGGATGTGTGTGGGGAGGCAGAATGGGGAGAGACTAGAAGTAATGTTTTATTTATTTTTAATTTTATTTCAGTAGTTTTTAGGAAACAGGTGGTAGTTTTAGACATGTGCTATGAGATGTCTTTTAGATATTCAAGCAGAGAAGTCAAATATGCACTTAGACATACAAGTCTAGAGTTTAAGGGAGAAGTCTAGGATGGAAATATAAATGGTGTTTAAAGCCAGGAGACAAGATGAGATTATCAAGAGAGGGAGTGGGGACAGAGAAGAGATTACCAAGGATAGCAATCTGGGAGAAAAGAAGGAATCAGTGAAAGAGTCTCTGAAGGAGCAGCCTTCTGAACAAAGCTGGAGGCATCATACTACATGACTTCAAGTTATATTACAAGGCTATAGTAACCAAAACAGCATGGTATTATTATAATAACAGACGCATAGACCAATTGAACATAATAGATAATCCAGAAATAAATCAATGTATTTACAGCCAACTGATTATAGACAAAGGCACCAAGAACATACATTGGAGAAAAGACACTGTCTTCAATAAATGGTGCTGGTGTTGTTACATGGATATATTGGGACACACACACACACAAATAAATGGTCCTGCGAAAATTGGATATTTATATTCAGAAGAATGAAACCGGACCCTTATCTCTCACCATATACAAAAGTCAGTTTAAGATGGATTAAAGACTTAAACATAAGATCCGAAACTATAAAACTACTAGAGGAAAATGGGGGGAACATTTCTGGACATTTATCTAGGCAAATATTTTATGGCTAAGACCTCAAAAGCACAGGCAACAAAACAAACAAACAAAAAAGACAAATGTGACTTAATTAAACAAAAAGCTTTTGCACAGCAAAGGAAACACAAAATAAAAAGGCAACCTATGGAATGAGAAAAACGTTTGCAAACTATATATCTGATAAGGGGTTAATATTCAAAATATATAAGGAACTCAACACCATAGTAAAAATAACGACAACAACAACAACAAAGTAATTCTATTAAAAAGCGGTCAAAGGGCATGAATAGACATCTCTCCAAAGAAGACACACAAATGGCCAAAAGATACATAAAAAATGCTCAACGTAGCTAATTATCAGGGAAATGCAAATCAAAACCACAATTAGATATCGTCTGACCCCAGTTAGGATGGCTGTTATTAAAAAGCAAATAGCGGATGTTGGTGAGGATGCGGAGTAAAGGGAACTCATATGCACTGTTGGTGGGAATGTAAATTAGTACAGCCACTATGGGACGCAGCATGGAGATTTCTCAAAAAACTAAACATAGAACCACCATATGATCCAGCAATCTCACGATTGAGTATTTATCCAAAAGTAAAGAAATCACTATAACCAAAAGATACTTGCACCCCCGTGTTTATTGTAGCAGTATTCATAATAGCCAGGATGCAGAATCAACCTAAATGTTCATTAACAGGCAAATGAATAAAGAAACTGTGATATTTATACACAATGGAATACTATTCAGCCATAAAAATGAAATCCTGTCATTTGCAGCAACATGTGTGGTCATTATGTTAAGTGAAATAAGCCAGGGACAAAACGACAAATATCACATGTTCTTACTAATCTGTGGGAAATAAAAAAGCTGATCTCATGGGGGTAGAGAGTAGAATGATAGAAACCAGAGGGGGTGGGAAGTGTATGTGGGTGGGGGGTTGATGAAGAAAGATTGGTTAATGGGTACAATCATACAATTACATAGAATAAGTTATAATGTTTGATAGCAGTGTAGGGTGACCATAGTTTGCAACAACGCATCGTACATTTCAAATAGCAAGAAAAGAGGACTTTAAATGTTCCCAACACATAGAAATGATAAAGACTCGAGGTGATGGATACTCTAAATACCCTGACTTCATTAATACACATTCTATGCATGCAACGAAATACCACATATACCCTATAAATTTATACAAATATTATGTATCAATTTAAAAGCATGTGTGTAAGACTATACTTTCAGGAGTCACTTCTATAGTTTGTTAATAGAGAAGTTTCTCTGAACGGGTAGAGATAAAAAGCATGTATGTACTGTGTATATAAATGTGCCAAAAATTTCTGGAAAGATACACACACGAATGTACACACAATATACACACAAAATTATTGCCAGTCATTACCTATGGGGAAGGAAGGGAAGAGTTAAGGAGGGGAGGGAGAATGAGGTGGAGTGGGGCAGGATGGGGCAGGACACAGCAGGGGCACTTTAAATGTGGTCATTTAGAGAGCACAGTGTTGTGACTACTTGAGCTCAAATCCAGATTCTGGTATTTCATATCTGGTTAATCTTGGGCAAGTTACTTCCTTTTCCTCAGTTTCTTAATTCAAAAAAAAAAGGAGAAAATACTAATAGTATATACTTTATAAGTAATTCTGAGAATTAAATGTGTTAATACCTCAACGCACTTGCAACAGTTCCTGGTACATGGTAAGTCCTCAATAAACATTAGCTATTATGGTTGTCATTATGCTTCTGTGTTGTTTGGATGTTATATAATGTTGGAATATTCATGTACTTCCTTTGAAAAAGCCAAGAGAAAGGGGCCAGTAGAGAGTGAGAAGTTGAAAATAGAAAAGAGGTAATAATAGGTTGAGTATGGCTAGTGAGGAGACCTGTACATGAATGGGCTCTACAATGCACATGAAGGAATTACGCCTAGATTGGAAGAGGGATATCTTTCATTTTAACAGCAGAAAAGGATGGCTGTGAATACATTTCTAGTTTGGTAGTAGGAAGTTGGTTTCCATTTGGAGACTTCTATCTTATCTTTAAGAGGTGAGTTCTTTGGGGCAGCTGAGGAGTTGGAGTTTTGAGGAAAATGAAGAAAATTGAGAAGAATCAGTTGGGAAAATGAGAGAGTGAGTTGAAAACATGACAGGAATCCCCAGAAATATTGAAGGTCCACTTGATGTTGGTGACCATGAATTCAGAGTGGTACCAACCTGTTCATCTATGTGACTTTCTCTTGCAGTGCTTAACACCCCTGGGGGTTGGAGTGAGAAGAAAGGCTGTGAACCAGATGCCAGCATCTTTGATGAATGAGTACAGGACAGCAAAGAGGTGGAGTCAAATATCATGAAACTCAGAGGAAGAAGGATCAGGGGGTTTTTCCTGAGGGTGGAGGAGGAATGGTTTGAAAGGTGCAGTGTGGCTGGAAGAGGATATGTACCTTACCTCCTCCCTATGCAGTACATGCGGTGTGTTGGTATAGATCACTTTCACTGGAAAGGGCTGTAAAGGAAGCTCCGTCCTCATGGGAAACCTAGAAACGTGGATATTCAGGGATGAGTTTGTGGATGGCAGAAGAGTTTGTTAATCATGGAATAGTGTTCCAGGAAGCACAGCCGAAGCATGTAAGGAGTGAAGGTAGAAGTGGGAGGTCAGGGCCGGGCACGGTGGCTCACACCTGTAATCCCAGAACTTTGGGAGGCCGAGGCAGGCAGATCACCTGAGGTCGGGAGTTTGAGACCAGCCTGACTAACACGGAGAAACCCCGTCTCTACTAAAGTGCAAAATTAGCCGGGCATGGTGGCACATGCCTGTAAGTCCAGCTACTCGGGAGGCTGAGGCAGAAGTATTGCTTGGGAGGCAGAGGTTGCAGTGAGCCGAGATCCACCATTGCACTCCAGCCTGAGCAACAAGAGCAAAACTCCATCTCAAAAAAAAAAAAAAAAAAAAAGTGGGCGGTCCAGTTCAGGGAGAAGAAGCACAGAGCAATATGGGAATGCAGTTAGAGGACAAGAACAACAATAATAATTAAACATAACTTAATAATAACAATAATAATCTAACAGGGCTTTGCATAGATTATATCATTTAATCCTCATAAAACCTCATGAAGAGTAGACCTTAATTTTACAGATGAGCCAACAGACACAGAACTCAAGTGATTTGCCTAAGGTCACAAAGCAGGTATGTCAAACTGGATGCTTACATGTTGAATTATGACAGAGGAAAACAGGGATGTGAATGAGGTATGGTGGGTTCGGCTCATCACAAATTTGGTTAGATGGTTAGTCCTGCTATTTTCTGATAAACAGGGGGCTCTCAGGTCTCCCCAAATTTAGATGTATTTGGACCTGGAGGCAGGAGTTGCTGTTTTATTGGTGTTCCTTACATTGCTAGGTGTAGAAGGATCCAGGCAGTGGCCTGACCAGTGCATTTTCTCACCTGTGCTCTGCAGAGTGATTGGTGGTAGGGGCAGTGGTGTGGTTCTTAGGTGCGTCTTGCCCTAGTTGGATATATAAAGCCAGACTGCAGCTGCCTATAAGGTATAAGGGCTGAGAGGCAGTTTGTGGAAAATGTGAACCTACTGGAGGACTTCACAGGCTATAGATTCTGAGAGATGTGAGGCTAAGTAGGGGTCTGGCAGTGGCCCAATTTTTTTTTGCAGTGAAAGCATCTCCTTCAGTGTTCAAAGCTTTGGCCTAGCTCCTAAAGAAACCTTTGTTTACTGAAAGGTTTGGGTGCCATGCTTGGTGCTCAAGGAAGTTTATAAAAAAGAACAGGAGGCTTTATTGCAAACTTCCCTGGGGAGCATTTTAGAGCCTTGTGTCAAGATGACCCTATAAAATCCTTTCAGAATTCTAAGAAGGTAAACACAATTGTTAAATATTTAATGCTTATTACATCTACATTACTTATTTTAGTATAATGTATGATAGACTTGGGTTCTGTGTCCTGTGCTACACGTACCTCGAGGACCCTTGTAAGATAAATTTCACAGAACATTTATGTACAAGTTACAGGACAGAGAAAATGTATGTCTAAAACATAAAGGTCCTTTATAACTATTACATGACTAAATGAAGTTCATTGTTTTAATTTTTGAAGAAGTTTATTTTGAAGCATTTCTTTTTTAATGACATATGGTTAGTTGTAGCAATTATTTATTTGAACACAAGTTCTTTGTCAGGAGCAAACCCTCAGTTACAGCCTTGGAAAAACAGAATCCACTTTATCATGATACCATTTACAACACAATATCCAGAAATGCATTGCAGTGAAAAGTGGGCCCTGCTTATATGTACCTGTATAGATGGGTTATGAATGAAGGTACTTATACACACGTACAGATCTGAATAGCACATTAATACTAATGACCAAACGTGGTATTTGTCATCATTCAGATTTAGTTTCTGTGATTGTCAGAGTGTACGAAAGTAGATTAAAATATATATGTACATGTGCTAATATATCAATTCTAATGCATGTAAGATCTGTCATAACTTAGATAGCATATGTGTAATTTTTATAGAATTAAAATTTATGGGCCGGGCGTGGAGGCTCACACCTGTAATTCCAGCACTTTGGGAGGCCGAGGTGGGTGGATCACCTGAGGTCAGGAGTTCAAGACCAGCCTAGCCAACATGGTGAAACCCCATCTCTACTAAAAATACAAAAAATTAGCCAGGCGTGGTGGCAGGTGCCTGTAATTTCAACTACTCGGGAGACTGAGACAGGAGAATTGCTTGAACCTGGGAAGCAGAGGTTGCAGTGAGCTGAGATCGTGCTGTTGCACTCCAACCTGGGCGACAAGAGCAAAGCTCCTTCACAATAAATAAATAAATAAATAAATAAATAAATAAATAAATAAAATTTATTATTTCTTGGCTGGTGGCTCATGCCTGTAATCCCAGCACTCTGGGAGGCCAAGGCGGGTGGATCACTTGAGGTAGGGATTTGAGACCAGCCTGGTCAACATGGTGAAACCTTGTCTCTACTTAAAAAAAAAAAAAAAAAAAGTTAGCCAGGCTGGTGCACACCTGAAATCCCAGGTACTCGGGAGTCTGAGGCATGAGAATCTCTTTAACCCAGTAGTTGGAGGTTGTAGTGAGCTGAGATCACACCACTACACTCTAGCTTGGGTGACAGAACGAGACTGTCTCAAAAAAAAAAAAAAAAAAGTTAACTGTTACTATTATTTCTACCACTACAGATTTTCAGTGCAATACTTTTGTCATTTTTTTTTTTTTTTTTTGAGACAAGGTCTTACTCTGTTGCCCAGGCTGGAGTGCAGTAGTGTGATCCCGGCTCACTGCAATCTACCTCCTGAGCTCAAGTGATCCTCCCACATCAGCCTCCAGAGTAGCTGGGACTATAGGTACACACCACCAGGCCTGACTAATTTTTAAATTATTTTATAGGTGGGGTCCCGCTATGGTGCCCAGGCTGGTCTCAAACTCCTGGGCTCAAGCAATTTCCTCCTGCCTCAGTCTCCCGAAGTGCTGGGAATATAGGTGTGAGCCAATGTGCCTGGCTTATTGCTGTTTATAATGTATTTATTGTTAAATGGTAGGCTCCCATGGTGATTTGAGAGTTGCCAGGAAAGGAAGGCCGTTTGGCAAGAATCCTGAGAGACAAAAGCTGGGGGAGGGCAAAGCAAGATGGCAGAATAGAAAGCTCCACCGATCATACTCCGCCCCCACAAGGACACCAAGTTAACAACTACCTACACAGAAGAAACACCTTCATAAGAACCAAAAATCAGGTGAACCCTCATGTTCATATTGCCAAAAGAGGCACCGAAGAGATTAAAAAACAGCCTGGAATTGCCTACACCACCCCTCCCCATCCCCAGCAGCAATGGCCTGGTGGGAAGAGCATCTCCCGGTGCTGGGGGAGGGAGAACACAGCAATTGTGAGACATTGAACTCAGTGCTGTCCTGTTAGAGCAGAAAGGAAACCCAGATCAAATTCAGTTGATGCCTGCACATGGAGGGAGCATTTAAAGTAGCCCTAGCCAGAGGGGAATCGCCAGTCTCAGTGTTTGGAACTTGAGTTTTCACAAACCTCGCCAATGAGGACTATAGCACTCTGTGTCTCCAAGTAAACTTGAAGAACATTCTAGGCCATTAGGACTGCAACTCGTCGTGAGTCCTAGCGCTGAATTAAACCCAGAGACAGTGGACTATGGGGGCACATGCCATACTGAGACACTAGCTGCAGTGGCTAAGGGAGTGCTGGCATCACCCCTCCCCTAACCCTAGGCTGCATGGCTCATGGCTCCAAAAGAGACCCCTTCCTTCCACTTGAGGAGAGGAGAGGGAAGAGTGGGGAGGACTTGTGTTTTGCATCTAGGATAACAGCTCAGCCATGGCAGGATAGGGCACTGGTCAGAGTTGTGAGGTCCCTGTTCCAGGTTCTACCGCCCAGATGACATTTCTAGACACACCCTGGGCCAGAAGAGAACCCACTTCCTTGAAGGAAAGGATCCAGTACTGGCAGCATTCATCACCTGCTAACTGAAGATCCCTTGGGCCTTAAATAACCAGCAGCAATACCCAGGTACTGCATTAGTCTTTGAGTGAACCTCTGAGACTTCCTGGCTTTAGGTGAGACTCAGCACATTACCAGCTGTGGTGGCTATGGGACAAAATTCCTTTTGTTTGAAAAAAGCAGAGGGAAAAGTAAAGAGGACTTTGTGTTGCACCTTACATACTAACATTGCCATAGGGGGTAGAGCACCAAGTGGGCTCTTGGGACCCCCAATTCTAGGACTTGATTCTTGGATGGTATTTCTGGACCTGCCCTGGGCCAGAGGGAAGCCCACTGGCCTGAAGCATACATGAATCCCAGGCCAGGCAGCATGCATGACAAGCTGACTTAAGAGACGTTGGGGTTTAAGGGAACATCTGCAATAATCTGGCAGTACTCCTTGTGGCCTGGGGTGGCAATGGCTATGGGGTGAACCTCCTCTCCCTTTGGAAAGGGTAGAGAAGAGTGGGAAGGACTGAATGGTGTGGTTTGAGTGCTGGATCAGCTACAATACAATAGAACACCAGGTAAACATCTAAGGTTTTTGACTCTAGTCCCCGACTCCTAGATGGAACTTCTGGACCCACCTGGGACTTTGGGGACCTCACCGCCCTGAAGGGAAGGACACAGACTTGGCTGGCTTTGCCACCTGCTGATTGTGGAGCCCCAGGACCTTGAGCAAACATAGGCAGTAGCCAGGGACAGGTTGCAGCAGGCCTTGGGTGAGACCCAGCGCTGTGCTAGCTTCAGGTCTGACCCAGTGCAGTCATAGTGGTGGTGGCCACAGGGGTGCTTGTGTCACCCCACCCCAAATTTAGGTGGCTCAGAACAAAGAGAGAGACTATGTTTGGGAGAAAGTAAGGGAAGGGAACAAGATTCTCTGCCTGGAAATGCAGAGAATTCTCCCAGATCTTGTCCAAGACCATCAAGGCAGCACCCCATGAGTCTGCAAGAACCACAAAGAAAAAATTTAAGGTACCACAGAGAGGGAATTCAGAATTCTATCAGATAAATTTTAAAAAGAGACTGAAATAATTTGAAAGCGTCAAGCTGAAATTCTGGAGCTAAAAAAAATCCAACTGGCATACTAAAGAATGCATCACAGTCCTTTATTAGCAGAATTGATCAAGCAGACAAAAGAATTAGTGAGCTTGAAGACAGACTAATTGAAAATACACAGTCAGAGGAGACAAAAGAAAAAATAAAAAACAAGGAAGCATACCTACAGGATCTAGAAGATAGCCTCAAAAGGGCAAATCTAAGAGTTATTGGCCTTGAGGAGGAGGTAGAGAAAGATATAGGGGTAGAAAGTTTATTTAACGGGATGATAACAAGAGAACTTGCCAAACCTAGAGAAAGATATCAATACCCAAGTACAAGAAGGTTGTGGAACACCACACTGATTTAACCCAAAGACTACCTTAAGGCATTTAATAATCGAACTTCCAAAGGTCAAGGATAAAGAAAGGATCCTAAAAACAGCAAGATAAAAGAAACAAATAACATTGAATGAAGCTCCAATACATTTGGGAGCAGTGGAGACCTTACAGATCAGGAGAGTGGCATGACACATTTAAAGTGCTGAAGGAAAAACACTGTAACCCTAGAATAGTATATTTGATGAAAATATCCTTCAAACATGAAGGAGAAATAAAGACTTTCTCAGGCAAACAAAAGCTGAGGGATTTCATCAACACCAGACCTGTCCTACAAGAAATGCTAAAGGGAGTACTTCAATCAGGAAGAAAAGGACATTAATGAGCAATAATCACCTGAAGGTACAAAACTGACTGGTAATAGTAAGTACACAGAAAAACACAGAATATTTTGTAACTGTGGTGTGTAAACTATTCTTATACTAGGTAGAAAGACAAAATGATGAACCAATAAAAAATAACAACTACAACAACTCATCAAGACATAGTCAATACAATAAGAGGTAAATATAAACAATAAAAAGTTAAAAAGCAGTGAGGATGAAGTTAATGTGTAGAGTTTTTATTAGTTTTGTTTTGTTTTGTTTTGTTTTGTTTTGCTTGTTTGTTCCTTTGTGTGTGTAGTGTCAAGTTGTTATCAGGTTAGGATAATGGGTTATTAGTTATTATTTGCAAGACTTATGGTAACCTCAAACTGAAAAACATACAATGGATAAAAAAACATAGAGACATTAGGTCATATCACCAGAGAAAATCACATTCACTAGAGGAATACAGGAATGAAAGAAGGAAGAGTAGACCACAAAACAATCAGAGAACAAATAACAAAATGGCAGGAATAAGTCCTTACTTATCAATAATAACATTGAATGTAAATAGGCTAAATTCTCCAATCAAAAGACATAGAGCAGCTGAATGGATGAACAAACAAGACCCATTGGTCTGTTGCTACAAAAAACACACTTCATCTATAAAAACACACAGGGACTGAAAATAAAGGGAGGAAAAAGATGTTCCATGCTAATGGAAACCAAAAAAGAGCAGGATTCACCATACTTACATCAGTCAAAATAGATTTCAAGACAAAAACCAAAAGAAGAGACAAAAAAGGTCACCATGTAGTGACAAAGGGGTCAATTCAGCAAGAGGATATAACAATTTTAAATATATATGCACCCAACACTGGAGCACCCAGACATATAAATCAAATATTATTAGAGCTAAAGAAAGAGACAGGTCCCAAAACAATAATAACTGGAGACCTCAACACCCCCATTTTCAGCAATGGACAGACCTTTCAGACAGAAAATCAACAAATAATCATCAAACTTAATCTGCACTGTAGACCAAATGGATCTAATAGATATTTACAGAACATTTCATTTAAGAGCTGCAGAATACACATTCTTTTCCTCAGCACATGGATGATTCTTAAGGATAGACTATATCTTAGGTTATAAAACAAGTCTTAAAAAATTCAAAAATTGAAATAATATCAAGCATCTTCTTTGACCACAATGGAATAAGACTAGAAATTAAAAACGAGGAATTTTGGAAACTATACAAATACAGGGAAATTAAACAATATGTTCCTCAATGACCAGTGGATTAATGAAGAAGTTGAGAAGGAAATGGAAAAATGTCTTGAAACAAATGATAATGGAAACACAACCTCTCAAATCCTACGGGATACAGCAAAAGCAGTACTCAGAGGAAAGTTTATAGCTCTAAGTGCCTACATCCAAACAAGAGGAAAAACTCCAAATAAATAATCTAATGATGCATCTCAAAAAACTAGAAAAGCAAGGGCAAATCAAACCCAAAATTAGTAGAAGAAAAGAAATAGTGAAGTTCAGAGCAGAAATAAATGAAATTGAGATGAAGAAAACAATACAAAAGATCAATGAAACAAAAATATAGTTTTTGAAAAGTTAAAGTTTTATATAAAGTTAAATATAGTTTTTGAAAAGTTAAAGAAAATTGACAAACATTTAGCCTGAATAACTAAGAAAAAAAGAGAAAATAAAATAAAACCAGAAATGAAAAGGAGGTATTAAAACTGATACTACAGAAATTCAAAGGATCATTAGAGGCTACTATGAGCAACTATATGCCAATACATTGGAAAATCTAGAAGAAATGGACAAATTCCTACACACACACAGCCTACCAAGATTGAATCAGGGAGAAATCCAAAACTTGAACAGCACAAAAGCAAGTAATGAGATCAAAGCTGTAATAAAAAGTCTCCCACTAAAGAAAAGCCCAGGACCCAACGGCTTCACTGCTAAATTCTACCAAACATTTAAAGAAGAACTAATACTGATCCTACCCAAACGATTCCAAAAAATCGAGGAGGAGGGAATACTTCCAAATTCACTCTATGAGACTGGCATTACTCTGATACCAAAACCAGACAAAAATGTCAATTCAAAACGGATTAAAGACACAATAAAAGAAAACCACAGCCAGGCGCGGTGGCTCATGCCTGTAATCCCAGCACTTTGGGAGGCCTAGGCGGGCAGATCACAAGGTCAGGAGTTTGAGACCAGCCTGATCAACATGGTGAAACCCTGTCTCTACTAAAAGTACAAAAATTAGCTGGGTGTGGTGGTGCATGCCTGTAATCCCAGCTACTCAGGAGGCTGAGGCAGGAGAATTGCTTGAACCCGGTAGGCTGAAGTGGCAGTGAGCCGAGATCGCACCACTGCACTCTAGCCTGGGCAACAGAGCAAGACTCTTTCTCAAAATAAAAAAAGAGAAAAAAAAAGATTTGGCCAGGCACAGTGGCTTACGCCTGTAATCCCAGCATTTTGGGAGGCTGAGGCAGGCAGATCACCTGAGGTCAGGAGTTTGAGACCAGACTGGCCAACATAGGGAAACCCTGTCTCTACTAAAAATACAAAAATAAGCTGGGCGTGGTGACACATGCCTGTAATCCCAGCTACTCGGGAGGCTGAGGCAGGAGAATCACTAGAACCTGGGAGGCGGAGGTTGCAGTGAGCTGAGATCGCGTCACTGCACTTCAGCCTGGGCAACAGAACAAGCCTCAGTCTCAGGCTAATATCTCTGATGACCATTGATGCAAAAATCCTCAGCCGGGCGCAGTGACTCACACCTCTAATCCCAGCACTTTGGGAGGTCGAGGTGGGCGGATCACGAGGTCAGGAGATCGAGACCATCCTGGCTAACACGGTGAAACCCCATCTCTACTAAACACACAAAAAAATTAGCTGGGCATGGTGGCACACACCTGTAGTCCCAGCTACTTGGGAGGCTGAGGCAGGAGAATGGCCTGAACCTGGGAGGCAGAGCTTGCAGTAAGCCGAGATCACCCCACTGCACTCCAGCCGGGGTGACAGAGCGAGACTGTCTCAAAGAAAAAAAAAAAATCCTCAACAAAATACTAGCAAACTAAATTCAACAATACATTAGAAAGATCATTCATCATGACCAACTGGGATTTATCCCTGGGATTCAAGGATGGCTCAACATACATAAACCAATCAATGTGATACAGCCTGTCAACAGAGTGAAGGATAAAATCCTTCAGTTTCAGTTTGAAATAAAAACCTTTCATTTCAGTTGATGCTGAGAAAGCATTTGATGAAATTCAACATTTCCTCATGATAGAAACCCTCAATATCCAGGGATAGAAAAAACATACCCTTGACATAATAAAAGTCATATACAATAGACCTGCATCTAGTATTATACTGAAAGGGGAAAAACTTAAAGCCTTTCCTGTAAGATCCGGAACATGACAGGGATGTCCACTGTCATCACTGTTATTCTGAAAGTCCTAACGAGAGCAGTCAGACAAGAGAGACATACAAAGGGTATCCAATTTGGAAAAGAAGACGTCAAATTATCCTTGTTTGCCGATGATATGATCTTATATTTAGAGTAAACTAGACTCCATGAGAAAACTATTAGAACTGATAAATTAATTAGAATTGTAGGATACACAATCAAAATACAAAAATTAGTAGCATTTCTATATGCCAACAGTGAACAATCTGAAAAAGAAATTTAAAAAATAATCTTATTTACAATAGCCACATGTAAAATTACATACCTAGGAATTAACTGAACTATAAGAAGTGAAAGGTCTCTATAATGAAAAGTAAAATACACTGGCCGGGCGCGGTGGCTCACGCCTATAATCTGAGCACACTGGGAGACAGAGGTGGGCAGATCACGAGGTCAGGAGTTTGAGACCAGCCTGGCCAACATGGTGAAACACCATCTCTATTAAAAATACAAAAAAAAATTAGCTGGGCGTGGTGGCACACGCCTGTAATCCTAGCTACTCAGGAGGCTGAGGCAGGAGAATTGCTTGAACCCGGGAAGTGGAGGGTGTAGTGAGCTTAGATAGCGCCACTGCACTCCAGCCTGGGCGACAGAGTGAGACTCTCTCTTGACATATAAAAATGTCAATTCAAAATGGATTAAAGACTTAAATCTAAGACCTCAAACCATGAAACTACTTCAAGAAAACATTGGGGAAAATCTCCACAACATTGGTCTGGGCAATGACTTCTTGAGCAATACCCAACAAGTACAGACAACCAAAGCAAACATGGGCAAACTGGATTGCATAAAGTTAAAGAGCTTTTGCACAGCAAAGGATACAATCACCAAAGTTGCAAACTACCCCTCTGACCAGGGATTAATAACCAGAATATAGAAGGAGCTCAAACAACTCTATAGGAAAAAAATCTAATAATACAATCAAGAAATTGGCAAGCTATTTGAATAGACATTTCTCAAAAGATGACACACAAATGGCAAACAGGCAAAAGAAAAGTTGCTCAGCATCATTGGTCATCAGAGAAATGCAAATCAAAACTATGAGATATCATCTCACCCCACTTAAAATGGCTTATATTCAAAGACAGGCAATAACAAATGCTGGTGAGATGTGGACAGAAGGGAACACTTGTACACTGTTGGCAAGAATGTAAATTAGTACAACCACTATGGAGCACAGTTTGGAGGTTCCTCAGAAAACTAAACATTGAGCTACCATATGATCCAGCAATCCTACTGCTGGGTATCCACCCAAAAAGAAAGGAAATGAGTATATCAGAGAAATAGCTGCACTCCTATGTTTCTTGCAGCAGTGTTTACAACAGCTAAGATTTGGAAGTAACCTAAGTGTCCATCAACAGATGTTTGGATAAAGAAAATGTGGTACAGATACACAATGGAGTACTATTCAGCCATAAAAAATTGAGATCCTGTCATTTGCAATAACATGGATGGAACTGGAGATCACCATGTTAAGTGAAATAACTCAGGCCCTGAAACACTAACATCACATGTTCTCACTTATTTGTGGAATCTAAAAATCAAATCAATTGAACTCATGGACACAGAGAATAGAAGGATGGTTACCCGATGCTGGGAAGGGTAATGGGGGGTTCGGTAGTGGAGGTGGGGTTGGCTAATAGGTATAAAAAATAGAAAGAATGACTAAGATCTTCTATTTGATAGCAAAATAGGGTGACCTACATGGTTTGGATTTCCCAAATCTCATCTTGAATTGTAATCCACATAATCCCCACGTGTCTAGGGAGAGACCTAGTAGGAGGTGGTTGGATCATGGGGGTGGTTTTCTGCATGCTGTTCTTGTGATAGTGAGTGAGTGCTCATGAGATCTAATCATTTTATAAAAAGGGGTTCTTCCCCCTTTGCTCCACACACTTCTTTCTCCTGCCATCTTGTGAAGAAGGATGTGTTTGCTTCCCCTTCTGCCATGATTGTAAATTTTCTGAGCCCTCTCTAGCCATGCAGAACTGTGAGTCAATTAAACCTCTTTCCTTTATAAATTATGCAGTCTTGGGTATTCTAGCAGTGTGAGAATGAACTAGTACTGTGACTATAGTCAATAATAACCTAATTCTATATTTTAAAATAAGTTAAAGAGCATAACTGAATTGTTTGTAACTCAAAGGATAAATACTTGAGGGGATGGACACCCCATTCTCTATGATGTGCTTATTTCACATTGCATGCCTGTACATCTCATGTACCCCATAAATTTATACACCTACTATGTACCCATAAAGATTAAAAAATAAAACAGAATCCTGCCAGTGTGGCACTAACCACAGCTTGGGGTCTGGACATCAGTTTCACATGTTCATAATGTCAGTATTCTAAATGTTGCAGAGTTGATGGATGCTGGGAATGTGGATTCTCACTAAGGATGTTCACAAGAGAGTGTTGTATAAACCAGAATGCTAATTTATTAATTTACAAATGCAAACATAATTGTTCATGCAGATTTGATTGGAACACAGCTAATTCTTTCCCTGTGGGCAGATCTTCATGGGAAGCCAAATTATAATCAGAATATTGTTTGTACCATAGAATCAAGACAAAGTGAGTTAGTTGGATCATTTAAATGCATAGTACTGTTTGTGTTATAATTGCTTTAATGGCCTGTCTCCTCAATATGGACTAGAGTATTTACTCCCTGGGAAGACTGGTGTATTTGTTTTGGATGTCAGTGCCTACCCATCCCACCTCCCGAGTAGGGCCTTTTCAGGTTTTTAAATTTTTCCATTATTTCTTGGCTGATCAAAACCCTTGATTAGGCTAGGCACAGTGGCTCATGGCTGTAATCCCAACACTTTGGGAGGCTGAGTTCAGGGAATTGCTTGAGGCCAGGAGTTCAAGATCAGTCTGGGCAACTTAGTGAGACCCTGCCTGTCTCTACAAAAAATTAAAATTGGCCAGGTGTGGTGGTGCATGCCTGTAGTACCAACTACTCGGGAGGCTGAAGTGGGAGGGTCACTTGAGCCTGGGAAGTTGCAGCTCCAATGAACCATGATCATGCCACGGCACTCCAGCCTAGGTGACAGAGTGAGATGCTGTCTCTAAAACAAAAAAACAAAGTGAAACTCTTGATTGGCATAATTTTGTTTCTCCATCAGCTTTCTTTTTTAAAAAAATACTGAAGTAAAACATGTATCTTTAGCTATTGTCTCTTAAATCAGATTACCTTCTGTAATAATTCTATGGGAATTATTCTACTGGAGCACAGTCATTCAAGCCTGTAACCCCAGCACTTTGGGATGCCAAGGCGGGAAGACTGCTTGAGCCCAGGAGTTTGCAACCAGCCTGGGCAACACAGACCCCATCTCTACAAAAAAATAAAAATAAAAATAAAAATAAGAAAATTAACCGGGCCTGGTGGTGTGTGCCTGTAGTCCCTGCTACTTGGGAGGCTGAAGTGGGAGGATCCCTTGAGCCAAGGCGGTAGAGGCTGCAGTGAGCCATTATAGCACCACCACATTCAAGCCTGGGCAACAGAGTGAGGACCTGTCTCAATAAAAACCGGCAAAA
Organism: Macaca thibetana thibetana; assembly: GCF_024542745.1. Lineage (NCBI taxonomy): Eukaryota > Metazoa > Chordata > Mammalia > Primates > Cercopithecidae > Macaca > Macaca thibetana. Next base: position 115,655,918 of record NC_065598.1, read on the forward strand.
AACTATGGGTGCATCGTTCGGTTGCCAGTGAATAAGGTTATGAGATAAAAAACCAGGATGCTCAATGAAATTCAGCTAACCAAGGGCTGTATATTTTTAGTGCAAGTATATCCAAAATATTAATGAGGTGTACTTACACTAAAACAAATATTCATTGTTTACCTGAAATTCACATTTAAATAGGCATCCTGTATTTTCATTTGCTAAACCTGGCAATCCTACCAGCACTTTCACATGAAGCCATGAGGGTTGCCTGGATTCATACTGGTAGGTAAGCACCAATCCATTCGGTTGCCTCAGACAGGACAAAAGCCATTTCCCCTAAAAAAATCGTTTGGTTTGACGGTAGGTAGCAACGAAGCACGGAAGAATCTTGACCCTTTGAGGAACCCGTAACTGACGCAAGTGCCATAAATGCTACTTTGATTGATTCCCCGCCCCCTCCATTCTTCTTTTCCTGCAATTGCTCTATCACTTCTTCCCTGTCAAGTCCCGCCCTTGCAGCTACCTCCAACTGCAGAGGAACCGGTTGCCTAAAAGGAGCCGGCAAAAGCGCCTACGTGGAGTCCAGAGGAGCGGAAGTAGTCAGATTTGACTGAGAGCCGTAAAGCGCGGCTGGCTCTCGTTTTCCGGATAACGACTACAGCTCCGACTGTCAGTGCCGGCCTTCCTCGTGTGAGGGGATCTGCCGGACCCTTGCAAATTCAATTTCTTTCCCATTCCGGGCCCTTCCCTATCGTCGCCCCCTTCACCTTGGATCATGTTCAAGAAGTAAGGACATGCTGTGGCCTCCATCGGCTGCTCACAAAGGCGGTGGGGTGGGGGTGGGGAAGAGGGCGAGAGCTAAGATCCTCTTTCTCTCTCCCCCGCCCCTGCCATCCTGACTCCCTAAGGTTTTCTATAGTACTATGCTCTCACTCCCACCTTGAACACTTCTTTAAGCTTTCCATCCGTAGTCCTCAATCGGGTTTCAGTCCCTCCACGCCCATTGTTTTTTCTCCTTACCCCTCTTTCTCTTTTGCCCCCTCCCCCAATTCTGTCTCCATTCCTAGGGTTCTACCAATCACATCCGTGCACTGTGATTTAGGGGCATATCCTCTGTAGCTGAGAGGGGAGCCCTGCGCTCACTGCCATATATTTATTAGTTATGAACTGAATAAAGGAAGGCTTGACTTCCTGGGTCATGGGAGTGAAGGAGTCTGGGTGACAGGAAGCAAGCGGCCTGTCATGCCTATTGCCTAGTTGCCAGATTAACCTTGCCTTGAAAATAACGTGATTGCCCCATAGGCTATTCAGTATAAGGAAGACAAAAATTCCTTGGGAACCTACTAGTGGGTTTGCCTTCCAGATTTGGTAGACGCAAAAAGCAAAGGGGGAGCATGGGCAAAGGAAGGTGGGTTTTGTGCATGAAATTTTGAGCAAAAATGAAATAGGGATCTTAGAAATCATTATTGTCATCACTTAAAAAAAATCTCAGCAGATTACATAGCCTAGCAGGGACCAATTTTCTATGTTATACTTGGGTTGGTCTTTTGTATCTCAACAATTGAGGGTTTTGTTTTTTGATCACAGGTTTCCTTATTGGTGGGAACCTGTGTTTCTTCCTGGGTAGAATTGAATAAGATTTTCCAGGAAAGGCATCTGTGTAGCTAATTACAGATTATGGTGCAAAGTATGTCTCATATTCCTTCCCCCAACCCCAGCTAATTGCTGTATACTTGACAGTTTATTTCAATATTGTATTAAGACATTGGTTTTGTGCTGGACAGAGTAAAAGGGAAGTGGTATTTAAAAAAAAATTATTTCATAATTATTTTAAGTATCTACTTGGTTGGGAATAAATGACTAATTAGAACAATACCTTTAGGTATTCTGATACCTCTACTTAGAAATGCCTGTTTCTTTTCTTGCAAAAATTACTTGGCAGATTTGATGAAAAAGAAAATGTGTCCAACTGCATCCAGTTGAAAACTTCTGTTATTAAGGGTATTAAGAATCAATTGATAGAGCAATTTCCAGGTATTGAACCATGGCTTAATCAAATCATGCCTAAGAAAGATCCTGTCAAAATAGTCCGATGGTAAGTCTTTGTTTTTGTCTGTGTAAAGCTTGGTGTAGCTGAATATTTAATGATTAGATTGCACTCATACTAAATGGAATTATTTTCAGATTAACTATTGATAGATTAATAATGGGGTAGACACAGAATAACTCTAAAACTCCAATATTTGCATTTTCAAAGATTATCTATGTCCCTGAAAAAATGTGGCTTTGTGTATTGATTGTTTTAGTAAAGAGTTAAATGTTTTAGTTCAGAGTTGGATTTAATTTATTTCAGTTTGTTCTTTAGAGAATTGTTTTATTGAATCTAACAATAGAATTAATAAAATGTGAAATAAAATTGGTTGTAGCAGGTAATATTTTTCTTTTTTTCTCTACTGGACTTGTATGATAGGAAAAACAATGTAAACAATATTTTTCTGGCCAGGATTTTTACTGACTTTTTAAAAAAGTTTACTTTATCACTGTATATGCGTGTTTTATGTTGTGAATTTTTGAAAGAAAATATTTAACTTGGTACTTTCTGACATTTGTCTTACAGCCATGAACATATAGAAATTCTTACAGTAAATGGAGAATTACTCTTTTTTAGACAAAGAGAAGGGCCTTTTTATCCAACCCTAAGATTACTTCACAAATGTAAGGTTTTTTATTTTTATTTTTTGAAATTTTACTCTTATTGCAATATTCAAATGTAAAGTCTTGTAAGAAATATGCATTTAATCAGATGAGATACTGCTGGGGGAGAAAAACAAATATGCATTTGGGGATACTGAAAGACACAAAAAGTTTAAAGTGACTTCTGATAATTAACTCATTATTTATTAGTACTAGGTAATAATGAATGAAAAACTAAAAAGAATGCCCATCTTGTGGTAAATCTGAAAAATGCAAATTCTCTCATGCATTCCAGAAAGCCCAAGAAAGATCATTTATTCATTCATTCAACAAATATTTATTGCCAGGCACGGTGGCTCATGCCTGTAATCCCAGCACTTTGGGAGGCCAAGGCAGGCGGATCACCTGAGGTCAGGAGTTCGAGACCAGCCTGGCCAACATGGTGAAACCCGTCTCTACTAAAAATACAAAAATTAGCCGGGCTTGGTGGCAGGTACCTGTAATCCCAGCCACTCGAGAGGCTGAGGCAGGAAAATCGCTTGTAGGAGGCGGAGGTTGCAGTGAGCCGAGATAACGCCATTGCACTCTAGCCTGGGGGACAAGAGCGAGACTTCGTCTCAAAAAAAAGGCAAAAAACCAAACAAACACAAATCTTTATTGAACTTACTATGTGCTAGGCACTCAGCTAGGTGCTGAGAATACAATGGGAAGCAAAGACATTGTCTCTGTCCTTAAGAAACTAATAGTCTAGTTTGGAGAATAAACAGCAATTAGATAATTACACAAATATGTATTTACAAACTGTGATAAGCATTGTGAGCATTTTCATTTTTTATATTTGTATCTATTAGCCTAATAGAGAAAAGTCAATAGATGAGAAAGCATTGACTAAATGTTCTTCCATCCAGTTATTTCCTGTGATGTGTGTAAATGCGTATTTTTTTTTAAATTGGGCTCTCTGTTACATAGTTTTTAAAAATTGATATATAATAGCTGTACATTGTCTGCTGTTGTGGTGCCTGTATCCCCCCCACCTATATATATTTATAATAGTTGTACATATTTTAGGGGTACATGTGATATTTGATACCTTTATAGAGTGTGTAATGATCAAATTAGGGTATCTATCACTTCAAACGTTTATCTTTGTGTTGAGAAGACTACAATTCTTCTAGCTATTTTGAAATATACAGTAAATCATTATTAAATATAATTTCCTTACTGTACTCTCGAATACTAGAACTTATCGACCTGTATTTTTGTACCCCTTAACCAACTTCTCGTCATCCCCTTGTAGTTTTTTTTTTTTTTTTTAAATTAACAGGCTTTTATTTTTTAGAGCAGTTTTAGGTTTACAGAAAAAGTAAGGAGAAAGAACAGAGTTCCCTCTCCCCAGTTCAGATTCCCCTATGAATAACATCTTGTGTTGGAATGATACATTTGTAACAATTGATGAACCAGTATTGATACATTATTATTAACGCAAGTCCTTAGTTTATATTAGGGTTTACTCTTTGTATTCTACACTTTTATGGGCTTTCCCAAATACGTAATGTCAAGTATCTACTGTTAAGTATCATACAGAATAGTTTTACTGCCCTAACATTCTTTGTGCTCCACCTATTCATCCTTCCTCCCCCTACTTCCCCAACCCCAGGTAACCACTGATCTTTTTAATAGTTTTTTTACTTTGCATTTTTCACTTAACATTATATCACGAAAATTTCCCACAGCATATTAAATAGTCTCCAAAAACCATAGTTTTTGGAGGAAGGGGTAGTATAAGTTTTGAAACTATGGTTTTTGGAGAATACTTGGGAGGCTGAGGTGGGAAGATTGCATGAGCTCAAGAGTTCAAGGTTATTGTGATATATGATTGCTCCAATGCATTCCAGCTTGGATGGCAGAGCAAGACCCTGCCTCAAAACAAACAAACAAACAAACAAACAAAAAAGATTACCAATTTGGTAAACAAATGATAGTGTTTCAGAGTTTTCTTTTGTATCTGTTAGATTACTATAATTTGGGGATATATTTGTTCAGATCCTTTGCCTTTTTCTGTTGAGTCATTAGTGTTATTATTAATATATTGTATTTCTTTTCTTATAGATCCTTTTATCCTGCCACACCAGCAGGTTGATAAAGGAGCCATCAAATTTGTACTCAGTGGAGCAAATATCATGTGTCCAGGCTTAACTTCTCCTGGAGCTAAGCTTTACCCTGCTGCAGTAGATACCATTGTTGTATCCTTCCCAGGCTAAAACTGCTGAAAAATGTATTCATTGTGCTCTTATCATTACTGCGAAAGGTGTATCATTCAAGAGAACATTAGATGTACTTTTTGAAGGTTACTGTTACTCTTATCTCATGCCTTTCTGGTTACATTTGAAGTTGTGTAGAGTAATTTTATTTGTTGCTACTAAATTATCTCATCTTAGGTCGTTTCTTAGAAGTTAAATGAGAATAAGTTACAAAAGAGTCTCAGCTGCATTTCAGCCCAGTCAGGGCCTACTGTTATCAGACTTAGGACACAATAGGGAATTCTTGATTACTAGGGGAAAGGATATAGATGATATAATTGGATCAGCTTTTTGGATATCAACTTGCCACTGTAATGTTCATTTTGACTTACTGACATACATTGGAGTAAAACCTCTCAAAAGGGAAAAGAATTTAGTCACCAGGTATAGGTATCTCTTTCCAAGCAAAAATTTTGTGTTGGAAGTGAATAGTGGGAAATATTGGCAACCTCCAACTTTTATTTTGAAAATTAATTATTTGAAAAGTTGGGTTTGGGGGCCTCAGAGCACGTTTTCTCAAAGAGAAATGTCAGAGTCCCAGATAGTCCTTAAAGATCGATTCAACTTATGACATACCTGAGTAATTCTGCATTATTTCCATTTCTGCCATGCTGTTTCAGCTATTTTCTGGATTAAATAGATTTTTGTGACTATTCTGGACAAGAGAACATCTTCTTTATCATAGCCAAAGTAGCCATTTGCCTCAGGTATAGAAAAGGAATGGTACTTGGTGGGAATAGGGAAATTACTTTTAGAGTGTGTTTATCTTATTTTATTTTTTAAGACGGAGTCTCTGTCGCTCAAGCTGGAGTGGAGTGGCGCGATCTTGTCTCACTGCAACCTCTGCCTCCTGGGTTCAAGCAATTCTCCTGCCATAGCCTCTCGAGTAGCTGGGATTACAGGCACCCACTATCATGGCCAGCTCATTTTTGTATTTTTAGTAGAGACAGGGTTTCACCATGTTGGTCAGGCTGGTCTCAAACTCCTGAGGTCAGGTGATTCACCCGCCTTGGCCTCCCAAAGTGCTGGGATTACAGGTGTGAGCCACCACGCCTGGGCAGGGGTGTGTTTAAGAATAAGAATAAGAAAAAAAAAAAAAAGATATTCTCTGTTGGGGCAGATACAGCGAAGGGGTAGTATAAGTTGTATGTTTATATTCTAGGAACAGTTTATGTTGACATGCTTTTTGCATAATAGATGCTCACATATTTGGAACACTGAATGAATTGAAAACCAAGGGAGAAAAGTGAGGACGGGTTTTTTTTTTGTTGTTGTTGTTTGTTTGTAATATTTATGATTCCTCTAAGTGTTGGTAAGTTTTTAGTTCTGGAGTTAACCTTAAATGGAAAATTTTCTTAGTACCTAGTCTTTACTTTTAAAAATAATTTTTATTTTGAAACAATTATAGATTTAGAGAAAGTTGTAAAAAAAAAAAAATGGTACAGAGAGGTCTTGTGTACCCTGAATCTTGACTTTTAAAAATATGTACTGCAGTGTTTAACATTCCAGAAACTTCAAATGTTAATCAAGACCACTCTGGTTTTTCTAGAAAGGTTGAAACTGTTATATCGGGCTCTTAAAGGTAGACTGGGAATTTAACTATTATTTTAAAACATCCTTTACATAAAACCACCATTCAGGCTGGGTGTGGTGGCTCACGCCTGTAATCCCAGCACTTTGGGAGGCCGAGGCGGGCGGATCACGTGAGGTCAGGAGTTTGAGACAAGCCTGGCCAACATGGCAAAACCATGTCTCTACTAAAAATACAAAAATTAGCCGGGTGGGGTGGTGTGCACCTGTAATCCCAGCTACTAAGGAGGCTGAGGCAGGAGAATTGCTTGAACTCAGGAGGTGGAGGTTGCAGTGAGCCGAGATCATGCCACTGCACTCTAGCCAGGGTGACAGAGCAAGACTTCGTCTCAAAAACCCAAACAAACAGCTGGCCATGGTGGCTCACACCTGTAATGCCACCATTTCGGGAGGCCAAGGCAGGCGGATCATGAGGTCAGGAGTTCAAGACCAGCCTGGCCAACATAGTGAAATCCCGTCTCTACTAAAAATACAAAAATTAGCCGGGTGTGGTGTAGTCCTAGCTACTCGGGAGGCTGAGGCAGGAGATTTGCTTGAACCTGGGAGGCAGAGGTTGCAGTGAGCCAAGACTGCGCCATTGCACTCCAGCCTGGGCAACAGAGTGAGACTCCGTTTCAAAAACAAACAAAAACCCCCAGCATTCAGTGATCAGAATAATTAATCAGAACAATTAATATTTATTAATTTCATGGCTTTTAGTATTTATGTGCAAGAAATTTTACTCCTTTTTTTTGTGTGACTTACTCTGGTTTTGTGGGCATGGGTTATAGTATTAACATTTGACTTGAAAGAAAAGGGGTTATTAGATTTATTCATTTAGCATTTACTGAGTACAGTATACCCACAGACTCTGCTAGGTCTCTGCTCTCAAGGAGTTAACGGTCTAGGGGAAGACACAAGAGGTGTTCCAAGTGGCTTAACTAGCTAGTAACGTGATCATTATTTGACACCCTTCCCTTGATGGGGAGGCCCCAAGGCATTTTGATAAACAGTTTTCTTAGCTGTGTTCTTTCAGGCTATCATGGCAGAAGGAAAACAGCATGCTCTATGTGTTGGAGTCATGAAGATGTCTGCAGAAGACATGTAAGTCTTACTTTAGGCCCCCTTAACTTTTGATATATGGGTAACCAACCCAGGAAGCATCAGAATTATAGGTGAAATTTGCTGTCATGTATACCACATTACACAAATATCCAAGCACAGAAGCTTCATTTCTGATATTTCCTAACACTTAGGAAGCCAGTGAAACCTATTTTGTCTTCAGGATTGTAGTCTTTCTTAAGCACTGAAAAGAACCCATGTACCAACACAGCTGTTTTATGTGTGTGTGGTACTTTAGGAATCTTATTTAATATAATTTAAACTGGGGGAGGAGGGAAGATGTTTCCCTGCTGTCTTCATTTTATTTTTATTTTTACTTTTTTAAATTTTTTTGAGATGGAGTCTCACTCTGTTGCCCAGGCTGGAGTGTAGTGGCGCGATCTCGGCTCACTGCAACCTCTGCCTCCTGGGTTCAAGCGATTCTCGTGCCTCAGCCTTCCAAGTAGTTGGGATTACAGGTGTGCGCCATCATGCTGAGCTAATTTTTTGTATTTTTAGTAGAGACGGGGTTTCACCATGTTGGCCAGGTCAGTCTCAAACTCCTGACCTCAAGTGATCCACCCACCTTGGCCTCCCAAAGTGCTGGGATTACAGGTGTGAGCCACTGTGCCTGGTCATTACTGCTAGTTTTAAAAACTGATATATCTCACCACCACACAGTATTTATCTTATATTCTGACCTGGTAGTACAAGAAATGTAGAATATTTAGAGAACTAGTAAAGATATATTACTAAAACTTAGGCAGTATATTTAAAAACTTTAGAACCCATTTGATGACCAAATTAGTGGTATTAATTTTGTTTCAGGGTTAATGTAGCACTTTGATATTCCCCTAGTCTTGTGACATTGTTACTCTGGTTCTGTAGACCCACTAGTTAGATCACTAAAATCACTTTTAATATAAGCTGCCACAGAGTAATGTAGTTTAATATAAACAACAATGTAATTGTGATGGCAATAAGTTATTTCCTTGTGGCTTAATAATTAAAAAATAACAATATACTTTGAATTATATTTATCACAAGACTATAAAAATGCATAAAAGTATGTTTATGTGTTTTTTTCCCTTCTACAGTGAGAAAGTCAACAAAGGAATTGGCATTGAAAATATCCATTATTTAAATGATGGGCTGTGGCATATGAAGACATATAAATGAGCCTCAGAAGGAATGCACTTGGGCTAAATATGGATATTGTGCTGTATCTGTGTTTGTGTCTGTGTGTGACAGCATGAAGATAATGCCTGTGGTTATGCTGAATAAATTCACCAGATGCTAAAATTCTGTTAGCTTCAGAAATTATTTTAAGTTTTCTTAAACTCAAGTTAAAATTGGGTAGCAAACTTGGACATTAAAAGGTATCTGGTAAGTAACCAAACTCAGACAACTTAACGTCCTTTCTTAGGCTAATGATATAAGAGTGAAGAGCAGGACTTGGTCAATGGATTGCCACTTTATGGTAGACCTCTAGAGAAACTGTCTAGTTAAATGGGGCTAGAAACTAGACTACGAATTTTATTCTATTACTCCAGGCGACCCAGCAGTGCTCCTTCTCTTGTGTGTGTGTGTGTGTGTGTGTGTTTTGTTTGTTGATTGTTTTTTTTTAAACTTTTCAATGGAAAATTCTAAACATATTCAGAAGTCTGGAGAATAGTATAATGGACCTTTCCATATCCATCACCCAGTTTCAGTTTATGGTCAGTCTTATTTCATCTATTCCTCAATTATTTCTCCCCCCCACCAATTATTTTGAAGCAAATCCCAGACATCCTATCATTTCATCCATAACTACTTTATTCTTTTTTTTTTTTTTTTTTTTTTGAAACAGGGTCTTGCTGTGTTGCCCAGGCTGGAGTACAGTGGTGTGATCTTGGTTCACTGTAACCTCTACCTCCTGGGTTCAAGCGATTCTTGTGCCTCAGCCTCCTGAGTAGCTGGGATTACAGGCATGTGCCACCATACCCAGCTAATTTTTGTATTTTTGGTAGAGATGGGGTTTCGCTATATTGGCCAGACTGGTCTTGAACTCCTGGCCTCAAGTGATCCACCTCCCTTCAGCCTCCCAAAGTGCTGGGATTATAGGCATGAGTCACTATGCCTGGCGTCATAACTACTTCAGTATGTATCTTTAAAAATTAGAAAAACCCCATAATACCATTATCACACCTAAAAGTTGAACTGTTTCTTAATATGATCAAATATCTAGACTGTTAATTCTCTTGTCTCTTAACTGTTGGTTTGCTTGAAATGGGTACCACACAAGGTTCATACATTGCATTTGGTTGTTATTTATTGAAGTCTATTTAATTTATAAGTTTTCTTTTCTTTTCCCCCTTAAATTATTTAAGAAATCTAGTTGTTTTGTCTTTAAAGTTTCCACACATATTCTGGATTTTGTTGATTGTATCAGCGTGAAGTCATTAACTTGTTTGTATGCCTCCTGTGTATCCTGTAAACAAGTAAGATTGATCAGATTCAGGTTCAGTTTTTTTAGTGCCTTCTTTTGAGTAAAGTCATACCAAACAGATGCCCAGAACATCTGGATTTGGGTCCTCACTAGATTCTTCAAATAATGTATATCTTCTATAAGTGGAATATGAGGGACATGGACCTGCTTTAGTAAGAACAGTAATCTGTTTGGGGAGTTAAAAGAGCAGTTGTGGATTTTTTTTTGATAAAGACCATTTTTTTTCCTGATAACCTTGCTGTTATTCTAGTGTCTTAGCCATCTTCATTTGGTTGTTTACCAATATATGACATGTGATTTTATTTTTCAGATGGATACAGACATATACAAGATTGTGGTGACCTGTGTTACAGTTAGAAGTTGGTGAGAAAGGTGAGGGTGGATAGCAAAAAGAGAGAGATCATTTGGCTGGCTGTTCCAGCTGGATCTCCCAGGATGTAACATAGGTGGACATAGATCCAGGGTCTGACCCTCAGCTTGAGAAACCATTTCCCACTGATGAAACTTGTAAGACTTGGAGATTCCTCAGTTAGAATATAAATGTATTAATTCATAGTGATAGGTCTGCCTATGGTAAGCAATTAGGAAACAGGAAGTTACTTGGTAAACATAGGTATGAGCAAAGGAAGATTGATAAATTGGGGTAATATTTCAGTTGTGCTGAGGTAAAACTTGGAGAATTTTTCCTGCTTCATCATTAATTAGAATGCTTATCTCTGCCAAAATCTCGTCTCTTTCCTAGCCCGTAGAGGTGCCCTGATATTTTATTTCCTATATCCTTTCCAAGTTCCATGTACTTTTCCTTTTGTTATGACAGTTTTATTCTGCAGCTTACCATATTATTTATTCCTGATCCATAAAAGTATAAATAGTCTCATCAGGAACTCATTAAGTCATCTCCCAGGGAGGTTTCTTCAACAGATAGTTTCATTTTTTGCTGACTTACTGGCTTCAAATTCAGATGTCTCCCTATTTGGGGGAGGAGGCACCCTATTTGAGGCCTGTAGCTCCTTATGTTCTTAAAAGGAATATATAAGTCATTTATGTCAAAATCAAACTTTGACCCTTTATTTTTGGTGCTAAGATAATGTTATTTGACCAAGATTGCCTATGGAGTATTAGCAATGAAAAACAAAGCACACATATACACACATTAGAAAAGTAAAAACTTTTAATAGCTTGGTTTTTGAAATAATTCATCTTTGTGTCTAACCACTGTTACAGTGGGTGTAAGGAACACTTTTTAAATATTCAACATCAACATCTGTGCTTGTTTTTCTACTGTGCTGAGGTACACTGTGTTGCCTTGGTGATATGGACTAAATATGTATGTTCTCTGCTTCCCCTGAGTCTGAGGCCTCTGCTCATCACTGTTAATCCGGGATGTCACTCTACCTGTGTGATCTTGGTCATTTTCTAAACATTAGGTCATGCATGAAAGGCAATTCAAAGAGATTAAACTAGCAGATATGTCAGCATCTTTAGATACCATGCTTAATGGAAACTTAGTTTACCCATATTCCTGAGAATAAGAATACAGGAATAGAGAGCCTGCTTCTCTCAGGCAGTGTGTCTTTCATTCATTTTTAGTTTCAAAATTAAGTTTGTGTCAAACCAACCTACAATCTAGCAACTTGTGTATTGAACTCACTTTTACTCAGACAAGATCAGTTCAGCTCAACAGGTATTTATTGAGTATCTACTAGATTCCAAGTGACATGGCATGAAGATGAATAATACAGAAGTAGCCTTTGCCCTTAAGGAGCTTCCAATCTAGTGAGTAAAGAAAATTTACATTTTAAATAATCTGGGTAATGGTGACAGCCCAATACTAATATGTAAAGCCAGTAGGAATGTACTAATACTTTTCCAATTTTAGTCATCAAAAATTGTAAATTACGGCTGGGCGCGGTGGCTCAAGCCTGTAATCCCAGCACTTTGGGAGGCCGAGACGGGCGGATCATGAGGTCAGGAGATCGAGACCATCCTGGCTAATACGGTGAAACCCCGTCTCTACTAAAAAATACAAAAAACTAGCCGGGCGAAGTGGCGGGTGCCTGTAGTCCCAGCTACTCGGGAGGCTGAGGCAGGATAATGGCGTGAACCCGAGAGGAGGAGCTTGCAGTGAGCTGAGATCCGGCCACTGCACTCCAGCCTGGGTGACAGAGCGAGACTCCGTCTCAAAAAAAAAAAAAAAAAAAAATTGTAAATTACAAATGAACTAAATGTAATAATATGCCATAGATTGTATCTAATGTGAGGATAAAAAAAAAATCCCAGATGTCCTGGAGTTGCCGTGATTCAGCATTCCAACTCAGATGATTGTCCTGTTGTCCAGTGACATAATGGCCTGATCAGTTCTCTTCCAGCAGACTGTCTGTTATGGTGGTTTGGTAGTGGTCTGTTGGGAAGCTGCATTTTTCCTTTTCTTTCTTTATGCTCTGGACCCCAAACAAAAACAGCCGGCTTTATTCCATTGGTAGTCATGAACATTTCCAATTTGAGGGATTTTATATTCCCCAAACAGAAGGTTATATGGCATATATCAAATAATAATGATATCCAGCCAGGTTCCCCCTCTGTACACAAATCAGTAACTGAAGATACAGTATTTCTAAGTATAATACTTCAGAGGAAGAGATAAGAATTACAATTCACTAAATTCGTGGAAGTGTTTCATTATAATAAATATTTCACTTATTAATAATGTAGCAATTATATATTAACAGAAATATGAATGTATGCCCAAGCAAAATGTGGTAAATATTTTAACTTTATCTAGGTTCCTTAATTTTGAGAATATAATTATCAAAGCTCTTCAAGAAACTCAAAATGATTCCAATTTCTGTGGAGTATCCATTAAAACTGATATATAATGAAAAAAAACAGTGAAAATGTATGCATCAGTTTCTAAGAAATCATACTTGTCATCAGAGACTGATGCATGTAAATTAAATGTATTATATTTTTTTATACTTGTATGTATTTTATACTTGTATGTATTTTATACTCTGTATACTTTTATTACACTTTTTAAGGCAGGTAAAAGAATGAGTAGATATTATCAACTATAACAACAAATTTGTTGAATATTGTGTTAAAACCAAGTAAAGGACCACAGCTCCACCAGATCAGGAATGAATGAACAAAATTGAGGACCAGTTTTTAAATCATTGTTGAGACTATTAGGTTCATTTGTCTGTTTAAGAGGCTCTCCTTAGGGGATATAATTTATGCATGTGGAAAAATACAGGAGATGATTCACTGGAATTTCTCTTAATAATACCATGTTCATTAAGAATAGGTCATTGGGAGGAAAAAGAAATAAAAACATCCGAACTCATTAGTATAATTAATATTTGCCTCTTAGAATGAAAATTAACTCCAAATTTTAGCCTTGAACACTTTAAGAAATGAAAGATGAATTAGTGAAATAATTTCTACTTAAAATCTTAGTTGTTACGGAGAATGACATCTCACTATTAATGTCCAATTCTAATTAAATGGATTGTTTTAGAAATGTATTTGTGAAATATAGCAAACATAGCTAGTGATAGTAACAGGTGAAAACTGATATTTCAAATGACTAAACAGACTTGGATTAGAGGAAAGTAGGAAAAGGTGTGTAACTAACAGAAGCAGTTAACCAAAAATTGAGCTTCAGGCATCAGTCTTATGTGGAAGACTGTAAATCAACAGGCTAATATTCAAAATATGACAGACATCTTAATATCAACATATGCTAAATTGGTTTATCTTTAGGCAGAAACAGAAAGCAAAAAATCAAACTCATCCAACTCATACATTTTTTGTTGTTTTTAAGATGGAGTCTTGCTCCATTGCCCAGACTGGAGTGCAATGGCGTGATCTTGGCTCACTGCAACCTCTGCCTTCCGGGTTCAAGCGATTCTCCTGCCTCAGCCTCCCGAGTAGCTGGGATCCCAGGTGTGCGCCACCATACCCGGCTAATTTTTGTATTTTTAGTAGAGACAGGGTTTCACCATGTTGGCCAGGCTGGTCTCAAACTCCTGACCTCAGGTGATGCACCCGCCTTGGCCTCCCAAAGTGCTGGGATTACAGTTATGAACCACCGTGTCCGGCCCAACTAATACATTTTTAAAATCCCATTTTAAAAGTAAAACCACAGTTTTCATATAACAAATTTTATTGCTCTTCATTTCATTCTCCAATTTTAAAATGCTTTACTTTCAGCCAATATGTGACTATAGGAGACTTCAAAGGCATAATCAATTACTCCCTTAAAGTTCATTGTAAGTGTTCTCAGAACTCTACCACCTAGAATTTAAAGACAGGAATATTTACTTTTTCTTTATAATTTTAATTTATTGTAAGGCTCGATTGTCAATAGCTATTAACTTCCATTTAATAATCTATGGTGAAATAGGTAATTTCTTATTTTCACAAGCGTGTGAGTAAAAGACTGGGTTTTAAGCAATAAATCATTTGTTCTAACTAAGCACATGCTTGGAGAAAGTGCTATTTTTCCAAACATATGCCTTGAAAACAAGTAAAATTCAATTCCCTTTTTGGTTCACGGGAAGCCGTGTTGGGGTGACTTCCAAGATTGGCCAACCTGTTGTTATTCTTACCACCTCTTTCAAAAAGCGATGTTGTCTTTGTCCCCAAATTCTGGGGTTGTCCTATGCTGATGCATAATGAAGCCCTGAGGCTTGGAAACTTGTAAACCAATAAGATGATTTAATGATGAAACTGCATGTTAGTTTGACACTGTCTATTAATATTAAGTCCTTGAGTGAGCTTAAATTTGAGACCCTTGTAAAAGCAGCATATAGTTCCAGTTTTGCTTCCCTATCAGTGGAGCTTGAGATGTCTGTTCCTGCCTACTGATATTTTAACACATTTTTAGTTTCTCAAGATCTGAAAGATTTTGTATGCACATCTTAGTCTGGATACTGTTTTCATTAGTTCTAATGCTGCTGCATGCAAATTTTGTTTAAAACCAAAATTGACTCTTCACATCTGGACTAGATTGGACATGGTGAGGAGGCTGGAAGGAAAGTCCTTTTTGCTCTGTAGGCCCTGGACAGCTTTCTTAGAGAGTTGACTTATCCAGGATTAAGAAAAAGTTTTCTTTTGCGTGACTAAATTATTTCTACAGTTTGCTTGTGTAAGCATTTTAGATTTAAGCAAGTTCAAGTTGAAATATATTTGAATATAAAGTAGAAACAGCTTCATTTAATGGGATAATAGCAATTTCTAACCCATCAAATTAATATCTACTAAATAGCTTCCAAAAAGCACTGACGGGAAAATATTTTTCACTAGCATGGCTTTATTCAGTTTCAAAAATAGTAGGGGCTAAAATGTTCGGACATTTATCCTGCATTTATTTTGTGTTTCACAAGGTTAAAATTTTACATTTTGTAAAGTGTCTGAAAAGGAGTCCACAAAGTGTTTCTGCTTTCTTGCTCCTGAATGCAAAGGTCTGAGAGAAGGCACATGGCCTCATTAGCTTCTGGGTGTTGTCAAACCCAATCCTCTCAAGTACCAAATGCCCAGATACAGTTATTGGGATGCAGGAATCTCACTTAAGCAGTGGTTTTTGCTGATATAAAGACAGATATCTTGATTAAAGTGTAGGGAGATAGAAACCATAACAATTTGGGCAATTTTGGCTCTAATGTCTAATTTGTTGTGAAAGGGGAAGATGTTCTAAGCTAATGTTCTTAAAAGTAACTTATGAATTTCTTAAAAATAGTTTTTAAAAGGCTGTTTCAGGAAAAGCTGTTTTATTGCATGGCACAGATTAAATGTACAGATGTTATCTTAAAACAATGAAAGAGTTCCCCTAATTTGAATATTCAATACCAGCTGTTATTCACATCAATATTTTAATATTTTACCATCAAGATATTTAATACAAAAGATTGATACATATTTAACTATTTAGAATGCTAAAGTTGTCCAGATGAGTAAGAGGGAAGGAGAAATAACATTCCCCAAGTACCTACCATGTGCACAAGCTCTACTTATATATCTTGCTTAATCTTAGAAATGAATCCATGAGGTAGATTTTAATCTCATTTTACAAATGAGGAAACTAAGGCTCAGAGAGGTCATACAACTTTTCTGAAGTTGTATGACCTCTCTGAGGTAATAAATGGCAGAGCTGGAATTTGAACCTAAGTCTGCTTGTCTGTAAATCCTGTGTTTTGCAGAAAACTCCCCTTGTATTTCATAAAATGTTAAATCTTGGCCCAAATTCAAATCACCATCTTTATGGGTTACTGGAGAGAGGTATAAGTTGGCAAGGCTGTGTTCCACAATGGGAAAATATGGGTAGGATTTGAATGAGGTAAGAGTGGGATGCTTGCACAGTATCATATTTGTGCGGCTGGAGTAATGTTTTTCTGTTTCCCTCTTAAATAGCAAAGTAGAGTAGGAGAATCTTGAAATTGAACTCAGTCCTGAGGTCTGCTTTTCCTATTATTAGTCACTTTCAAGCCAGGTGATTTGTGACCATTTAAATGTTATGCTATTTCAAAGTCTTTTCTACATCTTTAGAAAAGGACATGAGGGAGGGTTAGTTAAGTGGGGCAATGAGAATGTAGAGTGTAATGTGTAAAAGCAGGACTAGCAGTTGCTCTGAAGATATCTGGGAAAGGCCGGGTGCGGTGGTTCACGCCTGTAATCCCAGTACTTTGGGAGGCCAAGGTGGGTGGATCATGAGGTCAGGAGTTCAATACCAGCCTGACCAACATGGTGAAACCCCATCTCTACTAAAAATACAAAAAATTAGCTGTGCATGGTGGTGGGCACCTGTAGTTCCAGCTACTCGGGAGACTGAGGCAGGAGAGTGGCATGAGCCTGGGAGGCGGAGCTTGCAGTGAGCTGAGATCATGCCACTGCACTCCAGCCTGGGCAACAGAGCGAGACTCTGTCGCAAAAAAAAAAAAAAAAAAAAAAATTAGCTGGGCATGGTGGCACGCACCTGTAATCCCAGCACTTTGGGAGGCCAAGGCAGGTGGATCACGAGGTCAGAAGATTGAGAACACCCTGGTCAACAGGGTGAAACCCTGTCTCTACTAAAAATACAAAAAAAAAAAAAAAAATAGCCGGGTGTGGTGGTGTGTGCTTGTAATCCCAGCTATGTGGGAGGCTGAGGGAGGAGATTCACTTGAACCCAGGAGGCGGAGGTTGCAGTGAGCTGAGATTGTGCCACTGCACTCCAGCCTGGGCAACAGAGCAAGACTCCATCTTAAAAAAAAAAAAAAGAAAAAGATATTAAAATTAATGACAGGAAGAGTTTGGGTTCAGTTATAATTTAAGGGAAAAAACATTGAGGGGCCTAATCTATATATTGCTCCAGATCCAATGATTTAATTTTGAGAAGAAAAATCCAGTGATTGAACTCATGCAAGGAGATGGCCTGGGGCTTGCTGTAAGTCAGGCTGCAGTTTGCATTGCATTAAAGAAAATCAAAAAAATTAATAAACTTTTAGAAGAAACTTTAAGTTTTCGCCTATTCACATTTAGCTCTTGGGGTCTCATACTTCTGGACTTGCTTAGACCTATGCTATCTAATATGGTAGCCACTGCCCATCCATATGTGGCTACTGAATACTTGAAATGTGACTAGTCTGAATTAAGATGTGCTTAACTGTAAAATACACCCTGGATTTCAAAGACTTTATAAATAATGTAAACTATTCTTTCCTGTTGGTTACATGTTGAAATGATAATATTTTGGATATATTTGGGTTAAATAAAATATATTACTAAAAGTAGTTTCACCTGTGTCTTTACTTTTTAAATGTAACTATTAGAAAATGTGAAATTAAAGGCTGGGCGCAGTGGCTCACGCCTGTAATCCCAGCACTTTGGGAGGCCAAGGCAGGCGGATCACGAGGTCAGGAGTTCGAGACCATCCCTAACATGGTGGAACCCCATCTCTATTAAAAATAGAAAAAAAAATTAGGCGGGCGTAGTGGTGGGTGCCTGTAGTCCCAGCTACTCAGGAGGCTGAGGCAGGAGAATGGCGTGAACCTGGGAGGCGGAGCTTGCAGTGAGCCGAGATCGCTCCACTGCACTCCAGCCAGGGCGACACAGACTCTGTCTCAAAAAAAAAGAAAAAAGAAAATGTGAAATTATATTTCATGTTTATATATGGCTCATGTTTTATCTGTTGTACGGCGATGAGTTGAAGAATAGGCAGTATTCCCTGAAGCTTCGTGCTACAGGCAAGTGCTTTAAAGTGGTTAAGTATGAAAAAGATGATCAGTGCCAGCATTCAGTCTTCCAATAAGCCAGGAAGTTTTTCCCTCTTCCCCTCAGATGGTACAGGGGTGGTATTTTGACTATTGGAATATTTCTATTAATTCAACACTTTGGGAAACTAGGTGGATATCTCTATCATTCACTCACTAGATCAAAGCATTTTTTTTTCTTCTAATGGAAGTCTGTCACTCTTTAAAGGCAGTTATCCCTCCTATTTATCTCTCTAAAACCTGAGTCTTATTTTTAAGTCCTGCTCTTTCTGCTAGGGTTTTTGCCAAATTTCCAAAGCAATGGCATAACTAATGTGGCTATTCTTGCATGTAATCAGTAGAAACCTAAAGAAATGGGAACTATGTGGGTTAGAAGAAATAGCATTTATCAGGCAGGGCGCAGTGGCTCATGCCTGTAATCCCAGCATTTTGGGAGGCCAAGGCGGGTGGATTACTTGAGGTCAGGAGTTTGAGACCAGCCTGGCCAACATGGTGAACCCCCATCTCTACTAAAAATACAAAAATTAGCCGAGTGTGGTGTCGCATGCCTGTAATCTCAGCTATTTGGGAGGCTGAGGCAGGAGAAATGCTTGAACCCAGGAGGCAGAGGTTGCAAGGTTGCAGTGAGCCAAGACCGTGCCTGCGCTCCAGCCTGGGCAAAAAAACAAATAAATAACTATCAAATCCAGGGCTGACCACTATATTCTAATACTACATTACTAAATTACAGTTTGTCTTACTGCTCATGCAAAGCTTATGTGAAATGATTATTTGACTATGATGAATTATGAGTTTGGGTTCCTTTTGCTTTCCACAAAGTACCAGGCCTACTGCCTACTGTTGACCTCATAGACACCCAATATACACAAAACTATAGTGTATGGATGCCACACTAGTAAAGCTGGATTTCTTTTTTATTATGGTAGAGACCGTAGAGATACACCATTTCATCATTTTATACTTTCCAAACAAGTCATTTCCCATTACCCTTTAAATGCTTTATAGTATTTTATTTTTGGGGATATTAGAATTATTGAGTAATTTTTTGTAATTTTTTTCAAACTTGTAAAAACTGTCAAGTATAGTTATTTTTAAAATTTGGGGCAATATTTTTTGGGGGGGGAGTTGATAAACATGGCTGAATGTCTTGTATGCCAAAAGAAAGCTAACTTCTATAAACATATGCTTCTCACATAACCACTCAGGCAAGTACTGAGTGCATCAAAGTCAGCCCATACCAAAAGGAACACAATATATATATATATATATATTTTTTTGAGATGGAGTCTTGCTCTTGTCCCCCAGGCTGCAGTGCAATGGCATGATTTTGGCTCACTGCAACCTCCACCTCCCAAGTTCAAGCAATTCTTCTGCCTCAGCCTCCTGAGTAGCTGGGATTATAGGTGCCCGCCACCATGCCCAGCTAATTTTTCTATTTTTAGTAGAGACAGGGTTTCACCATGTTGGCCAGGCTGGTCTCGAATTTCTGACCTCAGGTGATCCACCAGCCTCAGCTTCCCAAAGTGCTGGGATTACAGGCGTGAGCCACCATGCCCAGCCAGAACACAATATTCTTAACAAATGAAAGGGAAATTAGTGGTACATCATCAACAGACTCTATTTTCAGCAACTTTTCTATTACAGGTGTGCCCTGCTTTAAGAACATCCAATAACTGAGTTTGTTTAAATGCATCATAGAAAAATCTGAGCATTATGAATCAGATTTGATACACAAGCAACCTTTTAGCTTACTCCCCCACCAGCCCACCGCCCCCAGAAAACGGCCAAGGGGTCTAAATCTATATTTTGCTCCAGATCCAATGTCTTACTTTTGAAAAGGAAGATCCAGTGATTTAACTCACATAAGGCAATGGTCTGGGGCCTGCTAAAAGTCATGCTGTGGTTTCCATTGCATTTGAGACAACCAGACAAACAAATACAACTTTTAGAGGAAACTTCACGTTTTCTCTTATTCACATCTCAGTCAGGAGTGGGATCTTACACTTAGAATTGCTTAGACCTGTGCTGTCCAATATGACAGCCACTAGCCATATGTAGAGTATATTCACAATCCCGATCAATTTCCATCAGACCTCTATTCTTTCCAACTCTCTCCTCATCATAAGTGGGGTTAGGGTTATTGTTTTTGGTTACTGAATATATTACTTTTCTATGTAAAGCTAACAGACGTATATGGTGATCAAATCTGTAACCACAACCTCAGTAGTACTATTTTCTGTTATTGATTCAGATTTTATCTACAAGACTGGCTGCAAGTAAGTTCAGAGAGACAGCATATTATTTGAGACATCTAACATTTCATTAAAAAAAACTTCTGTATTGGCTGGGCGCAGCGGCTCATGCCTGTAATCCCAGCACTTTGGGAGGCTGAGGTGTGTGGATCACCTGAGGTCAGGAGTTCGATACCAGCCTGATCAACATGGAGAAACCCCGTCTCTACTAAAAATACAAAATTAGCTGGGCGTGGTGGCACATGCCTGTAATCCCAGCTACTCATGAGGCTGAGGCAGGGGAATAGCTTGAACCTGGGAGGCAGAGGTTGCAGTGAGCTGAGATCGCGCCATTGCACTCCAACCTGGGCAACAAGAGCAAAACTCCGTCTCAAAAACCCAAACAAACAAACAAACAAAAAAACCACTCATGTATAAAGATACAATCAAGAGCATCAATTTAGTTTAAAAGGCAATGTTATCTTAGTACTCATTAGCAAAACAAATAATGTAATGCATTCTGACATGTTTATTATGATACTCTGATATACTAATGTAAGTGAAGATGATAAATGCAATAGAAAAATTTTAAATATACTGGTGTTGGGGGCAAGGTGACACATAAGCTGTGTCACACTCTGAGAGATACTGTTTATTACTATACTCACACTGAACATGATTTGATTGTAGTAACTGCATCTGAGACCACGTATTAGGGGGCTTCATAAAGGGGTTTTGTTATTCTTCAAAACTAATAACACTTCATGTTAACCAAAACCCTTAATAAGAAAAATCAGAAATAAAGCAAAGTTTTACACACTACCCTGAGGATCAATAACTTCAAGCCCAAGGCCTTCTTAAGGAAATTTTCTTTCTGGTTTGCTAAAGCTGTGGGAGACCATTACCATCATGAGGCCCGTTACAGGAAATATTGATCTCTAAAATGTCATGCTCTAACACTCTATGGTGACTTACAGCATGTGCTGGCCGGATTATAGAACAAGTCAGCTCTAAGCATTTCACACATTTATCAGTACAGGAGCTATTGCATCTACCACTAGATTAAGTTTCTGAGTAGCCATTGAAATTTGGGAAAAGGTATGATAACGCAAAGTAGATAGGTTAGGACCTCCACACTGAAAACAGATATGGTACAGCCGTGAATATGGGAAAAATCCCTAAACTTGAACAAGGAAACAAAATCCAGAACAGGATGGGCACAGAGGCTTATGCCTGTAATCTCAGAACTTTGGGAGGCCAAGGTGGGTAGATCACCTGAGGTCAGGAGTTTGAGACCAGCCTGGCCAACATGGCGAAATCCCATCTCTACTAAAAATACAAAAAATTAGCCGGGCGTGGTGGTGGGCACCTGTAATCCCAGCTACTTGGAAGGCTAAGGTAGGAGAACTGCTTGAAACCAGGAGGCAGAGGTTGCAATGAGCCGAGATTGTGCCATTGCACTCCAGTCTGGGCGACAGAGCAAGACTCTGTGTCAAAAAAACAAAACAAAAGAAAATACAGAACAGATTCAACTCAGGTAAGTGAAATTGCCAGATGGCCAAAACAAGTTCTTCAAATTTCCACAGAACTCACTGACCCAGCAAGAGCACATCTTTATCCAAATTGCAGCTGGGAGCTTGATTAACTGAGAAACAACACAATTAAATGACATGACATTCTTCATAGGCACCAATCCAATGTCAGTATCTGCATGCTGAAGTACAGACAGTTACACTGAAATTGCGTATGCTCTGAGGAATGACACTAAATTAGCTTCCAGGAAAATTACTCAATTTTGTAAGTAATTTTCAGTTTTTTTTTCTTAGGGATATTTTTCAACTTTCACTTTAATTTTCTTCAGTTGCTTAGTTGTATATTTTGAGAAGGCAAATCCATTGGCACTTGGGGAGGCTTAGAACATAAATTAGTATTAGAAGTAAAGGGAACACACAGCTAAAAGTTTTACTTTAATCACAAATTCACAACTAGAGATATCATTTGCATATCTTAGAATGCTAAAGACCTGTTAAAATTTTTTTAACCAATCAGCAAAAATATGTGCCACAGATTTCTAATGTTCATAATTTAGAATTTATCACATAAATATAATATTAATATATACTTTATTTGCAAAATTATTATTCTTAAAACACTTCTTTCCAACACATTTACAATGTTCATGTGCTTTAAAGAAAAATACCACCCTCATTTAAAAATGTACTACTAACTTTAATGTGTGGTTATACCAGTGCCACCAAATTAGAAAAGAAAAAGAAACATACAGCTGTATTGGATATGTAGTTACTACTACAAATAATGACAACACATGTCTTATACAATGATCGTATTATGCTTTTCTACCACTTCTCAGTCATTATCAGAACCATTTGGAGGTAAGAAAACCAATGCATCATTGAAAATATGCCCAAATGCCCTAAGACGGTATACCCCATACATCATCACATGCATCTGATTTGGAGTCAGTCCATTAAAAGTAACAGCCATATCTGAACAACAGCCTTCTACTACCTGGTTGGGGTGGTAAGTCATTGCCTCTTTAATAGAAAGCCCAACAGATTTGGTATTAAATACATCTTTTCCATCAGCATCTTCTGCATTTTCTGCAAACACTCCAGCATATTTCAGGCAAACTGCTAGCTGTTTATCTTCAGATATCTTCCAAATCATCCCCCCCTGTTCAGGACACTTTTCAGGGATATTGAGAAGGCTGTTAAGTCTTTTCATTGATTCTATACTTAAGACAATTCCTCCTTCCATACCCACATATTCAAGGTCTCCAGATTTTATAGTGTGGCCCAGATAGAAAGGCTGTGATGGATCCTTTTTTAACAAAAAATACTTTAGGTTTTCAATGATAGCAAACGTAGTGGGGCGTGCAAGGAAGAACCAGTTGTATTGGTCTCTATACTTATCAAAGGCATATTTGTAAGCTTTTCTCATCATTAACCACATGTCATTTGTGTCCATATTAACTGACTCAAACACTTTAACATTTTCAGAACTGAAGAACTCTGCTTTGTCACAGTGTTTGGTCCAAGTCTCCTTTACTGCAGCCCAAAGACTCACATCTTTGGGTTTTACAAGGATAATACAGTATACTCGAAAGCTCTTACTGAGCTCCATGCGCTCATCCTCTGAAATTTTCAAGATATCTTCTTTGTTAGGAGCTTGTAGGTGATGATGCTCATGGTGGTGCATTCTATTTCCATGACCAATCCTAATATGTCCTAGCATAGTGATCAAAGCACAGAAAATGCTTCCAAGCATCACACCCTTCAAAAAGGAGCTGCTTTCAGAAAGCATTTTTCCTATAAAGAAGAAAAAGACTCTTAAAATACTTAATAGAAAAGGATTAGTCTATAAATTTGATTTGGTATTCCTTATATACTTACGTTTTGCTCTTAATTTTTTTTTAAAGGTTCCCAAGCTTGAAATCAAGTTAGTTGCATATAGTACAAAAGACTCTCAAAATCTTTAGCTTCCAATGGAATCTGATTACTGTTTGGTATAAACTGGAACTTTGCAACAACTCCTCTATGGAGAATTTGTTTTGCACTTCATCTATGGGGATTTAATAAACCCTTGAAACCAGTGTTACAGAGGTTATCCATCCACCGTTCTCTTTAAAGAATTTCACATCACAAGCTTGCATTATTTAAATACCTCTAAAAATATAATGGATTTTTACACCAAAACCTTGGATTGAATAGATAAAACCACCTATAAATGGCAAATCACCAGTGGTATTGTGCTGACATTTCTGTTCTCAACATAGTGCTTTCTTTAACCGATGGCTGCTGTCCTTAAGTGTTTTGAGTAAATCTAAACCAAGTTTCTTGAGAATAACATCATATATGTTAATATTTACCCTTTTGTTCCTAAAACTAAATGGTTTCCAATACAGTATCCCAACTATTGATGTAATAGAAGCCTGTAATAAAAAGTTGCATTTTTTGGATGAAAAAGGAATATTGATAGACATATCTGGGGCCTATTAATAAACATTTTTATTTCCTCAAAACAAATTTTCTTCTTCTTTGGGGAAGTAAAAACGGAAAACTTTACACTTTTATTTCAATTAGAAATTAAGAGCTGGGTGCAGTGGCTCATGGCTGTTATCTCAGCACTTTGGGAGGCTGAGGTGGGTGGATCCCTTGAGCTCAGGAGTTCGAGACCAGCCTGGGCAACATGGTGAAACCCTCTCTCTACCCAAAATACAAAAAAATTAGCCAGACGTGGTGGTGGGTGCCTGTAATCCCAGTTACTCAGGAAGCTGAGGCACAAGAATCTCTTGAACTTGGGAGGTGGAGGCTGCAGTGAGCTGTGATCTCATCATGGCACTCTAGCCAGGGCATCAGAGTGAGACTCTGTCTCAGAAAAAATAAATAAATAAAAGAAATTAAAAGCTGATATTAAATACACTTGTTCAAAAAAATTGTATGTTAACCATTTATTCTAGTAAAGGCTGAATTTTCCAATCTTCCCTCCATCTTCAGAAAAAAGCGATCTATTGAGCTACTTAGATTTCCCCGTTTTCTCTTATGGTTGAAAGGAGCCTTAGAAAGCTACCCAATGTCAGTGACTTCTCTCATTTTACAGAGAGAAAATGGAAGTCCACAGAGGTTAAGTAACTGATTCAGTCACACAGTCAGACAGTGGTAGAAGTGGATTAGAAACCACATTTCTCGAATCAGTTTAATGTTTTTTTCCATTACAGAATAATTGCCATAGTGCTTCTACCACATTAGAGTTTGATAAATGGGTTACTGAATATCCTTGTTTTCATACAAATGGAAAAAAAGTGGGATCTGTTGACCATAACTGATGTTTTGCACCCAACAGCACCATATTGTTACAAGGAAACCACTCCTATGGTTTTCTTCTAGAGGAAATGGAATTTTGACTTTACCAGAAAGACAAGGTGTGGAATAGTTTGGCAGATGTAATTTCTGAGTGGTGGGTGGCGCAAGAGGCAGGAAGGCTTTCCTCTGTCACTCACAGAACTTGGTCAATAAACACAGTTCTAAGAAGAGAAGTGACAGAAAACAAGCGCTGCATAATATTAGAATTGTCGGCTGTGCACGGTGGCTCACGCCTGTAATCCCAACACTTTGGGAGGCCGAGGCGGGTGGATCACCTGAGGTCAGGAGTTCAAGACCAGCCTGGCTAACATGGTGAGACCCTGTCTCTACTAAAAATACAAAAATTAGCCGGGCATGGTGACATATGACTGTAATCCCAGCTACTCAGGAGGCTGAATCGCTTGAACCCGGGAGATGGAGGTTGCAGTAAGCCAAGATCGCGCCACAGCACTCCAGCCTGGGCGACAAGAGCGAGACTCTGTCTCAAAACAAACAAACAAACAAAAAATTTGTCAGGTGCACCCTAAAATTAATTTATATAGGATTTTTGTATTTCATGTCATGCAGTTTTCATTATTTCTGGCCAATACGTAATTCACACAGTTTCTTTGCTCAATTATGTTATATGTGTCAGAATTCTTCCTGATGGCGATCCTACTCCTGGCTGCAAAAATAGGGATCAAAACTCAGTAAGTCTACACATTTTAAACACAATAATTTGCAAAAATTATTCTAAGGAGATTTTTTTCCCCATCAGAGAGGCAAAAAATGTAACAGTAGGGATGCATATGATAGGATACTTTGTGCAGAAAGAAATTTAAAACTGCACACGAGCACAAATGAAACTGAAACTACCCCAATGGTTTTTAGAGGAACATTTTTGGGTGAAGGTAGTTGAGGTGAAGTACGGAAAAGGAAGACGAAATAGGGAAGAAAAGTGAGAGGGAGGACATGGTAACCTAGAGATCCCTCTGAAGGACCAAGAGAGCGCCCCCAGGAAGAAGGCTCTCGGTCTCCTGTGCTGACAAGCCTCCCGCTGCACCTGCCCAAGCATCCCGCGTGGAGCATGCTGGGAGAGGGCTGGGGCCCAGGCCTCCCCCAAGAGACGGAGGGGAGTCAGGGTGCGCTCGGGGTGGGGGTCAAGGCCCCGCCACTCACCCGCGTCTAGAACGGCTTAGGGGCAGGAAAGCGCAGCCGCGCACGGGTTTCCTCTCACGTTGGCGCGCCACTCGGTTGCGCTCCTGGCCGGGATGTTCTAGCCGCAGGCGGTGTCCTCTCGTTGGTCTCGCTTAAGGTGGGGAGGGCCAGGAAACGGGCGCCGCGAAGGCGGGGCAAAGGAGCCCGCGGCTGGGCGGAGCCGTCCGTTTGCCCGCCCGCTCAGGCGTCGGAAGGGCCGGCGCGCACGCTGCGCGCACATTGCGCGCACACTGCGTGCCCTTTCTCCCCGCCCCCTACCGAGTTCAGAGACGTGCTTTAGGCCTACGTGACCCGTACGCTCCCCTTTACCCAACGGGACGCCCAGAGAGGAGGCCGTGCGTACGACTCGCTGACACCTCCTACTTCACCTTCCTGGCATGGAAATTGCGAGAGCGAGAGATTCTTGCTCCCAGTGTCGCTTGTTATCAGACCTCTTGATGGTTTCTCTGATGTACCCCTGCGTCGTTGAACCCTCATATTGCCCACTCCCCTAGTACTCCTGGGCTGAGACCAAAACGCAGGCCACTGAAATAGTCGTGCAATTATGGCATCAAGGGTTTCTTATGATTACTGGAATGAGATCTGAAGCCCCACTGCCTGGAATCCAATCCTGTCTTCACCACACCTTTTGATATTCTGGGAAAGTTACTTCACCTCGCTGTGCCTCAGTTCCCTCATTTGTAAAGTACAGAAAATATCACAGTAGTGCCTATTTCATAGAAAATTAGATGAGATAGTGCATATGACTCCGTTAGCAAAATTTCAGGCCTAGAGTAAGCGTTTACTAAAAAGTACTGGCTGTTAGTATTCACCCCAGTATTTCTAGTACTTAACCACAGTGCCAGCACGCAGTGGTCAGTAAATATTAGTGGAATTAATGAATAGTAGAACTACAGCTGAGGAACCAGGCCTAAAAAGGATAAGGAAATTTCAAAAGGCCACACAGCAAGTTAATGGCAGAGGTGTGACTGGAATCCAGGTCTCTCTCTTTTTTTTTTTTGAGACGGAGTTTCGCTCTTGTTGCCCGGGTTGGAGTGCAATGGCGCGATCTTGGCTCAGTGCAACCTCTGCCTCCCGGGTTCAAGCGATTCTTCTACCTCAGCCTCCTTAGTAGCTGGGATTACAGGAGCCCGCCACCACGCCCGGCTAATTTTTGTATTATTAGTAGAGACAGGGTTGGCCAGGCTGGTCTTGAATTCCTGACCTCAGGTGATCCACCCACCTCGGCCTCCCAAAGTGCTGGGATTACAGGCGTGAGCCACTACACCTGGCCCTCAGGTCTTCTAATTAGGAGTGCAGAGCTCTCTTTCCACAAAATATTTGATGTGATGTGTCTTTTTTTTTTTTTTCTTTTTCTTTTTTTTTTGAGACCGAGTTTCTTCGCTCTTTTTGCTCAGGCTGGAGTGCAATGGCGGGATCTCGGTTCACTGCAGCCTCCGTCTCCCGGTTTCAAGTGATTCTCCTGCCTCAGCCTCTCGAGTGGCTAGGATTACAGGCATGCGCCACTATGTCCGGTTAATTTTTTTTGTTTTTAGTAGAGACGGGGTTTCGCCATGTTGGCCAGGCTGGTCTCGAACTCCTGACCTCAGGTGTTCCACCTGCCTCGGCTTTCCACAGTGCTGGGATTACAGGTGTGAGCCACCGATCTGTCTTTTAAAATTCATTTTTGGCCAGGTGCAGTGGTTCACGCCTATAATCCCAACACTTTGGGAGGCCGAGACGGGTGGATCACCTGAGGTCAGGAGATCGAGACCAGCCTGGCCAACCCCGTCTGTACTAATAATACAAAAATTAGTTGGGCTTGGTGGCGCACGCTTGTAATCCCAGCTACTCCGGAGGCTGAGGCAGGAGACTTGCTTGAAACCGGGAGGCGGAGATTGCAGTGAGCTGAGATCGTGCCACTGCACTCCAGCCTGGGTGACAGAATGAGACTCCGTCATAAAAAAAAAAAAAAAAAAATTGACACAAGATGCTCTGAAACAGAATAAACCATGGGATTTTCAACATCAAAAGCGCTGTTAATGAGAAAATTTCTAAGAACCCAGTTCTTTGCTTGACAAATAACTTAAATATACTTAGCATTTTAAATAAAGTTAGTGAGATGATTGACTTATGATTTTTTTTTTTTTTTTTTTTTTTTTTTTTTTGAGACAGAGTCTCACTCTGTCACCCAGGCTGGAGTGCAGTGGTGTGATCTTGGCTCACTGCAACCTCCATCTCCCAGGTTCAAGCAATTCTCCTGTCTCAGCCTCCCAAGCAGCTGGGACTACAGGCGCATGCCACCACACCTAGCTAATTTTTGTATTTTTAGTAGAAACAGGGTTTCACCACATTGGTCAGGCTGGTCTAGAACTCTCATCCTCAGGTGAAACACCCGCCTCGGCCTCCCAAAGTGCTGAGATTACAGGCATGAGCCACCACGCCCAGCCGGTAATGGCATTTTTTTAAACAACGTTCCATATCTCAGCCCTAATTTAAAAAATATGTGCAATTAGTATCTATTAAAATTAAGATGTTCATACTTTTTGGCCTAGCAAACCCATTCTAGTAATCTCTCCCACAGAAATAGGGGCAAATGCATTATTTTGTTGTTGTTGTTGTTTTGTTTTTGTTTAGAGACAGGGTCTTACTCTGACACCCAGGCTGGAGTGTAGTGGTGTAATCATGGCTCACTACAGCCTCCAATTCCTAGGCAGGTAAACCGCATGTCTTGGGGGTTTGGCATGCAAATTATTTTGTCACCCAGGTAATAAGCATAGTTCCCAATAGTCAGTTTTTAAATCTTCTCCTTCTCCCACCCTCCACCCTCAAGTAATCTCTGGTGTCTGTTGTTCCCCTTTTTGTGTCACGTGTTCTCGTTTAACTCTCACTTATAAATGAGAATATGCGGCCAGGTGTGGTGTCTCAAACGCCTGTAATCCCTGCACTTTGAGAGGTCAAAGCAGGCGGATCATCTGAGATCAAGAGTTCGAAACCGGCCTGACCAACATGGTGATACCCCGTCTCTACTAAAAATATAAAATTAGCCGGGCATGGTGGCACATGCCTGTAATCACAGCTACTCAGGAGGCTGAAGCAGGAGAACTGCTTGAACCTGGGAGGCAGAGGTTGCAGTGAGCCAAGATTACACTGTTGCATTCCAGCCTGGGCAACAAGAGCGAAACTCTGTCTCAAAAATAAATAAATAAATAAATAAATAAATAAATAAAAATAAAAATAAAAAAAGAAAAGGCACGGCACGGTGGCTCACGCCTGTAATCCCAGCACTTTGGGAGGCCAAGACGGGGGTTTGCTTGAG
The DNA here is from genome assembly GCF_024542745.1 of Macaca thibetana thibetana. NCBI lineage: Eukaryota > Metazoa > Chordata > Mammalia > Primates > Cercopithecidae > Macaca > Macaca thibetana. Next base: position 115,685,913 of record NC_065598.1, read on the forward strand.
GTCAGGAGTTTGAGACCAACCTGGCCAACATGGTGAAACCCCATCTCTACTGAAAATACAAAAAATTAGCTGGGCATGGTGGCGCACAGCTGTAGTCCCAGCTACTCGGGAGGCTGAGGCAGGAGAATTGCTTGAGCCTGGGAGACAGAGGTTGCAGTAAGCCGAGATCGCACCACTGCACTCCAGCCTGAGTGATACAGTGAGACTCTGTCTCAAAAAATAAAAAAGAGAACATGTGGTATTTTTTATTCTCTGTTCCTATGTTAGTTTGTTTATAAGAATGACTTCACCTCCATCCATGTTGCTGCAAAGGACATAGTCTCATTTTTTTTTATGGCTGTGTAGTATTCCATGGTATATACGTGCCATATTTTTTTCAGCCAGTCTACCATTGATGGGCATTTAGGTTGATACTATGTTTTTGGTGTTGTGAATAGTACTGCAATAAACATATGCATGCATATGTCTTTATGGTAGAATGAATTATATTCCTTTGGGTATATTCTCAATAATGGGATGGCTACGTCAAATGGTAATTCTGTTTTAAGCGCTTTGTGGAATCACCACACTGCTTTCCACAATTGCTCAACTAATTTACATTTTCACCAGAAGCGTATAAATGTTACCTTTTCTCCACAACCTTACCAGCATCCGTTATTTTTGACTTTTTAATAATAGCCATTCTGACTGGCACAAGATGGTATCCCATTGTGGTTGTGATGTACATTTCTGTAAAGATTAGTGATGAGCATTTTTTCATGTATTTGTTGGCCACATGTATGTCTTCTTTTGAGAAGTGCCTGTTCATGTCTGTATTAGTCTGTTTTCACACTGCTATAAAGATACTACCTGAGACTGGGTAATTTATAAAGGAAAGAGGTTTAATTGACTCACACTCCTTTTATTTATTTATTTATTTATTTATTTATTTAAGACAGTCTCACTCTGTTGCCCAGGCTGCAGTGCAGTGGCACAATCTCGGCTCACTGCAACATCTGCCTGCCAGGTTCAAGCAATTCTCCCACCTCAGCCTCCTGAGTAGCTTGGACTACAGGCACATGCCACCACACCCAGTTAAGTTTTGTATTTTTAGTAGAGACGGGGTTTCACCATGTTGACCCGGATGGTCTCGAACCCCTGACCTCAGGTGATCCACCCACCTTGGCCTCCCAAAGTGCTGGGGTTACAGGCTTGAACCACCGCGCCTGGACTGACTCACAGTTCTGCATGGCTAGAGAAGCCTCAGGAAACGTACAATCATAGTGGAAGGTGAAGGGGAAGCAAGACATGTCTCCTCATGGTGGCAGGAGAGAGAGAGAGAGAGAGGAAGAGTGAGGAAGTGCTACATTTAAAACAATCAGCTCTAGTGAGAACTCCCTCACTATCATGAGAACAGCATGGGGGAAACCATCCTCATGATCCATTCACCTTTCACCAGGTCTCTCCGTGGACATGTGGGGATTACAATTCAAGATGAGATTTGGGTGGAGACACAAAGCCAAACCATATCACTGTCCTTTGCCCACTTTTTAATGGTGTTGGTTTTTGCTTGTACATTCATTTAAGTTCCTTATAGATTCTGGATATTAGACCTTTGTTGGATACATAGTTTGCAAATATTTTCTCCCATTTTGTAGGTTGTCTGTTTACTCTGTTGAGAGTTTCTTTTGCTGTGCAGAAGCTCTTTGGATAATTAGGTCCTATTTGTCAATTTTTGTTTTTGTCGCAATTGCTTTTGGCATCTTTGTCATGAAATCTTTGCCAGGGTCTATGCCATTTAGTATTTTCTAGGTTATCTTTCAGGTTTTTATAGTTTTAGGTTTTACATTTAAGTCTTTAATTCATCTTGAGTTTAATTATTTTTCTTTTTATTTTATTTTATTTTTTTTGAGATGGAGCCTTGCTTTGTCGCCCAGGCTGGAGTGCAGTGGTGCAATCTCAGCTCACTGCAACCTCCGCCTCCCAGGGTCAAGCGATTCTCCTGCCTCAGCCTCCTGAGTAGCTGGGATTACAGGCATGCGCCAGCATGCCCGGCTGATTTTTGTATTTTTAGTAGAGACGGGGTTTCACCATGTTGGTCAGGCTGGTCTCAGACTCCTGACATTGTGATCTGCCTGCCTCGGTTTCCCAAAGTGCTGGGATTACATTGAGTTGATTTTTGTGTATGGTGTAATGAAGAGGAACATACTTCAAAATAATAAGAGCCATATATGACAGCCCCACAGCCACCATCATACTGAATGGGCAAAAGCTGAAAGCATTCCCCCTTGAAAACCGGCAAAAGACAAGGATGCCTTCTCTCATCGCTCCTATTCAACATAGTATTGGAAGTTCTGGGCAGGACAATCGGGCAAGAGAAAGAAATAAATGACATCCAAATAGGAAGAGAGGAAGTCAAACTGTCCCTGTTTGTGGATGATATGATTCTACATCTAGAAAACCCCATAGTCTCTGCCCAAAAGCTCCTTGATCTGATAACTTCAGCAGTTTCAGGATACAAAATCAATGTACAAAAATCAGTAGTATTCCTATATACCAACAACATCCAATTGAGAACCAAATCAGGAACGCAACCTCATTCACAATAGCCACGAAAGAATGAAATACCTAGGAATACAGCTAACCAGGGAGGTGAAAGAACTCTACAAAGAGAACTACAAAACACTGCTTAAAGACATCAGAGATGACACAAACAAATGGAAAAACATTCCACGCTCATAGATAGGAAGAATCAATATTGTTAAAATGGCCATACTGCCCAAAGAAATTTACAGATTCAATGTCATTCCTAACAAACTACCAATGACATTCTTCAGATAATTAGAAAAAACAATTTAAAAATTCATATGGAACCAAAAGACAGCCTGAATAGCCAAGACAACCCTAAGCAAAAGTACAAAGCTAAGGGCACCAAGCTACCTGACTTCAAACGATACTACAGGACTACAGTGACCAAAACAGCATGGTACCGGTACAAAAACAGGCACGTAGACAAACGGAACAGAATAGAGAGCTCAGAAATAATGCTTCACACCTACAACCATCTGACCTTTGGCAAAGTTAAAACAAAAAAACAAAAAGCAAAAAACAAAACAAACAAACAAAAAAAACAAGCAATGGGGAAAGGACTCCCTATTCAACAAATGGTGCTGGGATAACT